>NC_067494.1:41849864-42449864 GCF_947179515.1 Apodemus sylvaticus
TTTTAGTGCTGTGGCAGCTGCTGTCACTTTTATGGGAGTGACCCCATGGTATATGAATACAGCCCACCGAACCCAGATAAATAAGTATCAGCTCAGTTTCCTTTGTCTGCTACACTTCAAAACTTTCTACACCTCTCCAAAAGGTCACACAAAGGCAGGGATAAAAAAAATATTGTAATGAATTGGAGCTAAACATTTCAAACTTTTATATACTTATAAAAGTATATAATCAAATAAACACTCTGAAAGTCGGGAAGGGTCCTGCTGAAGTCACCTATTGTTGTAAAATGAATCGCCCAAAACACACTGTTTTAACAGCAGTTTTCAACCTTCAAATTGTGACCCCTTGGGGGAGGAGGGTGTCACATATCAGATATCCTGCATATCAGGTATTTGCATTGCAATTCATAACAGCAGCAAAGTTGTAGTTATGATGCTGCAAGAAAATAATTTTATGGTTGGGGGCCACTGTAACATGAGGAAGTGTGTTAGAGGCTGGCAGTGTTAGGAAGGTTGAGAACCTCTAGTTTAGAATACGAATGGCTCGGGCTGGTTAAGAGCAGTGACTGCTCTTAACCGAAGGTCTTGAGTTCAAATCCAAGCAACCACATGGTGGCTCACAACCATCAGTAATGGGATCTGATGCCCTCTTCTGGTGCATCTTAAGACAATTATGGTGTACTTATGCATAATAAATAAATAAATCTTTAAGTCCATAGCAAGCTGGGCCGGACTGAGCAGAGGTCCTGAGTTCAATTCCCAGCAACCACATGATGGCTCACAACCATCCATACAGCTACAGTCTACTAATATACATAAAATAAATAAATAAGCAAATCTTAAAAAAAAAATACGGATGGCTCATTTAGTATCTCAGTCACAGCAGCCGAGGCTCCACTAGGCAGTCCTGTTCTTTGATGTCCCCTGTGGTTTGGGGTCAGATGGTGGCTACAAAGCTTCCTTGCTCTCCTGACCGATGTTGACCCCAGCTATCCCTGGGGCTTCAGCAGAGACCGTCCTCGAGAGCAGACCAGGTTGGACGCAGTGGGACCCAAAGCAAAGATGAAGATAAAGCCGGAAGTTGTGAAAGTGGGAGAGGGACTTGGTGGGGGGAGGGGTGACTCGTGGGCATAGGTGGAGGGTAAGAGGGGGACAAGTGTGACCAGGATGTACTATACCAATACATGAAATTGGGAAAGAGTAAGTTAATCTTCTAAATGCCCCCCCTTAAAAATTCCTCCTTCCCCCCCCCCCAGTGGCTACAGCTCAAATCTTCGGACTTCTTGGCCTTACTGGCTTTCAAGTGCTTTGAAAGTCAAGCCCTAGACTAGGACAGAGGAGTCAAGGGTATAAATGCTCTTCAAGGTCACAGAGGAGTCAAGGGTATAAACACTCTTCAAGGTCGCAGAGGAGTCAAGGGTATAAACACTCTTCAAGGTCACAGAGGAGTCAAGGGTATAAACACTCTTCAAGGTCACAGAGGAGTCAAGGGTATAAACACTCTTCAAGGTCACAGAGGAGTCAAGGGTATAAATGCTCTTCAAGGTCACAGTCATTAATAGGTAAAATGACTTAGCTATGGGTTTCTCTAGTGGCTAATGTAAGCTTTCCATTTTCTTGAAAATAGCTGCAGCAGCCTGGTGTAGGGGAGCACGCTTTTAATCCCCGCGCTCAGGAGGCAGAGGAAGGCACATTTCTGTGAGTTCGAAGCCAGCAAGGTCTATATAATGAGCTCCCCTCTTGGTAGGGCTATGCAATGACGTTTTGTCTAAATTGTGTGTGTGTGTGTGTGTGCGCGCGCGCGTGCGTGTCATAACTACTAGGTGTGGCGGACTAGCTGGCTCTCTGCCAGTAGAAGCCATACATACTGAAGACAGCATCCTGAAAACCTGTTCTCCCCGTTGCACACACCAGCTGTGCTATGTCCTGTTCTGTTCACCAGGGTTTTCTCTTTACTGTCATTTCCTGCCAATTTGAAGATCAAGGCCTGGAAACTTGCCCATAGCCGTGCCTGTGGAAACCAGACGAGCCACGATCTGACCCCAAAACCCTTTAACCATCACACGGACCTCCTGGGCACACGCAGTGATAACACTGGCCCCCGTGCTGGACGTGGTTTGGTTGAATCGTCATCCTGAAACTATGAAGGAAGTACTAACCTTATGATTCACAAGGACCGACTGAGAGATGAGCCTCTAATAGTCAGTAACAGGTCGCACAGCCAGCGAAACCAGCTAGAGCAGAGATTATTAGCATCAAAGTCACTCCCGTACCTTGCTGCTGCAAACCACTCCAGCCACGTCGCTACCATAGCCAACTGTGGCGGGACTCAGACAAGCACTTGTCAAGTACCTACACTGTTCGCAGAACCCTTGGAAGCCCAGAGGGGGCAAACCCAAGCAAAGCCCAGAAAGAGAAGTCAAGCCAGCGTCCACGGCCCGCTATGCTATGCTCACTATCGACCACCAGAGGGCGCGTGACCTACTCTAGGCTGCAGATGAGCCTACTTGCCTTTGGATATTTTGCTCTCAACTTGCAGAGGTTTTTTGGTTTGGTTTGATTTGACTTGAGGTTGTGGTTGTTGTTTCTGGTGTTAACAGGAACATCATCCAACAGGAGCTCTAGGAAGGGCCAAACTACAGACAATTTCCATCCTATGTCCCCAAATCTGTACAGGACATGTAGGTGTGCCTGTTAAAATGAATGAAGCACTCCTCTCTAGGTTTTTTTGTTATTTATCATGTATGCCTTCAGAAATGTCCATTCCATAGGCAAAGTCAACAAACAGTCACCCGACATCTCTTGGTGGGGCCTCCCTCTGGGGAGACTTGATCCTTTTGCAAAGTGGGAAAAACCGTGAGGGGAAAAAGTTTAGGCCACACAACATCGTGTCGTTGAAAGGTTGCCTCGCCCAAGGGCTTGGCTTTGCCAATCATCTTCCCGAAACTGCGTCCTCCAAGGGATCCCAGTGCCTGGAGGTAATTCCTCTGACGCACTCTGAATTAAATCCAACCCAGAGAGGTGCTGGCTGAGCTGAAAAAAAAAAAAACCTATTGCTACATCAAAGAACAACTTTTCTCCCTTTCCTTCGGGTTATGTACAAACTTTATCCTCAGCCACCCACGATTTGGAAATGTTACACTTTCTGGAAGATTTTTTAAACAAAAGCATATAACCACAGTGGCCAACAGAGGGCGACAATCACACACATTTTTTTTCCCTGCAGCCCAGGCTACTGGAAACTCCAGGTTACAAATCCTGCTGAATTTGCCTAAAACTTAATGAAGTCGTCAAAATGGATGAAACCAGAAAATATCATTCTGAGTGATGTGACCCAGACCCAAAAGGGCATGCGTGGTATGTACTCGCTGATAGGTGGATATTAGCCCTAAAGCTCATAATTCCTGTGATCCGACTCACAGACCATATGAAGCTTAGCAAGAAGGAAGGCCCAAGTGTGGATGCTTCAATCCCACTTAGAAGGGGAAACAAAATAATATCGGGAGGCAGAGGGAGGGAGGGACTTGGGTGGGAGATGGGAGGGGAGGAGAAAAGGGGGGCAGGATCAGGTATAAGGGGACACGGGAGAGAAGTCCAGGGGCCAGGAGAACAAATAGAAATAAGTAGCAGTAGGGGTGGGGAACTTGGGGAACAACTAGAAAGTCCCAGATGCCAGGGATATGAGAGGCTCCCCGGACCCAGTGAAGATGACATTAGCTGAAATACCGAACAGCAGGGAGATAGAACCTGAAGAGACCACCTCCAGGAGATAGGCACGGCGCCCAGTGGAGGGATGGGGCCACCCACCCATCTAAACTTTTTTGACCCAAAATTGTCCATGTCTCAAGAGCCAGCACATTTCTTTAATCCCAGCACTTGGGAGGCAGAGGCAGGCAGAGATCTGAGTTTGAGGCCAGCCTGGTCTAGAGTGAGTTCTAGGACAACCAGGACTACAGACAGACTACCCTGTCTCAAAAGAAAAGAAAAGAAAAGAAAAGAAAAGAAAAGAAAAGAAAAGAAAAGAAAAACTGGGCTGGAGAGATGGCTCAGCGGTTAAGAGCACCAACTGCTCTTCTGAGGGTCCTGAGTTCAAATCCCAGCAACCACATGGTGGCTCACAACCATCCATATTGAGATCTGATGCCCTCTTCTGGGGTGTCTGAAAACAGCTACAGTGTACTTACATATAATAAATAAATACATCTTTAAAAAATAAAAATAATAGTAAAGGAAATGCAGGGACAAAAATGGAGCAGAGACTGAGGAAAAGGCCATCCAGAGACCACCCCACCTTGGGATCTATCCTGTCTGCAGACACCAAACCCCAAGCTCATGCCAAGATGTGCTTGCAGACAGGAGCCTGGTATGGTTGTCCTCTGAAAGGCTCTGCCAGAGCCTAAGACAGATGCAGATACAGCTAATGATTGGACTGAGCGTGAGGACCCCAAAGGAAGAGTTAGGGGAGGACTGAGGAGCTAAAGGGGATTGCAACCCAACAGGAAGAACAACAGTATCAATTGTCTGGACCCCTCAGAGCTCCCAAGGACTAACCCCCTAACCAAAGAGTATCCATGGGCGGGTCCCTTGTAGCAGAGGACTGCCTAACCTCATCCGGCGTCAGTGGGAAGGGAGATGCTTGGTCCTGTGGAAACTTGATGCTCCACAGAAGGGGGGTGCTAAAGGGATGAGGCAGGAGTGGGTGGGTGGGGAGCACCCTCTCAGAGGCAAAGGGAAGAGGGGATGGGTTGGGGGGGGGGTTGTGAGAGACCAGGAAGGGAGATAACATCTGAGATATAAACAAATAAAATGACTAATATTTTTTTTTGGTTTTTTGGATTTTGGTTTTTTTGAGACAGGGTTTCTCTGTACAACCCTGGCTGTCCTGCTCACTCTGTAGACCAGGCTGGCCTCGAACTCAGAAATCCACCTGCCTCTGCCTCCCAGAATGCTGGAATTACAGGCGTGCGCCACCACCGCCCAGTGACTAATATATTTTTTAAAAAAGAATTTACTGTAAAAATCGGTTGCATTAACCGTGACTCAATGATTTCAAACAGCCAGATAGGTCCATGTCCTTCTAAAACTGTAAAACCCAGGTTAACACCGGCTGAGACCAGTCCAAAGGCCAAAGACGACAGCCAGTGCAAGCACGTGACCAGTGCTCCTGGCGGTTTTTGCTTCTGCTCATGAGAGGGAAACTGCTGGCCACAGCTGCAGCTGTCTGCATTCCTGCCGTATCTGGGCTTTAGGGACAGGTGGTCCTTTCTCCTTCCTTTCCCTTCCTCCCACAGTTCTCCAAAGGGTCACCAGTGTCCCCACCCTTCAGGGCAAATAGGAGCAGGACAGTCACCCTGTGCTACAGGGTTGGGGTGTTTTCTTCCCAGGGTGCTGAGTGAGCGCATCCCAACAGAAGCCCGGAGCTGGAGCCCACAGCAGGCGGACTGCCTACAGTCAGCCAGAAATGAGAGTCAGTCTGTTGACGAGAAAGCTTGGTAGTCCAAATCCTTGCAACAATGGCAAGTCAAGGAGAAGAAGGTTTGGAAAACTTCCGGTTTGGGTCCTCCGGGATTAGGTCTCATGCTGAGATAAAGGCTGGGTAGGGAAGAGAGGAGAAGCCGGGCATGGTGGCGCACGCCTTTAATCCCCGCACTTGGGAGGCAGATGCAGGCAGATTTCTGAGTTTGAGGCCAGCCTGGTCTACAGAGTGAGTTCCAGGACAGCCAGGGCTACGCAGAGAAACCCTGTCTGGGGGGCGGGGGAGGGGCGGGGGGGGCGGGGGAGAAAAAGAAGGGAGAAAAAAAATCAAAATATGAACACGAGGAGGAAGCCAGTATAACTGGCTGTATTGCCACCATGTTGCCTCAGTGTACCCAGTCTTCGAGGTAAGCGTACAGCTTCTGCTTCTGTGGATGCATTTTTAGAAGCATCACAAATCAGTTTGGGTTATGGAGTCTGATGTTAAAATCAATAAAGAAACTGTTCTGCCTAGCTTTCACTGTCACCTGGACAGAGCATCGCCTGAGAAGGTCTCCTGAGAAGGGTGTCTCAATTGAGGGGTTGCCCAGACGGGTATGCCGGCAGGGGATTGCCTTGATTGTTAATTGATATGGGGGGCCCAGCCCGCAGTGGGTAGCACCATTCTTGGGCAAATGGTCCCACAGGCAAACCACCAAGCAACATCCTCCAAAACTTCCGCTGTATTTTTTTGACTGTGAGTTCCCTGGTTAGAGGTAAAATAGCGAGGAGGGCTGTCTTCCGGTTCCTGCTTGGCTCCCTGTCCCAACTTCCTTCAATGATGAACTATGACCCTGAGATATAGTGACCCTGAAGTGTAAGCCAAATAAAACCCCTCCTCCCCTAAGTCGTTTCTTTGTTTAGTTTGTTTGTTTGTTTTTACCCAAGTGTTTTATTACAGCAAAAGAACAAAACCAAAACAGAAAGCTAGCCATAAACCTGGACGTTGGTCAGCTCTGTCCCAAGCAGGTTATACAGAACTGTGGGTGAGAGACAGGAGAATTCACTCAGCAGGAAAGCATTTATGTGGATGGGTGCTAATGCTTCGCTCTAGCAAACCAACCCTGATGTTTTGAGACATAGATTTTATTTGCTTCCTTCAGAGTGTGGCCAACCAGATGGTTACTTAAGCTAACTAGGGGAAGGACTCCCTATTTATTGTTGCCTTAAATCCCTCTTTCCTATTTAATGAAGAAAAAAAGGGGGGGAAACTTTACCGCTAGGATTAGTTTCACGCTTTCCCTACAGTATTATTTAAGCTCCCGTAATTAATAAAATTATGGTAAAAACCAATACTTTTGCTGACATGCTTAATAACTACAAACATCCTAAATTTTAAAGATTTTATATATTTTTTTAAATTATGTATGTGTGAATATGCATGCTAACAGGTGCCGGATTCCCTAGAGCTGGACTTAAAAGTAGTTGTCAACTCCTGTATGTGGATATTAGGAACCAAACGTGGGTCCTCTGTAAGAGCTGCATATACTCTTAACTGCTGAGCCCTCTGTCCAGCCCCATGTGCTAACTTTTAAAACTTGGATATTCTGACCCATATAACATATATGGTGATGCTTGTAAAATTATTTTTTTTCTTGGGCTGGAGAGATAGCTCAGTGGTTAAGAGCACCGACTGCTCTTCCAAAGGTCCTGAGTTCAAATCCCAGCAACCACGTGGTGGCTCACAACCATCCATAACGAGATCTGATGCCCTCTTCTGGTGTGTCTGAAGACAGCTACAGTATACTTACATATACTTACATGTGAGAAGAATATTATATTTTGTCCTGTCTGTTGTT
The DNA here is from genome assembly GCF_947179515.1 of Apodemus sylvaticus. Taxonomy (NCBI): domain Eukaryota; kingdom Metazoa; phylum Chordata; class Mammalia; order Rodentia; family Muridae; genus Apodemus; species Apodemus sylvaticus. The sequence continues at coordinate 41,857,178 of NC_067494.1, forward strand.
GCATCTCATTAGTAATAACTTTTAAAATAATTTTTAAAAATAAATATTTTATATGCCTTTGATCATATAACATAGTGACTACTACAGATGGATAGCTTAGCATGGACATCAGCTCACATAGTTGCCCATTGTTCCTGCATATGACAAGAGCAGTCCGAATCTATTCATTAACAAGAGTCCCAACTGATCCCTGGATGATCTGCCATTTTACTTCAAGATATTAGATCCTCCCACCTACCCAAGATGCCTTTTAACTGAAGACCAGTGAAGTAGCCAGCAAAGATAAAAACCAGTGAAATCTGGTCAAGCAACAAGTTTCTCTTATCAGTAGACTTTCTGGCCTTCTGTTGAAAGAATTTCATCCCTGAGGGAGAGGGACTAGGCAATACCTATCCTCTTCCCAGCCCTTCCCCGACATTTCAAAGACCTCAGTGACAAGACAAGCTTTGTTTCCTCAACGTTGTTCTAGGGAACCAATGAGTTTAATGGGCTTTCTCACAATGCATGGATGAGGGGGGTCACTGACAGGAACATGGGGGACTCCGGCAGCCATACTGGAAAGTCTGTACCCATTAAGGATGATGTCCAGATGAATCCCCCTCCCCTGACCTTCCCATCCCACCTGCTTTAGACCCTCCCCTCTCCCAAAGACCCAGAGACCACGTGCAATTAATGTAGAATTGCATAAAACTGGTTGGGAAAGGCACCTGGCTATTCAAGTAAGGGTCCCATGACCCTTCCCATCCCCTCCTTCTGTAAGGGGACATCAACGGTCAGTCAGCCCAGCTGAGATGATATTTCTCCAGCATGAGCAGTTAAACTCCTGAAGATGGCGGCAGTTTGGCTTCGAGGATAATCCATACAGCATCTGCTATACACTGACGCATGGGAAGGCCTGATCAGAAGTACCCTTTGGTCCAGATTACTGGTGTGTGTTGTCACTATCTTTCTTACCGAAGTGGAGAGCTAGCATACCCCATCTGGTGTTGCTGAGTAGAAATTCATTGCAGCCGTTACAGTCTGCTCAAAGACAGTGATGACCAGCTGCAGTTATAGCCCTCCGGCCAGGCCAAGTACCATTCCCCCCTTCCAGACAGCTCCTAAATCCTACCTCAGAACAGGCATGCCGGGCATGATGGCACATGCCTGTAATCCCAGCACTTGGGAGGCAGAGGCAGGTAGATTTCTGAGTTTGAGGCCAGCCTGGTCTACAGAGTGAGTTCCAGGACAGCCAGGGCTACACAGAGAAACCCTGACCCCCAAAAAACAAAAAAAGAACAGGCAGGGCCCAAAGCTTCAGGTCTTTCCCTGTCCTTTATCAGTGAAGGTGCACACACGAGACTCTGGAGAAGGTTCTGTACTCTGGATTCGGTCCTGGGAACCAAGGAAATCACTTGGCCAGAGCACCCTATTGCTATTAATGACACAGATTTGTTCATCTTCTGTTACTAGTTCAGTTTCCTGGTTAAAAAAACACCCTAATGCCAGCTTCCCACCCTTATCTATAAGAAAAACCACAGAGTCTATTAAACTATATTCATTTAAGAGATGCTAATCCTATGGGGGCAAAGTACTGAAGCAACCTACTAGCGTTCTCCCAACCTAGGATTCCATGTAGCCCCGGATGGTCTCAAACTTGGCATTCTTCTGCCTTGTACCCTTCTGAGTAGGATTTCTGGCATGCACAACCACAGCTGATCTAAGTACGGGGTTTTACATTCCCTCTGCCTCAGTTGTTAAGGAGCATGCTGGTTTAATTTTTAGGTATCTGGGAGTTCTTCTGATTTCTTACTGCTGTTGATTTCTAACTCCATTCTTTGGCCATTAGAAAAGATGCTGGGGGCACTGGAGAGATAGCTCAGGGGTTAAGAGCACTGACTGCTCTTCCAAAGGTCCTGAGTTCAAATCTCAGCAACCACATGGTAGCTTACAACCATCTGTACAGCTATAGATTACTCATATACATAAAATAAATAAATCTTTTTAAAGAAAGAAAAGATGCTGAGAATAGTTCTGAACCCCTTAGATATATCAAGAATTATTTTGTAAACTATCGTGTTAGTCTATCCTGGGGAAAGTGTCCTGGGCGTTTGAGAATCAGATATGTCCTTGGGTGTCAGATGAAATATTCATTCAAGTCATGCCCAATAGGGCTGTTGATTGTACTACTTTCTTACTGACTTCCTGTCTAGGCCAGTGGTTCTCAACCTGTGGGCCACCACAACCCCCTTGGGGATCAAATATACCTTTCACAAGGGTCACATATCAGATAACCTGCACGTCAGATGTTTACATTGCGATTCATAATTAGAAAAATTACAGTTATAAGGTAGCAAAGAAATAATAATTTAATGGTTGGGGGAATCACCGCACCATGACGGGCTGTCTTAAAGGGTCACAGCATTAGAAAGGTTGAGGGCCACTGCTCCGGGTGATTACGGAGAGGAGTGAGTTAAAGTTTTCTACTGCTGTTGATTTATTTCCTGTTCCTCCCTTCAGGCTGTTCGTAGTTGTGTTCCGCGCATAGGGGTTTTACTGTTAGGTGCATATAGGTTACTATTTGTTGTATCTTTGGTAACTCACACATTAATTATAGGATGAACTTTGTCAGTTTCTTCTTTATTATATATGCACATGCACATGCACATAAAAATTTTATATAATTTATAGACAGAAAAATGTCAACTCAGTAAGATATATATATGTATACATATATATGTATATATATACACACATGCATTTTGACATTTTGTCTCATAAAAATCTGACAATTCCTTTACATAACCACAAAGCACCTCAGTGTGCTTTTTAAAAGTTAAAAAAAAAAGCCGGGCAGTGGTGGCACACGCCTATAATCCCAGCACTCTGGGAGGCAGAGGCAGGCAGATTTCTGAGTTCGAGGCCAGCCTGGTCTACAGAGTGAGTTCCAGGACACCCAGGGTTATACAGAGAAACCCTGTCTCAAAAAAACCAAATCCAAAAAACCAAAAGAAAAAACAGTTAAAAAATAAATCAGGGTTGAGGCAGGAAAGACAGCTCAGCAGTTACAAGAACCTATCTTTCCCAAAGAGAATCTGGTGTAGTTCCTGACAAGTGCGTGGCAGCTCACAACTCCAGCTTCAGGGGTTCAGTTCCTTTTAGTGGCATCTGTGGACCCCAGACATGCACATTGTATATGCAGGCCAAATATTATACACATAAAAATAAGTAGATATTTTAAATACAATAGTAATAACAATAACAAAAATATTTTTATTATTACTATTATTGTTGTTGTTGTTATTATTATTATTATCATTATTATTATTGGCCAGAGCCACAGCTTAGTGGTTAAGAGCATTTACTGGTCTTCCAAGGGTCAACAGTTTCATTCCCAGCACTCACAGTAGGGGCTCACATCTACCTGTTTCAGACACCCTCTTCTAGCCTTCGCAGGTACCTGATCACACACATGTACACACCATATACAATTTAAAAATAAAACAAATCTTAAAAAAAAAAAAAAGAAAGGAAAAGAAAAAACTTTTAACATCATGTAGTATCCTGGTTGTTTGTTCATACCCATGGCTGTAATATCACGTAGTATCCTGGCTATATGTTAATATCCATGGCTATAATATCATGTAGTATCCTGGCTATATGTTAATATCCATGGCTGTAATATCATGTAGTATCCTGGCTATATGTTAATATCCATGGCTGTAATATCATGTAGTATCCTGGCTATATGTTACTATCCATGGCTGTAATATCACGTAGTATCCTGGCTATATGTTACTATCCATGGCTGTAATATCACGTAGTATCCTGGCTATATGTTAATATCCATGGCTGTAATATCACGTAGTATCCTGGCTATATGTTAATATCCATGGCTGTAATATCACGTAGTATCCTGGCTATATGTTAATATCCATGGCTGTAATATCACATAGTATCCTGGCTATATGTTAATATCCATGGCTGTAATATAACGTAGTATCCTGACTATGTATTAACGGCCACCACTGACCTCAGAATGCCTGTTATACTTGTTGCTACTGCTTCTTTAGCCAGGATCCAGTCAGTGATTGGTATTATATTTGATTATGGCGACTTGCAATTCTTTTCTCATCTGGAATCATCCTATGCAACACAATTTTTTTTCTCATTATTACTTGCATTTTATTTTCCCTGACATCGGAGATTTCATCTGCTAGCTTTCTCCTCAGTAGTGTGCTGCAAATTTACACTCTATGATCTACTTTTTAACAGTGCTCTCAAAACAAAACAAAACAAAACAAAACAAACAAACAAAAAAAACCAAAACAACAATAAAAAAAAAAATCTCTACCCCTTCCAGTCGCCAAGCTAGGGACAGGCTACCCACGGAGGACGAGGTCATGTGACCGCTACAGCTTCAGGTTTTCTGCAAGAAGCCAGCAGGAGCTTCTCTCTGCAAAGCCTCAGTGGCCAGTCAGTTTGCAGCGTTCCTTCTGACTCCTCAACAGCAGGCGCCACCAACTGCGCGGCTGCCAGACACTAAGCATTTTCACAGGAGCTGTCTGACGCCCTCAGCATTCACTGAACCCCGCAGCGCGGCTACCGGAGTTTCGGAGAAAGGCAGAGAGAAGCTGAGAGAGCTGAAGGGGACTGACTATAGCTGCTGCCCCACCTAGGGTGGGGTTAAACTCCTCTAACCCAAGGTCATCCCAAAATAGCAGCGACTGATGAGGCGCTTGCCGGTCTCACCTTGCTGTCCTCAGTAAGGAGCACCACAGAGTGCTATTTGCCCTCCTGACCCAGTGTCTAAGAGGAGTGTGTGGCCCACTGAGGATACTGTCTAGCGTGTGAGTGTCACGTGTCATCAGCCTGGGAAATGACCTCGATTCAAAAGACAGTTTCTATTGAATGAGTATCAAATTCACATCACCGGTAAAGCTGCAAAACTGAAAGTAGACCGCGTGCGGTCAGAGTGTGCGTAGAGCCCGTATTTCCCCTGCTTCCTACAGCACAGCCCGCCCCGACTGTTTCCTAAGCGTGAGCGCTCAGCAGATCATTCATTAGCCAAGCCTTTATTTTGTGATCATTAACAAACTGAATGAACGACACTTAGGGAAATGTCTACCACATCATCTTACAGGGCCTCCAACCTCAGCCCCTGAACTCAAGTACCCATCGCTGAGAATAAAGAAGCCTTGATCTGGAGAGATGGCTCAACCATACTGGCTTCACAAGCGAGAGAACCAGAGTTCAGATCCCAGAGCCTATGTAAATGACAGGTGAGGCGTGGTGAATCACTTCCAACTCAAGTCTCAGAAGGCAGAAGACAGGAGATTCCCGACACAAGCTGGCTAGCCAGACTGGCCAACACAGGAAGCTCTGGGTCTGAATGAAAGACCTTGTATGGTGGTTTGTATACACTTGGGCCAGGGCGGGGCACTATTAGGAGGTGTGGCCTTGTGGGAGTGGGTGTGGTCTTGTGGGAGTGGGTGTGGTCTTGCTGAAGTGGGCGTGTCACTGTGGGCGTGGGCATTAAGACCCTCATCCTAGCTGCCTGGCAGCCAGTATTCTGCTAGCAGCCTTCAGATGAAGGTGTAGAACTCTCAGCTCCTCCTGCACCATGCCTGCCTGGATGCTGCCATGTTCCCGCCTTGAAGATAATGGACTGAACCTCTAAACCTGTAAGCCAGCCCCAATGAAATGTTGTCCTTGTAAGACTTGCCATGGTCATGGTGTCTGCTCACAGCAGGAAAACCCTGACTAAGACCTTGATCAAAAACCAAGGTGGAGTGCGGTTGAGGAAGACTGCCGCCATTATCCTTGGGCCTCCACACTTGCATTGTTTACATACACACATGTGTTCCCACCCACATACAACACAGTCACATACATGCACAGATACATGCTGTGTAAAAAAAGGTATACAACATAGAGAATCCTCCATGGTCGGCTGTCTGAGGGCGGTAGCCAGAGCTGGCGGTCACTTCTTTCCTGGGACATCCCCCACTGAGGGTGCCTCTTCATTGCTCCAGTTGCCTAAGGAATAAATCAACTATGTTGAAATGAAGGACCTCCAACCTTTTCAAGGAGCCTTGAGAACTACTTAGCCTTTAAAATTTTTAAGTTAAGAGCCAAAAATGGTGAAAAGGCACGTTAGTTAATTTTTTTCATCGCTGGGACAAAATAGGTGAGAAAAAAAAAAAAAAACCCAACTTGACAGATTTGTTCTGACCCAAGGTTCAGAGGGTTGGGGGGAAGGGGGGGGGAAGGAAGGAAGGGCGGTGTGGGGGAGAGGTTAGGGTAGATCAGAGGTGTTCATCTCAGGGTGGTAGGGAAGGGGAGAGAGAGACAGTCAGACAAAAAGAGAGGGGCAGACAGACAGAGACAGAGAGGCCAAGAGAGAGAGACAGACAGAGAGACAGAAAGAGAGAGACAGAGAGATTAAAAGAAGGAGGAGAAGGGAAAAGGGAGGGAGGGAGAGAGAGGAAGAGACTGAGACAGAGACTGATAGAGACAGAGAGACCAAAAGAGACAGACAGACAGAGACAGAGATGGACACAGAGACAGAGATGGACAGAGACAAAAAGAGGAGAGGGAGAGAGAGAGACGAGAGCTCAGGGCTGGTGGAGACAGGCTAGGAGTCCAGGTTGTAGTTGCTCGTGGAAGAAAATCCATCCCAGATGCCCCGGATGAGAGGACACAGAAAACACAAACAAACAAACACACACACATAAATGGGAAGCCTAGAAATTCTGGAGAGACTCCACATTCAGCTCCAACCCAGGCTAGCTGAGGACAGGAGACTGAGCGAAAGTCCCAGGGAAAACATTGGCCCCTCCCTCTCCCAGTGTGCCAATCCCCAGACAGTGCCAGGGTTCCCTGTTTCCCAGGCAGCAGAGTGGTAGTTTCATGTGTGAAGAAAAGGGCTCTAAAGACAGCTGGTAATACCGCAGGAGAAGAGGGAGCTTCTCAGAGGACCTTAGAGGCACCTTGGGTGAGCAGAGGGCATGGCACCGCCCTCCAGTGGCTGAGTCACATGACCAGAAGGAAGCTAGTGCTTAGGGCTAAGACCTAGTTGTGTCTCAAGTCTGATAACAAGGATTCGAGGCACTCGTTCTCGTAGAAAAGCTGTGGAAAGTGTCTTCCCTAAACCGAACCAGCTCTGTAGCTCTACAAGCTTCTCTTGAACCGAAACGAGCAAACTACATGATGGTACCAAACACGATGAAGGTGGGGATCCTCGCTACTTTACCTCAGTGGGCTTGCTTGGTTAGTATATACATCATATACATCCACATCCACATATACATATATAGGAAATAATGACACAGTGGCTTTTCTTCCAGTTTTCTTCTAGCATCTTCTGGACAATCAAATTATCATTAGGTGGGATCTTAGTTCAGGAACAAACCAAAGCTGGGGAGAATTGTCTACAACTCCGGCTGATACTTTCTTTCTGTGCAGACAAAGGAGAGTGGCTTGGTTTTTGCAACAAAGTATCCCACAAAAGCAACTTAAGGGAGGAAGGCTTTCCTGTGGCTCACAGCTCAAGAGTACAGGCACTTAGATGGGGAAGGCTCTGCAGCAGGAGCTCGAGGCACCTGATCTCTGTCTACAGTCAGGGAGGATAGGTGGGGTGGGGTGGGGTGTGGGTGGGGCTCGCCTGGTTGGCTTTCTTTCTTCCTTTGATTCTTTCCCAGGCTCAGACCCAAGGAATGGTGCCCGCCACCCATGTGTAAAGAGGCTCTTCCCATTTCAGTCAACCTACTCTGGAAACTTCCTCTCAGAGCCTCCAGAAGGTTTGTCCCCATTACAATCCTAGATCCTGCCAGGTCTAGGATTTAAACCGTCACAGAGTTTAGATTTACATGGCATAGGGAAAAACTCTCTGTGGCTAATTTTTTTCTTTTTTTTTCTTTCTTTTTTTCTTTTTTCTTTTTTTCTTTCTCTTTTCTTTTTTCTCTTTCTTTCTTTTTTCTCTTATCTACTTTTGTGTTTCTTTTCTTTTCCTTTTAAGATTTATTTATTTAATGTATATGAGCATCCTGAACACACCAGAAGAGGGCATCAGACCCAGTTACAGATGGTTGTGAGCCACCACCATGTGGTTGCTGGGAATTGAACTCATGACCTCTGGAAGAGCAGACAGTGTTCTTGACCACTGAGCCTCTACAGCCCTTGTTTATTTTCATAATGTGAAGTAACTAACAAATCCATTGGAGCTAAGAAGATCGATTTTTATGCCTCTTTGTTCACGCACCTCACATAGTGACACCTTAGGTTTACCTGGGTCCATTTCCCCTTAAGAAAAGACTGTGCCTCCACAAAGTAAAATGTTATCCAGGCAAAAACTAAACAAGCCACAGCCTAGGGATCTCATTAAATTAGACTTGCACATGCCGAGAAGCCCTGAAAAGAAATACATTGCTCAAATCATCCTTTTAATCTTTTCTTTTGGTTTTCCGAGTCAGGGCAGAATCTCATGTAGCTCAGGCTGGCTCCTAACGATCTCATTTAGTAACCGAAGATGACCTTGAATTTTTGAGTCTCTTGCCACTGTCTACTGAGGGCCAGGATTACAGGCGTATCCCAGCACCCCTGCTTTATGTGGTGCTGGGTGTGGAACCCAGCGCTTCACGTGTGTGCTAGGCCAGCCCTTTACCAACTGAGCCACATCCACTACCCTGTTTTTATTTTAACAAACACAATATAATTGCTTGTATTTATGCAGTATGATATGACATTTCAAATCAATGGCTAATGAGCAGATTGTGATAACTGGTTATCCATCACATAGACATCTACCATTTTTTTGTGTTGGGAGTTTTGAGAACCCTCTCTGTTAGCTATATGATAATAGTCTATTAATTGTTTCAACCACCATTAGTATAGTGGGCTTTACGAATCATCTTTAAATGCTTCTATTCCAGATATAAAAGGCTCTATTCATTTCTCTAGATATTTTCTTTTCTTTTCTTTTTCTATGCCTTCTTTATATTTTCTATGCTTTCTGGCTTTCTGGAAGTTTGGCCTTTGTGAACTGAATTCGTTTGTTCCCTATAGATACAATTTTCTAGAAAGCATTTAGACAAACATTTTAAATTTTTAAGGTTTTTATAAAAGAACTTTGCCAGGGGTAGCAAGATGGCTCAGCAGATAAAGGGGCTTGCTGACAAGCCTGATTACCAGAGCTTCATCCCAGGAGCCCACCTAAAGGTGAAAGGAGAGACCCAACTCCCCAGAGTCACCTTCTCGCTGCCACATGGGCACTGTAGAACATGAACATGCATACACGCACACACACACAAACACACACACACATACTCACACGCCCACTCACATGCACACATGCACACACACACACACTTATGATAATGATGGCAATGACAAAATATGTAAATACGACAAAGATTTTCACCAACAGCCTCCTTTTGAATCTTCTTCTGAACTAGCTAGTATTTCCCTGTAGTGTGGTGTTACACAGGGGCACCTATGGGTGTGTGCGCACACACACAGCCTCAGTGTTAGGTACAGAATGTTGTTCACCAAATACCTATTTTTAGATTATGCTCTGCCCTGAACTATATACTGTTTCTTTTCTTTTCTTTTTTTTTTTTTTTAAGGTAACAGCAATATTTCATCTGTTCCTAAAACTATGCTGGAGACTTCTTGGGAAGAATCCAGCTGGAGCCTCTCTTCTTTCAAGGTTATAGAGGTACAAAGAGTTGATTCAATTTGCTACATAGAGGATTTGCTGAAGGGGAGAAAGGGGGAGCAACTTCTGCTTAGCCAGTTCTTTGCCACTGTGGTGACAATTTATCACAATGTGACAAGATGTACTTTTCAAAGTCACGGGTTGGGAAGAAACATGGACTTAGTTTGGGGCAGAGAAGAGAGACTCCTGTGGATGTATCTAGTGTATTATAACACAGTATTTTACCCATCATCCATGCCTAGGTTATAAATAAACACAACTGAAGTATGCAAATGCTCCTGATGGGCATGGGGGAGGGGAAGCTTAAAGAACACGAGCTATTAAGGAAAGTGGCACACGTGATACTTTCTGTCACAGGATTTCTTCCTTTCTTCAAAAAAAAAATAGTTACAAATTAAAAGACTTTGTGAGCTCTACAGCAAATTCCACAGTTTGCAAATTCAGGTTATAAGATTCCCTGAGGTTAGGTGAGGCAGCCTGGTCACATTTGTGAACTCTGTGGATTATTCGTAGGCAGTCGGCTATCTCTGGTAATCATTTTCACAGGCTGCTGGATTGTAGCTGGGGACTTTGTGAGCTTTCTTCTCTTCCAAAGATCTTTGTCAGTTGTGTTTGCAGAATAGGATCTGCTTCTAAAGCTGAGACAGTGCCTGGGAGAGAGGAACGTGTGGCCCTGGCATTTGGAGGTAAGTGCATGTCCCTTGGGTGATCTTGCTGGTAATCCTTTGAATGATGACAGAGCTAGGTAGTGCCTCCCTCACGGAACCAGCCCAGGTCCCCGTCTCCTCCCAGTTTGTTTACCTCAGACTATTCTAGAAACGAGTTTAGGGATGACTCAAGACCAGGGCTGTACTGTTTGCTCATCTCTTAAAATAATTCAGCAGTGTGAAGGCTGATTTCATATTCCTTTGGTAATGAGGCAGTGAGATCCATTACATTTTGAAAATGCAGACAACTTTAGCTATCATTACATATCGGTCACAAAAGGCACTTTCAGGGAACTGAATAATTCCCTTCTGGGAAACCGAAACCCCACAGTTTGCTTGCCTGTATACTGATCTCACTTCCAGTTTTGGTATGAAAATGAATACATTTTACATTATTACCAGTCTTCTTTGCTGAAACAAGTGTTGATAATAGCCCTTTCGGTGAGAACTCGCTAAGCTTTTGAGGACGAGGGGAATCTTCATCTTCTAGAAGGCCAAAAGTCTAGAGGGGAAACTGAGCCATAGAAAAAATTAAGTTACTGCAATATGAAAATATTCTGACACACCCAGAGTTTTCCTGAGGACACAGCAGGGAGCATGGAATGGTGCTTCCGAAGGGCAGGAGCATGGGGGAGAGGTACTGGAGTGAATGAAAGGGTTAACAGCAGCTTGCAGCCTAGCAAAGACAGGCATAGATGATGTCATATGTGGAAACTATCTGAGTTTCCCTTGCTTTACTGATTCTTCAGAATCTAGGAGCCGGGCGGTGATGGCACACGCCTGTAATCCCAGCACTCTGGGAGGTAGAGGTAGGTGGATTTCTGAGTTCAAGGTCAGCCTGGTCTACAGAGTGAGTCCTAGGACAGTCAGGGCTATACAGAGAAACCCTGTCTTGAAAAAAACCAAATCCATAAAAACCAAAAAAAAAAAAAAAAAAAAGAATCTAGGCACTTAGCATGTCAGAATTTCCCCAGTTTTTGCTTTATAAATCCAACACTGATTGGCTAATAAGTAATATTACTTATTATGTTTACTTGCTTACTGGGGTGGGATATAATTGTGTGTATATATATACACACACATTACACACACAGACACACATACACATACAGACATATATATATATATATATATATACACACACACACACACAGACACATACACATATATGTATATATATATACACACAGACACACAGATACACATATATATATACACACACAGACACACAGATACACATACACACACACACACATATATATATATATATATATACACACATAACCCCCCCCACAGACACAGACAGACAGACAGACAGACAGACACACACACACACACACACACACACACACACACACACACTACAGTTGACTTTCTGGGCTACCTACCAGGGGCCTTTTAATTTCCTGAAGGAGGGTGGGCTAGGAGGAGTTGGAGGAGAGAAACAGCAGGCTGTGCCTGACCTTCATCAGACTCATCAGGTCAAGGTACGAGCAGCCCAGAGGGACAACTGGGGAACTGGGGCAGTGGCCTCTACCAAGGGTATAGCTGGAGAGATCCTGGTGGTGAAGGCAGCTGAGAAGTGATTTTGCTACAGCTGTGTTACTGGGTGACATAACATCACATGACAACACCTGATGAGCAGCAGTAGTTGTGAATAGGGGCATAAAGAGTGAAGAATGGGTAGTAGCAGGGAGAGGCTTGCAAAGGCAGGCAGGGCCAACTGTAGAACTATGTCACAGTGGTTGGTGGTTTACATAAGATTGGCTCCCAATGACTCACATACTTGAATGCTTGGTCCCTAGTTGGTGGAACTATTTGGGAAGGATTAGGAGGCGTGGTCTTGTAGGCGGAGCCCATGGCAGGTGGGCTTTGGGGTTCCAAAGGCCCGTGCTATTTCCAGTTCCCACCACTCTCTGCCTCATGCCTGTGGACCAGGATGTGAACTCCCAGCTATCGCTCCAACACTAATGGTCTGAGGGAGAACGCTCCACCTAAGCGTCTCTGTTTCCTTTTTGTTTGTCTTTGTTTTTTTTTTTTTTTTTTTTGCCAGACAGGGTTTCTCCTGGTAGCCCTGACTGTCCTGGAACTCACTTTGTAGACTAGGCTGTCCTTGGACCCAGAGATCTGCCTGCCTCTGTCTCTTGAGTACTGGGACTAAAGGCACAAGCCACCATGCCTGGCCAGCTCACGTTTTTGTGTTTCATCCCCAGCTGATGAACTTTTTGGAAGGATTTAGAATTGTGGCTCTGTGTGAGTCGGCTTATCCTTATAGAAGGAGGTGTGTTACTGAGGGTGGGCCCTGAGGTCTCAAAAGGCCACAGTGGGCCCAGTGTAACTAAGTACCTGCCTGCTGCTAGGATCTTCCCCATGCTGACCAGGGACTCACTCTCTGACACTGTAAACCCAAATAAGTGCTTTTGTGTATGGGCTGAAGAAAGAGGAAAAGGAGGACAAGATTGCTCCCAAGGAGTCAAGATTTTTATTATAGATGTAAGGAAGAATGCGGGCAAAGGCAGAGACCTCTGGGAGAGTCTAGGGTAGACATGACCGGCAGACTGAGTTGGGCTATCTCAGGAGAGGGGAGAGACAGGAGGGCCAGGAAAGCAAGACAGCCAAAGGGGAAAGGGGAAAGGCCACGTAATCAAAATAGCTGGGTTCTGTAGGACTCAGAGAAGCTGAGAGGAGGGAAAGCCCGGCCCTGTCCCTGAGGGAGGGTGACAGTGAAGGCTGTCTCTGTAGCAGCCACCAAATGTTCAACTCCCATCACTAGTCATACTGAGCATTCCAGAGCACTAACACATCCCTTAGCTGCCTGTCTTCCCTACCAGGTGGCCGGCCTTAGAGGTCAGGGATGGCGTTTACCTTCTGCATGGTTGGCTCCCAGATCAGCAGACGGCCTGGCATGCTGTGGGCATCCTTAGATGAAAAGGAAGAGCGTGAGGTCAGTTTTCAGATCATAAGAGTCAGCCATGGGTTTACAACATGGTTGTGTGTGCACACGCGCGCGTGTGTGTATGTTGACAACTGAAGTTACTTAGTAGACTAGAGTTCTGCAAGACAATGAGTCTGAGTCCTAGTCCCACTGCTGTCCTTGCCAGAGTTATGATCTTGAACAAGTGTCTTACCGTTCTTGAATTGTGAGCACCTTTTGGTGGACTGCGCTAACTGCTCAGTCCTGATGTTTTATCTGAAGGCACTGTGTTTCATGGGACAAGTCATAAAGAGACAAATAGTAATAGGTTGCCACCATTATTGACTATTTCACAAAAACCAATCATCCTGGGACCTGCATACCCTCTGCTTTGAAGTTGCTTTGTAATTGCTTGGAGGTGGGTGGACTCATTAAACTCAAGAGACTCCAAGGTATCTGCTGTGCATGTTCTGTGCCCCATCACCCTGTCCTGCACTCTTAACAGTTCCACAGCGGGGAAAGATAAGAAGTAGGGCTCTGCCATTTGTGGTCCACCTGCTGTCCCCTGACTCCATCCCCACCCGGCAGCTCAGGGTGCACCGCCAACTCTCTTTAGCCACTGAGGCTTGTCTGTCCCCGAGAAGCCCTGCACTGACTCAGCTCCTAAATGTTTCTTCCTTTTGCAAAACATCCTCACACCCCAGAGAAAAGAATGTGAACTCAGACGCACGCTTGTCTAAAAGAATGTCGGAGGCAAATTCTTTGCTCTCTTGGGACACTCAGCATATAGTAGTCCCTTTTCTCTTGGAGGCCTGGACTTCGCTTTGACCCATTGTTCCCCCATGGTTTCCTCTATTGTGACACTCTAGGGATGTCTACATGTCTCACTCTCCGCCGCTAAACTAGAGAGGAAGGTACACGTTGTCGTCTTTAGGCATAAAACAAGCTTGAGAAACTCTTGTTTTACAGAGTTGGATTACAACTCCGGCTGCAATTACGGGTCTCCGTTGCTAATGGCGGATCTGCTCCGGGCAATTCGGATCAGAGTAGCAAGTGTCTGAGAGCTGCCGTTGTAAGGATGGGTTAGGGTTGGTCATAGAGAGCATGGCTCCCTCTCTTTATGACAGCAATAGAGTGAAGGTATGCCTGACTCGTGATCCTGGCTGTCCCGGACATCTAAGACAACACATAAGCAAGCAGACACACGGCGTCCATGTCCTGTGTCTTACTGGAAGACCTTGGTCCTGTCCTGCTTGGGCTTCTACTGAAGCTGCAGCAGTAATTGCGCCATAGACCAGCTCTTGGGCACAGGGCATCTTCGTATGTACCCACAGCATTCCACATTTCACCTCTTCGATGGTTCAGATGTTTGGTTTTGCTTTTTGTTTTTCTTGCCCTTTATGTCTTGACCCTTCTGATGTCCCACAAGACCAGCAAGACACCCGCAAACCATTCCTAGTCCCAGGCTCCAGGCAATCTGTGTTGACCACAAGTCTCTTGAACTCCAGGTGAGCATTCTTTTTTTTTTTTTTTTCTGCTGTCCGGCGCCATTGTTAGTTGGGTAACCGATACTGGAGAGCATCTGGTCTGCCTGGTTCCGGGCAATGCCTGAGTCCTTGTGGGATGTATGGTATTGGACCAGGGAAACAAACACCCGTAAATAAGTCAGGTCATAGAAAGATGAAGCAGAATGAGGGGGCCTTGCACATGGCAGGGCTGCTCTTTGACGCTGGGGATTCAGACAAAGCCTTGCTGACTCCACGACATGCAGCAAAGAGACTGATGAACGTCTTGCAGAGGCCTGGCGTGTTGCAATAGGCATAGCAAACACCCTGAAGCAGGAGTGGATCTGGCCTTTTGAAACCTGATAAAGAGGCTCTTGTGAATGCAGGAAGTAGGTGAGAGTGTAGACAGGTGGTTAGAGAGCACCAACGGTCACCTTTCTCCCAGCTTTCTGGGAAAGGTGACCACGGGCCTTTGAATTCACTGAAGGAGGGTAGGCTAGGTGATTGAGGAGAGAAATGGCAGGCCGTGCCTCCCCTCTACCAGACACTTCGGGTCAAGGTGTGAGCAGCTCAGAGGGACAACTGGGGAGTTGAGGCAGTGACCTCTCCTCAACAGAGATCCCTCCTGCTGGGGAGATCCTGGTGGCTGGTTCCAGGGCTAAGGCAGCGAGAAGCAATTTCACTACAGCTGCGTTACTAGGCGACAGTTTCTTCTTGGTTCTTGTCTTCCAAAAAAAGGGTAAACCGGGTAAACTGAGACTCATCAAAGAGACAGAGGAGGGTGGACTGACTGGCGATAAAAGCATACTGGACTCTGGGTTTTGAGTTTTCAAGATGTCTTATGGATATTTATGAAGCAAGAGCATGAGTCAACACGACCCTTTGTTTCCCATCCAAATCATAGCAGATCCAATCTCCCTTTTAGAACGTTTCTTCCCATGATTCTCTTGAATAGCCTACAAGGAACGAGGAGGGGGACACAGAATAAATTATTATAATGAGGCTGAGGTCTTTTGAGGACCCAGGCCCTTCAACAGCAAGGATTAGTTGTGGCTCAGAAAGTACCTGGCGCCTTAGTTTCTGATGCAACAGCAATTAACTGGACCACATCGAGAAAGGTATTTAATCTTGAGGGGCCATCGGACATCTGGAGACCCAGGCACCAAGATGCTGACGATATTTTCCTCTGTCCCCCCTCAGGCAAGACTCCTTGCCTACTCGGCCTCAAGTCTTCACAAGTGGAAGATTGTGATCAAGAATCGATTTAGAATTTGAGACGACGTTGGCGTCAGCTATCTCTGAGTTTGGGCCTGAGATGTCCAGAGGGATTGAGGCTGGCCGAGAATCAAAGGAGGCAGCTGGTGGGGTGTTTTTTTTATTGACTCTCTGGTGCAGGATGGGAAACTGGGAGCACAGCAGGTGACATGTAAGACTTAGTAGGTATCACCAAAGTATCATCCCAGGCATGTAGGGAGCCCTCTGGTTGGGGGCAAGTGCTCAGCATACAGCAGCAGGGAAAGACTATTGAACTCCTGAACGCCAGTAAAACCATCTCCAAAGTAGGCCAAACAAGGGGACAACTGAGGGCAGGGAGCTAGCTGCCTTAGCTGTCCAATAAGCATCAGCCATGCTAGGAAGCCACTGTGAGGTGGGGTAAGTCACGGTAAGACTTACGGTAAGACCGTGACCATGGGGTAAGTCAGGGAAGGTATTCATGGTTTGAATGAGATATACCTTGCAGTCTCAGATGTTTGACAGTTTGGTCCCCGGTTGATGGTGCTGTTAGAGGCAGGTCGGAGGCATGGCCTTGTTAGAGGAAGTATATCAACAGGAGTGAATGTTCTTCTTGGTGTTACATACCACAAGTTTAGTGATTGTGATTTTTTTTTCTGGTTATGACATGAATAGAGAAGTTAGAAACAAGATAGGCATGGTTTAATCCCAACTCTGAAAAGGCTGAGGCAGGAGGATTATGCAAATTTAAGGGTACCCTAGGCTACAGAGTTCTAAGACAGCCTGGGCTATAGAGTGAGACCCTGTCTCAAATAAACAAAAATATCGCCGCCACCCCTCCCCCACCTCCTGGGGAAAAAACAGGTAAGGCCTTATCACTTATTAATACTTAAAGTGGTTTGTGGTTGAAATAGAGATATAGAAAATATTTATTTTCATTTCATTAAGTTTTGGGTTTATCATCTTTCCTAATCAACTAGTAGGAGTCTAGCTAATTAGTAGATGGTCAGTTGCCAAATAACTTGTGTATCCATGACTTCCACTGAGGGACTATGATTCTCAGCAACACAAGACACCGTGTCCCAGAGGCATAACCAGTGAGCGGTTATTAAGCTAGTATGACTGTCTCACATTGCTGTCATCTGCTTGGGACATTCAGTCAGTCACTGAACGTTGTGTGCACTGAAGCTATGTGCATCAGTGTATTCCTCCAGTGTGAGAAAAAGAGTCACTCTAGGAAAACATGGCCACCGAAGGAGAATGAGTAGTTTTGATGCAGAAAGAAGAAGAAATGGGGGACTTCATAGAGCGCCGTTCTTCAACCCCTCCAATCGTTTTCTTAAAACGGGAACGTTTCCCTTCATTGATCTTGCCTTCCTTAAGCCAAAAGACCCATCTCCTCTCGACCCATCCTCATAGAGGAAGATGACCATCGGGTGCCTTAGGAGTATCCAGGGAGCCAGACTTCTTGGGTTTACTTGGTCAGAAGATTAGCCTTGTTGAGTCTAGAGTCAACATCCATGATACTCGGTTGTCCATGTCTTGCGGACGGGCATATCTATTTCGTGCCGGGTTAGAAACGCGGCATGAGAGGGCTCAAGAGAGGAATTGGCTGGTGAAGACAATCTAGCCAGATTACCCGAATTCCATCCTTGGGACCCATGTGGTGGAAGAAGAAAACTGACTCCTGCAAAATCATCCTCTGACCTCCACAGATGCACAGTGGCATGTGTAGTTCCTCCCAAATGAATAAATAAAAGTGGAAAAAAATAATCTGTGGGGTAGCTAGCTGTATGTAGAGTAAGTCCTCTGTAGCCACCCAATCAGGTGGCTTGTTTAAAAAAAATCCTCTGTAGCTATCCAATCAGGTGATTTGTTATGAAAGCCTTGTAGTCGCCCCATCCAATCATGTGGTCTGTTACCTGCTGCAGTCCTTAGGTTACACTTCTGGGTCTCAGGCACTGGAAACTGTTAGGGCAACTCAGGAACTGCTAGCTGGGCCTCCTACAGCGTGGTCGATAGGAAGAAGACAGTCACTCTGCCTTCAAGGTTAGAACACTAGATACTGATGACATGAAAATTGCAAAGCCGGGCGGTGGTGGCGCACACCTGTAATCCCAGCACTCTGGGAGGCAGAGGCAGGCTGATTTCCGAGTTTGAGGCCAGCCCGGTCTACAGAGTGAGTTCCAGGACAGCCAGGGCTATACAGAGAAACCCTGTCTCGAAAACACCAAATCCAAAAAGCCAAACAAACAAACAAACAAAAAAAAAAAAAAAAAAAAAAAAAAAAAAGAAAGAAAGAGAAAATTGCAAACGGCTTCCGTAGGTCAGTCCGAAGCTAGTTGCCCTTATAATTTTTAATTAAGCATGTACCCGCCCATCTCCCCCAGACTTCTCCATCATTGTGACTGAATACCAGGTATGCCGCCACAAATTCTCCCCGTGCCACCCAAGCGAGTCTCGCGTTGAACTGCAGCTCATTAGGCAAGGGGCATCTCTGCTCACTCTTCAAAGCTACACAGTTCGACGTGCTGCCCCGGGGCTATTACCAAAGAGTATTTCCAAAGTGCTTTTTCTTTTCTTTTTCCATGCCTCGTAATGTGAGTAGGCCTAGCAATTAACCAATTTCCAGCCAAGTCTGAAATATCAAAGGTTAGTCTCCAGAGATGACTGCTAGCCGAAGAATGGGTGCTCTTATCCGAAAATTCTGCTGTGTTGATTCTGTAACCCAAGGCTAGAAAATGGAAAACGGCCAGCGGATTTATTAACCTTTTCAGTCTTCTCCAAGATTCTTCTCATGTCATGTCTAGGATACCGCTTATGCCCAAGAATTCGGGCGTCTGCTGGGCCCGGAGGGGGAGGGGGTCGGGCGGGGGAGGTCTGAAGGTGTTTATAGTGCAATTTAACCAGTTTGAATACACATAAAGAAAAGCAGCATATATTGGTTCAAGGGCACAAGTTGGAGTTTATTCAGAAATAGGTAAGTCAGAAAGCTTTTATAGGCAATTTTTCACCACATGGAACCGGCAACAGAGTCTTGTAATGACCTTGGTTCCCACTCCTGGGGCTCCTCCACCCGAGGCTGGAATGAAGCACAACCCAGAAGCCTGGAAATCCTGAAAGAATGACTTGCCACACCTTCTCTGCCTAGGGATGTGTGTAATGGTTTGTATATGCTCGGCCCAGGGAGTGGCAGTTTTAGAAGGTGTGGCCTTGGAGTAGGTGTGTCACTGAGGGGGTGGGCTTTAAGACCCTCATCCCAGCTGCCTGGAAGCCAGTCTTCTAGCAGCCTTCAGATGAAGATGCAGAACTCTCAGTTCTGCCTGCACCATGCCTGTCTAGAAGCTCCTATGCTCCTGCCTTGGTGATAATGGACTGAACCTCTGAACCTGTAAGCCAGCCCCAATTAAATGTTGTCCTTTATAAGACTTGCCTTGGTCATGGTGTCTATTTACAGCAGCAAAACCATAACTAAAACAAGGTATTACCTTTGTGTATTCATTTTCTTTTTCAGGATTGATTTTGATAAAGCTCATATTCATGTCATCATAATGTTATAGGTTGAAAACCTTCCATAAAAGCCAGCTATCAAAAGTTTGAAATATCTGAAATATTGGGATAATCCAGCCCCACTTTGGAAATTGTGAAGTACCTGTGCCCTCCTTTGACATCTAGTGCACAGCCATAGACACACATGGGTGCAGATTCAACACACCACAGGAAGTAGGAGATGATGGGGCACACCTGTTACCCTAGCACTTGGGGGTTGGAGTCGCAGAGAATGGGGAGTTACCTTATCTTTTGCTCCAGGTCAGCCTGGGCTATGTGAGACCCCTGTCTCCAAAAACTAAAACCCAAACAGATATGGAGGAGAACAGAAACAACAGCACTCTATAGGAAAATGATCAGTTCTGGAATTCTCTGAGTACATGGCTTTTCAGCAGCCAACAGATTTCCACCGCCACTGTGCTGTGTGTGACTCAGAACCAGTGACTGTCTCTAGACCTTTTACAAGACAAAGACTTACCCGATAGCATCTTCTGAGTTGCTACACACCTGGAAGCAAATATAATTTCACAAGAGTCAGATGAAGAAGATTCCAGCCCAATGGCTGTGGTGGAAGTCATTTAACCTTGACTACTTGCTGAGACACTGACCTTTCTGTGTTATAGTCTCCATGTAGCTTCCTAACATAGGAGTCAAAAAAAAAAATCCAAGATGCCAGCCCAAAGACTATATCGTCTACCATACAGTTGTGCATAATCTCTGTCAGAGTAAGAATCAGTGGGTGATGCCGTGTTGAGGATGGAAGCAGTGAGTGAAATGGACCTGTGAGCTATGGTGTTATTGATGTATAGCAGATGCCTCAGAGGGTGTTCTCATGGGTGTTACTCATGTAGAAACCATCAGCCTTGTTTTTATACAAAAGCATAGTACTCATTTCCAAAAATAATTTTTTAAGAATTTCATTTCCCGGCCGGGTGGTGGTGGCACATGGTTGTAATCCCAGCCCTTTGGGAGGCAGAGGCAGGCAGATTTCTGAGTTTGAGGCCAACCTGGTCTACAGAGTGAGTTCCAGGACAGCCAGGGCTACACAGAGGTTTTCCCTGTCTCGGAAAAAACCAAAAAAAAAAAAAAAAAAAAAAAAAGAATTTCATTTCCCCCAATTTCTTGTATGCAACCCACTTCCTTTCAAATCTTTATTTCTTTGTTATTGTTATACAAATTTATATACATACAAGTATGTAACAATTTGCCTGCTACATAGATCTATATACATGTAAGTATGTAACAATCTGCATGCTGAACGTATTTAGGGTTGCTCGCATGTGTGTGTTTTAAGGGCAGACTGTTGGGAATTGGATGAGATCGGACACATAAGGTTCATTTCATATTGAATAATCAATTATGGGACTCATCCCTGGGGAAGACTAATTGTCCCATCTCATGTGTCATTAATTGCCTATAACTCTCTCTTTTTTTGGGGGGGGGGGGTGTTCAAGATAGGGTTTCTCTGTGTAGCCCTGGCTGTCCTGGAACTCACTCTGTAGACCAGGCTGGCCTCGAACTCAGAAATCTGCCTGCCTCTGCCTCCCAAGTGCTGGGATTAAAGGCGTGCGCCACCCCCACCCGGCTTGCCTATAACTCTTTATCTAACTCTTTATCGAGGGTTGGGTCTTGTGAGATTTTTTTCCCACCCATGCTTGCATATTGACTGTTGTTTATTGCAGGATATTTGATCATACTGTGAACCCCAAGAGTGTGTTGTTTACTGGGAAAAAATACCTGTTTCTAGTTGTGGTTTGGCTCACCCTGAGTACACACCCTTAATCCCTCTACCTGGAATATAGACATGCCCTTAGTACACACTTTTAATCCCAAAGAAAGAAGGTGAAGTTAGTTTGCCAAAAGGAACAACCATGTTTGAAAGTGCTGTCTAATTGAGGGACAGACAAAGTGATGGATCAGAGGAAGATTTAACAGAATAGGATATGTCCAACTTTCACGAGAACAGAGGAGAAAGAGAAGTGACTTAAGAGAGAGCAGTGCAGCCGGGCAGTGGTGGCACACGCCTTTAATCCCAGCACTTGGGAGGCAGAGGCAGGTGGATTTCTGAGTTCGAGGCCAGCCTGGTCTACAGAGTGAGTTCCAGGACAGCCAGGACTACACAGAGAAACCCTGTCTCGAAAAACCAAAAAAAAAAAAAGAGAGAGCAGTGCAGAGAAGAGGAGGCAGGTTCACTGGGACAGTTGTACAGAGTTAGGTTGCAGAGAGAGTACAAGATAGACAGAGAATGAATTAGAGAATAAGAAGGAGCCAGAAGATTAGAACAGATTGTGAAGTTTAATATGAGGGCAAACAGAGCAATCCAGGAGAAACCGAGAGAAGCCAGATTTAATCAGTCAGCATGGAGAGAAGTGTTGAACCGGAACAGCTGAGTTGACCAGCCAGCCTAAGTTCAAAAAGAGCTGGAAAGGGAGAGCTTATTAAGTAGTAATTCTTAGAGGCTGAAAAGATTCTAGGCCTAGATAAGATTATATGGAGGCTAGAAGCTTCCAGGACTAGGCCCAGGTGAGCAGGGTGAGGCCCTAAGCCTCCAAGATCACAATTACATCAAGTGAATAAAAGATACTATTACAGTTGCTGTCATTGTTTAGGTCTTATATAGGCAGCCATATTGTTGAGATTTCGTGGGCATAGCTTCTCTGTCTACACTGTACTCTTTGTATGAAACGCAACATACATTCATAAGACTGCACAAACTGTAAGAATACAGCTTGACCAGTTTTCACAAAAATAACAAGTATTGACTATTACTCATCAAAATCCAAGATCCCAGAACCCTCCCAATGCCTACCCCATGCCCAGTGTCCTTCAGTATGACCCCAAAGCAATGCCTGATCTCACTTCCTCTGAAGTCCTCCCATAGCTGAGTTTCACCTGCATCTTGAAGTTTAAACCATTGGTGATGAGGTATGTGCCTTGGCTGTCGAGGACATGTTGGCTTAACATGTGCAGGTAGGAGCCTCGGTGTGCATGTTGTTCTGTATGTGGTGTCTTCCCTGAGGCGCCGTCCATACCATAAAAAACATCCACACCAGGAGTCACCCGTCCCTCTATCAAGGTCATTTGGCTTGGGTTCAGGTGTGACTCTTCTACATAGTGATGTTATCAACACTCTTGTGTATTCTCTCTCTCTCTCTCTGTCTCTCTGTCTCTCTCTCTCTGTCTGCCTCTGACTTGGTCTTGTCTCTCTCCCTTCATTTTAATGAAGTCAATCAGATTAGCTTGTGTGATTTTAGCCAAGAACTCTGTCTGAAGCTGGGCAGTGGTGACGCACGCCTGTAATCCCAGCACTCTGGGAGGCAGAGGCAGGTGGATTTCTGAGTTTGAGGCCAGCCTGGTCTACAGGGTGAGTTCCAGGACAGCCAGGGTTATACAGAGAAACCCTGTCTTGAAAAAACCAAATCCAAAAAAACAAACAAAAAAAGAACTCTGTCTGAAACGGAAGTCGTTAGCACCTGCAGCTGAAGACAAAGGTAATTGGAACATCTCAGGCAGATCTGCCAGGAAGTCAGGAAGATGTGGTGCCAGGGTGATAGCTCTGTTCTTGGACCTAGCCCCTGACGTTTATTTTAAAGTTGGCTCTGAATATGCAGTTTCCTTCTTAATTGTGCAAAGGTTATCCAGCTGACGGTAATGCGTTTCCACCTCAATAAGATAATGTTAGTTCTTAATGGGATGAAAAGGTAGTCAGCAATTATGTCTCTTGTCATCTCTACTCAAGATGAAGGACTTAGGCTTATTACAGTGAGCACCTGCAGGCAGACACCAGACTTATTACATTCTGTGCTCACTCTCCTGGCTCTATTTTCTTTACAATAAAAAATTATGATTTTTAATTTATATTTGTTAATGGCGTATTTCCATTGAACCTCATCCTGGGTTTCGTGAAAACAATTCCTTTCAAGTGTTTAATGTTCTTGGACTACATTCACCCTCTACCCCCATGCTTTCTTTGTATCTCTCCTCTCTAGTCTCCTGTTTCCCACCAGCATCTCATGTCATATATAAGAATAGTTTTAAAACCAAAAAAAAAAAAAAAAGAAAGAAAGAAAAAAAAAAAAAAGAAGAGCCAGGCATGGTGGCGCATGCCTGTAATCCCAGAGTTCGAGGCCAGCCTGGTCTATAGAGTGAGTTCCAGGACAGTCAGGGCTATACAGAGAAACCCTGTCTCAAAAAAAAATGGGAAGAAAGAAAGAAAGAAAGAAAGAAAGAAAGAAAGAAAGAAATAGTTTTATGTGCCTATCTAAAATCTACGATTCACAAGAGAGTGAAACCTAGTGTCTATCTGTCTGAGCATGGTTTATTTCACTTAGCATGATAACCTCTTGTTCCCATTTTCCACCAAAATGACAGTTCTATTTTTTTTGCAAGACTGACTAAAACCTCCATGATACACACACACACACACACACACACACACACACACACCAATTTCTCCATCCACGATGTGTGCATAGACACTGGGCTAAATCCTTCTGGCAGTGCCTAATACAGCATTTTACTAATGCGATTTAAATATCATGATGGTATAAACTTCTGAGAGTACTTCTGAAACAAAGTACAACTGGGTCAACACATCTATTTCCTTAAGCTCAGTGTGAAAGGCGTTATAGATGAGAGTTACGGTAACAGGCTGGTTCAATTGGCTGCTGGATTAACTTGTATTTGTGCTAAAAGAATCCTTTCTATGGTGAGCTAAGATGAACGACTTTAAGAGCTTGGTCCTTTTCCAAGAAGCAAGTACGCACAGAGTTATAATCCAGTGACTTATCGTTAATGATTTTATAACACTTCCAAAGGCATCCCTCGACCTTTAGTCATGTATGTTACACGGAGCAAAGTCCAGCTACAGCCGGAGGTATGCAGGGAGCTAAATCTATGTTATCCCTTCCCAGCAAGTAGATTAGAGTGATGTCAATATTTAGCCTTCTGATTTTTCATGTTTTATAGTTGTAAAATGCTTGTAGTGGACTCAAGTGCATATGGATTCAGAACTTTACCCATTCATTGGCTACATGACTTTGGGCCATATTCCAATATTAGAAATTTATAGGCCCTCAAACCAAACCTTAGGGCCTATAAATAACACTGGGCCAGTGGCCCTTGCAGAAATTTGGAAGACTTAGATAAAATTGTACATATAAAAAGCTTACATAGTAGTGCTTGGTGCATTATATATCTAAACTGTAAATTTTTTTTTCCTGCTGAATTTATTTTATTTTTCTTTCTCAATTCCAGACAGGACATCTGGTTTCTAGATGTTTCTTTGTTGTTTTACATAAGATGGGATTTGATTTCTGTCCTTGTGTAGTGCGAGGCAGGCCTTCAAGTATAAGGAATAGTAAGATTTTTTAAGAATAATTTCCCGCTCAGCCTCCCCTTTGGATCTGTGTGGTGCAAGGTTCCCGCCTTACCCAGCCCTCAAGTCACACCCTGTTGATCAGAGTTGTGCATTTACCTGCAAGGGAAACAGATCCAAAGTCTGGCTAGGGAATTGGGTGCTAAAAGTACAGTTGGGCCCAGTCAGTGATCTCTTTGGGGAACAGGGATTAGTAACTGCTGAGGTGGCAATTGAATGTCAAGGCTGTTCAGTTCGACCTTGAGGTAGAGGCTGGTGAGCTGCCTTCTAAGCTCAGGTTGCCTCTCCATCTGACGTGGGTCCTGTGAGGAGCCTAGCTTTCCCTGAGTTTTAGGATCATGCCTCCACTCCTTGAAGCCAAAAGGGCTTGTGTTGAAAAGCATTGCCACCAGGCACACGGAAACACATGCTTCTCTGGGAAAACCGATTCTCCTATCTAAATCTCTCAAACCTGGACACTTTTCCAGATCATTGGCTTTAGAGGGATAATTAAGAACACAATTGCATGACCAATAGGCTGTCACACAAAGGTTTGGCTTCAAACTGTGATATTTATAGAGTTAGACCTCATTTTGTCATGGAGAATAGAGAACCAATGGACCACCAGCACTCCGCCAAGTTCAGATGGATGATCCCATGTGAATCATTTCTCTTTTCCCTTGCCTGTTTTTCCCTGTGGCCATCGGATCATTACCAGCCTGTGATAAAAGATGTTGTGTGAGTAAAAATGTAACGATCAGACGGGGCAACGTTTTAATTTGTTGTCAGAGTCGGCCAAGCTCAGACACTGGAGAGAACATGACTATGACAGCACCGAGCAAACTGAAACTTGTGTGTATGTTGGCAGCCTACGAGTCTCAAACTTGATGGCATGCAATTTGTGAGCCCCTGGCACACATTAGATCTATCACCTGTGTATTCTCCACATGAACTGTATAAGGCACTGGGACAACTTAGCCTAATACCCTGAGGCTCAGTTTGCACTGAGGCAGCAGGGTTGTCTCGTCTAAGGGCAGATGGGAATGAACGCAGGCAATATAGAGACATGTGCTCCATTTGAGGATGATCTATCCCGGGGGAGTGGGGACGAATGTCAGCCCATTCGTTTGCACACAAAGAGTTCTAACTGCTCCGCTCTATCTTTCCTAATTGATATTGCCAGATATGATTATTGGAAATCACTTGTTTAGCACCCGCCACGCACAGTCTCATAAGCTCCAAGTCACACAAGTATGGTTTTCTTTCCTTTTCCTCTTTCTTCCACTGTGAGCTCCCAAAGCTCAGAAGCTCTGTCTTTCCCACCTGTCCCTCCCCAGTATTGGAGGTAGTTGAGTGGCCAGCTCACAAAGAGGGCTTAGAGTATAGTGAACAGATCCGTAACATTGTAACACGTTAGTCTCCTAAGGGGGCTTTCTCTTTTAAAGTAGATTGAAACACAGAGCGCAGCTGTGATGTTATTAGCTATACCTTGGGTAAGCAGCAAGACCTCTGAGCTCAGCCCTGACTCGTACAATGGGAGTGATGTTACTGTGTTGCAGGTATCTTCAGAGGCTGCCTAGGAAGGAGAGGATGCGAAGCTCCTGGGACAAAGTGGTACCCTGGGACTTCACACTTACTAGAAGGTAGGAGTGAGGGCTGTGGAATCTGACCCTCGCTCTAGCCTAAGTTTGTAGAAATCACACTGCACTGTGCCTGATACAAAGTGAGTGGTGGACAGACAGCTTGTTATTGTTAACGGAAGGCAATTATTGTCGGAGTTATCATTCAAAGGGCGTAGCCAATAAAGATGTTTAAATCCACTTAGTGGGGAGGGGGCAAGAAAATGTAAAGAAACTCGGGATGAGAAAATTTGGGTTTCCTGGCAACTGTGGCAATAGAAATAACTGCAATGTTTCACATACTTATCAATTTGGGTCATAATTAGTCAACTGGAACTGTGCTGTCCAGTATGGGAACCAGAAGTCATGTATGGCTATTGCACATTTGAAATGGCATGGACCAGAACCGAAACATACTGAATAAGTAAAATATTCTGGCTTTGTAAAGATAGTATAAAAATCAAAATGCCATTAATAACTCTGTATATTGATTACACATTGAACTTGTGGTATTTTTGGTCACTTTGACTAACCAGAATATATTGATAAAATTAATTTCACCTACTTTTATCTATTTAGTATGGTTCTGTCTTAGGGTTTTATTGCTCTGAAGAGACACCATGACTAAGACAACTCCTATTAAGAAAAGCATTGCACTGGTGCTGGCTTACGGTTTCAGAGGTTTAGTCCATTATCATCATAGCAGGAAGTGTTGTAGTCAGCAGGCAGCCATAGTGCCGGAGAAGGACTGAGGGTTCTACATCTTGACCTGAAGGCAGCCTGGAGGAGTCTCTCTTATGCACTGCGTGGAGCTCAAGCCAGACTACCCAGTGACACCCATCTCCTAACATGGCCACGCCCACCTGAACGAGGCCACACCTCCTAAATAATGCTGCCCTCTGTGGGCCAAGCATTCAAACCAATGAGTCTGTGAGGACCAATACTATTCAAACCATCACAGGGTCCTAGAAAAGAAATTTAATTCTAGAAAAATATTCTTTAATTATTGTTTTATGATGTGTAGAGCGGGACATGCCTTTAATGTTAAAACTGGCAGGCTCATCTCTGTTAGTTTGAGGACAGCCTGTTCTGCACAGTGAGTTCCAGGACAGCAAATATTACAAAGGAAGAGTCTGTTTCACACCCCCAATTTGCTTATTTATTTATTTAGTGTTTGTGTGTGTGAGAGAAAGAGAGAAAGGGGGAAGGGGAGGAGAGGAGGAAGGAAAATGAATGTAGATGATTGTATACCACTACCTACACGTGGAGTTCAGAGGACAACTTTCAGAAGTTAGCTCTGTCCTTCCCCCTTGCTGCTTGAAGTTGTCTATCTTGTGTCTTTCCTGTTGCAGTATATACACTAGCTAGTGAGTCTAGGAGTTTCCAGATGATTCTCCTGTCTCCAACTCCCATCTTCCTGTAAGAGTATGCTGAGACTCTAGATGCATGCAGCTTTTTATTTTATTTTTTAAGTATGGGCTCAGGTGACAGAGTTCAGATTGGCAGGCTCTAGAGATAAGCTCTTTCACCCACTGTGCCAGTTTACTGGTCCTAACATTTTATTTTTTATTTTTTATTTATCTTTTTATTTATTTTGGTTTTGTTTTTTTAATTAAATATTTTTCATTATTTACATTTCAAATGTTATCCCCTTTCCTGGTTTCCCCTCCTGGTCCTAACATTTTTAAATGTCCATGTTGGGGCTGGAGAGACAAGTCAACCCAGAATAGTACTGGCTGCTCTTCCAGAGGACTTGAGTTCTGTTCTCTGCACCTACGTGACAGCGCACAGCCATCTGTAACTCTGGAGTTTCAATGCCTCTTCTGGGCTTCTAGAGCATGTTGTATGCTCACATACATTCAGGCAAAACACACATACACATTGTTATGGTTTGTACATGCTCAGCTGAGGGAGTGGCACTGTTAGAAGGTGTGACCTTGTTGGAGTGGATGTGACCTTGGTGGAGTGGGTGTGGCCTTGGTGGATGGGTGTGGCCTTGGTGGAGTGGGTGTGTCACTGTGGGTGTGGGCATTAATAACCTCACCATAGCTGCCTGGAAGCCAGTCTTCTCCTAGCAGCCTTCAGATGAAGATGTAGAACTCTCAGCTTCTGCACCATGCCTGCCTGGATGCTGCCATGTTCCCGCCTTGATGATGATGGACTGAACCTCTGAACCTGTGAGCCAGCCCCAATTAAATGTTGTCCTTGATAAGAGTTGCCTTGGTCATGGTGTCTGTTCTCAGCAGTAAAACCCACACATAAAGTAAATAGATCCAAAATTATATTCTAGATGTCCATGTAGCTCCCATTGGGATGGGGGAGGAGAAGAAGCCTTCTCTGAGACGGTGTTTGCTGTCATGGCTGTCTTTATTTGGAGGTAGCAAGAGCTATATAAACCGTGGGGAGTAGGTAGGGGTTTGCAGGTGAGTTTACATCATTGCCTGGGGCTAAGGTGCTGGGAATGCTTCAGCTACAGGGAGAGGGACTTCACCTGCTCTCTGGACAAGTCCTTCTAGGGTGAGAGGAAGTTCAACCTGTAATTTGGCCACCAGGATACTACCTTAAGGGCAGGGAGGAGGTGGGGGTCGCTAGGATATGTGTACCATGGTATGCAGGCCCAGGACAAGGAGGGAACAAACCTCATTTCTACCAGTCTCAAGATGAGATTTTCAGGGTTCAGACATATCTCAACCTTACTTTTACCCCAGGCTAGCTCTCCGGGTTGCGTGGCTCATTTTGCCCCCACACGTGTTTATTATGTGTAACACTGGGGTTGGGGTGGGGGAAGCGTTTCTTTCTCATTAATGAATTTATATTATTTATGGTTTTGTATCCTTACATATGACATATTCATAATCACAAGATAGCATAACAGAAACGACTAGCTGGTACAAATAGTAGAACGGTATTGACATATAATAAAATGTTAATGTAAGTATCAGGTGTTATATATGAATATATGATTCCATATGTTATTTATTAGAGTGGCATAGGGTGACCGGTATCTTCACCAAAATTCCCAGGGCAGTGTGATAAGTATCTGGGTCAGAAGCAATAATAACAGTAATTGCTCCCACTTCTTGGATGCTTGCTGTAGTCACCCACACAACCACCAGCCTTTGGACGTTATCGGGTGTACCAGGTACAATACCGACTTCTTTATGTGTGTCATGCCTTGTGTGGTTGTCCATACACTGAACCAGAAGCTCTGACTAGCAGACGCTAAGATGTAAGAAGATCTGTCTTCTCTCCTCTGCGCCTTTGGTGGTGCCTGCAACTTCTAGCCAGCAGACAAGATGGAAGATCTAGGACGTGTTGGTCTAGACTGTGTCTCTCCGCTCACTGCCTCGATGCTCAGCTGTCCCGTGCTTCTCTTCAGTGTTGACAGTGCCCATGCATTTGAAAGCCTGTGCACATTGTCATCTGAAGGCTGACTGTGATTTTCAGCTGTAGGCAGGACACAGCGTGAGTTCTGGAGAGAGCTGTGCGCTAGGATTATCTCTCCTGCTTTTCCTGTGATGCTTCTAGAACAACTCAAACGGTAGCTTTTCCTGTGGCTAAAATTGACCTAGAAATGCTCAAGGACTTGGTGGAAACACATTACATCTTATCTTGGACTTGATGATATATATATTTATAATATTTTTAAAATGTTGTAAAAAAATAATTTTTTAATAGGATTGGAGAGATGGCTCAGTGGTTAAGAGCACTAACTGTTCTTCCAAGGGTCCTGAGTTCAATTCCTAGCAACCATGTGGTGGCTCACAACCATCTGTAATGGGATCTGACACTCTCTTCTGGTGTGTCTGAAGACAACTACAGTGTACTCATGTACATAAAATAAATAGATAAATATTTTAAAAAATTTTTTATAATCTATACATTTGCAAGATGGAGTAAGGAAAGCTGGTCCTCTTACCCATGGCCCTCTACTCTCAGCTGAGGCCAAGAGAAAAAAAAAACATGGAATTTAGGAAAAGGTTTAATCCTAAGCTGTGAGTTAAAAAAAAGAAACTGACTACATGTCCTGTTCTAAACATAAATTACCAGAGGGGTCAAGACCACCGTGACTTTATTTTATGGTTCAGGAGTAGAGAGCATGGGAATGTGTGATAAGTTATTGAGAGATGGCGGTATGGTTTGAATCTGAAATGTCACCACCTCAGGCTCCAACTGGTGGCACTATTTTGGCAGGATGCTGGAATCTTTATGGGGTGGCATCTGAGTGCTAGAAGTAGGTTATTGCTAGCTGGCCTTGGATTGTTATGACTTCCATAATTATGCCTACACCACAGCCTCCTGTTGCCATAAATACATCCATATCTTCCTTGATATGATAGATTATACTATCTGAAATCCTGAACCAAAATGAAGTCATGTTATTTCTGGTAAGTACTTCTCTTATAGTGATATAAAAGTAACTAATCAAAAATGGAGGGAGTTGGGCTTGAGAGATGGCTCAGTGGTTAAGAGTACTGACTGCTCTTCCAAAGGTCCTGAGTTCAATTCTTAGCAACCACATGGTGGCTCACAATCATCTCAAATGGGATCTGATGCCCTGTTCTGGTGTGTCTGAAGACAGTGACAGTGTACTCATGTACATAAAATCAATAAATCTTTAAAAAAAATGGAGGGAGTTAGTAGAAATTTAAGGGTATGTATGCTACTGCACAGAACACCAGTATACAGTGGGATTCCATCTCCACCAAGACTGGGCAGAACAGATGTTCTTAATATCCTGTTTTGTTTTGTTTTTTAAAAAAGGGCTTCCATCTTGGGATGAAGGCTGTTGTTCTCAGCTCCAAGGTGTTACACACTGGCCAGGGGTACAGCAGGGAGTCACCATCTCTGCAAGCCATTCACTAGGCTGTGCTTATGGGAACCTGGGCTAGTAGTCTGAGGTTGCTCCACTCGAGAGAAACTGAGCCCCCAGGGTTGCAGGTCGAACAGCAATGTGTTCAACATGGCTGATCCTGTAAATAGCGGTCTGCACAGAGCATTGAAATACCAGATTTCTAGGATTCAAGACATTCCTTTCACGTCTTACTCAACTCAAAACATGTACAAAGCCAAGCCTGGATGCACACACTTATTAAGCCAGCACTTGGGAGACTGAGGCAGGAGGATTGCTATGAGTGTGACGGAAGCTTGGATCATATAGCGAATTCTTGGCAAGCTGTTACATGAGAACCTGTCTCAAAATACCAAACCATAGGCAAGAGCAAGGGGGGGGGGGGGGTAGAGTGGCTCTTCTTTCTGTAACATTAGGTCCAAAAAATAAAAGAAGCTAGTGGATCAGAGACTTACTGATGGCTGCACAAACAGGCCCAGGACCACAAAGGAAATGCTTCCAGTAGAGCTAAGGCCTTCCCCAGGCAACAAGTTGACAGGGTGCCCTGTTGGACTCAAACTAAGAAAGGAAACCTGGGGAGATAAGAAGTTTGGATGTTAAGCTTTTTGATTGTCCTGGTTATCTTCTTCTCATTAAAAGATGGCTGTCTCAGATTTCCAAAGGCCCACCCTTCTGTAGTTAATGGGGGGCATAAAAATATAGGATGCTCTTAGCAGATTCAGGAGACCCAGAGGATGTGGGACCCTCTGTGGTGATCTCTGATTTCGTTAGTAAGAATATGCAGCTTGGAAGATACATGTTGGTTCATTGAGACAAATCTCGGACATCTCAGAAAAAAAAATCACTGATAGCTCAGAACCTAAGGCCTTGGAGGAGTGAAGGCTCTCAGGGCCCTGATGTGGCAATTTCTAACACATATGCAATTTCTAATTTGCATATGTGAAAGGGACACGGGACAATCTAAGGACCCATCCCCATCAGCCCTTAAAGGATGCTGCTAATACCTACATGATCGTGATTCATTTTTTTCTTTTAGGGCTTTGATTTTTATAAGCCCTGTTTATAGAAACAGTGATCTGTTTGTATTTATCGTCTTGCTCAGTCCTCATTCTGCTACTTGCCCTTAATACTTGCATGCAATTAAGATGACATAAAAGCAGATTGGGAGAAAATGGACCTGCCTTCAGTCTCAGAATTGACTGGGGTCATGCTGCAGAAAGACAGAGAGAGAGACAGAGAGACAGAGAGACAAAGAGACAGAGAGAGAGAGAGAGAGAGAGAGAGAGAATACTCACATAGAATTGTGAAAGGGGTATTGAGAATGTCAGAGCTGGCTTGTTTGTGTCATACCCCTTCTGGAATGTCAAGATTTCAAGATGGCTCCTGCTTCTGTCTGAACTCCTAGAGGGCTAAACAGGAACTGACTATATGGTTTGAAGTAAGTGCAAATCTCGTGGTCTAAGCTCTGGGCATTATCCAGGGCTGCTGTGTCCTTCCATGTGCTACTTGTAAGAGAGAATGCAAAGAAACTGAGATTGCTTACCTCTCCCCCACAGCCTCAAAATAAACAGACAAGCAAAAACAAAAACAAAACCCCAAAACAACATCAGCAAACCCAGCCTCCCAACCCAGCTGAAGGGTATAAAAACTAGCATTTTGAAAAAAAAAAAAAAAAAAAGATTAGCTGCCTGGTGAGGCTGAGAACCTTGTCACAGAGCAGGACACTGGGGCTGGATGGATGCCCGTGGATGACGGGTTTGGCCGCACATACTTCAGAAGCCACGGACAGAGGCTATCACAAAGCGTGCCTGCTTATCTCCAGCGCTGACCTTTCCCTCCATGACTAGCACACAGCCACGCCTGCAGCAAGTGCACAACAGACATCTGGAAAGTGAGGTTGTGAAATGCCCAGATGTAAGGAGGAGAGGCACACGTATCACAATCGTTAGTATTCGCGAACGTGTATTTTTAAATCCACGCTTGGCATCGTCTAAATACCCCTGCGCGCATGTTTAAGATGAAGCCAGAGGATCCTAATGGCTCCTTGCCTTATGTTCTCATGTTGACGATGGGTTCGTTTCGTGGATGCTAGGAATCAACCCAGGACCTTACACTAAACACCACTCAACCCCTGTGCCACAACTGCAGCTCAGATAATGTTCTTTCTTATAATAACTGATTTTATTTTAAAGCACCTAAAAGGCACATCCATAAAGGGAGAGGGCTGCTTTGCAAGCTGCTTCCGAGAGAAATCGGCTGTTATTATTACTAGGAGGTGAGGTCATTGATTTGAAGGCCTGATAGCCACAGGCAGCTGACTCTGGCCCCTGACTATGTACAGGAAGGGATTTAGCTCTGTGAACACATGCACCGGGACAGAATAGGTGGCAGGGCTCGTGGTTGGACTCAGACTAAGGAAGGAAACATGGGCAAAGGGGGGCGCTGTGTTAGAAAGCAGGGACTGTCCTCCCAGGGAGGTGCCATTTCCAGTTTCATAGATTCTCAGCAGCTGTTACTTCACGTCAGAAGCACCTAGGTTTCTTATTTTCCGAGAGGAAAAGGGAGCAAACCCAGAACCCGAACTGAGGAATCTGCTTAGCCGCCCACACAGCCGGGCTCGGGCTCGTGTGGCCTGGGCATTCTGCCAGCTCATAAACAACGATGACCTGCTCTGATAGGCTCGCAGGCCTGGCAGGCAGCAGGGGGACCTGGGGAAGTTTTGTCTGAGACACTGATAATGCCAGACACCCTTGGCTCACGTGACCTTGAGCACCCAGAAGGGATGGTGGTGATGAACAGGAGATCGTTAAGGGAGAGAAAACTTCGCCTCTAGCTTGAGAATTTAGTGCTTTCTGGTGTGCAAGGGACTGGGACTCCTGAGCACCATTCTGGGGGGACATCCTCTAGGGATGATCTATCACTCTGGAATCACCTAAATCTGCCCTCTTGCAGTGACAGTTTGCATTATACAGAACATCTACAATTACAACTGGAAGGGGCGGGGTGAGAGGGGGGATTGGACGGGGCTGGAGAGTTGGCTCAGCGGTTAAGAGCACTGATTGCTCTTTCGGAGGTCCTGAGTTCCAATCCCAGCAACCACATAACCATTTGTAATGAGATTGGATGCCCTCTTCTGGTGTGTCTGAAAACAGCTACCGTGTACTTACATATAAGGTTGGAAACGGAGTCTAACATGGGAGCAGTTAGAGGTCAAAGTGCAGACAGGCCTTGGAGAGTCTTCAGTGTCTAATCTTCACCCAGATCTTCACCTGGTCACTGGGTATATTTGAGTCGCCCTTCCTCTTTCTTAAGGGCATCTCTGAGATCTCAACTTAATGAGATCTTTTTGTCTCGCCCAAATGTCAACCAGAGCTAGCCTCCCCAAGTGGTCTTTCCCTCTCTTTTAGTTTGAACAGTTGTGGTCCACTGGCTGCTGTGATGAAGTATGCCCAACTTAACTGCACCAGGTTAGACACTGAGCGAGGACACAGAGAAAGGCTTAAGGACTAGCATGATGCGACTCTCTGCTTTGTACATGGTGCGGATGTTTCTAGTATATGCATACACATTGTTATTCGGCATTTATATAGCAGGCTTTGATCCGATGTTGGTAGATAATTATTTGCTTTTGTATAGAATGTATTGTGTACACTTACTAAGTATGTCTGCATTTATGATATGCTTAGGGAATTGTCATGCACACGCTTAGAATGTATCAGTGCCACCGGAGGAACTGATTCGTTCCATGGAAGCCTCGGTCACACCCAGGTTTACCGATTCCTGATGAGACTGGACGAGTCAGTGTCTCCATGGAGACTTCCAAGACTTGTGCTTAGGGCTAGCCTCCCAACTTTATAAAGTCAAAAGGCGTTTCATCTCTCCTACCTCTGGCTCTCCTTATCCAGAGTCTCCTCCAGTGCTGGATTCTGTGAGAGTTCATGTCATGGGTGAATTGGTATGCCAGTGTGGCTGAGTCGTGGTACCCAGATACATGGTCAAGTGTCCTTTAGAACACTTAGGGAAGAACATTTTTTTTTAAGTGAGAGTGACATTAGAATTGGTGGTTTGGAGTAAAGCAAAAAAAACAATGTCTTCCACTGTGTTTATAGGGGTGCTGGGGTGGGGGAATCATCCTGGTACAAGAAGCTCAAGCTAGAACAAGAAACAGAGCCCTCCCCCTACTCCTGAGGATCAGGGGAAGGCTCTGAACAGTCTGCCTCCTGCCAGGAGCTGCAGCGTCGTCGAGTCTTCCCTGGTCTCTAGCCTGCCGGCCCACTTTGAAGATTGTATATTTGCCAACCTCTCTGTCATGACATAAAGCCATTCTGTCAAGTTCATTCTTTCTGTGTGCCTTCTTACACGTGACTGGCAGTTTCCCTGAAGAGCTATGACTTAATGTCTCCCTTGAGAACCGAACTCAACTCCTCAATGCACGGTACATGAGAAGGCCCTCTACCAGGCAGTAACTGTCTTTCAGTATGCAGATGAAGTGCAGCCTCATCAATTCAGGTTCCTAGTCTGCAGCTCCTGAGACTATGAACCCCCAGAGACTGTGTGGGCCCCCGGAACCTGCTCTTACAGAACACTAGGCTATTTTTACTATATGACCCTAATTCGTCTCAAACTGTTAAATTGCTTTGGTTTGCAGGACTGTAAAAAGCCCCTCAAGTAAATAAAAACCAACCCTCCAGCCAGGAGTTTGCAGTTCAAGTGAAAATTTCTATTTTGGAACAGCAGCACCACAGTGACCCACTGTCCTGGGTTGCATAGCATTACCCTAAAACACAAGGCTTTCCTGGAACCTCAGAATGTGACCATATTTAGAAGTAAGGTCGTTGCAGATGTAATTAGCTTAGATGATGTCATTCTGGAAGAGGGTGGACCCTTAATCCAGTCTGACTGGTGTCCTTTGGGGCAGACACAGAGGGAAGGTGACTGCGGGTAAGCAGGGGTTTGGCATTATGAAGTTAGAATGCCAAGGAGTGGCTATCAGAACGCAGGGGAGGGGCGTGGCCTCGGGATGTGCTCAGAATCCCCAAGAAGGAAGCCATGCTTCTCATATCTTGATTTTATCCTTCTGGCCTTCAGAATCGTGAAAAAAAATGTCTATTGCCTCAATCCACCCCCAAATTGTGGCACTTTGCCTGGACTGCCCTAGTAAACTAGGGTGTCTACCTGTGGTAAGCAGGTCAATGGTTGGGCACAATAAACACAGCTGTCTTCAGACACTGGACAACTGACAATGCAGTTCAATGATCCTTAAAGCATCCATGTGAACCACCATCACCATCAAAACTAACCACGGACAAGTCTGCACTTACAGAGCAGGGAGGAACTTGCCCTAAGGGTCGGTACTTAGCCATCCAGGCAATTGAACTGCCAACCTCAACCCACACGTGTTGTTCACCTCAGCCCCCCCCCCCCCCCCCCGAGCACACGATTGATCAAGGAACACACGTGGACAGTGGCTCCTAGGCTGACTGACCCTCTCTTTGAAGGAGCAGATCTTGAACTGTGAATCTCAACCCTGGCTGGCCATGGGATTGCCCAAGGAATGCTGGCAACCTATGGATGGCGACTGCATGTCAGAGTAGCTGGGTGAAGATGGAGCTGTTGAGGGAGGGGGAGGGGCAAGCATCCGATTTTCTTCAGACCTTTTCCTAGGATTCTGAAGATTCTGAAGGAGGTATTGCTTGGTCCTTTGTTTACTTGATATAACTCTTGTCAGCCTCTTTTAATGATCTCTGCACCAACTCAATGTGAATAGTTTTGTAGAGAGACATGGGCGCCTTCACAATGACCCTTGAACTGTGTCATGAGTGCATTTGCACGTGCATTTTCCTGGGCAAGAGGGTACTCTGTTTCATGTGATATTGTCGGTCTGGTATACTCCTCATTTCTAGTGATGTTTTTCTTAGAGGGCCATTCACAGCTTCCTGCTGCTCAGACCTCCATTTCCCAGGACAGCTGGCGCTTTCCCTAGCCTCTGTGCAAGCCCCAGGGTTCCCCAATAAAAGCCACAGGCCCAGTGAGCAGCCAAGGACAACAGCACAGATCCACTCAGTTTTAAAAGAGAGACCAGGAAACTAAGACCTCCCCATCACCCCTCCCCCCCCTTCCTCTCCCTGCCCCAGGAGCCAGCTGTCCATGAAGGTTCTGTGGAACACTCCTTCTTAGTCTCTCTCTTAGCTTCTGAAGAGTTTGCCACTGAAGCTCATGGGTGCTTCATTTCAGCCTGTGTCTCGTGGTCACGTTGCCTTCCTCCTGTGCTTTTTGTCTTTCTGCATCTCCAGTCTCTTCTGATAAGGATGTCACTTTCCAAATTTAGTACCGAGAAGATGTAGAACGTAGAAGTATTGGAAGCATTAAAATGAGCCACACCGTGGCTGCACTGGCTGGTTTTGTGTGTCAACTTGACACAGGCTGGAGTTATCACAGAAAGGAGCTTCAGTTGGGGAAGTGCCTCCATGAGATCCAGCTGTGGGGCATTTTCTCAATTAGTCATCAATTGAAGGCCCCTTGTGTGTGGTGCCATCCCTGGGCTGGTAGTCTTGGGTTCTATAAGAGAGCAGGCTGAGCAAGCCAGGGGAAGCAAGCCAGTAAGAAACATCCCTCCATGGCTTCTGCATCAGCTCCTGCTTCCTGACCTGCTTGAGTTCCAGTCCTGACTTCCTTTGGTGATGAACAGCAATGTGGAACTCTAAGCTGAATAAACCCTTTCCTCCCCAACTTGCTTCTTTGTCATGATGTTTGTGCAGGAATAGAAACCCTGACTAAGACAGTGGCTCTTTCAAAGCAACAGAATACATCACCATCATCATCATCATCATCCTCACCACCACCACCACCATCATCAACAACAACATCAACAACAAAATGAGGCTAATTCAGTTGAAAGAGGGGACCACCCAACCCAGTATGACCTTATCTTAATGTAGTTACATCTCCAAAGGTCAGGTTTCCAACTGAGGCCCCATTCCCAGCTACCAGGGTTATAGCTTTATTATGACTTGAATGCTTGTGTATCCTCCAAAATCCATGTGACGTATTAAGAGGTAAAGGGGACATAGAGAGGCCAAGAGAGGGGCTGGGGATATAGCTTAATTGATAGAGTGCTTTGTCTAATGCGTATGAGGCCTTCAGCTCCAACCCAGCACCGTATGAACCTGGCACGGTGGCAAATACCTGCCATCCTGGCATTTGAAAAGCGAAGACAGGAAGGTTGTAAGTTCAAGGACATCTTCGATCCACTAGAGTCTATCTAGGAACTAAGTTGGGCTGGCACTGAGGGACCCTTTGCCTCCCTCCCTTCTTTCCTGCCATGCAAGGGTACAGTGTCCCTTTCCTACAGAGGAGGTGGCGTTTGTGATGTCATTGTGGAAACAAACACCAGACCCTTTACTATCACTGAACCTGCCAGAACCTCGATCTCCAACATCATGGCTTTCAGAACATGAACAGTGTGAATTTATGCTATTTACAAACCACCCTGCTTTCAGAGCAGCACCTATAGATCTCTCTTTGAGGGACGCATTCCGCAAAACCGGGATCTCTGAGAGTTAATCATTAAGGTCAACTCGACTGGATTTGGAACCACTAGGAGACACGTCCCTGGACATGTCTACAAGGGAGTTTCCAGGGAAGACCCACCCTGAATGTGGCCAGCACTGTTCCAAAGGCTGGCAGCCCAGACTGAAGAAAAGGAAGACAGACGCTGAGCTGGGCTCCAGGACCCATCTCTCTTCCTCCCGACTATTGATGCAGTGTGACCGGCTGCCTCATGCCTGCTCTGACTTTCCTGTCATGATGGACTGCACCCTTTCAAACTGTGACCCAGAATAAGCCCTTCCTTCCTGCTACTGCTAGGCCTTTGTCCTAAGAAAAAGTAACCCGTACACGTCTTGCGGGTTTTACCTGGTTGTGGGATATACTTAGTTAGCCTAGCTCTCTGACTAATACATCACATCCCTGACTCAAGTAAATGATCTCAAATCCTTTTTGTTTAATTAGAACTACTGCCGTCAACTGAGGTGTCAAGGGAACCATGCTAAGAAAATCTTCTGGCAGAATTATCCCTAGATGATAATGGTTCAGGTCTGAAGGGAGGCTGGGGGGGCTGTGATGGGGCTCAGGGACTCTTCCGAGTAGGGACCACTCAAACAGCACTTGGAAGGACAAGAGGTGAGGGGCAGTTGGTACTGATGAGCGAGCGCATGGACCTCCTTGTAGAGCCATCTCTGTCGTCCTCTGTGCCTGGCTTCTATACACATACAGACACTGCTGACTGTAAGGGATTCAAGGGTAACAGGGTCACTGTGAGCTGCAGGTTCTCTGCCTTCTAAACCCTGGACCTGAGCATCAGTGACAAGCAGGAAAGGTTCTTAGTGCTTGCGTGGGATATGTCAGAGATTCTTGGCTCACAAGGAGTGGGCTCCCTTACAGGATTCAGGTGTTAAAACTGTTGTCCACCACAGCAGGACCTAGAAGGGAAGACCCATGGCTTGCCGGCTTGCCTCGTACACCCTGTCCTTTTGGAAGAAAGTGAAGCGTTGCAGTGTGCAGGCTGGTTTGCTGCCTAGCTTAGTTAGTCTAGCTCTCTTTGACTAATATATTCCATCCCTGTCTCAAGTAAATGATCTCAAATCCTTTTTGCTTAATTAGAACTACTCTCTGCTCTCTACCCGCTGTGTTCTCCTCCTGGAAGGTAGATACCACTCCCTTTATCCTCATCATGCTTTACTCCATTGAAGAAGACATACTGTTCCAGCTTTTTAAAAAGAGTTGTTTACTCCATAGTTTTATGTGCACTGTGTATACCTGCATGAGCTTATATGGTATATACCTGCATATGCATACATGTGTCACATACACATAGGATCCTGGGAAGGCAGAAGAGAGCTTTGGATCATCTGGAAGTAAAGTTATAAGTAGTTATAAGCTGCCACGTCGGTGAACCCAGATCTACTATAAGAGTAGTGAGTGTCCTCGTGCCCTTAATCGCTGAGCCATTTCTCCAGTCCCCTAACCTTTGCTTTCCAAAGTGTGCAACTTTTAATCCTATGTTTAATGAGGTTAAAAACTCAGTTTATACTTTGGACGGAGACTAATATCTCACATAAAGTTTGGGTTCTGGTGGAGAAATTACAAAAATAAACAAATCTCTTCTCAGATAAGCAACAACAAACAAAAACCACAGAAATAACAATGAAAAAAATTAAAACCAAACAAACAAAAACAGAAGAGGTTTTATCCAACTTCCCACCATTTGGAAGTATGGACTGTTAGTGTTATAAGGACTATTTAAAAAGTCAAGTAAATATTTTCTACGTGCTCCCAGATTTTGAGTGTGTTAGTAGTGGCTCTCTCTCTCTCTCTCTCTCTCTCTCTCTCTCTCTCTCTCTCTCTCTCTCCCCCCTCCCCACCCCCACCACGAGTCTGCCTTTCTCTGAAGTGAATGTGAACCAGAATCCTGTAGAGGAGCAGAGTAGAAGTCTGTACTCTTCTTGCCTCTGTAGAGTGGGCAGAGCTGTAAGGCACCACTAGGAGTAGAGAGAGTCAAGGCTGCTAAGGTCTCTGAAAGGTCACACAGGAAGCTGGTTGGCAGAGCTCACAAATACCATCAGGAAGGGAGAAAGTTATTTTAAGTAAAATGCATCACATGCTAACAATGATGTTAAAACACAGAGCTTTGAAGTTCGCTCCTTGGAAACAGTGAATTCTCAGGTAGTGTGACACAAACTTCTTTTCGAATAATCTTGTAAACTTTTGGCTAGTATACCGCTGTAGGTAGGAGTCTCAGGTGCTACCATAGTATCTCCTCCCCCATTTTCCTGTTTTATGTGCATGTGTGTTTAGTATATACACACAGATACAATAGTTTGAGAGTTTGCAAGCATGATGAAATGTGACTGCAGGTTTGTTAACTTTTTTTGGAAAGTAGAAATGTTTAGACATGTATGCAACTGGTTGGTGTGTGCATCACAACTGGGCTTGAACTTACTGGGTATAAAAGGTACAGGTGTAATGTGCCATAGTCTAAACCAGATTCTCTCTCTCTCTCTCTCTCTCTATCTATCTATCTCTATCTCTTTGGTTTTTTGAGACAGGGTTTCTCTGTGTAGCCCTGGCGGTCCTGGAACTCACTCTGTAGACCAGGCTGGCCTTGAACTCAGAAATCTGACTGCCTCTGCCTCCCAAGTGCTGGGATTAAAGGCGTGTGCCACCACCACCCGGCCCTAAACCAGATTCTTAATAGAACATTGACTTTTGGTTTTAGACTTATTTTTAAGTTATATGTATCTGTCTCCGGCTATATGTCCATGTGAGTATAGGTGGTGCC
This sequence comes from Apodemus sylvaticus, assembly GCF_947179515.1. Lineage (NCBI taxonomy): Eukaryota > Metazoa > Chordata > Mammalia > Rodentia > Muridae > Apodemus > Apodemus sylvaticus. The sequence goes on from NC_067494.1 coordinate 41,898,949, forward strand.
TGCCAGACCATACAGTGAATTACTTGGAGCTAGAGGTCCAGGCATTTGTGAGCAGTCTAACACGGGTGCTGGGATCAGAACTCAGGTCCTCTGCAAGAATGGTTTGCACCCTCAACACCCCCCCCCCCAGCCATCATTAAAAATTAAAAAGGAAAAAAAAGCAACAGAGGCTATGTGAAGTCAATCTTGAAGATGTAGGGAAATGATTTTCATAGATTCTGATGACACTATTGTTAAGAACATCTGATAAATGATAATTTGAATCTATAAATGAAAATCTAAATAACAATAGGAGTTACTAGAGTAGCAACAGCACCCAACCCAATAAATGTTCCTTATCGTTTCTGTGGGCCCTTCAGGTGGACAGAGGAGCCGGAGGAAAGCAAGAGCTGATTAAAAAAAAAATCTGTCTGTCTACCTATCTATCTATCTCTATCATCTAGCTATCAATCATCTATCTATCCATCTATTTATCTATCTTCCTATCTGTTTATCTATCATCGATCTATCTAGATCTATCATCATCTATCTATCTCCCTATATCTATCTATCCTCTATCCGTCTATCTATATGTATCATCTATCTCCCTATTTGTCTGTCTGTCTATCATCTATCATCTATTTTTCTTTTTCTATTATCTATCTCTCTATCTATCTACTTATGCAATTTTTAGTAATTTTTTAGGATCTTCCCAAAAGAGAAAAATTCAAAGAAACAACCATAGCATGATACTTTTACACATTTTAGACAAAGAACACTAACTCTGTGAAGAAGTGGCAGGCACACTGGATATCTGAAAGTGTATTAAATTCTAGGGGTATTATTCAGAGAGATAGGAGCGGATGTAGGGCTACAGCAAGATAAGAATTATGTTGGAGTTTGCTTTTTCAGGCATATAGACTCCTCAGTTACCAGGCTCCAGCGATCAAGGGCATCTTCCAGCAAGGCTCTGTGGGGTAGGCCTTCCTCAAAGAACCTTTATATCCTGCTGCATGCAGGAAGGTAGGCCAGTGGGCTCCTTCTGCTGAAGCCATTGAAGAGTAAAGTTAGCAAGGTGATGATTTGCCATGGCCTGAGGTGGCTTGTCTTCAACGCCTTCATAACAGTATTTGCTGGGTTCCTATCATGTGTCAAGCCCTGGGCTCCAGACACTTGGTGACTGGGTGGAATATAGGTCCAAAGAATGGTTTCTGCTCTGAAGGAGCCCACACTCTAGAGGTAAAGAAATGTTCTGACAGAGTAAGGGGAGGATGCTTCAGGCTTTGCCCTGGACTCCTGGAGTTAAGAGAGAGCTGCTGGGAAAGACCATTGGGAAAGGGCTGGTCTTCCTGTGCATGCTCAGGCAAAAAGGCCCTGCACACAAACCGAGTTAGTACTAAGTAATCTAGGGTTTTTGTTTTGTTTTGTTTTGTTTTGTTTTGTTTTGAGACAGGGTTTCTCTGTGTAGCCCTGGCTGTCCTGGAACTACTCACTCTGTAGACTAGGCTGGCCTTGAACTCATAAATCCGCCTGCCTCTGCCTCCCATGTGCTGGGATTAAAGGCGTGCACCACCACTAATCTAGGTTTCTATGCACATCTCATGGTACGATGAGATGATGTAAATTTCTGTGGTTCCTTCTAGAATATGCGGTACCCGGTAGAAAATGATGGGGGGAAAAGTTATGGTTCTTCGGGAGGCTGGCTTATGTTCAGTGCTTTATGAGTGCGAGGCACAAGTGTTCCCATTGGCTCACTTCCTGGCAATAGTCACAGGGTTCCTTACCAACTTTCTTCCTATGCAATTCAAGGAGGGCTCAAGTCAGCCATGTGTAGAGGGAGACGAAATAATCAGAGTTACAGAGAGATGGGAAACACTCTACAGAGCTGTCAATGAAAATGAATAGGTCGTTGAAATATTACGTAGCTTTCATTAGGTGACTGAGTTCATCTCCTTTGAAAGCTTGCTTTTGCTCTGCGCTCTCTCCTATTATTGGGTGGCTTGCTCCGTGCTGCTTCCTTAGTGACTCCGAAGCCCTAATGTAATATGTGCACTGAATAGTTGTTGACTGACCGCATGCTGTTGAATGAATGAAAGGGATGTCAACTCAGAAATCCAGCCCTGTCAGACCGTACATATAATGTAGTCTATTGCAACAATGGCAAGAGTGTGCTCTTTAATTACAGAGACATTGCTGTAACACAGCTTGACTTCACAGAGTATCTTTAGCTTTAGCTTGCTTAGCTCTTAAATCTTACCCTGAAAAAAATTCTCTTTTCGGTCACTTAAAAAACAACAACAACAACAAAAAAAAAAATCCATGTGTTCAAAATGCATATCTACGGAGCAAAGCTAAAATAATGATTTAAAAAAAATCAAAATATGATTGGAAACATATATCTTTGATTCCGAATGCCATTTCTGAACTGACTCTGGATTATAGAAGGCGTGATTGCAACTCAAAGGCTGTGAAGCTGCGCAGGCTAAGGATGAATGAAAGATGCTCTGCTATTTCAAATCTTTTAGTAACTTCGAATTTTTACGACTTTTTTATCCCTTTCTCCTTCAGTGTAGGAACTGGGCAAGTTTCTGAAAAAGCGCTTTCTAACCTTGGGATCCTGGGTGAGGACCGCGTCCTCTGCTGCTTGACTGGTGTGTCACTCTGATAGTTTGAGTCTGCAGAAGGCCCACACTTCCATGTCAGAGCTGTGGGTGTCTGGGTGACATCATCCTTATTCCGAAAGGCAGAATCCAGTGGTGCGGAGACCTTGGGCTCCAGTTTACGAAGCATCCTTGCTCGCCCAGATAACCCTGTCTCTGCAAGTGTTTCCTGGGCCTTTAGCCTCAGAACCTCCCGAGGCCACCCGCAGCCACCCAGCGACACCTGATTTACTACGGGCCAGTGCGCTCCTCCCTCCCGTCTCGCCCCGCCCAGGCGGACTCAGCCGCCCGCCGAGGCGTGTCCCTCGCTGCCCGCCGTAGCCCAGCGTTCGGCCGGCCGCCGTTCCCAAGATGGCCGCTGCGCGCACGGCTCCTGCGGCGGGCTAGAGGCGGAGGCGGAGTCGAGTCACTCCCTCACCCCGCGGCTCCAGGTCTTCCCGCACCAGGCTGCAGCTGACGACCCGCCGCGGTCATGCGAAGCTTGGTGCACGGATGAGAGACGCCATCGCCGAGCCGGTGCCCCCTCCCGCCCTCGCCGTCACCCCTGCAGCCGCCATGGAGGAGCCGCGGCCAGCACCGCCGCCACAACCCGAACCGGAGCCCGAGTGCTGCCCAGCGGCGAGGTGAGTGCACCGCTGCAGCTGCAGCTCGGAGGGAGGGAGGGTGGCGCGCGAAGGGGGCGTGGGGTCCTCGGCTGCGCGCCAGGTGGGCGCGGAGCATCCGGACCCCCGGTGGCGGGAGGGGCGCGGTGCAGCGCAGAGCCCGGTGCTCTTGCTTCCGCGCGACCCCTGCCCGGGCTCGGAGGCCAAGCTCCCGAGCGACCCTGGCCTTTGCAGTAGTGCTCCCGGGGGCCCTGCTGCAGACGGCCCTGGCTTATCCCGGACGCCGCCGCCGCGCCGCCTCCGCCGCCACTGCCGCTCAGGCTCGGATCTGTGATCCAATGGAAGGAAGGTGGTCTATCTTTCTCCCTTTTCCAGGAAAAGAGAGGCGTCGTGCCTTCGGCTCCTCGCTCCTCCGTCCCTTTGCAGCGTGCCTTCCAGTCTTCTGTCCCCAGGGCGAAGCTTCACGTAACTGCAGACAAGGTTCCTTGCCTGAGATCCTTTTACTGTCCTCTAGCAACAGCCTGATGCAGTGTTGCGCACGGAAGAAAAAAAAAAAAAAAAGCTAAGGGTTAATGTGTGAAACTTTGCTACCGCAGGAAGCTCCAAGATGGAACTTTGGTACCCAAAGTATCTGTTGCATTTTGATCCATAGAAGCCCTGTTAACTAATAAGTTTTAATTGGGAGGGTAAACTCACCGTGTCCTGATTTTGTGTTTAAATGCATCCCAGGATAAGGTTTGGGTGCCCCCCTGTCGCCTATAGTGAAAACACTCCCACAACTCCTGGCTTAAGGTCTTGCTCTATAACCCCAGGAAGAAGGCAGTTACATAGCTTTGCTTTTTCCTGCTTGAAGAAATAGCAAATTTATAGTTATAGTGAGACCTGAACACGGGAGTCATTCACATCCTTCCTTGTCACCACTGGGTTGCCTGAGAGGAATTTTATTTTTTTCAAAGCAGTGAAAGCTACCGCTTTATGCTTCCTTAATTTCAAGATAGTTCTATTGACATTTTAAGGGACATTTTCTTTAAAGAATAGTACAGGGTGCTGTTAGCAGTTTTTTCAGAAAGTTCATAATTTTCTTAATGTACTGAGTTGTTGAGCAATTTTTACTCCTTTAATCGCAATTTTAGAAATAATAAATGTGAGTCCTTAATGCTTAGAATGTTTTATCACTTAGCCATTGCATTTGTTCATTCATTTAATCTTTACAACAGTCTTATGAGTTAATTCTGCTATTCATCCCCTTTATGTAAGAGGAAACTGAGGCAAAAGGTAAATAGCATATATAAAGATTAACAGCTCGTAATAAACAAAAGTCTGGCTGCCTAGTTTGTGCCTTAATTATCATGAGGAAGAGGGATGATTTCATACCCACAGACCCGACATTATAATTCTATGTAACTGTTCTCTGGGGAGAAAATGGACTTGAGCGTTGTTAGGCAGAGGGATAAAAAAAAATCCGCTATTAAAACGCTGCTTTCCTATTGATAAAACAGCCTTGCTTTCCAGCCAGGATCCTGTCTCTTTGTTATAATAAAAATAGGTCAGAATAATGGGCTTCATCCAACTTTAAGTGAACAGCAGTGTACAGAACAAGAAGATCTTTGAAGTCGTTTTCTTAGCAACATTGCAGTTAATTTTACAATAGCAGATCTGTAGAGCAGATTTTTTGTTGTTTTGTTTTGTAAAGCTGTTGCTTTGCCTTTTTGCTGCAGTAATGGACACTGCCTCTTCTTCAGTAGGCAGGGGTGACCTCTGGCACGATTACTGTACGTCTGTGGTAAGGGATGTTGCAGGGGAGCTCCAGTTGTTTATCTGCGGTCCACATTCTTACCTATTCGCAAGAGGCTCGCCGCACACAGTCGGAATCTGCTCAGTGCCTACTCCTAGCACACCGGCGACCACTGATGTGCTACCCAGCATTACCAGGTTAACCGGCTTTCTGGCAGACCAGAATAAAGCTGTTGACGTTGTTGTTCATCTGCCGTGTGTGTGTGTGTGTGTGTGTGTGTGATTGATCACGAAGGCTGTATTAGCGCACAGGTCCTTTGTAGGAGTCAGGCCCGTACATGTTGGCCCCGAAAGCTGTATGGCAAGTGCACCAGTGGCAGATGCCAGCACCCAGGATCTCTGCTGTGGGTGCGCTTCGCTCCTGTCAGGGAGTTATGCAATGGTGGAAGAACAGAAAGCAGGTTACCAGCTGACTGGGCTCTGTCATAGCTGTAGCTCACATTGTCCACCTTGGGTACTTCCGATCCCTCGTTTTCGTAGAGAATGCATGAAGGTACTTACAGTTGTGCTTAGTGATTAAACGTTTGAATAAACATTCTTTTTCAAGCATCTGGGTCACTTTTAAGAGGATCCTCATATTGCTTAGGAGCACTGTTAGAGTTCACCTGAAGCAACTTCGCCCTTGTGATTTATTTATTTTTTTAGATTTGTGCATTTAACAAACACCAGTAAATTTGATACTAAGTCTGATACAATGTTCCTGCTGATTACGCCTTTGCTTTAAAATAGTTATGTTAAATATGGTCTCATTGTTCTCACCCACTGACCTTCTGAGTACAAAGTCAATAAATCTCATTATACCCTTTTCTAACCAGCAGCCTTAGTATTAACCCTGTGTGGTGTGGCTCCTCTAAGTTCATTTGTGAAAATGGGTTTCACTTCTTTAAAGGTGTTTGAGCACCCTCACTTCTGGGCAGTCTGATCTCCCTTCTATCTCCAGTCCCCCACCTTGAGCTCATTCGGTTCTGTATTCACTCAGACTGTCACCTGTTACTAATCTCCTGAAGCTCCAGACTGTTTTGTATCCGATGTGTCTTTGCCTGAACCACTTCAACAGTAGGTGCTTCTGCAGGGGCAGCTTTAGACAGAGGAGCAGCCAACTGGCAGCAGTGCCTCCAGCAATGGCAGAAGCTCTGTTCTGGCGTGGATGTGACCTGGTCTCTTTAATTGTCACTTCGTGAGGTCGCTTTATTTCCTTCCTGTGTATCCTCTTGATGCCTTGACAATCTTGTTCTGGAACTCTCCTGGAAGATGAGGGTACCCAGATCTTGCGTACTTGGTGGATAGATTGCCTTAACAGCTTCCTGCTGGCTAGTTCCTCATTCCTCAAGGATTATCTGTTCATAGCCGGCTGCTGTCTCCATCTTCCCTTTAGACCAGGTGGCATGGATTCTGCTTAAGGACTTAGTGCTGTTTACAAATCGGCAGGCCGTTGGAAATAGTTTTATTAAGGGAAAATGGAAGCATTATTAGGAAAGGAGTTTGACTCACAGTTCTTGGTCTTTCTAGGCTGGCCTTGCGTTGGCAGTGAGTGGGTTCAGGTGCTGGGCCTCTGCTTCTGGGCCACAGTGGCTCTGTGTAACTCCTCTGACCATAGAAACCCCCACTATATATATAAAAGGCTGGTTTCAAAGGACCCCATAGTTAATGCCAACAGACTGAGGAGGTGGGCTTTCCCATCTTGGGCACAGCCATTGTTTCTGCCATGAGAGACAGGGGTCTTTCCTCTTTCTTTACAGGGCCGCCTTGCCCAGCCTCATCAGAGACTCCCCTCCATTGGGTCACATAGTTTGATTTCAATCTTTAGTCCTGCTTTAATTAGATTATGGCAGCCCCTGTTTTTTTCTGTTTTAATTTGGGGTGTAGTATGTCCTTACACATAATTGTTAGGAAACCCTCAGTGGCAGGGTAGGTTTTTCCTCTCTCCGTCGTAATCCCCCTGTCTCCCACAAGAGCCCTTTGGAATAGTTTCTGACAGGGTGTGGTAGGGATATCAGCACTCCGTGCTTTCTTAGACGCCTTTTGCATATTCTGTTTATAAAGACTAAAGATGATGTGTGGTTTTTCTGGATTTAAGTGCACATTTTAAAAGTTAATTAGAATCCCGTAGCTATTAAAAACCACGCTGTTATAGAGCGTACAGTGAGTGACATGGGAAGTGCACACACAGACAAGGCTTTTTGGTGGGGCTTACCTATTTTTAGAACGACTCCCCAAATACCTCTACTGGACATGCCCTCCATTGAGGCCAGCATAGGAAGTGGATTACCAACAGGATCAGTAAAGGACAGTACCCGGTCGGGTGGGTCTCTTGGTCCTCCTCCCAGCCTCCCTTGGAAAGCCCCTCTGTCTCCAGTTGCACGAACTCATCTGCCCCCTTCACACAGAGCTCTGTCAGTAGGAACGGACCCTATCCCAGACGGTGGCCTTGGACCTTTTAGCTAAGGCTTGTCACATCGGATGGGGGAGGCTGGGGGGGCGGGGAAGGAAACTCTCAGTTTGATAATTGAAATGCTGACTCCCCAAGGCTGAGGCCAGCCAGCCCCAGAGAGGTTGTTTGGTCCCAGATGGTGACGAGAACTCCAGAGACACGTGGGAGCTGCGAGAGGCTTTGGCTAGATGGTTCCCTTTTGGCCTAGTTGATCTTCCCTTCCCCCTTTGATTTGACCTGTAACTAATAAATTCTCTCTTCTCTTTCATTATCAATCTTTCTTTTCCTCCCTCCCTCTTTCTCTCTTTTTTAAAATAGGGTGTATGTGTTTATGTGGTCTATGCTTGTGTGAATGCATGCACCTGTGGAGGTCAGAGGTCAATGCAGAATATCCTCTATTGCTCTCTATTGTAGGTTTTGGGATAAAGTCTCTCAGAGAACCATTTGGGCTAGATTGGCTGGCCAGTATATCTTCCTGTCTTCCCTGCCCCCACCCCCAGCTCTGGGGACACAGGTGTCCATCATGCCTGACCCTTATGTGGGTACCAGAGATCTGAACACAACAAGCACTTTACTCACCGCACCATGTCCTCAGCACCCAAATAGTCTCAAAATGGTAAATTTGGTTAGGCATCGTAAAATCCTAATACAAAGCACAATCACATTTTTAAAAATTACACACAGAGAGAAAGCACTGGAAACATAGCAATTTCTCTAAAGCTTTTTATAATGAGCATATTATAGCTATTTTTAAATAATACATAACTATAGGACCTAAATCTGCATGTGCATGTAGTGTGTGCACATGTGTGTAGGGGAGGGGCATGTGGCCATACATGCTTTTACAAAGGTTAAAGAATATCGGACACCTTCCATCTCCCTCCCTCCCTCCCTCCCTCCCTCCCTCCCTCCCTCCCATCAGTCTCCTTCCCCCCTCCCCCTCTGTCAGACAGTCTCTTACTGACTCTACAGTCCAGCATTTTGGCTAGGATGGCTTCAGCAGGCCTCCTGGATCTGCCTGTTTCTGCCCCACCCCCTACATGCTGGGGTTGTAGGCGTGTGCAACCATTGCTGTCTTTCATGCGGTGTTTGGGATCTGATCCCAGGTCCTCTTGGCTTCACAGCAGACTCTCTCAGTCACTGACCCATCTCTCTAGCCCTGAATTCTTTAAAAATATGTTGTCACTTGTATTTATATGTATGTATGTATTATGTTTGCATGTATGTATGTGTCTAAGAATGTCTGCTGCTTGTGTGTGCAGTTTCCTGTGGGGACCAAGAGGTGGTGTTGGAGTTCATTGGTCCTGGGGTTAGAATTGGTTCTGAGGCACCCGCTGTGCTACTACACTTATTAAAGTCTCCTTATTTTGAACTGTTACTAAAAAATTGAAATTTATGAGTTTCCATGTACCATATGAAGCGAATATTGTTACCAAATCTTAAATGAACTTAAATTTTATTAATTTTTAGCATGTGTAAATTGCCTGGGGTGATTAAAGCAAGCTGGATTTCCTTAACCATTTAGTTCATCTTATATTAGTGAGTACTTCAATAGAGACAAGAGAGAGGCCTGGTGTTCTGATGGTCTTCTGTATTTACAGAGAGCTTGTCTAAAGCCCATAACTGCGTTCCCAACACGTGCGTCTTCTTAACAAGCTCCGCCTGTCTTCAGTGGCACGTTTGAGATGGCCTCCTTTGAGAGGGACATCACTCTGCTGACAGTGGGCGTGACCAGTGCGGTTTCAGATCTCAGCAGGCCACAGCCTCTGATAGTAGAGCATTTGCTTCTCTGCGCGTGTTTGCTGACAGCCAAGTGAAGGCTGGCTTTCCACTTGCAAGCGAGTTCATTCGTTTGTTCGCTCTTCCTGTCCCGCAGACCTCAGTGGATGTGTTAATCTCCCTGATCTCACAGAAGGCGCATGCTGATAAAGCTGCAGTAAGTGCTATTAGGAATATTAGGCATTCCGGCAAAGCGGATTCCACCCACGTCGTCGGTGCTGTTTTAAAAGGACCAAGCCAGCCGTAGAGAAATGTGAACCCAGTGCTGCGAGGCTGAACGGGTTGCTGCTTTAGGGAGTCCTTGGCTTGGGAGCTGTTTGAAGATGCTGTCCGGGGCCATTAGAGGAGAGCCCTAGAGTTGGTGCAGAGAAATTAGCAGGAATTGTTAACCATTATAGTCTTTTGGTGGGGGGAATTTTGAAAAAACCCAAAACCAAAAAACCCCAACCCTTTAATACATTTATTTAAAATCTGAATTCTATTTTTTTGTTTAATAAATTGTGTTAGCCCAGGATGGCTTCAAACTTTGTATGTAGCCTAGGATGGGCTTTGGGATTCTGTGCCTTCCGCCTCTTTCTGGGATGTTGGGATTGCAGGTGTGTGCCACCATGTCTTGCTTACACAGTTTGGGGATTGGGCCTAGGGCCCTATGCATGTATTTCACAGTAACTCTGTGTGTCCCGTGTTCCCTTGATGGCACCTGCCCCTCCTCCCCTGCACAGCCCCTTCCTTCTGATCTCGTCCTCTTTCTGTGTGATTACCCTGATGAAAATATACTTGATTGTCTCCCAAAAATTTTGAAAGAATTTGTTTTACATAGAATCAAGCATCTACTAATACACGTCTTAGGGATGGTCGGCCCTTAAATGTGCATTTCATCTGCCTTCCCAGCCGCGGAGAGTTTGGAGTAGTAGGAACTTGGAAAGATGCGTGCTGTGCCTCTCCATGCAGAGATTCAGGAGAACCGTGTACAGAGACCGCAGCTGCGTCAGGTTACAGCTCGGGGCCAGCTCACAGATTCTTCTTGCTTCTCTCCAGTTACCTCCCTGGACCCAAGGGGCTCTTGAGCCCCCAGACTCACATGCTGCGCTTCAGCCCAGCCCACAGGAGCAGCGCGCCGGCCATGGTGGCACGCTCTGTGTTCTAGATCAGTCAGGTTTCCTGGGATCGACTAGAAGAAAGATTCTTTTCAGAAAAAGGAAAGACGAGAAATGTCCTCTCAACTCAATGTATGCAACTTTCTCCCCATAAAAGTGTAGGGCCTAGGATATAGAGATGCCAGAGCACAAGGGTTTTACCTCAGCAGTTAACCACATCTAGGCTGTCTGTTAGAACAAGCAAGTAGCCCAGGAAATACGGTATGAATTACCACAGACCTATGGTAATACACTTTGGACAAGTTTGAATGGCCTGCACAGTGGAAGTAAATTTATGATACATTTGATTCTGGAACATATACTCTGTTGTAATTATTATGTTGTATTAAATGTTCATTTTTTTTTTTTACCAACTAAATTGGTTTTAAAACTCACCAGTGGATTTTGACTTTGATTTTTGAAGCATATGATTACACTAAAAAAGGATGCTGTTGTAGTTTTTACACTGTCCCTCAAGACTGAGTCAGGAGAACAAGTGACAGTGTTTATCTCCCAAATGACTGTCATGATTTGCATGCAAAATGTCCTCACCAGGCGCATGTGTTTGAACACTTGATGATGTGTTTTTGGGGAGGTTGTGGAGCCTTTTAGGCATTAGGCCTCTCCTTGAACCCCTAGGACTATGGGGTATATAGATTTGAAGGTTTTAAGCTAACTGTAAGCATTATGGTCTGACGAGATATAAATAAGCTGTGCCCCAAGTTCCTCTTACTACAGATGGACTTCCCCACCTTGATGGACCATGTTCCCTGAACCACACGAGTCAAAACATGAGTCTCTTCCCTTATATTGCTCGTTAGGTATTTGTAATAGTGACAAGAAAAACAGGGGCAGAAATTATACTCAGACTGTGGTCTATAGGCCATTGTTATGACTGTGTGGTGTGTAGTCATTGCTGTGATTGTGGTGTGTAAGCCATTGCTGTGACAGTAGTCTGTAGCCATTGCTATGACTGGTGTGCAGGATGTTGCTATGACCATGGTCTGTAGGCCATTGCTATGACTGTGGTGTGCAGGCCATTGTTATGACAGTGGTGTGTAGGCCATTGCTATGACCGTGGTGTGTAGGCCATTGCTATTATGACTGTGGTCTGTAGGCCATTGCTGTGACCATGGTGTGTAGCCATTGCTATGACTGTGGTGTGCAGGCCATTGTTATGACTGTGGTGTGCAGACCACTGCTATGACCATGGTGTGTAGCCATTGCTATGACTGTGGTCTGTTAGGCCATTGCTAAGACCATGTGATCTATAAGGCCATTACTGTGACTGTGTTAGCTATAAGGCTGCTACTAGGACCATGTTGTCCCTAAGGCTGTTACTCTGACCATGATCTATAGGCCATTACTGTGACTGTGGTCTGTAAGTCATTGTGATCACTGTTGTCTGTAGGCCTTTGAAACTGGTTTGTGGGAGGAATGTGGAAAAGTTTGAGTTGCAGGCAAGAAAACCCTAGAATGTTGCAAGCAGAGCTTAATAAGATATTCTTTGTGGAGTTTGGAAGATCAGAATATCAGCGTGTGTGTAGACAGAAAGGGTAGGCTCAGGAGGTTTCAGTGGAGGACAAGAATCTGTTGGGAACTGGGCTAGTGGCCATTCATGATACATTCTGGGGAGAATTTGGCTGTTTTCTGCACTGGAGACTCTAGTGTGTTAAATATGCCAGGAATATGGGGCTCCCGTAGAAGAGAACTAGATTGAGCGACTCCAGAGATAGCGGGCAGATTTCTTTGGTGGAAATGAGCTCAGCAGAGCATGACCTTGAGGACACTGTGCTGCGACTGCTCACTGCTTAGGGTCAGGTTTATAGTGAGTTTACAGAACAGAGCAGAGACATGCGACAACTGTGAACTTTGGCAAGTCAGAGTTGAGTTTGCACAGAAGTGCTGCTGGTGAAGCAGTGATAACTCCCAAAGCAGTTCCTGAACCGGAGAGAAAGTGCACTCGCAGTGTGCCTCCAGGGGGCTACGCTCCAACACGAAGGGCTGCCTGGCTTCAGGCCGACGGGATGCGGGCCCCTGCAGCTGTGGGGAGTAACCTCCGTCTGCGGGTGTGTGTATCTCGGTGTAGTAATCCGCACAGTACTGTTTGTGTGTGTGTGTGTGTGTGTGTGTGTGTGTGTGTGTGTATCAACAAATGTAAGGGTCGTGGAGGCTCACACCAAGGTCCCAGGCTGAGCTCAGCCATGTGTGGCAGGGTCAGAGTCCCTTCGTAAAGCTCCTTGATTGGTTATGTGTGCTGCTGTGCAGGTGACATCTGAGGTGCTGGATGTCAGGAACATGGGGGCTCCTGTAGACGGAAGCTGAGGGTACCCAGTAGGGCTGGACAAAGAGAGCAGCTGTATAGTATCTGCTGCAGGCGCCAAGGCAGTACAGCCCCTCCCGGCTCTAAGCGCGGTAGCGGGAGCCCAGGTTCCAGACACGGGCTCCAGGCTTTCGGTGTGCCTGCTTGCCCCAGCCTTGTGTTGGCCAGCCTTTCCCTGCCTCCCTCCTGGTCCTCTCCTATGAAGCGGGCCTTTTCCCTCCGTGCTGCTCTGTGTTGGAAGTACGTTACCCTGTGTTTGATTTTTACAGGGGTTAGAGTTACACCATTCCCTCAACTCTTAAGACACTGGCCTTTCGAGCAGTGTAGGAACCACCAGACTGAGACCTTTGGAAGTATGGGCTAGACTTTGCATCACGGATGGCCATGTGTCTGTGGGGTCTATGGAACAATGCTGTGGCTTCAGTAGGCCTTCCCCAGGGCTCACCTGTGTGAACAGGTGTCCCCCCAGAAGGTAGCACTGCTTGGGGGAGGTTGCAAAAGCCTTGTGGCCTGGGGCCTAGCTGGCAGGGGTAGGCTGCAGATGCAGGGCTGGGCTTGCTCCTCTAGATCATCTCCACTTCAGGAGCTCTCTGAATCCTGTCCTGTAGGATTTGAGCAAGCCCTCCCCCCAAGCCTCTGTTGCTACCATTGGCTGTGGGAGTGGGGCTCTCCGCCCACCACGCTGGATGGACATATATACTGGTATTGGGAATCAAGCTAAGCTCCGGTTAACTTGCCTCCCGTCGGCATTTGGTCACTTGGTTGAGAGAACGCCGATCGAGAGCAATTCGGAGGAAAGTAGCAAGATCCTTATCTTGTAGCGTTATGGGGCGCCGTCGCTCGGGCCGGACCACTGTCCGGTGGAGACCTATCCCGTGGACTGCTATCCAGCGGAGCAGGTGGGTCTCGTGCTATGGTTTAAAATTTAGGATTTATTTAAGAGAGTAGCATTGGGTTGAGCATTATGAGCCTTAGGTGATTAATTCACCTTTTTCTTAAACACTGACCTGTGTCTTAACGTTTTCAAATAGTGTAATCCTTAAAGATGAGAATTGGAACTTATTTTTGATGTATGTGTGAGAGGGAAGGAGGGAGAGAAGAAGGAGAAGAGAAAGGGAGAAAGGAGGGAGGGAGAAACGGAGGGCTCATGAGAACACATGCAGACTTAAGATAGAGCACTCTTGCTTCCTTCCTCGCAAGGGTCCCCCCGGCTCTCCGTTGCCCGGGATTGCGGCTCCTCCGCGTCTTTGAGCTCTCTGGTGTTCTGTGCTAGTGTGCAACCAGCCGCACTCCGTCCGCTGCTCTCGCTTGTCTGCCCGAGGGCCAGGACTGGAAGCTTGTTGCTTCCTTGTCTCCTCTAGTGGCTGGGTGCAAACGGTACCGCGGATACCTCCTGGCTGAGGGAGGCAGCGCTGCAGGCGCGGGAAGGTTTCCGTACTAGACGGACAATGAACCTTACCTTCTGATTCCTCGCTGTGATTTGGGGAAGGCGATTTAACCAGGTTATTGCTGTCTTTTCCACCAAGTGCCTAGCGAGTGCCACTATTGTATTTCTATTCTGTTTCTTGTGGCTGAAGGCAGAAGGAAGTGGAGAAAGCCACTGTCACTGTCCCTGAGAGCCATCACACACCTCTTAGAATGAGAGTTTTCCCGTCTGCAGAAGCCGCAGACACGAGAAAATGGATTTTCGAGGCCCAGTTTTTCCGTACCCTCTTTGGCTCCAGCCGTTACCTCTTTCGCATGCCCCTGTCCTGCTTGAGATTGTGATAGGTGCTTGGCAGGTCCTAAGTGATGTGGCCAAATGGTCTGCTGTGACTACTAATGAAATACCTTGTTGCAGTGAGGGGAGACAGCCAGCCTTTTCTTTGGAAGTTTTTTCTTAGTTGTTCATTTAGCTGGACGTGTGCATGCGTGTACATGTATGTGTGTGTAGAGCTTAGATTAATATGCTTTTCAGTTTTTAAATGTTATACACTATATTTAACAGGAAATTTTCTCTTCAATTTGATGTCCTTTTCAGAAAGTACATGAGGTTCTGCTCGCTAAATTAACCTAACCAGTTAGTAAGGCAACACAAGTCCATTTTAAAATAAACACAAGTCCATCTTAGAGAAGTAACAAAAGTGTGGAGACTCAGCAGCCCGGCTCCAGGCCCCTTAGTTGTGCTTGGTGTTGGGAAAGTGCCCACCGCATGTGTCACTGACGCCGGTTTCTCTTGTAGTCCCTTTGCTCCCGTTGTACAGTTTATAACTCACCGTCATTCCCTGTGATGTAACAGTGGCAGGCATGGCTGTCTTGTTTAGATAATATTATAACCAGCTGAATTATTTTATAGCATATTTATATTTTAAATTGTAAAACACAATGTTTCAATGACTTGATACAAATATGACTGTGCATTTTTTACTATTTCATTTTTTAGGATAGATTTCTTCTAGTTCCTAAAATAGAACTGTAAAGCTCTTGAAACACGTTGCTACATTTTTTTAAAAAAAATTATTATATTTATATGAGTACACTGTAGCTGTCTTCAGACATTCCAGAAGAGGGCATCAGATCCCATTACAGATGGTTGTGAGCCACCGTGTGGTTGCTGGGAATTGAACTCAGGACCTCTGGAAGAGCGGTTGGTGCTCTTAACCGCTGACCCATCTCTCCAGCCCATGTTGCTACATTTTTAAAAATAGAAGGGTACCTTTGTTTTTATTTGTTCTGGTGTGAGAGACTATGCACTGGACAGTTTAATTACAGGATCAGTCCACTAAATCTTTAGGAGTTGTGTAGACAGTGTATTGGTCTGTTTTTAATGACTGTAAATAAAATACTTGAGACAGACCAACCAAACTTCTGTAAGCCAAAACTTCAAATATGGTGGCACACGCTCCAGGCACAGCCCCTGCTGGCTTTATCATTTTATGACAGCAATGCTGGGAGCTGGGACTTGTGTGAGCAAGAGGTCCCATTGCCAAACAGGAAGCACGTGTGAAACTGGAGCTCTTTCAACCACCGAACCACCATAATCCCTGGCGAGGGCACACCTGCAGCCAACTTTGGGACTTCCCACAAGGTCTTACTGCTTAGAGGTCCCACCATGCTATACTAACTGCCACTCTGGGACAAGCCCCTAACACGCAAACCTATGGGGACAGACTATATCCACGGTGTAGTGTTTGTTATAGGTCTTTATTCAGCAGTAGTTCAGACAACCCCTGGCCATGCTTTTCATTGTTGTTATTTAGTAATTCTTGTTCTACTTGATTTCAGTCAGTAGTCCTGTGGACCCATCTGGGAGTTCCAGAAATCCAGGCTAAGCCTGCTGGTATTTTCTCAGAGTTGTTCAAACATGCATTCAGAAACCTGTGCCCAAAAGTACCTGGCATAGTCCTCCCTGCAGGCTCCGAGATAGCCCCAAATAGCCTTGCCCTTGTGGAAGGCAAGTACTCTGGCCTGTGGCTGGTTGCAGGTGCTGCTGGGAAGCAGAGAGGAAAACGGAAGCCAACCTGTAGCTAGAGACTTGAGTGGCTCGTAGCTCGCTGATAGCTTAAAGTGCACAAGGCCCAGTGAGGATTGCTTGTCAGAATGAGGTAGTGATTACAGATGTTCGGTTTCTCCTACCACATGCCAGCAGGATAATAGTTAACCCAGAAAGCTCAGCACACAGTGTTTACAACAAAATGGTGGCCTCTGTGTTCAAGGAAGCACGGTGGCTGCAGCCAGTTTCACACAGAAGACACATGCTCGTCACGGAGGAGAAATGCTTCGCCACAGTGTGGGGCAGTCTAAGCACATATTAGATTACAATAAGAACCTATCAAAAATACCAAATAAAGACCGTGCCCCAGCCACTGTGAATATTAATACAGACCCCAGAGATCAGTAATATGCGTCCTCAAGACAACTGGCTTAAAGGATGCTGCCCTCAAATGAACAAGTGAACATTCAAAACTCTATCTGACATGAGGACTGATGGTATCAAGTAGAGTGGTGCCAGGACACCAATAAATGGAAGTATGTCACAGCCTGTAAGCGGACTGGCGGCTCACTCACTGGGACCTTCTACAGCAAGCAGTTTCTGAAATATTCATATCTGACTTGTACAGATTTAAACTGGGGCAGGTGTGTGTACCCGTGTGCATGCGTGTATGGTCTCTTCTGATTGGAATTCATGAAAAGTAGCCTCAGACTATCCCAGTTATCTTAAGATAAGGCAGCAGACCAAGTCTCCGGTTTTCACGGAGTCTTCTGGGAAATCTCAAGGACAGTTTTAGATTCTGCAAGTTGTCAGATCTGAACACAGTGGATCAAGGCGGTAAGAACTGTAGTTGGCTGTATGCTTAACCAAAGTACAGCAGAATTTTAAAAAGTCATCATGGGCATGTAAAGGAACCAAAGAGGCGTTTTCTTAGGTAGTCTAGGATATAAGTGGGTGTGTAAGCCCCAGGTGGCACACAGGTAGTACCGAAGGTAGGGTGACCCTGCCAGGCTCCATTGACGACAGACCAGTAATCCAGGAAGGGTTCGACATGGCAGCACAGCCAGATTTTAGTTTGCGTGTTTGAAATTTGATTCTAAAGCAACAATAAAGAAAAACCAGGAAAATCTGCTTTGACTATGAGAAGTAAAATCCCTTCTCTGTGGCCATCAGTGACGTTGTGCATCACTAACAGATTCACATATATGCACCCCTCTGTGGCATATAAAAGAGGCTTCTACACCTAAGTTATGTTTAATAATTAATGTTTTCATACTTTACCTTGGTCTAGTTATGTCCAGTGGGTAGTCGTAAGTTAACTCAGTTTAGTGCCAGTGGGAGGTCGTCCAGTGGTTAGAGCACAGGCTAGAGCTAGGGACCTGGGTACAATTCCCAGTCTATGTACAGCGGAGTACTTCATTCATATCTCTAGAGCACTCTGTTGCCCCCTTCTGGCCTCCGAGGGTACTTCATGCACGTGGCGCATGGACACACACAGGGTGTTGGCTATCTAGGATATAGCCAATCCAGTATTATAATAGGGCTTCTTATCAGATAGTGATTCAGCTTGATTAAGTGTGAGTTTATATTCTTGTTCAGTTAGTAAAGTTGCAGAAGTTCAGGAAGGATTCGTGGAAGATACATAGTTTAACTGGTAAAGTCAAGAAGAAATATCTTCACCAAGCCAACGATAAAAACTTGTTTCATTTCCCAGAGATTTGCTGAGGATTGTGAGCTTGAATCTTCGTGCCTCTGTAAGACACTTCCTCATTCCCCTGATGTCGAGCGACAGGCTCATTGTCCCTTAATTTGTGGCAGTTTTAGTAATACCCACTTTATAGTAATCATTTATAAGGCATTAGAATCAGCTCCCGTAAAACACGCTGTGATTGACATTGGCATAGCTGTCTAGAGGTAGGAGGAAATGCAGTGCGAGGAAAAAAAGGACCTCTGAGTTTCAGACACGGAACTAGACATTCTCATACCCACGGAACACATTATAGCTGTGATTAACTACGAGCACGGGAGTCCAGAATCTACCACTTCATAGATGTGTGGGCGTGAGTCTTAATTGATTTGAGTGCAAGTCACGATGGCTAAGTAGACAAAGAAGAAAAATTAGCAGATCGTATGCTTTGTCATTTCCTCTCACAGAGATGTGATCCCCGTTACCCATTAATCTGTTTATAGAGATTAGCCGATGATTGGACCATGAAACCCACAGAAATCACACAGGGAACTGGCATCCATTCCTTACTGTTAGGCCAGTGGGTGAGGCCAAGGCACAAGAGGAGGCAAATTCACCCTCAGTCCCTCATTACAAGCGCCACATGGAGATCCCGAAGACAGGGTCTATCTTGTCAGTGCCAGCTTCAGTTCACAGCTGGCAAACTAAGCTGGAAGGCCACGTTGATTTGACTTGGGCTGCTGCAGGGCAAAGTACTTATTGAGGAGCAGGAATAGATTTACTTAGGCTGCTGCAGGGGAAAGTACTTATTGATGAGTAGGAATAGATTTACTTAGGCTGCTGCAGGAGAAAGTTCTTACTGATGAGCAGGAATAGATTTACTTAGGCTGCTGCAGGGGAAAGTACTTATTGATGGGCAGGAATAGAAGCAGGGACAACCTGGCTTTGTGAGACATGGGAGTCACTGCAGAAGGAGAGATGAGTCTTGTCTCAGGACGTGGCCAGCCTCTGAGCTTACTTCTCGGAACACAAAGGCATTTCTTGTCATTTTCAGAGTTCAGAAAGCTGTGCAGGATATATCACAAGGGATGGACATATGTCCATTTCTCCGAGCTCTTTCTAATGCTAAGTGTCTTCATGTGGATCAAATAGTTGAAGGACTTCATGCAGTTGTTTTGCGTGTGCGTGTGTGTGTGTGTGTGTGTGTGTCTGTGTGTGTGTGTGTATGCGCGTGTGCTCACGTGCCACATGTAATCAGTGTTCAGCTAGGCCAGAAGACGGGGGTAGGATCCTCCAGAGCTGGAGTTACGGGTGGTTGTGGTCTGTCTACTTCTGGGTGCTAGAGACCCAGCCCTGGTCCTTTGCAAGAGCAGTCAGTGCTCTTCCCTGCCGAGCTTCTCTCCAGCCCTGCAGTCGCCTCCCTAATCTTACGTGTCCGTGTCTACATCTTTACAGAAACTCTGTACAGAAAATCCTCGCGTTAAGACTTTGCTTCTGTCTTCTGTTCACACAGTGTTTTAAAACTGAGTTTTGGAGATTATTTTTTCAACTGCCAGATCTGTCTTGAAGATGCATTTTAATTTTTTGTATCATTAAAATTTAATAATCATTAAATTGTAACAGTGTGCCAGGCAGTGGTGGCGCATGCCTGTAATCCCAGCACTCTGGGAGGCAGAGGCAGGCGGATTTCTGAGTTCGAGGCCAGCCTGGTCTACAAAATGAGTTCCAGGACAGCCGGGGCTATACAGAGAAACCCTGTCTCGAAAAAACCAAAATCCAAAAAAAAAAAAAAAAAATTGTAACAATTTTAAATAGGTTATAGGACCTAGGGAAATATCAGGAATTACAGTATTGAAAAACTGTTAGAAATCAGTGAAGTATAGTTTTGAGTCTTGCTTTTAGCTAACGTTTTAGTGGGGTTTGTGTCTGACAGGGCAAGGCTGTTGGCTTCCTCTACGTGGTCCTGATAAAAGTCACAGAGTGGGCCGTGGGTCAGAGAGAGACAAGTGTGATGTGCTTTTACGGTGTGGATTTGGTTCATCCTTTACCTGCCAGGACACTGGACGGCAGCCGAATAGCACTGTCCTGCGCCGCCTTCTCCTTTCTCTTCAGGAAGCAGTTTGTGATGTTTGATTGACTGGTGAGTTAGTCTGAGGCAGGGCTCTTGCTCTGTGTGTAGGCCAGCCCGAGACCCATTGCCTTCCTGCCTCACCTCCCAGGCGCTGGGTGGGACTCCAGGCAGTTTGTGTCTTTATAAGTCCAGTTGGGCTTTCTACGTGGTTCTGGTCCTTTTGTTAGTATAAACTTTGTCAGACGTGTCTTTTCCAGCTCAGTCTTGATGTCTGTCCCAGCTGTTTTAATACAGTAAAATCCTAGGGTGTCTCTGATCTGTCTTGAGTACGGAATTTTTCTGTTGAGTTGGATGTAGTAGGGGCCCACTTTTTAAGGTCTTTATATGTTGCTGACTGCGCAAACGATTTGTGCAAACACCCAGAGCCTGTTCTTGTGCTGCAGTGGTGGTTTCAGGGGTTGTTAGGCTCTGGAGACGGGCGCTTGCCACCAAGCCTGATCATCTGAGTGTGATTCCCAGAACCCATGTAAAGGTGGGAGGAGAGAACTGGACTCAACAAAGTTGTTCTGTTCACCATGTGTCACAGTGTGTGTGTGTGTGTGTGTGTGTATACCCACCCTGACACCGACCCCAAGTTAGGGCTGAAGAGATGGATCCATGCTTAAGAACACTAGCTACTCTTGCATAGGATCCCAGTTTAGTTCCTGACACCCATGTTAGTCCCCAACTGCCCCTAACTCCAGCTCTGAGAATCTGACGCCCTCTTCTGGCCTCTCTGGATACTGCGTTCACCTTGCCTAAACCCACACCCAGACACATATTTAAAATAAGACATAAAAATAATAAAGTGAGCTAACACATCCCTTGTATCGATATCTCGTACTAATCCACTGTTACCATGTGCGTGCCCTTCCTCACTGACCTCGCTGAGGGTAGCGGCTGTCACCGCTGGCACTCTCTTCACCCTCGTGGCTGCCCCTACCGCACGGAATCCCCGGGTATTTGTAACCGAGTGCGGGGAGCTGTTTGTGGATGTGCTGGATGCCCATAAGCATTCCCGTGGCATTTCAGTTCATTACGGCCTGGGTAAAGTATTCTTAAAGAAGAAGAGAGAGTCGGATGAGGGGAAGGCGTCTGAGGAGAGGAGCTTAGAGGTGAGGACAATGGGACCAAAGACAGACAAAGCACTGCGAGTTTTTATCATGGGTGGAAAATATATACACATACACACATACACGCCCATATACACACATACACGCCCATATACACACATACACGCCCATATACACACAGACACAGACACGTGCATACCCTTTTTACATTTTTTATTGATTTTTTTTGTAAATTTTTCGTCATGAACACCCCCATCCTACTCTTCTCCCTCTCCCTTCTAGCCCACCCTCCACCCTTGGCAATCTTTCCCCCAATGGAGGAAAAAGCCATCTCACTGTGGAAGCTGTAGTGTGTCACGGTGTGGCCCACAGTACACCCCTTTTGTTCACCTCAGTGACTCTGGCGTGATATGAGGCCTCCGGTTTCTGCTCCCCTGTCACTGCCAGAGCCTCACTGGGCCTCCTCCCGGCTACCCTGCTGTAGCCCTGGGTCACGGAGGGCCTGCAGCTTCATGTACTCTGGAAGTTCACAGATGGGGTAGCCGTCGAGGTGGGCCAACTCTGAGCCTGAGAGGTATCTGAGCTGGTCCACTCACCAGCTCTCCGCTCTCATGCCCGTGAGGCCGGCTCGCAACCAGAGCCAAGTCTATCCTGCGGCGCAGGTGAGGCGCAGGGCCTGCTCTTCCGAGTGCTGCAGTAGGTAAGGGACATGGCCAGCTCTCCTCCTCCCACGAGCCTAGGGCCAGCTCTCCAATGCTCACACTCAGCCCTCAGTGTCGGCTCACCCACGCCCGTCACCAGAGTCAGCTCTGTTTGCTGCCCACGCAAGTGCGGGGCTTCCTCTCTAAGGGTCTGCAGCTGGTGAGGGCCAGGGCTAGCCCTGTGGCTCCCATGACCCCAGGGCCAGGTCTCTTGCCTGCTGCAGGTGGTAAGGGGCGAGGAGGGAGGAGGGAGGAGAAGTCATCCTGACTCACCGGCAGCTCCCACAGTGTGCAGGGCCTGCTCTCCCACACGCATGCCTCCAGGGCCAGTTAGTTCTCCCCCAAAAATGCCCGGGTGAGGGACAGAGCCAGTTCTGCACAGCCCTCAGACATCATGTCTCCAGACGGCAGCTCAGATTAGGGACATCTGCTTGACCTTTGGTGATAACAGACACCTGTTGCTGCGGGGCCTTGGACACATACGTAACCTCCTGGTGGTCACACAGGCCAGGACCCCACCATGGTCCCAGGTGACATCACTGGCCACTCTGATCACGATGTTCCTCGTTACCTTCAAGTCTCCAGTTCCACCTCTCGCCGCTGAGCCCACATCCTCTCCTTCTCTTTCTCTTCTCTTTACTGATCTTCTTAGAGGTGCCCAGGGTCTGAGTATCTGGAGTCTGCCCAGGAGTGCCCCCAGGAGTGCTGTGCCCATCTGTGCATTATGGTACTGGGAGGCCTTGGAAGTGGTCTGCCTCCTCCCTACCCCCACCCAGGCCTCTGCAGCACCAGACTGGTGGGCATCTCAGGCTCGCTCCTTGCTTGGCCTGCCTGAGTGACCCCGTGTGAAGGTCAGCTGTCTCGGGCCCGCGATCCCAGGCAGGCTCTTCTGGTCTCCTCCTTGTTCCCCATCCTGGGAGCCCGCCTGGGCCTGTGTGTGGCTGGCTGAGCTGCTGATTGTCTCAGGCTAGCTCCCTGCAGATCGCCATCTTAGGCTTTCCCTTTTCAGGGAAGTTAGGCCACTAGTCCTTCGGATGCTCATAGGTCAGAAGATTGAGCCTAGGTAGGCGTAACCTCTCTCCTCTCTGCCACCTACTGACGCACGCACGACACAGCACCACAGCTG
The DNA here is from genome assembly GCF_947179515.1 of Apodemus sylvaticus. Classification (NCBI taxonomy): domain Eukaryota; kingdom Metazoa; phylum Chordata; class Mammalia; order Rodentia; family Muridae; genus Apodemus; species Apodemus sylvaticus. Next base: position 41,921,822 of record NC_067494.1, read on the forward strand.
CCACGCCATGCCTCTAGGGTTGGGCATGCCGGTGTTTATATAGGACCTGTAACAGGAGGGGCTCTGTTTGGAGTTGGACAGTGGTCTGAGGGCACATGTAAGCAAGCTAGGACATAGATGAATGGAAATGTCACAATAAAACAATTAAAAACAAGACAAATTATCAAAATAGTTTGAAAAGAATTCTGTAGGGTGCAATAGGCAGGTATAGTATCTGAGATAAAATACCCAACTTTAGCCTTTGAGCGTGCCTCAGTCTTTATTGCACCGCGAGGCTACCCCTGACAGGAAGACCCAGTGCCTTTGCTTTGACACTTGGCTGGTGTGAGAGTCAGGATTTGCTTGTAGTAAGAGCCACAGAAAGGAGCTAGAGTGGAGGCTTGTCATAGGGTTTCTAGTGTTGTGATAAAATGAGAGAGGGCGGCTGGGTGTGGTGGGGATGCAGGCCTGCTCACCCGAGCCTTTCCGATGTGCGCGGCTCGCATCCTGCGCCCTGTTACTTCGCCCGTCACGTAGCCGCGGTGCCCGTGGCCTCTTGTGTGGCCGGCCTCACTGATTCTGGGCACGCTGCCTTTCGCTTTCTCAACACGCTCCTGCTTTCTGAGAATGAAATGTAAACGGCTGCGTGGGACTGATGACAGACCGAGGCGCGCTTTGCTTTTGGGCTCCTCGTGCAAGGCTTCTGTTTCTGTTTGCACAGTGCGATTACACACCTTAGACACTCCTTAGAGTCTCCTGGGCGTGGGCCCTGAATGGGAACGAGAGCAGAGCCTGTCATCTGGTCCCTGCTTCCTCCTGTCCTCATATAAATAGAGTTGCCTTCTTTTCAAAAGAAGCCACTTCCGAGTGGCTTTTAAAGTAATATTTTCGGAATTGGAGTAGTAGGTGATTAAAATGGGCTAGCAGAGACCCTTCCCTGTCCCTGGGATCTGCCAGACGTACTGCTGTTCTGTGTCCTCAGAAGACAGGTGAGGCGCCCTTCCTGTGTTGGAGCGCAGATGACTCATGCCTCTTCTGAAGTACGTGTTGGAAGCCTCTACTTCCAGACGCCTTCCATCCCCAGGACATCGGTCCTCCGACTGGCTTCTTGGAGGTTCCCCAGAGCACCAGAGGGCCGCAGATCTGCCCTCACCTGTTTGTTAAGCAGCTCTGTCAGATCGCGTTTCACATGTTCTAGACTCTGCTCATCCAGACCAGTATTTGGCGAGCATAGAGCTGTCGAGGAACCATCGCCATGTGAAGAAACCCTTCAGCTGCAGACCCACCCGGCGTATCTCCATCCCCCCCCCAGTCAGCCTCAGTCAGCATGGATTTACTGGTTCCAGACGTTTTACATGCATCCAGCCCTTTGTGATCTGAGCTGGCTCCTTTCACCAGTGTAGCGCTCTCGAGTCTCACACACGGCACCTCGTGTGCTGTTCTCCACCTTTCTGTGTGGCCGAGAAATGCTCCGCTAATCCTGGACTGCACTTCATCTGCTCAGTGGGTGCTGGGGTGGCTCAGCAGTTTATCTGTGGGGCGATGCTGCCTCGGCCGTGCATGTGTGCGCTAGTCTTGTATGGTACGTCTCGGTTCTTCTAGCATTCATCCATCCAGGAGTAGAATTGCTGACCACGTACTTGCTCAGCTGGCCACAGAGTTGGTGTAGAGGGTTCTGTCTCCTCTGCCTCTGTGTCAACACGTACCTGACTGTCAGCCTGTCCTCCTGGGTGTAGACTGCCCTCGGGGGTCTTGATTAGCTTGTCTTGTGTACCACATCATTGTGCCTTTTGGACAGGTCTCTGATCAAATGTATGGCTTGTAAATGTTTCTTCCTGTACTGTTAGCCTTGTTACTTTCTCATTTATAACTGCACAGGAAATTTGCGTTTTGATGATGACAGTTGGTCAGTTTCCTGGCCTTTGTTTCTTTGGCAAAGGATTTTGTGCCAGTAAGATGGCACTGCTGCGTGTGAGGTCTCAGGGAGGCGCCTCCCACACCCCTCATCTGCTGCCGAAACACCTTCGCTCTTCCTCTTCACTGGTCCATTTCAGGTTCACTCCCTTTGCCTCGAGCTCCAGTTCATCCTTTCCGCATGCCTGGCTGCCCGTGCTCTGTCTGCTCGTGCGCTGTCGGCTGAGCACTCTTGCCTCTGAACGACGACGTTGATCATTGAAACTCAATCCAGGCGGCCATTGGAATCGGGGTTATTCCAGATTCTTAGTTCTGTTCCATCAATGTCACATCTGGCTTTACTGTCTAGCCATTCCTTTGTGGCGTAATGTGGAGCTGCTTTATCACAAAGCTGTGTGGTAAGCTGCGAAAGCAGGGACAGGAGCCTTCACTTTCCCTGTCGCGGAGCACACCAGTCTCTGTTCTCTGCGACGCTGTGTGGATGGGGTGCGCTGTGTGGATGGGGTGCGCACGTCTCCGTCCCTTGCTCTTTCCATGGTAGAGTCTGTGCAGTGTGTGTCAGGGTGTGCATTGCCTCAGTAAAGGTCCTGTGTGCACCGAGTAAGAGAGAAAGATGACAGAGGTCCTAGAGATTAATCAGCTTGGTATTAAGCTATAAAGAAATGCTGAGAGTCAGTACAGGCATAACTACCCTTGTAAGAGGATTTATTACTGTAATGGAAAGTAACCTTTCAGATAGGTAAACCATCTGTATGTGAAAAATAATGTCACCTTGGTGTAGTTTGGTAATTTAAGTGATGTCAGTTTTCCCTGTTAAATTCTTTTAGATATTTTATAATCTTCCTTAAAACTAAGTCTTAAAAGAATCTTTGTGCTCTCATGTATAATCTGAAACTGGGGCCAGGAACAGATGAGGTTAATTGATACCAACAAATATGTTGAATTTGGCTATCTGTAAATATTTTCACTTTTAAAACCAGGTGATTTTTTTTTCCTTTTGTATTATTTGTTGTTTTTTTTTTTTAAATAAAATTTCCCATCTGTTTTTTCCTAAAGGAATCCATATATATATATATTTATTTATCTATATCTATATCTCTCTATATATGGTCCCTGTTATAAATGTAGTTTTACTCTTTGTCAAGTATTGCTTTTCCTATACATGTTGCAAATTAAGTAGTGTTATTTCACTTTCTAACATCAAATAAATAAATAAATAAATAAATAAATAAATAAATAAAACAAAAAATCAACCCCCCCCCCAAAATCCCCAAAAACAAATCCAAAGAGCAACTTTTTGGGTTATAAAAATATGGTTGTATTTCCTTTTAGTGATGACAGTCAACAGAGCCAAGAAAGGTAGACTGCATGTCAGTGTAGAAACCTGCCTGTGACACTGAGAGCCAGGCAGTGTGACCCTGAGACCTGAGACAGGAAGCAGACAGAGGAGCCTCGCTCTTCCTGGATGCCTGTGTGAGGCTGAGGTGCACGGAGGCAGCCCCAGGCCTTCCGCAGGGTGGAGAAGGCAGGTTGAACTTTGGAACTGAGGCAGTTGGAGGTTGAGGGAGAGCACTTGAGAGGAAGGAAGACTACAGAAAATGGCTGCTGCAGGCACCTGCAGTCTGTCAGGCCTCTGGGCTCTGCGGCCGCAGACACGTGTGTAAGATAAGGCGGAGCCGGTCACTGGAGCGCTGCTGTTGGAGGCAGGTTCCCAGGGCCAGACGGAAGGCCAGTGTGGTGGTGAAGAATCCTTTGTGCTGGTCGTAGGGCACTCAGCACAGACCTGGAGCTCCTAGCTTAGCAGCAGGGCCGGCCTGTGCCTAGAGAAAGGCTTCTCTGCTTTTGCTGCCAGTAACCTTACTTACACAGACTCGAAAGGAAGCATGAGGGTGGCAGCGAGTTAGAAATAATTCACAGCACTTTACCCTTCACTCCAGATCCGAAGGCACCAGCAAAATCCAAATAGCAACATTCACTTTATGACCCTGATATCCAATAAAACATGACCAGTTACGGTACATGGCTGTGGCTCCAGCATTGAGGAGGCTGAGGCAGGAGGCGCATCTTGGCCTACATAATGAGACCTTCCAAAACAAAACAGAAACAGAAAACCAGTCATTCCAGGAAGCAGGAAGATATGACTCACAGCCAGGGTAAATCAGCAGTGACAATCCCAGAAATGTAAACAGCACTGGCAGCAGCCAGACGTGCTGGGACATAGAAAGTCATCTTTAAATACCTAAAGTACACGAGAAGATTCTTGTAGAGCGGCCTGGGAGGAACAGTTTGCCGTCTGCGGTGGCAGCCAGAGTGGGCTGCTCGGCCAGGCGGACACCAGCCCGCGAGCTTGGAGCACAGATGCAGAAAGTGCGGGTGTGGCGCAGAGAGCAGGCGGCAGGCACGGAGCTCCAGGCTCAGGCGGCACAGGCAGCTGAGTTCCAGACACCCGTGGCGTAGGCACTGGTGCAGGAGAGACTAATGGCCAAGAGAAGTGTTTCAAACAATGGCTCCACACGCAGGCTCCACACAGCACAGGAGCCCCACGACACAAGCCAGTTGCTGTAAAGTCACTGCATACTCTGTGTCCCATGGCTGCCAGTCCTGTGAGTGACGTGGGCAGCTTTCTCCTCAGGATGTTAACAGTGGCTCTCCTCCTGTGTCTCTACCCTGGAGCTCTGACAGAACCAGCTTCCTTTGATCCTTCGCCAAGTCAGTTTTTCTTAGGTTTCCTTAAAATCTTTCCTTCCAAAGGCTTTGTTATGTTTAGTCAGTCTTGGAAGGATTGTAATTATCCTTAAATTAATGGTTGCTTAGTTCAGTGCTAACTTCCTTAATTTGCATTTTTTCCTGGTATGTAGAGAGGACTACTCCATCCATCTCAGACAGTTCATAAAATATTGACGATTACCTGATTTTGGAAACGCCTCAACTTTTACGTGATTTTTCAAGTATGAAATGTGTGCGTGTGTGTGCATGCGTGTGTGTTGTAGCGGCAACCATCCCGCGAGCATCAAGTCAGAGTTCCTTTTGCGTCTGGCGTCTGTATCATCATGGTGTCTTGTGTTTGTCAGGATGAGACACTTGGAACAGAAAATCTGCTAATATTAGCTGTGTCAGTGCCTCTTAACATTTTTGGTGGCCACAGACTGAGACCGCGATGGAACTGCGGAGTAGAGGAGAGAATGCACGGGCACCGGGGAGACCGCGATGGAACTGCGGAGTAGAGGCCCAGAATGCACCGGTGCCGGTGAGGTGCACTCTGGGTTTCAGGAGTTTCACCAGCACCACGGGTGAGCTAGGGAGCCCTGCGTGTTCTCATGTTTCATGTGTACTGTACATGTTGGTTGCACATTGAAAATCCTTTCAGAAGCTGCCTGTGACTTTGATGCCTGCAACACACAGGGCCTCAAGATCTGCATTGCCAGTATGCCCCATGTTGGCCTTGGGCATTCAGTGGTACTTAGGGGTTTTGTTCTCGTGTGTGGGAGAACGACACAGTGAAAAATAAGAACTCGTGTGTTTTTTATCCGGAAGCCTCGAACCTCTACTCAAACTCTCCTCGGTGTATATCGTTTTTATTTATAAAAAGTTGTTCCCATGAGGTAAACCTTCCACATGTGTGTGTCTCCATTTCATTTGGGTGAGTTTTACTTCTCAGGAGCCAGCTTACTGTGCTTCAGTCTTCCACAGTTCCCCAGGTAGGATCTGGGCTGGCTTTAAGGGCGGCCATTCACATGACGGCTGAAGCATGGAGGTCCCATGCGGGTATAATGGAGCTGCGGACCTCCTCTTGTGTGGCGGGTCACCGTTGGCATGCCACTCTCAGTCAGGATGCATGCCTGTACTGCCAGCTGATAGAAATTGTAGCGCATAGATTCTGCACAGTAGATACACTTGAAAATGAAAATAAGCACCTTTCTGGTTGGTGCGTTTACTGTTCCTTTATTGGAGTGAGTGTGTGTGTGTGTGTGTGTGTGTACACATGTTAGCACTGTACTTGTTAGAACAGTGTGCTGTTGCACCAAACTTGCCATCTCCCCCCTCCCCCCATCCCCGTGTGCTGAGATTACCGACTGCATCAGGCTGTGTCCGATGGCTGTTTTGCATGCTCTGTAACATGTGCACAGTGACAGAGTCACCTAGTGATGGACCTGCTGGAATTACCCCAGTGTTGAAGAGACATGTGACTAGAGACGGGAAGCCTCATGTGGGAAGACAAATCACACTAGTGTTAGACAAGTGTGCACCAGTTTGCCTCTCTATCTGCTAGAGCAGAGTGGTAGGCAGGCTCACAAGCTCACAAGCTGCCTCCTGTGCCTCCTGTGCATGTCCTCGGGTGCCCTGGCTTTCTCTGTCCGTCTAGCTGTAAGAGAGCCCCTGCAGCCTCTCACAGGAGGAGCATACTTTCTTCGCTCAGGTCCTTTCCACATGCTGTTCTTTGTCTCCGCACTCCCCAGGCACTCGGCCACTTCCGCTCAGAGCTTTGAAGTTTCTATTGAAGTATTCTTTGGAGAACCTTTGTTTTCTGCCTGCCTCTCTGGTTCTACTCTGGCTGGCTGTTTCCCATGACCTGCCTTGGCTGCATAAGCCTCAGCTACATCCTGAACTCTCGTGGATGTGTAGATCCATGCTAGTGGGCAGATTTTTGAGGCTGTGACCTAACAGAGATCTACCTGCTTCTTCCTCCTGAACTGCTAAGATTAAAGGCGCGTGCACGCGCATGTGTGTGTGTGTGTGTGTGTGTGTGTGTGTGTGTGTACATGCCCCTCCATAGCTTGGTCCTGAAGTCAAAGACTCTGGTGCTGTCTTTTCCCAACTCAGTGCTGTGTGCTCAGATCAGTGCTAAACTCGATGAGTCCAGTATTGCCCCAAGGAGCTGACCTGTAACTAGACACTGTGCACATCTACGGGTGTGCGACAGTCAATGTGTACTTTCAACTGCAGACAAGTTGGAATTAAGCCCAGGTAACAAAACAGAAATGACTAACACACACACAAAAAAAAATCTTAAAAACATTTTAACAGCCGTCTTGTCTCCTACAAAATCCTAACTTCAACAGAAAAAAATATTAATGTTAATTCGGATTTAGGAGGGCTTGCCTTCGTTGCGGTTTCTCTCAGGCTAGTTTTTCCTCTTAGGTGTAAACACACAAGCTTGCATGAACTGAGCTCTAACTATGTCCCCTTAAAGGAGCTATGCATTTCTGTGGCGTTCTTGGTGGGAAGGGTAAGCTCTCTCTTGGGGAGAGAGGTTAGAGGTAGGCCTTTGATTGGTCCAGGCAGACTCAGTTCTCCTCTCACTTGAGTTATAGTCAGCCTAGGTCTCCCGACCCTGGCTTGAGGCCGCTGCCTCATCCCTATTGATGCGTGAGTGAGGTGGCAGAAGCTTTGCTAGAGGTACGAGGCCTAACACTGGCCTGGCAGTTAGCTCTGCGAGCTGTGGGCAGTCCATCCTGTGGTGTCCCTCTAGCCAGCAGCCCTCAAACCACAGCCTGTAGTGGAAGTGACTGCATGTCGGCCCTAGGGAGAACAGAAGCATTCTAGTGAGTTAGGCGTGGAGAGGCCGTAGCATTTGGATTGGACCAGAACTCTTAAAGTTAAGCACCTAGGCCATGCCATTGGCCCATCCCCATGGCTTTGAGACTCCATCTGAGACTTCCAGGGTCCTTGGAATGGCCCAGTGGGGAGCTGCAGCTCAGGGATTGGCGGATGCCTGTCAGACAGTCACTGTGAATTGGCTGTCTGGGCAAAGGGTCTTTACTTAAAGTGGCCCTGAAGGCTCTGCTAAAGATTGAATTCAGTTCTGTGTGGCATTTGGCAGACTGCCTGGCAGAAGGCCAGTACTCGATGTTTAATGACAGCAATTACACTGTCCTAATAAAAATCATTCTTTATGTGTAACCAATTACAGAGATGATTAAAAACACAGATATAAAGTCTTTTTATTGGTTTTAACCATCGCCTTAATTTTGGGTCTTCCTGCGTCCTCTTCCATGTGAGTGGTAACCATGTTTCTCAGTCTCCATCCTGTTCCTACCACCTGTGCAGTGTTGTTGCTTTTTATCCGGATTTACTATCATTTACTCTTTCAAGATCATTTTCCTAAGGGAATTACCTTTGCTTATAAAGGGAATAGGAGTTTATTGTGACTGGACGTAGCTGTAATCGTAGTAGCCCAGACCCTTTGTAACAGGCTCCCTGATGGCCTTCGCATCACGAAGGGCTGTGCACTGGTCTCTAAGACTGCCCCAGAGTTGCTGAGGGAGCCAAGTGGCCTCTGCACTCAGCTCCTGGAGGAGGGGTGACTGACCCTGGGCAGGCGGGCGGGCGGGCAGGCAGGGGTGGGGGTGGGGGGGTAGAGCTTAGTGTTTAGATAGGAATTCAGCACGCCCTCTGTGATAGCCGTCACCCAGACTGCAGAGCCTTGTCCCATGGACCAGGAGCTCTGGTAAATGCTGTAATACATATTTCCAGTCAGAACCCATGCCTCCTAATTATAATTCCTATCGGGACACACCAAAATCTGTCTTTTGACATTAAAGTTGGGATTCTGGTGCAGAGCTAGTTTGGGAGGGATCTCAGAACATTTCCTTGCCTATTTAAACATTTTTGTACAACTGTAATGATCAGTCTGTAGAACTTAAATGAATTTCTTACTTTTGTAACTAGGTTTTCATTTTGAGAAAGGACTTCACTGCACAGTCCAGACTGGCCTTGGACTCTATGGAGTTCCCGCTAGCCTTGAACTTGGGAGTATGAGGTAGACCAGTGGCTCGCCATCAGAGGGAAGCCTTTCCCGCCAGCTATCAGGCATGATGAGTTCCATGGCTAGGGCTGCCGCTGTGTGTCCACTTCCTCTTCTCCATGTGGGGTTTCGTCTGGCTTGAACTTGTACCATTTATGGTACAAGCAGGTTACTGCTGGAGGTTGTAGACTCTGAGGGCTCGAGGCTGGGTGATACTGATGATCTGGTGATTGCCCCTCCCCTCTCCTTTGGTAGCATGCGAAGTAACCCCCAGCACCGCGAATGCTGCTCGAGACGGGTGGGCATTCCAGTGAGCAGTAGCTAGGTATGTAAGTAAGCGCTGTCCTCAGCCACCGGGCCTTCCCATCAGGCTGTGGACAGTTAACAGATGACCGTGGCAGTAGCTTTTAGGGGTGGGGGTTGGGGGGGGGTGTTGGCAGGCATTGTCTGTGGGATCCCTTTGGCTAAGTCACTCAAGAAATTGTAACTCATTCCTGGTGCTGGAGGTTTTACTTGGTGGTGTATCTGCTTGGGGCTTCGTGTCCCCATTATATGGTGATTCTATCTTAGTGCTACATATCCACACATGTGCATGCATGTATATGTATACACATATATGTATACACACACAAAGAACTTCTTTTTTAAAAAGATTTATTATATGTAAGTATACTGTAGCTGCCTTCAGACACTCTAGAAAGAGGGCATCAGATCCTATTACAGATGGTTGTGAGCCACCATGTGGTTGCTGGGATTTGAACTCAGGACCCTCAGAAGAGCAGTCAGTGCTCTTAACCTGAGCTATCTCTCCAGCCCCCCCCCCCATAATAGGTTTTTTTGGTTTGTTTTTGGTTTTTTGGATTTGTTTTTTGTTGTTGTTTTTTGTTTTGTTTTGTTTTGTTTTGTTTTGAGACAGGTCTCTGTATAGCCCTGGCTGTCCTGGAACTCACTCTGTAGACCAGGCTGGTCTCCAACTTAGAAATCCACCTGCCTCTGCCTCCCAGAGTGCTGGGATTACAGGTGTGCTCCACCACCGCCCGGCCTGTAATAGCTTTCTATAATGGCATTTCAAAGGCCTTCAGAGTTAGTAGTCCCTTCCAGTACTCCCTTTTATCCTGCTTTCCAGGCCCCCTCACCAAAACTGGCATTTACAAATGGATGAAAATTTATTTAAGGAAGGAAGGAAGGAAGGAAGGAAAAGAAAAAAAAAAGAAAGGACCCCCCCTTTCCAGTTTGCCTCATAGCAGGGACCTGTTTTGTTCTTATGTCACACGGGGCAGGTAAATGGGAGGTAGCCGAGAGGACTTCCCACAGGTGAGCTACTGCAGTTGCTAGCGGACTAGGTGCCATTTAATTTTGAAGGACATGCTACACAGCTGCGGATGAAGATAAAAACTCAGGGGCTTTTGCAGGACCCCAGATGTTTCTGAGCGCCCCCCCCCCTTGTCCTTCACTCAGGCTCCAGTACAGTTCACTGTGTGTGTCGCAGCCAGACTCTTTAGTCCCAAGGTCTTTGATGCTGTGTCTTGTTTTCTTTCTACACATTTTTCATTTAAAGACTACAAATCCCTTGGACTGAGTTCAAGACGTGCTTTTCTTTACGAGGCTCTGGTGTGAAGTGAATGGCATTTAACAGGGGCTTGTAGTAGAAGAAGACTTGATTTATGTGGGTGTCAGAAGTGAGTGTAAGAAAGACACCTCACACTTGTGAGCTTTTAAGCACAAATAAGGCGTCCGTTCCGGGACGGCTCCCAGGAGCCTGTCTACTCTCCAATCCCACGTGCTTGGTATCCATGGAAACGTGCACCAGTCAGCCGGCCACATTAGCTCATCTCACGTGCGCTGCTGCAGAGAGGCTTGGGATGCTTGCGGTTGCCCAACTGAAGTGAAGCAAGCGCTTTTGAACTTAGCACTAGTATTTCTTCCCAGATTTTTATGTACACGTGTTTTTAAAGACAGGAAGCTTTCGTCTGTTAAGTATCACTTCTAAGCAAAAGGCTCCTAAAATGAGTTGTTTGTCTTTGGTGGCTTGAAGATCAGTAATGACTTCCAGCACTTTGTTTACAATGCACACAGTTAATTATGCCTAATAAAATGGTTCTCTTCATAGTTCTTCCCTGAGTGTAATTCTTGAAGTTGTTGTATCTATTTGAACATTTTGGCTCTCATTTCTTTGTGGATTTTCCTGTGCTTTGGACTCTGGCAATACAGACGTTAGACTTTGTGGTGCGGATTGCAGAGCCTCCGGCCCTCTTCCCATCGCTTTCATCCAGCTTGGATGCTTTCTATTGTGTGTATAAAGTCTGTTCACTTTTTCATCTGCCCTGTCTAGTCTGCTATGTGTAGCCTGCCCTGTCTAGTCTGCCCTGTCTGGTCTGCACTTTCTAGTCTGCCCTGTCTAGTCTGCCCTGTCTGGTCTGCCCTGTCTAGTCTGCCCTGTCTGGTCTGCCCTGTCTAGTCTGCCCTGTCTAGTCTGTCCTGTCTGGTCTGCTCTGTCTAGTCTGCCCTGTTTATTCTGCCATATCTATTATGTCCTGTCTAATCTGCCCTAGGTAGTCTGCCCTGTCTGTTCTGCCTTGTCTAGTCTGCACTTTCTAGTCTGCCCTGTCTAGTCTGTCCTGTCTAGTCTGCACTTTCTAGTCTGTCCTGTCTAGTCTGTCCTATCTAGTCTGTCCTGTCTATTCTGCCCTGTCTAGTCTGCCATATTTATTATGTCCTGTCTAATCTGCCCTATGTAGTCTGCCCTGTCTGGTCTGCCCTGTCTAGTCTGCCCTGTTTATTCTGCCCTGTTTATTCTGCCCTGTCTAGTCTGCCCTGTCTGGTCTGCCCCGTCTAGTCTGCCCTGTCTGTTCTGCCCTGTCTAGTCTGCCCTATGTAGTCTTCCCTAGTCTGCCCTGTCTGTTCTGCCCTGTCTAGTCTGCCCTGTCTGTTCTGCCCTGTCTAGTCTGCACTTTCTAGTCTGTTATTTCCAAAGTGTTGCTGAGTTACCTGGATGGAGTGTAAATTGGTAACATTTCTGATGAGGGTGAGTACTGTCTCAACCAAGTTAAGTCATTTTTAAGAAAATACAGTGGTATAGCTTCACCACATTGGAGTATGGCTTCCAGACTTCATGGTAATTTTTCACTGTGAGCAGAGGCAGGCAGTCACTCCTACCACAGAAGGCGTGCTCTGAAGAGATTTTCTCATTTCACTACATTTTTTTAATTCACCCTATCATTCCCACTGTCTGGATTTGATACATTATTAATTGATCAGATTATTTGTGCTACAATTCTCTGGTCACATCCGTCCCAGTGTGTGGAATGAGGCACTGTGGAAAAGCACTTGGTGACATTGTCAATGTGACAGCAGTAAAATGCAGCCTCTTTGCCATTCTCAATGAATGTTTATCAACAGGTAACTAAGTAGAAGCAGCCCTGTGATGCTGTCACACAGGAGGGAGGGTTTTAAGAGGTGCTGAGATGGCTTTCGGCTCCGGCCCCTGCTGTGGAATGCTCTTGTAGTGTGCAGACACACGCTTAGAGCTCACCCTCTCGGCGCACAGTGAACAAGCACTACGAAGCCTGCGGCCTGCAGTCCACATTTAGTGACAGACACTCAGGATTGCCTGACACATTAGTGTTAATCCTCAGAGAGGGCCAACTTTATTTTATAAAGATATAAGGGCGGGGTTTTAAATCGTCCATCCCCCTCCCACACAATTATGTAGCAGCACAACCAGCTTTTGAATGTAAGTCTGTCTGTAGGTCCAGAGTTCCTCTCATCATAGGGCTCTGCTCTTGCAGGAGCGTGACTTGGGATTTTGTCTGTTACAAATAGTGTGACATCTGCTACATGTGTGTCGTGTGTGCGCAAGGGCTTAAGTTGCTGGTCTGTAGTAGCCTTTGTGTGTCTTCAGTTTCCATAGAACCTAACAAACCAGCCTCGAGCTGCACTGGGTGGGGTCTTCACTTGTACGGTGGTTGACGGGACCCACCCTCCCCGTCTTTACATAAGATGCACGTTGACTTTCAGCAATGTGGCATTCATTATTTTTTGTGATTGTCAGAAGCAAAGTTCGTGCAGCTTCGTGAGCCTTGGACTTTTTTCTATAGCGTGGGATCCTACACCAAACTGGATTCCCCAGCCCAGTATCTTCTCTAAAATGCGCGCACAAGCATTTTGCCAGTGTTTAAGTGTGTTGTTTTGCAGGGGTCTGGCAGTTGGTGTGTAGCTTCTGTGTCGTGGGCTTTGTTGTCAACGTGTGACTTTCTTTTCCTGATGTCTGGTGGTTGGTCTGTAGCGTCTGTCTGTGTTCCAGATTTTGTTGTTCATGTACAATGTCTCCTGCTCCGGCTCAGGGTTCCCCTCTCGCGTCTTAGTTGAAAGTCTGTGTCTTAAAGTCATCTTCAGTTGCTGCTGCCTGCTTACCTTAAGAAGCTGTTCTGCTGTGAGATAATGAGGGTTCCCTCTGATTAAAAGCTTTCCGTTTTCTCGTTTACCGCTTAGCTCTTCACACCTCCCGGGTTAGTTTCCATAGGACAGCGTTCAGTTCCATGTCTTTTCTTCCATGAGGTACCATTTGTTCCAGTTAGGCGTCTTCTTTAATCCACTGAATTTTATTCCTTGTTTCTTGAGTTTCTTGGTTAGACTGATGAGGACTCATTTCCTTTAGCATCCTCTCCAGTGAGTTTAGATGAGTGTGCCCCAGCATGCTCTGCTCTTTGCTTATTCTGCAGTCTCTGTAGAGCTGCGCTGTCCATATCCTTCCCCACTGCATTTACTATGGCTCTGTAGAGGTGCGCTGTTCATATCCTTCCCCACTGCGTTTACTCTGGTTCTGTAGAGGTGCGCTGTGCATCTCCTTCCCCACTGCGTTTACTATGGCTTTGTAGAGGTGCGCTGTTCATATCCTTCCCCACTGCGTTTACTATGGCTCTGTAGAGGTGCGCTGTCCATATCCTTCCCCACTGCGTTTCCTATGGCTCTGTAGAGGTGCGCTGTTCATATCCTTCCCCACTGCGTTTACTATGGCTCTGTAGAGGTGCGCTGTCCATATCCTTCCCCACTGCGTTTACTATGGCTCTGTAGAGGTGCGCTGTCCATATCCTTCCCCACTGCGTTTACTATGGCTCTATAGAGGTGCGCTGTCCATATCCTTCCCCACTGCGTTTTCTACAGCACAGCATTTCATCACAGGAAAGGCAGGAGTGACCCGTAAGGCAGCCGAGCAGCATGGGTGGAATATGTGTGGAAAACTGACAGGAATGCAGTTGAGAGAACAACCCCCAATGCAGAAAAGCCCAGAAAAGGGCTTTTTCGTACTGTTGTTTGTGAACCTGGAGAAGGCCATGGCTCCGAGGGACCCCCGGCAAGTCCCTGCAAGGTGTTGTTACTGCATTTGTGAGTGTTGTGTGGTAAAGCAGGAACATAGTGAACCTTTCCTGTTGGAACCATGCTGGCAGCCAGAGGCAGAAGGATACACCTCCACCCCTGACCCCGAGGGCCCAGGAAGAGAGGACCTTTCCGCAGCCCAGGTGTTACACTCCTCAGAGATAATAAAAGGAAAAGAAGGTGTGTCACAAGTCACTGCAGGACAGCATCCAAGTGGCCACTCGCTGATAGAATTAAAAAGTAAATTGCATTACTGGAAATTTGTGCAGTTATTTTTCAATTATTTTATGTGTAGGGGCTCTCCATGTATGTGTGTGCTCTATGAGAGGGCAGAAGACGGTAACTAGGGTCCCCTGGAACTAGAGCTGGAGATGGCTGAACACCACCATGTGGCTTCTGGGAACTGAACCCCAGGTCTCCTCCCGAATAAGTCATCCAATCTCTTTAGACCACCAATCCCTTTGATTTGAGACAGGGTCTTTATATGAAACTCAGGCTGGCCTTGAACCCAGAAATCTGCCTGTCTCTGCCTCCCAGAGCTGGGACTCAGGATGTTAAGAGGCACGCCTGGCAGACCTGTGTAATCCTGTAGCCGCTCTGCACCATGTGTGCATGGCTGCTAGCAGGTGAGGGTGTTGGCACAGACCAGAGCCAACACAGTATCTTCCTTGTTTCCTGTAGACAGAGTCACAGAACCTGGGGCTCACTATTTCTGGTAGATTGCCTGGCCAGTGAGTCCCCCGCTAAGTCACCTGCCTCTTCCCTGCTGGGACTACAGGAGTGCGCCATCCATCATGGCAGGCTTTTTACTTGGGTGCTGGGGCTCTGACCGCAGGTCCTCACTTTGCCTACTGATCCAGCTCCTCAACCCCAAATTCTTGCTTTCCAGAAGACAGCTTCTGTTTTTATTTTTCAGTTTAACGATGATTTCACACATCTTGAGCGCCCTCCCCCATTTCCTTGTGATTTTGGATTAGCATTGGGTTTATATTGTGACAGAAGTGGCCAGAAAGAATCTGTGCCATACACAGCGTTGGGCTCTGTCGAGCTCAGTTTCTAACTTCTCCTAATGAGACAGGCTGTGGTGACCTCCACAGAGGAAAGCTTTAGTGGGTGCTCCTTTTAGAATTAGATTTGCTCTCACTGTATGGAACTGAAGTTTATCATGCAAGTTTTGCAGAAAAGGAACTTTATCACAGCAGTGATGATGTTTGAGAATTGGCTAGCTGCAGAATGACAGGCAGTGTTTTCAGAAAACATGTCTCTTACGCGTTGCATCTTCCAGGCAGGAGAACCTTAAAGCTTTTTTTTTTTTTCTATATCTCTATTCTTTAAGAATTCATACAACTTTTTTGACATGTTAAAACACATGTAGCACGGTTTGCTGGCATAACCATCTTTAGGTGGCTCAGTGGTGGGTATACGGTGATTTTCCGGACGCCACGCTGTGCCAGCGCCGAGCCTCCCCACATGGGCCTGGGCCGTGGGAAATGCTGTATGCGCTGCACAGCCTGTGCCCTTCAGGAAGAGCTGGGCTCTGGAACCCGGGCCGGCAGGCGGGACTGAGCTTGCCCCCTCATTAGTCAGCTTGCCAAAGCTGGTGCACAGGTCCATTTTTAGCTCTGTCTGATCTGCTCCTTCTAGTTTTTTGCTGTTAACTCTTTTAATTTGTAGTTTTTAGATTGAAGCTCAGTTAGATTTGAAAGCGCTCCAGAGGCAACAGACACAGCACACAGGTCAGGTCGTACCCACGCTGTGCCTGACAGCTTACAGCTCGTGGCCGCAAGCCCTGTCCTTCACGTGAAGGACCCTGATGCCGAGGAGTCAGGCGGAGAAGTTTTGCAGCATTCTCAAAGAAAGCTGTGAGTGATCCTGACCAGCTCTTTCTGTATTCGTTACCATCCGTAGGCAGGAGTGCACGCCGGGAGAGTCAGCTCAAAAGAGTGTGGAGTCTGACCCAGAGGACTTCTCTGATGAAACAAACACGGAGAACCTCTACAGCACCTCACCGCCAAGCACACCTCGGCAGATGAAACGCCTGTCAGCCAAGCACCAGAGGAACAGTGTGGGGAGGCCGGCCGGCCGATCAAACTTGAAAGGTGAGCCCTTCTGAAAGATCCACCGGAAAGGGTGTGGCGGGTGTGGAGCCTCAACAGGTCTTTGAAAGCTTTAGTGTACTTTGTTTTAAGTTGTATCTCAGTGTGGCTATAGAGTTGTTATTTTGACTTAGCACCACAGGCTGTGCTGCTAGGAGAAGGGGCAGGTGATTATCCAGTGCAGGAGGCTTTGTCCTGAGTTGTGCTTTAAGTCTTTTGAGGCTCTGCTAAAGGCTGCAAACCCAAAGTGGCTAGCTAGATACCACATGGGTGGCATGCAATTACTTATTTTTTGTCTCTTGCTGAGGTTTCTGAGTTCTTTGCTCCAGCAGTGGTATACTGGACATCCGCGAGGAGACAGCCAGGCCATAGTTTCCTGAATTCTGGAACGAGCCAAGGGCTCTGTCTTCTGCCAGTGACTCAAGAGTGTAGTGCTCTTGCATGCTAAGCAGCTGCCAGATGGGAATTCATGTCTGAGAGCCAAGGAGGAAGCTAGAAGGTGCTCCTGAGAGCCAAGGAGGAAGCTAGAAGGTGCTCCTGTCTGAGAGCCATGGAGGAAGCTAGAAGGTGCTCCTGAGAGCCAAGGAGGAAGCTAGAAGGTGCTCCTGTCTGAGAGCCAAGGAGGAAGCTAGAAGGTGCTCCTGTCTGAGAGCCATGGAGGAAGCTAGAAGGTGCTCCTATCTGAGAGCCAAGGAGGAAGCTAGAAGGTGCTCCTGAGAGCCAAGGAGGAAGCTAGAAGGTGCTCCTATCTGAGAGCCAAGGAGGAAGCTAGAAGGTGCTCCTATCTGAGAGCCAAGGAGGAAGCTAGAAGGTGCTCCTATCTGAGAGCCAAGGAGGAAGCTAGAAGGTGCTCCTGAGAGCCAAGGAGGAAGCTAGAAGGTGCTCCTATCTGAGAGCCATGGAGGAAGCTAGAAGGTGCTCCTGAGAGCCAAGGAGGAAGCTAGAAGGTGCTCCTGTCTGAGAGCCAAGGAGGAAGCTAGAAGGTGCTCCTGAGAGCCAAGGAGGAAGCTAGAAGGTGCTCCTGTCTGAGAGCCAAGGAGGAAGCTAGAAGGTGCTCCTGAGAGCCAAGGAGGAAGCTAGAAGGTGCTCCTGAGAGCCAAGGAGGAAGCTAGAAGGTGCTCCTGTCTGAGAGCCATGGAGGAAGCTAGAAGGTGCTCCTGAGAGCCAAGGAGGAGCTAGAAGGTGCTCCTATCTGAGAGCCAAGGAGGAAGCTAGAAGGTGCTCCTGAGAGCCAAGGAGGAAGCTAGAAGGTGCTCCTGTCTGAGAGCCATGGAGGAAGCTAGAAGGTGCTCCTATCTGAGAGCCAAGGAGGAAGCTAGAAGGTGCTCCTATCTGAGAGCCAAGGAGGAAGCTAGAAGGTGCTCCTATCTGAGAGCCATGGAGGAAGCTAGAAGGTGCTCCTGAGAGCCAAGGAGGAAGCTAGAAGGTGCTCCTGAGAGCCATGGAGGAAGCTAGAAGGTGCTCCTGAGAGCCAAGGAGGAAGCTAGAAGGTGCTCCTATCTGAGAGCCAAGGAGGAAGCTAGAAGGTGCTCCTGAGAGCCAAGGAGGAAGCTAGAAGGTGCTCCTATCTGAGAGCCAAGGAGGAAGCTAGAAGGTGCTCCTATCTGAGAGCCAAGGAGGAAGCTAGAAGATGCTCCTATCTGAGAGCCAAGGAGGAAGCTAGAAGGTGCTCCTGAGAGCCAAGGAGGAAGCTAGAAGGTGCTCCTATCTGAGAGCCATGGAGGAAGCTAGAAGGTGCTCCTGAGAGCCAAGGAGGAAGCTAGAAGGTGCTCCTGTCTGAGAGCCATGGAGGAAGCTAGAAGGTGCTCCTGAGAGCCAAGGAGGAAGCTAGAAGGTGCTCCTGTCTGAGAGCCAAGGAGGAAGCTAGAAGGTGCTCCTGTCTGAGAGCCATGGAGGAAGCTAGAAGGTGCTCCTATCTGAGAGCCATGGAGGAAGCTAGAAGGTGCTCCTATCTGAGAGCCATGGAGGAAGCTAGAAGGTGCTCCTATCTGAGAGCCATGGAGGAAGCTAGGAGGTGCTCCTGAGAGCCATGGAGGAAGCTAGAAGGTGCTCCTATCTGAGAGCCAAGGAGGAAGCTAGAAGGTGCTCCTATCTGAGAGCCAAGGAGGAAGCTAGAAGGTGCTCCTGAGAGCCATGGAGGAAGCTAGAAGGTGCTCCTATCTGAGAGCCATGGAGGAAGCTAGAAGGTGCTCCTGAGAGCCATGGAGGGAACCTAGCTGGTACCCAGATCTGAGGTCCACAGAGACAGCCCATCCTCTCCTCTCTTCTCCTCTTTGTGTAGCATCTCAGAGCCCAGTTAGGTCCTGTCCCCGGTGCTCCTGGTGCTCCTGGTGCTCCGTGCTCCTTCCTTCCTCCCAGCCCCTCCTAACTCTGTCCCAAGGCGGGTGAGGGCAACTGTGCCAAGCCGCCAGCTCTCTGCCCTCAGATGGCTTACCCCTCCAGTCACAGAAACCTTGGGGTTTTAGAGTTTTGTTAAATTCAGAAAGGATGGAAGAGGAAAATCATCTCTTTTCCTTCTCAACTGCTTTGAATTATTTTACTTTGTAAAACTGTAAACTTTCAGGGGTGGGAAGGGTCTCAGTCACCTCACGTCTGCTGTTTCCAGCTGGAACAGCCAGTCCTCTTGGGCTTCTAGCTTCACAGCCGTCTGACGCTGGTTCAGGAACGTGGGCATCCTTCCTCGTCGTTTCTCTTTCTTACTTCAGAGGATTGCACATTGGCCGAGAAGCTTAGAAACAAAACAGAAAAGCCACTGAGACTACGGAAAAGCCGGCTCCTTGCACGCGCATCAGCCTGCTGTGTCTGCCCGGGGCCTCACCCTGCTGTCTTCTGCTTAGTGTTGCACGAGCTGCTCACGCCGCAGCCTGACTGACGCACCCGGCTTCTGTGCGTACAGTGTCATCACCTGCAGTTTGCCCTGGGTTTCTGTTTCAGATGGTCTCGGGGTGTGTCGGAAAGCCGCCCCACTCCACACGTGCCGGCCTGCGGGCTGTTTTGTTGTCAGAAATCTTGTTCATACATGCTGAGAACAGGCGTAGTGAGGGACCCATCTGGGCAAGTGCGCTGTCCTGATACCGTGGCATTTGCATTGTGACAGCACAGTAGCTCCCGAGACCTCATTTGCACTCAGAACTTAGCTGTGTAGAGCGGTGCACAAGCACCCAGCAGGTGTCAGCTTGCATGGTTTCCAGTCTGGCTGACGGACATTCCGGGTGTGTAACCTCTGGGTGTCGTACTTTATCTGTAAAATCATGTGGGTTTTTTTGTTTGTTTTATTTTTTTATACAGTGTATTAAGGGTTGTGTGATAACTGTCATTATCGTTTCAAACTAAAAAAAAAAAAAATCCCCTTAATACTTTCCTTTTGTCTTAAATCTTAAGGTAAAATCAAATTGTTACTTTGTTTCTATCTTCTTTTTTTTTCTTAATATTTTTATTTTCTATATTCTTTGTTTACATTCCAAATCTATCTTCTTTTTAATTGGCTGTTTGCAGGTCGGTTGCGTGGCTACATTGCCTGCTTCTGTCTGTCTTCCTACCCAGTCTGCTCACCACTGCTACTGTAGTTTGTCGTTGATGTTTAGTCTCCTTTCTCCCTGATTCATCTTTCTTCTCCCCAGCCCTCCTGTTCTGCCCTTGTTTCTCCTTCAGTCTTTCCACTGAGTCAGAATTTGAGGGAGTGCGCAGGCATGCCCTGGTTTAGAGGATGAATAAGACAGTCCCGTCTCCTTCAGGGCGTCTGCGATTCAGGCAGCACACGAGTGTGGGCTGGTGTGGTCGGGCGCATGGAGGTCACCAGGGGCACACACAGGATGGGTATTGAGAAGCCCTGGTGGAAGACTTCTGGAACAAGTGACATTTGTGCCGTGACTGAGTCAGGGACACCACGATTTCAGGCTAGCGTATGATTCATAATAATCTCTTGGTCCCTCTGTATTTTGAGGAGCTTCTTAGAATTGGCCAGACTGCTCAGATCCATTTTCAGAGCCTTCCAGGGAGCTGTGAACTGGCGCGTTACTCCTGCCGTACAGTGGGTATGTGAGTCACCCCGCTAACTTTAGGCTGTGGTCGAAGTTGGACTCAGCCCTTGGACAGAGAAGTGGCTGGTGAGATCCCATTATTCTGCTTACCGATTGCCCTTTATAAATAAACCACCCTGAAGCTCTGCATGAGAGCTACTCATTGCTCACGATTCTGTCACTCACGTGTGTAGGCAGAGTAGAAGGTCATCTGCCCATGGCGTGTGACCCCTTAGCTGGAGCAGTTCCATCGGCTGGAAGTACGGCTCTGGCGAAGACCCGGCCCTGAGGCCTTAGCCCCTCCACACTGTATCTGCCGAGTGCCAGGTGTCTCACCCAGGTGGCGCCCTTGCTTCCCTGTCCGGATTTGAGCTGAGATGGCAAGAGCAGCTGGGGCGCAGCAGGCACTGCTTTCTGTCCTGTGATCATTTGCATGGCCTGCATGCGTGCAGAGCGTCCTGGTCCCTGAGGAGGTCCCTCTTACCTGGCACCTGGCTTCCATCAGAGCAAGGGTTTTGAGAGTCTCCAGGGCAAGCTCTTGAGACTCTGCCTTGGAAGTCCTGCAGCACCCTCTCTGAGTGCCTTCACTAGACAGTGCCTTCCGTGTGCTCTATGGGACCCCCCGGGACCCAGAGGTTTGGTTCACTAGCTGCCTTAGGAGACTAGCCCTGCATGCCTCCCTGTGATGCTCTGGGGGAATCGGCAGGCCAGCCTCTTTCTCATAAATACCAGAAGCGTGGAGGGGAATGTACAGCCCCAGGTGCCCGAGAGCAGAGTTCACCCGGGGATGCGTCACCGCTCTGCCTGGTCCTCTGTCTTCTGCAGTGAGAGCCCTTGTTGTGGATGTAATTTCTGAAGTGTTATCTCAAGCTCAGCTTGAGGCAACTTATGCCATAGGTTTGTTTTTCGTGAGCATCTATAGTGCTCTCTGGTACATATGCGGGATTAGAAGGTTGGCTCTTACTGAAATTATTTGGTGGAAGTGCCGAGTGACTAACTCTTGGAATGGTAGACTTGCTCAGGAGACCTCGGAGGTGACACACCGGCCCCGAGATGAGCTGTGCATCCTGGTGGGCTCTGCGCTATAAAGCTGCGCTATCACAGGCTTGTAACCTTGCAGTATGGAGGGAGACCGCTGGTGCTACTGCACAGTATGCAAGACTGCCATCCCGATCCAGCCATTTGAATTCATGCTTTTTTTTTTTTAGGATGACTGTAGCCTTTCCTAATGGGCTTTCCCCCTATTTTCAAATAAGCACTCCTGCTGTGTCTGTACACGTGTGGAGTTATTTTTGGAGGCCAGCCTCAGTGGTGGATGCTCTCACTGTATTGGAAAGTGTGTGTATTTAAGTTGGCAGGTAGTTTTGTGCTGTCCCTCATGAGGGTCTCTCCCGCTTTCACTCCTAGCAGTGTATACACGTCCTGCTTGCTTGTGTTGTCGGCATGAGTAACGTTTTAAGTTTCTGCTAGCCTGCTTTAGCTGCTAGTTTATAGTTTGCCTGTTTATAATAGAATAGTAGAAGGGGAATTGACTATTGCAGTTAAATGTGTAAAGGCGTGTGAAATTTATTAGAAAAAGGAGGCTGGGGCTGGAGAGATGGCTCAGCGGTTAAGAACACTGACTGCTCTTCCAAAGGTCCCAAGTTCAAATCCCAGCAACCACATGGTGACTCACAACCTTCTGTAATGAGATCTGACACCCTCTTCTGGAGTGTCTGAAGACGGCTACAGCGTACTTACATATAATAATAAATAAATCTTTTTTTCTTAAAGGAGGCTGGACATCAATGCTGGTGTAGATGCGATGTGTATCTAAGCACACGCATGTTTGCACACCAGCAGCTGGAAACACAGCCTTCAAGGAAATGTAGCTTTGAACCAAAAGCGAGTTGTCGAGGAGAGGCCGACTCCTCCAAGCCCTTCTTTGTGTCACTGTTGTCGTGACTCTGAAGCTGTGAATAATGGGTGAACATTTCACGGCTAATTGTGAACATCTGTAATCCCATCAGGTTCTCAAATGCAGTTGTCGCCCAGAAAAGGTTGAGAAGCACTGGCCTGGACTGGGGAGGTGGTCAGTGGTTAGGAGTGCCTGCTGCTCTTGCAGAAGACGCAAGCTCAGTTCCCAGCACCCACAGCAGACAGCCTCACAGCTGCTGTTCACAGTTCTGGAAATCTCATATCCTCTCTGGACTCTTTGGGCTCCCGCACATGTGTGGCACACACGTGGCACACGCATGCTTAACATATAAATAAAATAATAATAAGTCTTTTTAAAGGCTAAGTGTCCACTGAGAACTTGTCACACGCTGACAAGATTCTCTTTTTCAAAGTGGCTCTACACGTGAAGGTGTCAGGTAGCTAGCGAGCTCAGATTCATTGCAGCGGCCACAGTGTCTGTTCCTTGAACAGAGCACTCCCAGCGTCAGCCATATATGTGAGTGTTTCAAAGCACTGACTTATGGAGTCCACAGCAAGGGTGTTTTTGTGATTTCAACTGTTCTGCCTCATCTGTTTGAAATTCCTATTTAGCTTAAACTATAAAATGAATCCTTTCTCCCTTCTGTTATGCTTTAAAGGAAACAGAAATTTGAGGATGAATTTTTTGACACTCAAAAAAAGTTTGACTAACTTTTTCTTAAACCAACCCTAAGAGGAAACATACTTTTGGCTGATCACTGTTCAACCCTTGTTAAAATCTTACCTGCTAAAGTATGGCCAAGATTTATCACTACCCAAAGTATGACCACTTATTTATTATATATTTATTTGAGGCAGAGTCTCATTATGCAGCCCTGGCTGGATTGGAACTCAATAAATAGATCAAGCTGGCCTTGAACTCACAGAACTCTGCCTCCCCCAGTCTCCGGGATGCAGGAGTTAAAGATCTGCATCACTGTGTCAGCTCTGAACTCCTCCTTGTCAGAGCTGCTCTCGGGCTGGGCTTCTTGTTGATCTCAGACACTGTAGCGTCAGCAGAAAACAGAGCAAGCAACCTGTTGATCAGCAGTGGGCTCTGGGTGGATTAAAAGGTTCTCGGTGATGTCAGTGGGGAAAGACAAACTAGCCAGCACTAGGGCGGTGTCTGTATCAAGGCCCTGGTGTTCCCCAGGCCTCCTGTATTTGCGATGTTCCTCCTTTGGGGCCTGCCTGGCACATCTGTTTACTCACACCATTGCAAATACTTAGAACATCTGAAAGCACAGCTATGTAGACTGAGCAACTAGCCCCACCCCCATCCCCACCCCAAGTCTGGCCACTAGTGGGATAACGGGCATTTATATGTGGCTAGACTGAGGCTTAGGTCTGTTTCTGTTTGAATTCCGCTGTAATATGTGAAATATAAATAAATATGTATATATGTATATATATCAACTCACGTCCTGTTTTGGGAAAAGGTAATTGTCTCATCTCGCCCCTTTCCCTGTTTGCTTTCCGTCACTCTCTGTAAATCCAAGTGTTAAACCACCGCTTGGTGTAAACGCACATTTCAAACAGTTGTGTAAAACACACACTTGTACTAAATGGTAAGCTCAGCTGGATTTGTATGTATATAGTGCAACCTATATCATTTTAGTTTTTAAGCCTGCTAAAAGGAGATTGTGTCTATAGAATCATACCCCAGTGCCCATGGGACTCTGATTGTTGAAGTAATTATCTACTTGAAATAGGTTTATCTCATGTTCTCATGTTTTGCCTCTTGGTAGATACAGTACAGATCAGGACATAATAACGTTTGCATTTTAGAAGATCACAGACAATTAAAAACCTACTTTTCAAATGACACACATTTTGTGACTGCTACCAATAACGCATGCTACATTTGTTTTATAAACTCTGTGTGTGTGCGTGTGCGTGTGCGTGTGCGTGTGCGTGTGCGTGTGCGTGTGTGTGTGTGTGTGTGTGTATGTACGGGGAGAGAGATAGACAGCGACTGAGCATACATGCGTGCCTTTGTGCTGGTTCAGGCCAGAGGTCAAGGTTGAGCATCCTGCGTCCCGTCCCCCTTCCCCTCTGAGACACGGAGCCTGGAGTGCGCAGTTAGCTAGGCTACGCCCTAAGGGAGCCCCGCAGCGCCCTCTGTTCTCACCCTGAGCTGGGGTTACAGGCGCCAGATGCCGTGGTCCAGCGACTGTGAGTATAAAAGAACACAAGGGTAATATAGCAAGAAAAATGAAAACAATCATTAAAACCTTACAAGGTGCTGTGTTCTGATTATTTTTAAGTTCCGTCTTATGGTATGTGTCTTTTTCACAGTGGTAACCTGAGTGGAAATGTGTGAGTATCTGGTTTAAAACAGTGACTAGCTTCATACTCTAGAGTTTTATACTGTTTTGTTGTTTTCTTTTTAATAGAAAAAATAAACACACCGAGTCAGTCTTCGCATAAAGATTCGGGGAAGGGAGTGGAGACGGTGGAAGAATACAGCTACAAGCAGGAGAAGAAGATTCGAGCGACTCTGAGAACAACGGAGCGAGACCACAAGAAAAATGCACAGTGCTCGTTCATGTTGGACTCGGTGGCTGGGTCTTTGCCAAAAAAATCGATTCCAGATGTGGATCTCAATAAGCCTTACCTCAGCCTCGGCTGTAGCAATGCCAAGCTGCCCGTCTCTATGCCCATGCCTATAGCCAGAACTGCACGGCAGACTTCTCGGACTGACTGCCCGGCAGATCGCTTAAAGTTCTTTGAAACACTGCGCCTTTTGCTAAAGCTTACCTCAGTCTCGAAGAAGAAGGACAGGGAACAGAGGGGACAGGAAAACACGGCTGCTTTCTGGTTCAACCGATCCAATGAGCTGATCTGGTTAGAGCTCCAGGCCTGGCATGCGGGCCGCACCATCAATGACCAGGACCTCTTTCTGTACACAGCCCGCCAAGCCATCCCAGAGATCATCAATGAAATCCTCACATTCAAAGTCAACTACGGGAGCATGGCCTTCGCTCGGAACGGAGCCGGCTTCAACGGTACCTCGGTGGAAGGTCAGTGCAGAACCCCTCCCGGGGCCAACCGCGCGGGCTGCTCTTCATACCACGAGCATCTCCAGCGCCAGAGGGTCTCCTTCGAGCAGGTGAAGCGGATAATGGAGCTGCTGGAGTACATGGAGGCACTTTATCCGTCCTTGCAGGCTCTGCAGAAGGACTACGAGCGATACGCCGCAAAGGACTTTGAGGACAGAGTGCAGGCACTCTGCCTGTGGCTAAACATCACGAAAGATTTAAACCAGAAGCTGAGGATCATGGGCACTGTTCTGGGCATCAAGAACCTATCAGACATTGGCTGGCCAGTGTTTGAAATCCCTTCCCCTCGGCCATCCAAAGGCCACGAGCCCGAGGACGAGGACACGGAGGGAGAGCTGAGGGAGCTGGAGAGCGGGACGGAGGAGAGTGATGAGGAGCGAACCCCCAATCTGAGGGCGCCAGGGCTCAGGCTGGCCGTGGACGCCCTCTCGGACCGTCACTCCTGGGGCTGCCAGGTATCCAGGAAACTTGAGAGGCTGGAGTCGGAGGAGGACTCTGCAGGCTGGGGAACAGCGGACTGCGGCCCCGAAGCCAGCCGGCATTGCTTGACTTCCATCTATAGACCGTTCGTGGACAAAGCACTGAAGCAAATGGGACTGAGAAAGCTGATTCTACGGCTTCATAAGCTAATGAACGGCTCCTTGCAAAGGGCTCGTATGGCTCTGGTGAAGGGCGACCGTCCAGTGGAGGTAGGTCTCAATGGGGAGTGTCCCAGAGTGTCACGTCTCAAATCCCTCTTGCTGTGTGGTATTGATCATATGGGCTTTAATATTCTTAGCACTTCAAGGCATAACATATATAATTGCTGCCATAAAAATATTATGGGAAGGGGATCAAATTTAATGGATGAAGCACAAGGCCGTGTGTGGAGGGAAAACACAACCATATAAATACCAGTTAGGAAGGACGAGCTGGGTGTAAAGTGGGGGGCGGGGCCTGGGTGACCACAAGCTG
This sequence comes from Apodemus sylvaticus, assembly GCF_947179515.1. Taxonomy (NCBI): domain Eukaryota; kingdom Metazoa; phylum Chordata; class Mammalia; order Rodentia; family Muridae; genus Apodemus; species Apodemus sylvaticus. Next base: position 41,947,923 of record NC_067494.1, read on the forward strand.
CAGGTGACTCAACTATGTCAGTGTCGACACCTAGAGTCACAGATAAGCCATTCATTCATTCATTCATTCATTCAGCCAGCCATCCGCCCACCCACCCATTTAGTCCTCCTAGCCCTGAGGCACCCTGAGGGACCTTGTGCGGGTTGAGCAGCTGCTCCGCCACTGAACTGGAGCTCTAGCCTTTTGGATTCCTTGACAAAGCTTCATCTAGGCTGGGACCTGGCTGAGTGCTAAAGTGCTTGCCACGTCCGTGAACCCTGGGTTCACCCGTGATCTCTAGCGTGGCAAGACTTCAAAAGTGAAACCCCAGAGCACCTCAACCAGAGCTGGAAACAGTTAACCACACACCACTGAGCAGCAAGCCCCGTTCTGGTTACTGGGTTTTAAAAAGATGCAAATTGTAAAGAGATGTAAAACTTACCAGAGGGAAGAGAGCACGTACTGTGTCACGGGTGACATGTTTGGCGCAGACAGAACTTGGTTGTTAGTAAATGAATCTTTCCCTGTGGAAGACTTTTTGGGAGCAGCATGTCCATTAGACAAAGTGTCTTGTAATTTGACTTTGAAAGCATGACACTTCAGAAATCCAGAACACTGCTCAGGGTGGTAAACTTGGGAAGGGGTGTGTTGTGGGGGCTCAGTGTGTGACTGAAACACAGTGAGTAGATTTTCTCTTCTGAGTTTTCATGTTTGCATGGCTGACAGCAGAAGTTCCTGGTCTTGCCAGCTTCCTGGGTTAGCTGGCGGTTTCAACTTTAGTAGCCAACGAATATGTATACACCATTTAAAATTTTCAAGCTTCAGTTTAATTGTATAACACGGCTTGCTATGGAGTCAAAAATGGTAGAAAGTATTTCCATAAGGCAGAAGATGCCTGAGGAGAATCCAGGCTTTTCGGGCTTGAGTCTGCATTCTCAGTCAGATGACAAGCTTCAGAGGATGTTGGGGACTCAGCAAACGGAGGGTTCTTTCCCTGTCACCCACGGATCGCTGCGTTATGGTTTCATAGTGCGGATGTCTCAGATAGCACTGTAGATGTGGAGCAGGGCATGGTGAGGTCTGTACTTGAGGAATTTATCTGCAGGGGCGGAATTCCGTCAGGACACTCGTGGGAAGACAGGGTTGCCTTTCGCTGTTGGTTTCTGTAAAATGTTAGTTTTGAGGTGATATGATTGGCAAAGGCTGTTCATGAGAACCTACCTCAGACAGCTTTCCAAAAGCAGAATTAGAGTTTCTCTGTTGGCTTCCTACAGTTGAGGCTGGAGCCCTGCCTGCCGCAGAGACCAGGTACACTGGCAGGCAGGGAGGCCGGAAGTTAGGGTTAACTTGTTGTGAAAGGGGGAGTTTGTCTTCATTTCAGTTCAGGAGCACAGTGTGTGCAAGTGGAGGGGTGTGCATGTGCACACACACTGGCCACACCACTGACGCTTCAGACCGGAACTCTCTCCACTTCCTCCTCTTCATGACACTGTCCTGGCTTCAGGGGAGAGTCCGCTAGTGTTATAAGTCTATCGCGCAGACTTACATACATTTCCTGTGCTACATGATGTGCAGTGCGTACATGTGCTTGTGTGTGTATCCATTCTCATCCTGGGTTTCTTTTGTCTTAGTCATATTACTGTTTCAGGGAAAGAGCCACAATTGTTTTTAAGGGCTCGAGGACAGTTTTATTAGAGTTTCCAAGGAAAACTCCAAGGCTGACCAGCTGTAATGCTCAGCAGCTGCCTGGAGAAGGAAAGAGAAGGCCACCGCTGGGGTCAAGCTGGTGTGGAGGGCAGCCGTGTGGTGGGTGGGGAGAGGAGCCTCAGACACAGAGAGGCCGGGAGTGTGAGACAAGCAGGCTGAGAAGAGAGGCCCAGAGTGTGAGGAGAGCAGGGTAAGGAGAGAGACCCTGAGTGTGAGGAGAGCAGGGTGAGGAGAGAGACCCTGAGTGTGAGGAGAGCAGGGTGAGGAGAGAGACCCTGAGTGTGAGGAGAGCAGGGTGAGGAGAGAGACCCTGAGTGTGAGGAGAGCAGGGTGAGGAGAGAGACCCTGAGTGTGAGGAGAGCAGGGTGAGGAGAGAGACCCTGAGTGTGAGGAGAGCAGGGTGAGGAGAGAGACCCTGAGTGTGAGGAGAGAGACCCTGAGTGTGAGGAGAGCAGGGTGAGGAGAGAGACCCTGAGTGTGAGGAGAGCAGGGTGAGGAGAGAGACCCTGAGTGTGAGGAGAGCAGGGTGAGGAGAGAGACCCTGAGTGTGAGGAGAGCAGGGTGAGGAGAGAGATCCTGAGTGTGAGGAGAGAGACCCTGAGTGTGAGGAGAGCAGGGTGAGGAGAGAGACCCTGAGTGTGAGGAGAGCAGGATGAGGAGAGAGACCCTGAGTATGAGGAGAGAGACCCTGAGTGTGAGGAGAGAGGCCCGGAGTGTGAGAAGAAGAATGTGAGGAGAGCGGGCTGAGGAGAGGGGGCAAGAGGAAGGGAAGGTTGCCCTCTGCTGAGCAGCCAGCAGCAGGTGCCTGAGAGTGTGTGCTGCAGCGGTGTGAGCAGCTGCCCAGAGCCTGGTTAAGGTCCACTAGCCAGGCCCTGTTTCTAGAGTGACTGACCGGGCGCACCGCTGATTCCTTCTTTTTGATCCGAGTCTTCTGTCTGGGCGATGTATGTAATAGTGCATTCCTGTGTTCCTACAGAGTTAGTGGGGCCTCAGCAGATTCTCATCTATATGGTAAAATCCGTATGCATCAAATACAAACTCCTTTATTTTTAGGTTTATTGTTACATTATTTTTTTCCCATCAAAGCCAAGTGTAAATAAGTGTAGGCTTTTGTTTGTTTGTTTTTAAAATGCTGTTTTATCTTTAATCTCTTTATATTTGGAAGCATTTGAGGCTTGGGAGTGAAATGTTCTTGGGGGGGCCCAGCCCCTCAAATAGCACACAAGCGGCAGACGGGGCAGAGTGCATGGCTGGTATGCTGTGTCCTGCTTCTGTGGCTTCTGGGTGATCTCATCGAGGGGCTTTGCAGAACAGAAACAACACTGACTTGGGATATTTGGGTTTTTTCTTATACTTTACTTTATATCTTTATTACTTATGATTAAATTACTTCTAAGTGGTGTTAGTCAATAACTTTTAGTAAACCTTTGGAAATATGCTTTACAAAATACTTTTCTCCTAAAGCTTTATTATTCATATTGTTTAAAAAAATTGCAAACTAGGAATAGTCTGCTGTGTTTATTTTAGTAACATAAGCAGCATTCACATTAACAGCCTGTTTGAATTCAGTGATTGTCTCTCCGTTGGGCCGCAGACTGGCCTCCCCAGGACACACCCAGACCCCGCGGGCTGGCTCTCTGCAGTTGGAGGGTGGGTTACCCATCAGAGTTCACGTGGAAGGTGCTAGTCTGTGGTCTGAAAGAGTTCTGTGAGAGACTCTCGGGTCATCATGTATGTAAGCCCGTGAGGCAGACTCATAATGCCGGCAGAGGCTCCCCCAAAGCCAGGACAGTACCGTGAGAGGGAAGACAGGGATGAAGCCCCAGCCTTCCACCCTGGGCACCAGGAGCCGCCCCGGGGCCTTTGCTGCTTCCTCATTTGTCTTGTGGTTCCCTTCTCTTTTGTGTGGAGCCTAGCAGGCCTCAGGGCCCTCGGATATCTCTCGCCTCACTGTGATCTAAATTCCCCCACACTATGTAGAGCGTGTCTGCTTACCATCTCCTGCTAGCAGGCCAGGCCCGAGTGCACAGTGCCCACGCGACAGTGCCTGCCCTGCTGCAGATGCAGCGCGTGAGCTCAGAGCCCTGGCTGCCCACCGGGGACTGCGCCTGGCAGCTGCTGGGCTACTGCTTCCAGGCTGTCCTGCGGTGTCTTCCATGTGCGCTCAGGTCTGTATCAGCTGTCCATCACCTTTAACGGGGGCAGTGCCCTGGCTGTGGCGCGGCTGTGCCACCATCTCTTTGCCCGTTTTAGCTTTTTTTTTTTTTTTCCTGGTGAGAGCCTCTTTAGCGTACAGTCCTTTACCTGTGAGGGCCAAACCTGGAGCCACCACATAGAAGAGTTCAAGCATCTATGTCCCTTTGCACGTGCCTAGCCCAGTTAGCGCACTCTCCGGTGCTCCTCAGCGAGGCTGCACGCATTTCAGGGTAGTATGTAAGATACTGACACTACTTGACTGCCTTCGCCATCTTATCACAAATACTGAGGAAGTGCCTGGATACTGTCTTAATTACGTTCTTGCATCAGAAATGACGCAATTACGTTTAGTGGCCAATAAAGTACTGTTTGTCTTTGATAGTTAAACACCATGCCAGTCTTTTCCTGTGACCCAGGAAACCCCCAAAGAGGCTGTTTAGCGTGGACACTGCATCAGAGAGTTAGGCTGTCCCTTAGTCTCACCGGGTGCCAGACAGGGTCCCTGCTCCAGTTTTCCCCTGAGAAAACTGGCCGAGGGAGGAGGTAACCTCCGAGTCACAGCCTTGTGGGTTGTTGGGGGAGTCTGAGCTACCAGACTTAAAAATAGCCCAGTGGTTTCCAGGCCCTGGTGAACATCAGCATTACCCAGAGAGCTTTAAAGAGACGCATACCTCTGCCTATCCTGGAGAGCAAATCGAGGGTAGAGCGCAGGCTTGCGCTCCACCCAAAGCTCCAAGGACAGCATGGTAATCTCCCCGCTGCCCTGATGCGGGGTGGGCAGGCGTCACCATGCTACTGCCGGGCCACGTCGGCTGTTCCAGTCATTGCCTGTCTGATTCCATAAGGAAGGTCACAAGAACCCTGCTTTGACGACAGCCTCGGAAGCACACGCTTGCTCATCTGCCTAGACGGTTTCTGTTTTAAAACAGATTTATGTGGGGGAAGCTGTGCCACATGGTTTTGACAGCTGTGAGCCAGCTGAATCAGACCCGACAGTAAGATTGGAGTTGGAAGTCGCAGGGAGCGCTGGGTCCCTTGGTGACAGCACAGCAGCGGCACTGTTGGGAACAGAGCCAGCAGCAGCCACTGACTGAACAGTGGCCCGTGCCCGAGGAGAAGGAGGGTCAAGTGATTTGGCCGGGGGCGCACACACTGCTTGTACCAGCACCAGGATGTGAACCCAGAAGTCTGGCTGAGCCACGCCTGCCCTTGGCTGTGCTCTGCTGCCTCCCAGAGCTAACATTTGCCTCTCATGTGTTTAATGATAACGTACCTATACATATGAATGTATAATACTCATTTTTAATGCAGCGCTTAATATTTTAAGCAGGTAGAATTTCTCTGTTGGGGGGTTTCTCTTAGAACACAAGCCTCGTTCCCACCCAGAAACTGAGGCTGAGGCTGACCAGCAGCCAGTTCACCTCAGCCCCTCTTCCCACACCCGCCTGGTGTCTGCTGCCTGCTTGGCTGCACAGACATTTCAGTTTGTGGCAGCATCCTCAAGTAGCACTGGAACCAGAGACTTATTGATAATAGACGTTCGGGTGGGGGGGTGTCAGAAGTTTTCTGTTGCTGTTGGGGGAGCTGGAGAATAGAGGTCTTCGCCCTTAGCTTACTGGTCAGAAGTTGTCTCAGCATCCCTGTAATGCCAACGCTGACGCGAGTATTGGCCAAGCCTAACTAACTGGTGGTAAACTGGTGGCTTACCAGGGAGCTCAGCATGCAGGGGCGGATGCGACTGGGTAACCAAGCACACATTTGCAAGGGGTGTAGATTGTAAGAAACAAGCCCCCGAGGCAGTCACAGAAGAACCGCCAGAGGTGGGCATTCGGCCTCCTCCTGAGGCCCCCATTTGTCAGGGGTTGGCCTGTGCAGAATCGGAGCAGGATGGTCAGTGCCAGCATGGTGTGAAGTCCTACCGGATCTTCATGGTTGGCGTGGTCAGTGTCTGTGTGCATATTGGGCTTCGGGACTAAGTAAGAGGGCATGGTCTTCACAGGTACTAGTACCACACTGAGTGCCAGCTAGAGGTGTCCGGCATAGGGTTAGACAAGCCAGAGACAGAGCTCTGAGGGTTGAGATGTCAGGGTCAGGAGATGCTGTTGAAAACTAGTGTGTATGACAGGAGCTAGGATGCATGGAACTGAGTTAGGGGAACTCCTAGAGGAGCGCCAGGGTCAGCCCACGGAGCCGCCGGAGGCCAGACGAGTCTGTAGGAGCAGTGGGGAGATGGGGACACTCAGGAGGGCGGGGGCCAGGCCAGGGTGGGTCAGCGGAGGCTCCCCTGCGTGCTGCCTAAGGCCACAGTTTAGATGTCATGAGGAGAGTCCTCTGAGTGTGTCAGGATGTAGAGTCCCCTAGGTGACCAGAGGTTACCAGAGATGGCAGAGATGCAGGCCGAGCTACAGCTGGAGAGGCAGCACGTTGAGGCTTTCAAGCTTTGATGGGCCCCCGTAGGAGGAGGTCAGGGTTTTTAGTGCTGCTGCTGCTAGGGTCAGGTGCTTGAGGATGAGGGGAGAAAGCCCCACATCTGCCTTCTGGAAACAACTTATCAGTCTGAGTGGGACGGCTGAAGGAGGAGTGGGTACGGACACCGTGGGCCTCCCAGGCAGCATGAGGTGGTGGCAGGTGACTGGGGGCAGCTGGGGCGAGGGTGGCGTGGGGTAGGGTGGGGGAAGCTGCCTTCTGCAACATCAGGAAGTGCAACTCTGAATGGATACAAGCTTGGCTCAACTCTATTATTCTCACATAAAAGCGATTTAGGAGTTTTGTAATCTTTTTTTCTTGTAATTTTAGCAACTCCTAGATCTCTCCATCCACAGGTGTAGCTATAGCACTGTGTAGCAGTGTGTCACCGGGACTGGGAGCTCTGTGTACTTGTTGAATTGTTGGCCATCCTTTTCATTTCAGAACAAGAATTGTGTAGCTATGTCAGCAGGTTGTAGCAAAACTTATAAGCACAGCCTGAGACCCCGTCCTTCACGACTCTAATCCTGTCCTGCACTTTTGCTGCAGTTCTCTGACTTTCCAGGTCCCATGTGGGGCTCGGATTATGTGCAGTTGTCGGGGACGCCGCCTTCCTCAGAGCAGAAGTGTAGCGCCGTGTCCTGGGAAGAGCTGAGGGCCATGGACCTGCCGTCCTTTGAGCCCGCCTTCCTGGTGCTCTGCCGGGTCCTGCTGAACGTCATCCACGAGTGTCTGAAGCTGCGGCTGGAGCAGAGGCCTGCCGGGGAGCCGTCCCTCCTGAGCATCCAACAGGTTTGTGTCTCACACGGCTTAGACACTTAGACGTGCATTACTGCAGGGTTTCCTCCCCAGGTACTGCAGGCAGTGAAGAGAACACAGCTTAATGTTTGTTTTTACTACTGGGGGGGGGGGGGGCGGGGATCTAGAACGTTCTTCATCTGTAGTCCCCAAAGATAAGAGCGAGTTTCAGCTTCTTTCCCACTCACTTCTTCCCGAGAAGTATGAAAACAAGCTATCGCATGACCGTCAGTCCTCTCTGTGAGTCCTGGTAACTGGCAACAAAGTGTCTTTTTTTTAAAGTTACTTATTGCTGGGCAGTGGTGGCCCACACCTTTAATCCCCGGATTTCTGAGTTTCAGGCCAGCCTGGTCTACAGAGTGAGTTCCAGGACAGCCAGGGCTACACAGAGAAACCTTGTTTGGGGAGGGCGGGGGGAGTTACTTATTTTTGGTGACACTAGAGATCAAATCTGGGGACTCGTACACTCTGATGGCAGGTGACGTGTCACTGGACTTTATCTCCAGCTTTTAGAAGTCATCCTTAATGACAGTTTAAGTTCATTCTTCTGTCGGAGGTGCGCGCAGTAGGGGAATGTCTTAGCGTGTGCCAGGAGGTGTTTTGGACGTCCTGCTGCTTAGGCAGCCGGGCCATCTCAACAGTAGTGTCCACTTTCCTTCTGTCAGGCGAGGTCTTCACTGTGGGGCGGCTGGAAGCGGTTTCACTGAGCAGTGAATACTGGGGCATCTCTCAGGCTCTGTGCTGTTAACGTGTTGGCATGAACTGTATAAAGTACAATTAGTAAAGCCGTTCGGAGCCTCACTCCACCTGCTGGAGGGTGAAGGGCCACATAGCTCTGTGAGTCACAGGTCAGTACGATTGAAGAAAGACGGGTGAATCAGGTCACACGGCAGGTCCACGTAGGACATGTGTTTGCTTGTTTGGTCACGTGTGGACCAAGGTGACTAATTTGGACGTTTGGGAGTAGGCTTGTTGTCTCTTGTCACTCCTGTTGACACTGTACCAGCCAGAGCTGTTTCCACATCAGCCTCACCACCTTCACTGGCTCCTGTTTGTCACTGTCTTTCTGGTTCACCGGGCATCGCTGTCTTGTTCTCTGTGGGTAGCTCAGCCTTGCTAGTCAAATCTGTCTCCATTCCTCGTTAGATTCAACCCTGTGAGACAGGGTGGGGTCCGTGTCACCAATGGGGCTCCTGTACAGCTAAGTAGCAGTTTATGTTAACGCACTTCAAACAGTGACCGACAGTACTAGGACTGCTGTGATGTCTCAGAGAAAAAAAGAGAAGTTTTCTGTTACAAAAATTCAAGGGTCAGTAGTAAACACCTGCATGGCATTTAATAGTAGAAAAGTAGGCGCAGACACTTTTGGAAGATTGGACTTGTAGCTATAGTTTTTATACCATGAATAATTATTTGAGAAACATTTAAGGGCTTTTATCTACAAAAACAATCTTATTTCTTATTTTAGACAAATTGAAAAGCATAGAAAATAACGGGAATTAATCCCCAGTTCTCCCAGCACTCGAGAATGAGCGCAGAGAGCATGTGTGTCTCCATCCAGTTGTCCTCCCTGTGCACAGACACTTCCTGTGCATACAGATAAGAGAGTGCATTGGGGGTTGTTGGTAATGTGCATGTTCATCACACACATGTAATCCTCTAAAGACTCCATCAAAGCAAGACTTTTAAGTGGCCGCCGGGCTCCGCAGGGGCGCGCACACACACACACACACACACACACACACACACACACACACACACACGTGTGGGGGAGTGTAGGTGCATCCCTGATTAATTAGTTCTTGGGTGTGACTGTGGTAGTGAGTAGCGAGCCCGAAAGCCACAGCCTTTGTTTCTTAGCCCCTGCCCTGGTGAAATGCACTGTGGCTGTAGCCTCTGAGACTGAATGCCACTGTGTAGACCTGCCCTCCAGTGTGACCGTGTAGCCTGCCCTCCAGTGTGACCGTGTAGCCTGCCCTCCAGTGTTACTGTGTAGCCTGCCCTCCAGTGTTACCGTGTAGCCTGCCCTCTAGTGTTACTGTGTAGCCTGCCCTCCAGTGTGACCGTGTAGCCTGCCCTCCAGTGTGACCGTGTAGCCTGCCCTCCAGTGTGACCGTGTAGACCTGCCCTCCAGTGTGACCATGTAGACCTGCCCTCCAGTGTGACTGTGTAGCCTGCCCTCCAGTGTGACCGTGTAGCCTGCCCTCCAGTGTGACCGTGTAGCCTGCCCTCCAGTGTGACCGTGTAGCCTGCCCTCCAGTGTTACTGTGTAGCCTGCCCTCCAGTGTTACCGTGTAGCCTGCCCTCTAGTGTTACTGTGTAGCCTGCCCTCCAGTGTGACCGTGTAGCCTGCCCTCCAGTGTGACCGTGTAGCCTGCCCTCCAGTGTGACCGTGTAGACCTGCCCTCCAGTGTGACCATGTAGACCTGCCCTCCAGTGTGACTGTGTAGCCTGCCCTCCAGTGTGACCGTGTAGCCTGCCCTCCAGTGTGACCGTGTAGCCTGCCCTCCAGTGTGACAGTGTAGACCTGCCCTCCAGTGTGACCGTGTAGCCTGCCCTCCAGTGTGACAGTGTAGCCTGCCCTCCAGTGTGACAGTGTAGCCTGCCCTCCAGTGTGACCGTGTAGCCTGCCCTCCAGTGTGACCGTGTAGACCTGCCCTCCAGTGTGACAGTGTAGACCTACCCTCCAGTGTGACAGTGTAGACCTGCCCTCCAGTGTAACCGTGTAGGCTGCCCTCCAGTGTGACCGTGTAGGCTGCCCTCCAGTGTGACCGTGTAACCTACCCTCCAGTGTGACCGTGTAGGCTGCCCTCCAGTGTGACCGTGTAACCTACCCTCCAGTGTGACCGTGTAGACCTGCCCTCCAGTGTGACCGTGTAACCTACCCTCCAGTGTGACCGTGTAACCTACCCTCCAGTGTGACCGTGTAGACCTGCCCTCCAGTGCGACCGTGTGGCCTGCCCTCCAGTGTGACCGTGTAGCCTGCCCTCCAGTGTGACCGTGTAGCCTGCCCTCCAGTGTGACCGTGTAGACCTGCCCTCCAGTGTGACCATGTAGACCTGCCCTCCAGTGTGACCGTGTAGACCTGCCCTCCAGTGTGACCGTGTAGACCTGCCCTCCAGTGTGACCGTGTAGACCTGCCCTCCAGTGTGACCGTGTAGACCTGCCCTCCAGTGTGACAGTGTAGCCTGCCCTCCAGTGTGACAGTGTAGCCTGCCCTCCAGTGTGACAGTGTAGCCTGCCCTCCAGTGTGACAGTGTAGCCTGCCCTCCAGTGTGACCGTGTAGCCTGCCCTCCAGTGTGACCGTGCAGACCTACCCTCCCGTGTGACTGTGTAGCTTTCCCTCCCGTGTGACTGTGTAGACCTTCCCTCCCGTGTGACTGTGTAGACCTTCCCTCCAGTGTGACCATGTAGGCCTGCCCTCCAGTGTGACCGTGTAGCCTGCCCTCCAGTGTGACCGTGCAGACCTACCCTCCCGTGTGACTGTGTAGCTTTCCCTCCCGTGTGACTGTGTAGACCTTCCCTCCCGTGTGACTGTGTAGACCTTCCCTCCAGTGTGACCATGTAGGCCTGCCCTCCAGTGTGACCGTGTAGCCTGCCCTCCAGTGTGACCGTGTAGCCTGCCCTCCAGTGTGACTGTGTGGGCCTGCCCTCCAGTGTGACTGTGTAGCCTGCCCTCCCGTGTGACTGTGTAGCCTTCCCTCCCGTGTGACTGTGTAGTCTGCCCTCCAGTGTGACCATATAGGCCTGCCCTCCAGTGTGACTGTGTAGCCTGCCCTCCAGTGTGACTGTGTAGCCTGCCCTCCAGTCCCTGGCCTGTGGTTGGAAAGCACCATATCGAGCTCTGATCGTGGGAGGGGCTTCTGGGGGTGACCTCTTCTCTGCTTCCCTCCTCTGCACAGAGCCTGCTACACTGGAATATTGCAGGTTTGCTGTCCTCTGTTTTTCCTGAGTTCTATGTAACTTCATCAGATGAAGGTTAGAGTTGATTTGGCTTGCAACTTTTGGTACTAGATGAAGCCACGCCCTGCAAGCAGTAGGCAACTAATTACATTACTCAGAAGCCACCATTTCCTGTGGTCTGTTATTTAAATCTTGGTTTTGGTTAAAATTCCTATTTCATGAGATATTTTTCCTCTTCTACTAATCATTGGTGAAAGTGGCCGTATTCAGTAGAATCCATTTCAGGATGAGTGGATTGCAGGGTGTACCTGGTGGAGCAGTGGTCATTCTGTCATGTTTCCCCATGTTACAGATGGCTCAACTGTTCTCGGGGGTCAGAAACCTTTTCAGGTTCCTCGGAGGCCAGGTTCCTCTGGGGCTTCTGGGGCTAATTTGTGAGGCCTGGCAGCCTGTGTGGCCAGGGCTTGCGGGTGACGGCTGTGTCGATGGTGTGTGCTCTTCTGCAGCTAGTGCGAGAATGTAAGGAAGTCCTGAAGGGCGGGCTCCTGATGAAGCAGTATTACCAGTTCATGCTGCAGGAGGTCCTGGGCGGCCTGGAGAAGACCGACTGCAACATGGATGCTTTCGAGGAGGACCTGCAGAAGATGCTGATGGTAAGGGGCGGGGCAGAAGATGCTGATGGTGAGGGGCGGGGCAGAAGATGCTGATGGTGAGGGGGGCCTTTCTCAGTCTATACGCTGTTAACCATCACACACTCCTAACTGACACACTCCTGACAGAGAAGTTACAGTGGGAATTGAGGGATACTAAAGCTCTTGTAGCAGGTGTAGTGGAGATAGTCCCAATATTATATCACCAGGATATTCTGACCCTGTTTCATAATAAGTCTAGAAAAAGTCATGCCACAAATCTGGGAATCAGGAAGGGCCGGAGGGACGTGTGCTACTAGCTCTCTCCGACTAGAATAAGTAACCAAGCGAAATAAAACATTGGCGTCCCAGAGGAGCCGTGTCCATGATCATGATGAAAGTTTTTAATGTGCTTTTCTTTTTTTTTTCCACATTATTATACTTTCCTATATTTTGTGATGATTTCAGTTACTTCACAGGAACCTGAAAGGTTTTCAATGTGTGGTTGCTGAAGACTCACACAGTTGGAGAGTCCTCGTTTAGACATCATCAGGCTGTGGGGCCATCTTGTTTCCCACCATTCCCTGCTTTCCACAGTCGCTGCCCTGCCTCACCCTTCTGCTTCCTTGTGTGTTAACAGGTCCAGTTGTAATTTGCTGGAATCTCTGAAACATGTCATTTCATATTTTTGTCTTTAGGTGTATTTCGATTACATGAGAAGCTGGATCCAAATGCTACAGCAGTTACCTCAGGCTTCCCATAGCTTAAAAAACCTGTTAGAAGAAGAATGGAATTTCACCAAAGAAATAACCCATTATATCCGGGGAGGAGAAGCGCAGGCCGGAAAGCTTTTCTGGTAGGAACCTTGTGTTTGAATACCTTCCTTCTCGCCGTCCTAGATCCTCAGATCCCCGGTACACATACGAGTGTCAGGCAGGCAGTGTCTGTGTGAGCAGAGGTTCTCCCCGGGGTGGGTTTGCCATCTAAGGGGCAGCCACAGTGTTTGGGGACATTATCACATCGGAGGGGAGGGTGCTGCTAGCTCCCAGGCGGCAGAGGACTGGAGCCCCATTGCAGGCACAGGCAGCAAGAAATGGCCCGCTCCAAAGGTGGGGCTTGAGCCTGGGATATGTGTCAGTCAGGAGACTTGGGTCCTGTGAGGGTGGGGTAGGCTGGCGTGTTTGAACTTGGTGGGGTGCCCAGAACTGAGTCTTTTCATTTCATCAACAGTGGTTTGGGGGTGTCATGTGTCTCTTTATAAACCTGCTACATACTCCGAAGGGTCAGGAACAGGGCTCGGGATGCCTGAGCAGTCCCTGTGTGCTTATTCTGGGGAAATGAGCATCTGGTTGGATCAGGCCTGCTGTAGATGCTGGCAGAGTTCTGACCCTGAGGCAGGCTGAGGCTATAGACCCATTGCCCCCTGCTGCTGCGGCTTTGGCGGTGGCAGCGGCAGTGTGCCTCCTCTCTCCCCTCCTTTCACTACTTTCCCCTTTTTCTGTGAATTGTGTGTGCTGGCCAGCTGTGCATCCTGTGTCCTTCAAATTCCCAAAGCCATCTCTGGACTTTACCTTTATGCCCTTGTTCTGAGATCAGCTCCCAGGCTCTACCGCAGCCTCCCTGGGCTGCTGCCTGCGGCCTAGCTCGGGGGACATCCCAGCTCTCCCGTGGCCATGGCCGTGGTCGTGGGCACTCCCCGCTTGCTTTCACACCCCACACCCCAGAATGGATCCTGCACTCTCAGCACCAGCTGCACACTGCTCACGTCAACAGGACTGCCAGACTGTCCCCGCTGAGCACTCGGCAGCTCCGGGCAACGGGGCTGCACACAGTAGGCCACTGTGCGGCTCCATGCTCATGGGCTGGGCGCATGGCGCCTGCTGCCCCACGTGGACCACGTGGCCCAGTTATCTTCATGATTTGTTCCCCCCCCCTTCCTGCAGACCTTTGTCCAAGGGTTGCCTCCCTGTCGCATTTAGAAGTTCCCATTCTTGTTTCTTTCCATCCAGTAGAGGGCTTTGTCCAGTGAGCTCGCTGTTGCTTCTGTAGAACAGAATAAATGCATCCCGACGCCTTATATGATGTTCTGAAATCCCTTTTCTGATCAAGTCTCCTTCCCATTCAGATATTTTAAAGCCCACCTGCTTTGATGGTCGTTAAAGTTGATTAAACTAATTTACGTTAAATCCAGGCCCTCCAGAGCGCAGCCTGACCTCTGCTTCAGGGTCTCCTGTCAGGTGTCACAGCCCGATGAGCACCTCTGCGTTTCCCTTTCCAGACAAGCCTTGTGCTTGACAGGGTTTCCTACCTTCAGCACGTTCCTTATTGTTCCTCGACTCCACTCCCTCCCTCCCTCCCTCCGCTCTGGTTAATCCTGCTAACACTCAGCCTTTGCTTGGGGCTGTGGTGGGGAACCTTTCTGTCCTCAGAGGCTCCGCTGCAGAGGTTTGGTCCTCTTGTCTGCTCTCAGCCCTGCCCCGTTTCTTTCCCCTCTGATGACGGGTGTGAACTCACCCGCTCTCCCGCCAGATCATCACCGCCTTTCCTTGACCATCGTCGAGGTGGATGGTGATAGTGAAGGGTGCCACCCGCTCTGCATGCTTGGGTGTTGATTGACACCAGTGTGTAGGCGGTCTGCTCGTTGCGAAGGTTCAGGTGCAGAGTCGGTCTTCACCCGCTGTGAGAGGTAACCTGGCGAGGAGGCTCGGAAACAGCTCTGCTTCAGTTTCTGCTGCTTCTCCATCGCATCATTTGACTTGTTGGAGGAATTTTATGCCATCTCAAACATTTAAGCAATAATGTTGTGTAATCAGCGACTCCTACACACAGCTTACCACCATGGTTTATACCCAGGGCCGTGTATTAGAACAAAGGTGGGCTGGCTGTCACCTAGAGCTCTTGTCCTCTCTTCAGTCATGTGCTAAGAGAAAACAGTCTGTAACTGTTGGGGTACCAGCTGATTCTCCTTCTGCTTTGCCATTCGTCCCCAGTGACATCGCAGGGATGCTGCTGGAATCCACGGGGAGCTTCCTGGAATCCGGCCTGCAGGAGAGCTGTGCTGAGCTGTGGACCAGCGCTGACGACAACGGTGCTGCTGACGAGCTAAGGTTGGTGCCCCACCAGCTCTCTGCCCTCTCTAACCTCTGGATTCTGGACACTGATGGAGGGGATTGTCAGAGGTCTTCTGGTTATGGCTTTATGTGAGAACTTTTTACAGGCAAACAGATTTTAACACAATAAGAACAGTGGCTATTCGCTGACTATGGCTGTACCCACAACACCATGGCTGTGCTTCCTGGAGAATCTTAGGGTGCTACATTTTTGTCTTTTAAATCTCTGGAACAGCCCATGCTGCCTTTTAATGCCATTTGGTACATTTCTGTTGTTGATGCGTGGCGTCTCCCTTCTGCTGAGCGTTAGGGTAAATACAGGAGCCGTGGCTCATCTGCTCAGTGCTGTCCCGTGTCATGCTGGTGTGTGATACCGAGTCACTGAAACTACTCCCTCCCTGTCTCTCTTCCTCCCTCTCTGTCACTGTGTGTGTGTGTGTGTGTGTGTGTGTGTGTGTGTGTGATGTGGGTGGGGGAGCGAGGGTGGACCCTGTAGCTTTAAGCTGTCACTGAAAAGTCGCCAAGAGAACTGAAGACTAGTAGCAGCGTTCTAGGCGGCAGCTCTTAGGATGCTCTAAGGCTTGCCTGCCAGAGAAGGATCTCGAAGTTCTCTCTGTGGAAGGGCATTGGTGCCCCACTGGACCTGCTCCGTGGTGTCCCACCCTTGTGACCAGCTGTGGTGGCAGCGCTGTGTCACACAAGTCATCATGAGCCTCAGCACCAGAGACTAGAGAGTAGTCATAGTCACCAAATGGTTTCAGCTTCCTTTCAGGTATTATGAGCTCTCAGACTCTAAGAATGTGTCATCGTAGTATCTAGAAAATTAAACATCCTGTTACTTGAGGGATATTTGTTGTCCCCTACATACACTGGAAGGACTCAGGTACTCACTACAACAGTCTGAGGATCAGTCCTCTGAGTATTTGGCCACATTCTCAGTAACTTCTTGTCCCACTGGTGAAATCCGAGGACACTGATTGCGCTATGCTTTGAAATTCACTGCATGTCTGTTACTCACTGCTATTGTCCCCGCGGGCCCCCGTGTGAACTAACTAAACGTCACCCCTGCAGGAGGTCTGTCATCGAGATCAGCCGAGCCCTCAAGGAGCTCTTCCATGAAGCGAGGGAGAGAGCCTCCAAGGCCCTGGGCTTCGCCAAGATGCTGAGGAAGGTGAGTCCGCCAGCTGAGCGCCGCTACCCTTCTCCCAGGTCCTATCTTAAAGCTGATCCTAAAGAAGTTTCTGTTCTGCAATCCTAGGACCTAGAGATAGCAGCCGAGTTTGTGCTGTCTGCGTCAGCCCGAGAGCTCCTGGACGTTCTGAAAGCAAAGCAGTATGTTAAGGTAAATCCCGTGCTGTCTTCAGAGTCCTCCATCCCTGCTGCATTCCAAACAGGCCACTTGTTCATAATATTCCGAGTTAACATTCTGGGCTGTAGAGGCTGCACCCTGACCTTACCTGTTCACAGAGCACACTTCCTCACACTTAACTTTCTTACAAATGCAGACAAAGAGTCAAGCTCACTGTATACTGCTACTAACTTAGTTATGCATTTTAAATATGCCAGTGTGTATTTAAAACAGCGGCTATAATCATGACTCTGAACGATATAGCTGACTTTTGGTTTTAATGTATGCACTCGGGCCCTCTGCAGTCCGCAGGGTAAATATTTGGCAACAGTCAATCATCCTGGTCCCCGTCATAGTTACTTCTGGGACCTATCTCTGTCCTCTTTAAGTTGTTGGAGGTTGATCACTTTGGGACCTGCATGACGTGTCATTGGCCACCATACACCAAACCCAGATGTCTCAGGGTTTCCATTACTGTGACGAAACACCAAAACACCGTGACTAAAGCAATGTGGGGAGGAAAGGGTTTACTTCCTTCACACTTCATATCCTTGTTCATCACTGAAGGAAGCCAAGTCAGGAACTCAGGAAGGGCAGGAACCTGGAGGCAAGAGCTGATGTGGAGACCACGGAGGGGCGCTGCTTACTGACTTGCACCCCATGGCTTGCTCAGCCTGCTTTCTTATAGAACCCAAGACACACCATGGGCTGGTCTCTCCCCCATCAACCACTAATCAATTCAATACCTCTCAGGCTTGCTTACAGCCCGATCTTATAGAGGTGTTTTCTCAACTGAGGCCCCCTCCTCTTCAGTGACTCTGGCTTATGTCAAGCTGATATCAAACTGTTCAGCGCACTGGGGATGCATGACACCAGGGAGGTTGGTGTGGAGCCCACACCTCTGTTGTGGCCTCGTATTCCATGTTAAAGTGACTCCGCCCCCTCGAACAACCCCAACAGTAGCATCAGCAGGTTGTCCCAGGTGTGCATGTGTACACATACACACACACACACACACACACACACACACACACACACACACGTGTGTGAGGACAGTGAAGCAGTGCCCTGGGCCTGGAGAGCCTTCAGTGCCACTGCCGGGCTCCTCCAAGCCCCTCTCCCTTCCTTCTCACAGTTCAGTTCCACCTGTTGCTGGAACCACTTCCTCCCCCCTCACACTCATCTTCTTCCCTGGACCTGCTCGCCTATCCGCTCCTGCCCTGGAACCCCTAGGCTGGCCTCCAGCTCATGCCTCGTCAGCACCTGTGCCCTGGCTGCTTCTGATCCCACGTTCCCTAGCTTAAGCACGGGTCGTTTCCTTTCCAGGTACAGATTCCTGGGTTGGAGAACTTGCACGTGTTTGTCCCCGACAGCCTCGCTGAGGAGAAGAAGATTATTTTGCAGCTACTCAACGCTGCCACAGGAAAGGACTGCTCGAAGGATCCAGATGATGTCTTCGTGGACGCCTTCCTGCTCCTCACCAAGCACGGGGGCCGGGACCATGACTCAGAGGACGGCTGGAGCGCGTGGGAAGCTCGGGCCGTCAAGATCGTGCCTCAGGTGGAGACTGTGGACACCCTGAGAAGCATGCAGGTGGGTGGGCCTCCCCGCCGTCCGTCGGCTGGGATGGTCGCAGTGCTTATCAGAAACACTGGGGCAGCTTACAGGCCTCCCCTCACTACTCCGACGTGTGTGCTCCCTAGAAGTAGTCCTGGATGGCTCACTCCATGCAGTTAGCGCGACTGTACTAGGAGTGTCCCAGCAGGTTTGTTAAGTGTGTCGGCTTATACTGGGATGTTTGAAATGACTGCACACTTGATGTACACAGTTTGTGGTCAGTCGGTTAGATCTTAAAGTTGTCATTTCATCGATGAGGCAATAGTTCCAGACAGTGCAGTTTAGAGTGCCCCTGAAGAGCAGAAACGGTGTGGTTTAGGTGTCACTTGTGCCAGGAGGGACTCCTCATGGGGCCTGGTCAGGTTTTGAGGTTCACTGATGACTGCTCTCAGGAGGCTCCTCACATGTGTGTCCAGCTTAGGGGCAGTGAGAGCAGGTGTTCACCACATCTGGAGCTCTGCTGGACCAGCCGCCACCGGCTCTTCCTCCCCACCCACCCAGTGAGAGCAGGTGTTCACCACATCTGGAGCTCTGCTGGACCAGCCACCGCCAGCTCCTCCTCCCCACCCACCCAGTGAGAGCAGGTGTTCACCACATCTGGAGCTCTGCTGGACCAGCCACCGCCGGCTTCTCCCCACCCACCTGTTCTTTCTCTTGCGCTCTAAGTCAGGCGTGCCCACTCGCTTGTTTAAGTCAGGAGTGTGGCAGCGGATGTAAACGTGTCCTCCCGGCTCTGTCGCTAATCACCAGCATGGCAGCCAGTCGTGCTCAGTGGCCGATCTGCCAGGGTTCCTGGCCCGGCCACAGCTTAGGCGCCATCGCCTCTCCCGGACACTTGTGCCGCCCTGCGTGGGCTCTTCCGCCTCCCCTCCTCCAGGCCTCCGTTAGGACTGTGACTTGTTTGAAAGTGAACATGGCAGCAGGCAGGCTGCTCCCAAATGCTGCGGTGAGTCAGTCTCAGTGACTGACGCCAGGGCGCACACCTCATCCCCCTGGTAGACTCGAGGGTGGTGCTGTTTGGGGCGGGAAAGCGCCACTGGCCTGTTTTATGCCTTGTGTTTGGTTTTCCTTCCAGGTGGACAATCTTCTGCTGGTCGTCATGGAGTCTGCTCATCTCGTACTTCAGAGAAAAGCCTTCCAGCAGTCCATCGAGGGGCTGATGACCGTGCGCCACGAGCAGACATCCAGTCAGCCCGTCATTGCCAGAGGGTTACAGCAGCTCAAGGTACTGCCATCCTTGCCTCTGGATGGAAACTGTAGAAGTGTCACGTGTGTGAGGTGATGTCATGAGAGGGTGTGAGTGCCCCCCTTCTTCCTAGTGTACACTCATGTGTGTGTGTGAATGAGACGATCCCTTGGTATTTCCTGAAACTGTAACATTGGAAAGGGTGGAAAGGAGCTGGTCCGTGGCTGTGTGGGTCTCGTGGCTGCTTGTTTACCAGAGTTGAGGTTGGGATCTAGGTCTCTCTCTTCTGTTAAATCTCTTTAGCCATTAGCAATTAGCAGTTTCCAGTATTTGCTGCAGGTGTTCATTTTTTTCCCTTGGTTTTTTGGAGACAGGGTTTCTCTGTATAGCCCTGGCTGTCCTGGAACTCACTCTGTAGACCAGGCTGGCCTCGAACTCAGAAATCCGCCTGCCAGTCGGGCGGTGGCACACGCCTGTAATCCCAGCACTCTGGGAGGCAGAGGCAGGCGGATTTCTGAGTTCGAGGCCAGCCTGGTCTACAGAGTGAGTTCCAGGACAGCCAGGGCTACACAGAGAAACTCTGTCTTGAAAAAAACAAATCCAAAAAACCAAGGGAAAAAAAAAGAAATCTGCCTGCCTCTGCCTCCAAAGTGCTAGGATTAAAGGTGTGCGTGCGCCACTACTGCCTGGCACTACAGGTGTTCTTTATCCACAGTCAAAAAGCATTTGTCCTACCGCTCAGCATGTGACTCAGTCAAGTTAACTGTAACAGAAAGAACCAGCGTGGCAGGCATGAGGGCCAACCAGTCCAGTCGGCGGCAGCCACGACTTTGCATCTTTCCGAGCTTTCCTGGTTTAACCGCTGCGTCTGGTGCCGTCTCTTGGGTCCCGTTTTTATTCGCTCTGCCGTCAGGCAAGCCTTCGTAGCTTCAGAGCTGCGGCTTCTTAGAGACTCCCGGGAAGGACAAGTCATTCACTGAGCTTGTGGTTTCCTTCTGCCAATCCAGTTTGTTTTGTTTACTGATGAATCTCTTATAAACCTGTCGCCTGCCCTGATACCAGCGCCAGGGACTGTTGTCCTTTGGTTCAAGCCAGGGTCCCCTGGCGAGTGCGAGCTCTTGTGCGATGTGGATTTTACTTGCGTTTGAAGGGTCCTGGCTCCTGCTAGGATCAGCATCTCCTGTAGCATCTGGGAATTGCATCATGGTACTGTAGCTCAGGCTCGGGAGCGTTCAGAACAGGAAGAAGGGGACCAACTCAAGCATTGATGCCCTTGGGTCAAGGTGGGAGTTGGTCTACTGACCAAGTATTACAGTCTGTTTGATACAGAGGTCAGAAAGAGGGAATAATATAGAATCCAGAGCTGGCAAAATAAAGTCAGCACAGACCGGTTTGTTGAGGAATACCTAATTTTATTTACTGAGCCTTTGGAGTTTGGAAGATTTTTGAAGAATATTTAGCAGTGAAATGTGAGTGATACACTCCTATTATACAAGGGTGTGAGATAGGGGTGAGAAGGGGTGAGTGTGGAGAGAGTGAGACGGGTGGGAAGGGGTGAGTGTGGAGGGAGTGAGAGACAGGTGGGTAGGGGTGAGTGTGGAGGGAGTGAGAGACAGGTGGGAAGGGGTGAGTGTGGAGGGAGTGAGAGACAGGTGGGAAGGGGTGAGTGTGGAGGGAGTAAGAGACAGGTGGGAAGGGGTGAGTGTGGAGGGAATGAGAGACAGGTGGGAAGGGGTGAGTGTGGAACTAGTCTGATGTCCTAGAAACACTGAGAGCTTAAATTAACACGAGTTTCTCAGCCTTTACTCTGTTGACATTGGGGACAGTGATTCTTTGTGGTGTGGCGTGGTGGGGTGTCTCCTGTTATTTGGAGTGGTGGCAGGGTATATTGTGATGTGTAGGGTAGTGGTGGAGTGTATCCTGTTATATGGGGTGGTGGTGGAGTGTTTCTTGCTGTATGGGGTGGTGGGGTGTCTCCTGTTGTTTGGGGTTGTAAGGGGATGCCTCTTGTGTATTGTGGGATATTTGGCGGCATCTTGGCCTCCACCCACCAGGTGGCAGTAGACCTTATCTTCTCCTCCATTGATCTCCAGTGGTTAAAGCGCAAAAGTGCTAGTGACATCCACACCTATTCAAAGAACAGAATGCCACCAAGTGCGGCAGGCAGTGCCTGCGGGTTGTTTCCACCTGGCGTCTGTAAGGTGTTAAAGACAACCTCACACAGAGAAGGGTGGAAGTGAGATTTCCCTGTCGTATGTTGATAAAGTGTCTGGGTGGATTCTGTCTGTTGCTGTCCCTCGTGGGCTAATGATGGCGGTCTGGGACTCTTCAGAATGATGCGCTCGAGCTGTGCAACAGAATAAGCGCCGCCATCGACCGCGTGGACCACATGTTCACCCTGGAGTTCGATGCTGAGGCTGAGGAGGCGGAGTCGGCCACGCTGCAGCAGTACTACCGAGAGGCCATGATCCAGGGCTACAACTTTGGGTTTGAGGTAGGGCCCGCACGTGAGGGAACGCCCCACAGCCCCGAAATGACTCTGTGGGTTACGAGAAGCATTATGGAGTCTAGAAGACAAGCCTTGTATTAATTATAGTCACCATGTAGTTGGGAGTGTCACCTTATACTGCTGTAGAGACTCCAAAGTGTCTGTTTTCTTTGAAAATTCAGATAGTTGCCCAGATGTCATTTCCCACGCACAGCTATCTTTCTATTATATCTTAAAACTTTGAGACCTGTTTAGTATCATAGAAGTACATTCCTAATTTAAAAATTAATAAAGTATTTCCTGAGCTATATTTTGTGACTATATTCTGGTTATTTATAGTATATATACTAATTAGATTTTGCTGTTCAATTTTAGAAAAAGACATTTGAGTCAGACACAGTGTTATTGTAGTGTGTAGCTATTGCCAGAATGGTTCTCTTAATTTTGATACACGTGAAATCTTCTTACAGTATCATAAAGAAGTTGTTCGTCTGATGTCTGGAGAATTCAGACAGAAGATAGGAGACAAATATATAAGCTTTGCCCAGAAGTGGATGAATTACGTGCTGACCAAATGCGAGAGCGGCAGAGGCACCAGGCCCAGGTAACAGCGAGAAGCCGGCACGTTGTCCATCACCTCCCCTTGCCCCGCAAGAAACACCAAGCACTTCATAGAACACAACTTACATGTTCCATGGCGGTGCTTGCGTCGTTGCTTTATGGAGACCAGTCTGCTAAGCTGCCTTTATTCATGAAAATAGAGTTTAAAATAAATTAATTGGATGGCATTTAACTTCTGTCCAACTTATGCTGGTACCTTTTGTCTCCTTAACTAATAGTGTAGTAAATTTCCAATTACTTTTCTTCTAATGTTGCGTAACTCCTGCAGTACTTCCCCAGCTGTTGTGTGATTGTTGAATATTCTCATATTACAGATGGGCCACCCAGGGATTTGATTTCCTCCAAGCCATTGAACCTGCCTTTATTTCAGCTTTGCCAGAAGATGACTTCTTGGTATGACATACTCTAAATACTTTTTCAGTTAGAGAAGAACCAAGCTGGTCACTCTCTGTCCTGGGTAGTGTAACGTTGATGGCGTCCTGGTTCCTCAGCACTCACGCTGTGAGGATGACGGTCTATTAAGCTGCAGAGCTCTCACAGGCCTGCCGCGGTTTGCAGCGTCCTGACTGCAGCTCTGTGCAGCTGGTTGCCTGGTGTTCTCTCGGCCCTTACACTTCTGAAGTAGATGCTAGTGCCTGCATTGTATAATGCCAGCTCAGGCTGCCCTCCTGGAGCTAACGGAGAACAAGGGTCCTCCATCAGTGTCCTCCATCAGTCAGTGCCATTGGCTGCCACCGTCCACAGCAGTGGGGCCAGTTGGTGATGTCGCACAGGTGTAAATCCCTCCCGTTGCCTTCTGGTCATGGAGACACATTTTGCTTATAGATGCATGATTTTATGGGAATAGTCTGCTACGTTGCTTTTATTTATGAAGATAGAATCCATAATACATTATTAAGTGATATTAAATTTGTATCCAGTTTATGATGCTTGTATGTTTTGTCTTTTATACTAACTAAAAATATTTACCTAATGCTAAATGTTGCTTTCAAATAGACGGAGTCTAATGTGCTGAGTATAATGAAAACTCTACTTTCTTTTACCCTCTTCCAATTTCTCTTTGGTTTGTAGAGTTTGCAAGCCCTGATGAATGAGTGCATCGGGCACGTCATAGGAAAGCCGCACAGCCCTGTCACAGGTTTGTACCTTAGTAAGGCCAACACTTACTGGGTTTGATGAGCCAACTGTATACAAGGTAGATTGTTTTTTTTTTTTAAAGATTGTTCAGAAGATGACAGGGATGCGGTTTGTGCAGGGACTTCCATGGTCATTATCCTACACCCTACAGGGAGATCAGATGACAGCACAAGGTGCAGCCCTACATTTGAGCTGGCGTCTGTTTTCCTAATGTTAATACTACAGCCTGCTCTCCTTGTTAAAACCTTTGTATATGAAGCATATCAGGAGGGTTTCCCTGGTCCTCCCTTGTCTCCTGAAGGGGGAGGGTTTCCCCAGTCCTCCCTTGTCTCCTGAAGGGGGAGGAGTTCCCCTGGTCCTCCCTTGTCTCCTGAAGGAGGAGAGTTTCCCTGGTCCTCCCTTGTCTCCTGAAGGGGGAGGGGTTCCCCTATTCCTCCCTTGTCTCCTGAAGGGGGGGTTTCCCCAGTCCTCCCTTGTCTCCTGAAGGGGGAGGGGTTCCCCTGGTCCTCCCTTGTCTCCTGAAGGGGGAGGGGTTCCCCTGGTCCTCCCTTGTCTCCTGAAGGGGGAGGGGTTCCCATAGTCCTCCCTTGTCTTATGAAGGGGATATTTTTTTCCCCCACTTCTCTGCTTACTTGAGTAAATATTGACTTGGATTCAGTTTTCAAAAAAAACAAAGTTCTTAGCTGGGCAGTGGCGAGGCATGCCTTTAATCCCAGCGCTTGGAAGGCAGAGACAGGAAAATCTCTAAGTTTGAAGCCACCTTGGTCTACAGAGTGAGTTCCAGGACAGCCTGTGCTATGCAGAGAAACCCTGTCTAGAAAAAAAATTGTTTTTTTTTTTCCCAAGACAAACAGTATTTTATTTTCAAACAGTTTTGCAGTGTATGCTGAAGCCTTAAAAGAAATATTTATTCAGAAAGAGGCTGTCATTCTTGGTACAGTCTGTGAGTCAAGCAAAGTCACAACTGTGTCGCACCTACTCCAAGACAGAAACTTTGAATTGTATGAAATAGTTCAGAAATGGTAAATTTGCTGGACATGAGCTATGCTGGTTAAAGTTGCTCACCGGGCATAGAAAACTCTAGTATAAAAGTGGGCCTTAATCACTGCTTTTGTTTTAGAACGTAAAATTTCTCCAGGTTATCCACGCCCTTTCTTCCCAAGGCCGCCATGAAATGGACAGTAACTGTGTGGTAAACCTGCCCAAGTCCGTCCTGGAGAGGAGCGCTCCACAGGGCGCTGCTCTCCCCAGACTGTCATGTCTCTTTGGCTTCACTAGCAGCGACAGAGTTTGATCTGACTTCTCAGAGCATTTACCTCATGCCATGCTCCTAAGACAGAATGGCCCTGACATAAGGTTTCCCTTTAGGGCAAACTGTATGTAGACTAAAACTGCTAACACGGCCAGGTGGTGGTGGCGCACCCCTGTAATCCCAGCACTCTGGGAGGCAGAGGCAGGCAGATTTCTGAGTTCGAGGCCAGCCTGGTCTATAGAGTGAGTTTCAGGACAGCCAGGGCTACACAGAGAGACCCTGTCTCAAAAAAACAAAACAAAGAACAGGCAGAGGCCAGGCATCTTGGTTTCTGCCCCTGCCCAACTGGAGAGGTAGAATCATGTCCATTTTGTAGGAGGAAATCACTGTTTTTTTTAAACATTTCCTTTGAGTTTCATCTGAGTTTGGCACTGGAACATAGCACACAAGTAGAGTACATTCTTAGCGTGCTGGGCGTCAGTCCCATCACCATGAAGTTTGTCAATAATACCATTTAATTTTGAATGTCATACAGTTTTCATATTTTAGTTCTGTCTTGAACTGTGTCTACGTCAGTCCCGTATTACCCTATTTGAAGGGTGAAGAGGAGGAATCCACCCCAGGGGAGAGGCCAGGGAGCAGCCAGTGTGTCCCATCGCTGTGCCCTGGCATCTAGTAGAGCCTGGTAGCATGTGTCGAGGTCCCCACCCCAGAACCTGCACAAGCATCTGTGTGCAGAATCTTCTTCACATCTAGGAAGCCGCCACCCAAAGGGCCTCAGGTTCCCTCGGGCCAGGTGGATGCCAGTCATTTGTTGAGCAGATGTTATGCACTTATTCACACTGGGGTTTACAGAGGCATGGTTTCCGTGCAGGACAGTCTGAACGTGTAACATAACTTTCCTGACGTTGACGAAGGGGACGTGTTTGGCAGTACCTGGATATTTTTTCACTCTGAGTGAATTTGTCCTGGTCACTGTTGAAGTCGGTCGCCATTTCATTTTCACGAAGACCTGGCGAGGCAGTTTTCCCGTGCCCACTCTTAACGCGTTTGCTTTGTTGCCATTCTCCGCAGCTATCCACCGGAACAGCCCCCGCCCCGTGAAGGTGCCCCGATGCCACAGTGACCCTCCTAACCCTCACCTCATCATCCCAGCTCCAGAGGGATTCAGGTATCTGCTGCTCGCGTGTCGCGGCCTCGCGGCCTCTCCGTCTGCATGCTCCTCCTCTGCTTGCTCGGGGGTGCGGTGTCTGTCCTTCTAATGCCACATCCTGCCTAGAGCTCTTCTCTGTGTTATCCCGAGGACACACGGCGCAGTGCCTCAGCTGCATTACAGACCTGCCTCTTTAAGACGGCTTAGCCTCCTGCTTCTTCATAACCCCAGCTGCTGAGTGCTTTCTGACTTTGGAGTCGTTCTTTCTTTTTCTTTCTTGGAAAGACAACCTTAGGAAAACAAATTTAAGCGTGCAAAATGTAGTGAACATGTACAGCAGCTCTGAGCGTCTCTTTAAGAGTGGAGAAACTTGGAATGACCAGTCCACTATAGACTCCGGTGAGCGTGTATAGTTGTGATTAAGTTGGCAATCCAGAAACACACCCGTGTTCACACTGATGCTCTAGAACTGGCATTTCTGTGGCTGTGGGAGTGGGTATCCTCATTCCCCACTTCAGTGCCTTTGGCAGGCTGATCTCCTGTGGTAGAGTTTTCTAGGTCAGGGCCTTTTTGACACTAGTTTTTTTCCCCCATACACATAGACCAGAACTCTCAAGTAGCAATGTGCATTTTATATTTTAAAGATTTTTTTTTCATTTCCTACCCATGTCTTACATGCCAGTACCCCCCTTTCTTACCTGTGTTCCTGAAGCCTTTCTTCTTGCCTTAGCACCCGGAGCGTGCCTTCCGACGCTCGGAACCATGGCAACTCTGTTGCTGCTGCTGCTGTCGCCGCTGCTGCCACCGCCACCTCTGCTGCTGGCCGCCCTGGCCCAGGTGGTGGTGACTCTGCGCCGGCCAAACCTGTCAACACTGCCCCTGATACCAGGTAGTCCCAATACACCAGCAGTGTGTCTCCCATCCCGTTGTCCCTCATGCCCTTCGGCGGGGTGCTCAGTGTCGGGATGTGTCACAGGGTGACAGCTCTGGGAGTGGTGCTCAGGGTCCCCTGTGGGTTGTCAAGAGCCTCCAGACCCTGGCAGCAGGCAGCCAGCGTGAGCTAACTGACCCCTGGCTCTGCCCGGCTCTGCCTTACTGCACCCAAGGAAAGATCCCGGGGTGCACACGGGGGCTCGGGGCCGGGCCTAGCGGCCTTTCCCAGGTTGGAGCAAAGCCGTTCTTTCTTAATCTCAGCCAGCGTATGAGCAGAAGGGGCCCCACCAGTGTTCCTGTCATGCAGTAAGGAAGGGCAGTTGTGGGGAAACATCCAGAAGGAGTGGTGTCCGGGAGACTTAGCCAAATCCAGGACCCAGGAGGAAGCAGTATGAAAGCAGGGCAGACAGGCGGCCTTGCAACTCAGACAACTGAGATGACGTCACACTGACGCCAATCCTTAACACTAGTCTAAAATTTCTGCAAACAGTTCTAGTATTGCTACTCATTAAAATGATTAATTTTCCTATGTTTCAGTCATAAATATCCATAACCTTAAATTTTTAAATGTTTAAGCTTAATCCATTAACAGCAAAATAAAATAAATCCTAAAGCTCCCATTTCCTGCTTGTTTTGGTACTGGAGAATTCCATGGCATATAACCACACTTCTTCCCTCTCGCCATGGGGAGCCACCGAGACTTTTCTTTAGTGTGTGCACAGAACCAAGGGAGGCGGCGGAGGATGCTGGCTGCCTCGGGGGCCATCTTCCCAGCTGCTGCATCCGTATGGCACACGGTGCTCCTCAGCAAGGCTGGGGAACTGGCGCAGGACACGTCACATGCAGGCAGTCTTTCCCTCCGACTTCGCCTGCCCCATCTTACGCTGTCCACCAATGGCTTCTGATCTTCTCTATGTAGCCTTGTGTGGGTCTCGGTCCTAAATCAGATCCACTTGACCTCCAGTGGCTTTAGTAGCTACATAGTTTTGAGGGGTTTTATTATATATATATATATATATATATTTTTTTTTAGTAGAAAGGAACAAAGTTTGCTTTTGAGATAACATGTTCATGAACATGGATAGAAAAAGCGAAGTCTCACAAAGATCTGCAGAGTCCAAGACCCCTGCCTGCAGGAGACGCCTGCCAGGCCGGTGCATTCCTGCTCAGGCCTGCTGCGTATGCCTGGGAACCCAGTCATACTGCAGTATGGGTCTGAGAGGGAACCCCGTGCTGTGACAGTGCTGTCAGCCCATGGTGCCCCTCCTGCCCGCAGTGTGCCTCCTGCCCACAGTGATCAGTGGTATTATAATTTTATTTTATTGATCTTGGAAATAGCTCTCTCCTGGGCTGAAATTTTATCACCAGTATTCACTTGAAAACACATTTTTCCAGGGCTGGCCAGAGCCAGCTTTGAGCTCACGAACTTCCTGTAGGTTTCCAGCCCAGTTTCAAGATGCTTGTTATCCCACAGACTCGACACCTTTGTGATTCACTGTAGACCCTTACAGCCCTTCACAAATACACCACTCCGTCAAAAATTGACTGCTATAACCTTCAGGAAGCAAGAAGGTAGAGACACCAAGTGACCCCTGTAGCCTCCCAGATACGGCCCTGCTTAGGAGTGGACTGCGGGCCCGCCCTTCTGTTAGTGGCCTTGCCCTAAAGTGCCACCAGAGCTGTTCCAAGGGGCCACAGGCAGCAGATGTGGTGCCAGCATCAGGTGTACACAGACTAGCCCAGGCTGGGGGCAGTGGCGCAGTAACCACACTGCCCCAGGCCTGCGCACAGGCAAAACACACACACACCAGCAGCATCTTAAACAGCAAACCCGTTTTCATGTGGTCTTCGGGTACATGAACTGTAACCTAGCACTTCCTGTGTAATCACAGCTTTACCCTGTGAGCTCTCGTTCTTGTCCTTACTGCACAGTTCACCTCACTGTAGCATTGCAGCTAACTGTCTCTAACGTGCTAAGTCTCTTGCTCTCCAGTTGCTTGGCTACTGCTTGAGAAACTGTCAGGTATTCCTTTCTTGCTGCTAGAGATTTGCGATCTTTGGAACCATGCAATGATTTTAGCACTCTTGTCATAATTAAATATTTAAATATAACTTGTTGGCAACCCAAGCATTGCGATAATTTGTTTAATAACCCCTTATTCATGCTAGGCTTAGACCGTGGGGCTTTTCATGCACCACCATTTAAGGAGACTGGCTTTATTCCTGTTTCTGTTGTTAATGTAGAATGAACAAACGACGGGGCTTCCCGTCAGTCCCCAGGAGAGGCCCTATGTCAGTGGTAGCCCTGTTTGTTTGGGTGATAGATTTTGCGGGACTTGCCCGCCTGTCCTCTGCCCACTAGATGCCACTTGCAGACGCCCCTGACAGTACTGTCCTGTGGAGAATCGGGATCCTAGAAGAACCTCACAGAGCTTTCAGTTTATGCTGCATTTACCTGCTAGCTCAGCCGGGTTTGCTTTATTTTGTTAATGTTAAAACAGGGGTTCCAGCGTCCCTGAAAACGACCGCTTGGCCTCCATAGCTGCAGAACTGCAGTTCAGGTCTCTGAGTCGGCACTCAAGCCCCACGGAAGAGCGAGACGGTGAGAGTCATGCTGGCGCCACGCGTCGGCCACAGCATTGCTGTTCATCGTAGTCCCCAGCCCTGATGTCACTGAGTCAACAAGACTGGGGAGCCACCAGCTTTAGGGGCCTGCTCACCTCAGCCGCTCAGTGTGGCCTGGTGTACCCTAAATCTTCCTTGTGTTGTACAAAGCATCACTTTTGATATTTTAATTGCTAAGCACTCTTACTTTAGAAATACAGAACTGTTACTATGATTGTTGTAATATGGCGACAGTCCCCCAAAAGTGCCCCTGAAATAGGGTTCCCAGAATGCTGTCCTTGTGCAGTTCTCTTGTCCATTACGTATGGAAGGTTCAAGTCCCGGACCAGTCTACTTACTAGGTGCCATTTTCTAGACGTGACTAGAGACACGGGCCTCAGCAGAGTCAGCAGTAAGAGCAGATCGGCAGCGATGTTGCCGGTCTCCACCTCCATGGGGTGTAGTTTTTCATAAGCCTTAATTTGTATGAAAACCGCTTCCTGCAGAGCCAGCGTATCCTCGAAGTGACGGGTCAGCGCGGAGAAGCTGGGAACTTCGCACACTCATCAGCCAGACCAAAGGTATGAGGGAGGAGCTGCACGGGACAGTCATCGGGCTTCGAGCCATTAGGTCATACACGTCAGCACGGGGGACCTCATTGGTACCTCTGACGTCATCGTACCCGCCATGGCCTTTCTGCACATCAGTTCCATGCAATGTATTCCAAGGGCCTTTGGGTGTCCAGCCTTCCGTAGTTGGCATACTCCCTCGATGTTGTCAGTACTTGTGAATGTAAGCAGTCTTCTTCATGCTAAGAAATTGGAGGAAGAACTTTGGCTTCTGGGAGGGAGTTTGTCCTGTCAGCTGGATTGAGGAGGAAATGGGGGCGGGGTTAGAGATTCATCCAGTGATTCAGGCAGGTGGAAGCATTAGGTTAACATGGGTTTCAGAGCTGGGTCGCAGCAAGACACAGCTTTGGTGCAGTGGTTGGCTGGCCCTGTGCAGATCCGTGTGTATGAGGGAGAGACTTTTGGACCTGGGTTCAGAAACTGGGAACCAGTCTGCATTAGTCCACCTATAATCGTGGTTACCCTGGACACAGTGGTGGCCCTGAGTCTGCCCTGCTTCTGAAAACAAATACCTGATGGTTAGGCACAATTGGGAACCACAAGGACTATGTCTCCTCTCAAAAAAGCCACAATTCCCAGTGGCATATTAAAGTCCAAGACCTCTGGAGAAAGGCTCGTTAGTTTATAATTAAGACATCTTTTCACAGACATTTTGACACTGGGGCCTGTAAAAAACTTATCCAGGCAAATCAGGTGTATCATATATTTGGGTTAAAACAAAAACAACTATATTTCCTTTCTAGGATTTGCAAAAACAATTGATAGATAGGAAAATAAGCTAATTAAAACACAAATTTTTGGGAATGTCACTTTTTGAACTACCCTTGCAGCCATCCAGATCTTGGAAGGTCCGTTTGCCCCCTAGAGAGAGCTGAAGCTCTCAGGTAGCTATGTCATGGGTTGTATGTGACCCATTAATGACTGGTGAATATGACTGTGGCCAGTCGTAGTGTCTATCAGCAGAGGCTGTGGTAAATGTCACACACACACACACACACACACACCATGAAACGCCATGCCCTGGCTAAGGAGAAGGGAATTACATCATATGAGGAAGGAGGGTAGAGATCACGTGTTGCTGTTTTCTCCGTGTACAAACTTGCCTACATCCTGCGACTGATGACTTCTCGTCTCTCTGCAGACTCGGCCTCTAAGCAGGGGCCCATAGAAGCCATCCAGAAGTCAGTCCGCCTGTTGGAAGAGAGGAGGTATCGGGAGATGAGGAGGAAGAACATCATCGGTCAAGTGTGCGACACCCCTAAGTCCTATGATAACGTCATGCACGTTGGACTGAGGAAGGTGACGTTTAAGTGGCAAAGAGGAAACAAAATCGGTGAGGACACCAGGGGTCATTGCGCCAGAAATAACACCCTAGTGTTTGTCACGTGAATCTTTTTTGGTGTTCCATTTCTAAAACGTGTTTACACGTTTACAATAAGAAATGAAAATTGAGAAAAGGCTTTTAGATAGCTTAATACTTTGATCTGTTTTACTCAGTAATTCCAGAAGTTTCCATTTGAGAACTACTGAACTTTGGCCCTCTTCATCCATGTTCTTTTATCCCCACAAGAATATTATTTGAGAAGAGACTAGATATAAATCAAGATAGGAGAGTCTCCTCCCCCTTCCCCATATTTTGTAGTTAATTGGTTTCTAGGTGAAATTACTCTTAATAAAATAACTAGTGGTAGAGTAATATATCCCAGACTCTTCACGCACTTAAATACGTTTATCTCTCAAGCATTACGTTTGAGCGGCAAGTATAGTTGGCAGAACTTTGCAAACCCTGGGAAACTAGAGACTCCTGGTGCTATCTTAGCACAGTCAGATGCTCTGTAAGGCATTGTAACTATAGCTGTTGATGTCCTTCAGTACCTTGGTTTAGTGTCCCAGATGCAGTGTTGGACGATTCCCCTCATGCTCGAGGTCCTGTAGCAGTGTGGCCAGAGAGAGTCCAGGTATGCTGTTGGCCACTCCATTCTGCCCCAGCCCCAGCCCGGACCCCTTGAGGGGAACAAGGGCTTAGAAATATTCGGAAACAGCACATTGCTTACTTCATAGCTCTTTGGGGTTTCCTAAAGCACATTTCTGTCACCGTGACACTTACAGATAAGACATGCGCATTGATACAACTGCCCAAAACTTTGGATATCAGGGAACACTAAGAGTTAAGTAGCCAACTAGAGGGAGCCTAATGGTAGCTCTGTACGAATATTCCAGAGTTAGTTACTGTAGGCCGCACTGACCGCTGTCTGTAGTGACTGGAAGAGTGACCCATCTGTGTTGTTCACAGGAGAAGGGCAGTATGGAAAAGTGTACACATGCATCAGCGTGGACACAGGGGAGCTGATGGCCATGAAGGAGGTAGGTCTGCTTCTCAGGGCCTTGGCTTAGGTTCAGGACGGCCTCCATGTCTGTGGCCCTTGTGCATAGAGCTGGCCCAGGACCCTGACTTCCTGGGTCCTGTGTTTGAGCATTTGACAGTCGGATAAAATTTGACAAGTTTTGACAGTTGGCCGCTGCAGCTGCTCTGAGGTACCTTAGTGGAAGGCTGATGACACTATAAAGGCTTCAGGAGAGCAAGATCTGGGGATCCCAGGGCAAAGCAGGGGGGGGCCACGCCTGTGGAGGCAGCTGGGGAAAGTGAGGAAGGCCGCCATTCCTAGCCTGTGGGCACATGTGAGGAGATTCAGGGAGATTCAGAAGTGAGGAGGGCAAGAGTGGGAATGCTGAGGAATGGCTACCAGAGGCCTCTCAGGTGTGAGGGGACTGAGGGTGATGGAAGTGGGGGTGTCGGTGTCAGTGACCATGCCAAGCTGAGAAGTGGTTTTAACTTTTATCAAATACATTATCACCTGTATCACCCCTTGTTTTAACTTTCACAAATTTTAAATGACAAAATATAAATTTTTGATTGACAATATAGTTACATATTATGGCTTATAAAATGTGTTGAGTATGTGGACACTGTGACGTGATTGACCCAAGCAGGTTCACCACCTCACATTTTGTTAACTGGAGAGTTACTCTTTAGGCCGCGAGTGCCTGTAGCCATGGTTTAGCAGTTCAGGTTGATCTGGAGGCCTTTACTCAGAGGAATACAGGAAGGCAGGCACAGAAGCTGCACAGCCACTGACCCGTAGAGTCCAGGAGTAACCGTGGGCCTGTCGGGCGGAGTCACTCAGATCCCTCCATGTCGTCCTCTAACTGGAAGACCAGCTGTAAGAGAAAGTGAAGTCAAGGAAAGCTGTAGACGCGCCACCCCAGGGCCTGCGGACTGACACGACAGGAGGCAGCTTCACGAGCTACACAGACAGTGTCTGTAGTCATCACAATTGTCCTTTTCCAGATTCGATTTCAGCCCAACGACCACAAGACTATCAAGGAAACTGCGGACGAGTTGAAGATATTTGAAGGCATCAAGCACCCCAACCTGGTCCGGTACTTCGGCGTGGAGCTTCACAGGGTAAGCAGCCGTTGGAGCGGTCAGTCAGCGGGCGCCTAGCAGCCCTGCCCGCAGCCCAGGCCTTCCCACCGCAGAGCACAGCGACTGCCTTCTCTCTGAAACAGGCTCTTTTCCTGAAATTAAGTGGCACACTGTAGTAGTGAGCCCCGTGTCCCCAGCTCTGCGGGCCAGGCCAGCAGGCAGACCTCTCACACGCCCATCGCAGGAGGCAGCCACTTGCTGCCTGCCACTGAGTTGTTCACTCTTCTCTGATTTCAGTTGGCCGGCGTGGAGTAGGAAGAAAGCTGAGCCCACGCTGTGCTGAGCGATGGCCCGGGGAATGGGCAGCTCTCACACAGCAGCGTGCCACATACACACGGCGTGTTGCTTGCACTCGCACACAGCATGCCACACACACATGGTGTGTCACTCACACATGCACACAGCGAGCTGCGAGCAGCCAGAGCTGCCAGGGCTTGGTTGTCACTTAGTCACTTTGTGATTGACAGGGATGTGTTTCGGTATTTGATAACACCACAGGTACGCTGTCACTTCTGTCTGAGGTGGCGTGGTGGCGGGTAGTCTCCGAATGGATACAAGCCACCCTGAGACTCACTGATCTTGCCAAACAAGCTGCACCATCCCAGACAGGAGGCAGGCAGCCCCTCTGAGGAGAGTCAGGCACAGCTGTACCACTCCCTCCTCACTCAGGGTGGCATCCACGCCCCAGCAGGAGGAAGCCAATTTCTCTGGGTGGGCCCTAGGGGTCAAAGCGTAGGTGTGGTGTTGCTTCCACAGGAGGAGATGTACATCTTCATGGAGTACTGTGACGAGGGCACGCTAGAGGAGGTGTCAAGGCTGGGCCTTCAGGAGCATGTCATCAGGTTGTACTCCAAGCAGATCACCGTGGCCATCAATGTCCTCCATGAGCACGGCATCGTCCACCGAGACATCAAAGGTACAGCTTACCCACTTGACCTCACAGGCAGTCTCCTGCCGTCCAGCCCCTAGCGGGTTCAGTCACGGTACTCCTGTGCCACCTGTTGCTTCTTCAGATGGATGTGACTTCACACCTGTTGCTTCTTCAGGTGGCTATGCCTTCATACCTGTTGCTTCTTGAGGTGGATGTGTCTTTACACCTGTTGCTTCTTGAGGTGACTGTGCCTTCACACCTGTTGCTTCTTCAGGTGGCTGTGATTTCACACCTGTTGCTTCTTGAGGTGGATATGACTTCACACCTGTTGCTTCTTCAGATGGCTATGCTTTCACACATGTTGCTTCTTGAGGTGGATGTGCCTTCACACCTGTTGCTTCTTGAGGTGGATGTGACTTCACACCTGTTGCTTCTTGAGGTGGCTATACCTTCACACCTGTTGCATCTTCAGATGGATGTGACTTCACACCTGTTGCTTCTTGAGGTGGATGTGACTTCACACCTGTTGCTTCTTCAGGTAGATGTGACTTCATACCTGTTGCTTCTTCAGGTGACTGTGCCTTCACGCCTGTTGCTTCTTCAGGTGACTGTGCCTTCACGCCTGTTGCTTCTTCAGGTGGCTGTGAATTCACACCTGTTGCTTCTTCAGGTGGCTGTGCCTTCACACCTGTTGCTTCTTCAGGTGACTGTGCCTTCACGCCTGTTGCTTCTTCAGGTGGCTGTGCCTTCACACCTGTTGCTTCTTCAGGTGACTGTGCCTTCACACCTGTTGCTTCTTCAGGTGGCTGTGCCTTCACACCTGTTGCTTCTTCAGGTGACTGTGCCTTCACACCTGTTGCTTCTTCAGGTGGCTGTACCTTCACACCTGTTGCTTCTTCAGGTGACTGTGTCTTCACACCTGTTGCTTCTTCAGGTGGCTGTGCCTTCACACCTGTTGCTTCTTCAGGTGGCTGTGCCTTCACACCTGTTGCATCTTCAGGTGGATGTGCTTCCACTTTAAGCACTTCTAAAGTGGGCCCTGTGCCAAGAAATGACAGAATCAAGGTGTCTGCATTAAAACGTCCTTGCTGTCCCCTGTGTAGCCCACTTTAGAGAAGTCAGTTTCCAGGAAATGAAGTGCGCTGCTTCTGCCGCCTGCTTTGGTGTAACTGTGTTTGTTGGACACCTGCTACAAAACTCCCTTTCCCAACCTGTGGCAAGGTCTTTGTGCACTCCTGTCCAAATGTGGGTTGTAAGTACAAAGAACTATGTGAATCCAAAATGCCTGTGAGGCAGAGCATGTAGCTGTGTCTTTGGAGGTAACGTCTGTGTGTGTTGTGCTTTTCTGTGTCTGGAGAGTGGCTGTGCTTCTGCACCAGAACAGATCAGTGAGATCAGTGCCCAAGTCACACCACGGCCCTGACCTTTGGAGAGTGCTTTCATCCCTAGGGGCTGAGAGTGCTCTCCTATCCTGTCCTGTACTCTGAGGTTAGCCCAGACACTCGAGAGTGACCTGCCTCCTGACCAAAGTCTGGACCCAGTTCTAGGCAGTGACACTGGAAGCTGCTTCGGCCTGGGTCTGAAACTCATTGCTGCTTTGTTGGGTCCCTCGGCCTGTGCCAGCTTGATGGCTGCCCTGTCTGTCTGCCACATGGCTTTGCTGCGTTAGTCTGGGCGTTTGCTTAGCTGCCCATCCACCGTTGTCCTGCTCCACACACCACACTTTGCCTGTGTATCCCCATGGTGGATTCTCTGAGCCCTAACTCAGTTTTGCTCACTGGTGTCCTCATCAAATGCTTTGTCGTTAAGAATGGCCAGATAGAGAACAGTTTTGAAATGCTACTGTGTGGTCGGTGTAAGACCAACTCTGAGAGGCTCTAGCTAATAAGGATGGACTGTCAGAACTTAGTTCGTAAGCATCCAGTGCAAACACCGTGTTACTTTTTAAGGTGTATTGAATGACCTAACCTAGGCTGCCCTAAGAGATGAGCAGTGACCCCAGGTCCCCTCAGGAGTGTGATAGGTGTGTGTTGATTGTAGGGACATTGAAATGGAAAATATACAGTACCGTTTTCAGTTACAGTTAAAATGAGCCCAGAGGTGGCCTCTGTGTGCAACTACGGGTGGGTTGTCTTCTATGCACCCTTAGAACCTGCTCGTAGCAAATGGTCACAGTGCTCAGGCACTGCCACACACATCAGGACTTTCTATAAAACTTCTCTGTAAGTATGTCTGGGTTTTCGATGAATTGTGTCTCCCAGTTCAGAGTGTCTGCTCTGCGAAGTCTGTTTTGATGTGTGTTAGTTTGTATTTGTGGTCTGTACATTTTCCTATGGTTGCGTATGGAAGTGGAGTTTCCCAAAACTTCATTGTATTTAGTTTGCGACTGAAGCCTTGGAGTCTGGATTACCATGTGGACCCTCGGGATACCCACATTGCGTCTCAGCGCGCTCAGCAGCTGCCTGTGTCTGTTTAGGTGCCAACATCTTCCTGACGTCGTCCGGACTAATCAAACTGGGAGATTTTGGATGCTCAGTAAAACTTAAAAACAATGCCCAGACCATGCCCGGAGAGGTGAACAGCACGCTGGGGACAGCAGGTAAGGGCAGTGCAGCCCGCTCTGAGCTCTGAGCGGAGGAAGGCCCCTTCCCTCTCAGAAGGAGATTGGCACTGCTGGGTGGAAGCTGCTGGGTAAATCGCCAGTTAATGGCAGCTCCTGGACGAGGTTGTTTGGTGTTAGGTTAAATTCCCTGTTTCCATTGAGAAGACAATTTACTAAAAATTTTCACATTCAGGGTTGATCTTTAAAATAAAATTTTGTCCCTAAACTGTCCCTCAAGTTGACTTGAAAATGAAAGCTTTCAACATTCGCTGCTTGTACCTGGGTGAAGGGCATTGCCGAGGGTGATTAACGTATTGCTTGGTGTCGTTAATGTGTGTTGTTGCTTGGTGTCGTTAATGTGTGTTGGTAACCCTTGCTGTTCCCATATCTGACTATGAAGCTTACATGGCCCCTGAAGTTATCACCCGAGCCAAAGGAGAAGGCCACGGACGTGCGGCCGATATCTGGAGTCTGGGGTGTGTCGTCATAGAGATGGTGACTGGCAAGGTAAGCTCCCTGTACACCAGAGGAAGACCCTGTTCAGGTCACCCCCAGAACTGAGGCTTTATCACAAGTGCTGTGGACACCGTCCCACTTGAGCGCAGAGAGTCAGTGGAGCTCATGAAAAGATGCAGAAAGGTTCAGAGAAATAGACTGGGAAACGCCTGTCCATGGGGTACACGCCACAGGGAGCTCCTAGGACTGAAGTTATAAGTTTCAGTGTTGGGGTTAAGCAGAGGAACATAAACCTACCCATGCCAACAAATGAAGAAAAGACAGTTTATTCTACTGATGCCAGCGTATTGGAGATCTTTACCCCTCACTCTGGACAGCTCCAGACGGATCAGATTTCTTCATGGAATAGTGTAAATTCTGCAACGCTGAGAGTTTGACAAAGTTGAGGACTATTTAGGACTTTCTGGTCAGGACTCCAGTTGTTCCAGAAATAAGGCTGACAGTTAACAGATGGGGCCTCGTGAGATCAGAGTGCCCAGTGCAGGTTCTAGGGAGATGGCCAGTTGGAAACACACCTCTTCTGCTAGCATCGGATTCCAAGCATGCCTTTATAAAAACCAAAAATCAAAACAAAACAAAACAAAACTGATAACAGAAGTACATATCCACAAAGGCAGAGACAGGAGGCTGTGTGAAGCTGGCTCAGAGCCAGCCTGCGGGGTCACAGTGCTGGGTCCCAGGCTCATGAGAAACCCTGACAGAGAAGGAAGTGGGAAACGAAGAGGGCTGACACCTGATCTCTGTGCACTTTATCATGTGTCTGAACGTGATAAACACACACACACACACACACACACACACACACAGGGGAATGTGCACTGCAGAGAAATAGCTAACCAAGTTAAGAGGTAGCGTGTAGAATCGGACAACAGTCCACCCATCTGACAGCATCAATACAAGAATAATACAAAGACCAGCTAAACAACAGACAGGACAACCCACAAAAGAGGCAAGGAGCTGAACAGAGTTCTCAGAAGGAGAAATATTTGAATGAGCATTCAACAGCCTTAGCCAACAAGGCAATGCAAGTTAAAGCTACTCCGAGACTCCCTCTGGCTGGCCAGAATGGCTGTCAAGAAAAACAAGGGTAGCAAATATGGATAAGGGTGTAAAGAAAGACAAGCCACATTTCTCTGTCTTGGGACCGTGGACCTGCAGAGCCACCCTGGAGATCCGTGTGGCGGCTTCTCAGGAAGCGCGACCATCACAGACTCGGCTATGCTGGGCCGAGAACTTCCTGAAAGGACCGCATGTCTCGGCCGAGAGACTCGGCCTCCGTTCTGTTTTATTCACAGTATCCACAAGCGGAATCAGCCTAAGGGACCACTAATGGATAGGTAGGATAAGGGAAGCATAAAATACTGCTCAGCCATACACAAAAATGAAACCATGAGGTTTGCAGGAAAGTGGGAGGACCTGGAAAACACTAACTGGATGATAAACAGCACTCGTTCTTTCTCATATGCAAATCCCAGCTCCTTAATTTTAATATACACATATTTCTATATGTGGGAGTGGCTGTGTG
The DNA here is from genome assembly GCF_947179515.1 of Apodemus sylvaticus. Classification (NCBI taxonomy): domain Eukaryota; kingdom Metazoa; phylum Chordata; class Mammalia; order Rodentia; family Muridae; genus Apodemus; species Apodemus sylvaticus. Next base: position 41,986,681 of record NC_067494.1, read on the forward strand.
TAGGGAACCAGAGAGGGCCCCGGGAGAGGGAAACTGGGGGAGCCTAGGGAGATGGGGGAGCTGGAGGGATGCAGGGCCTGTGCAGGTGCGGAAGGAAAGACGGAGTCCACAGCACATGAGCTCACAGCAGCCTTGTGCAGGAATGCCCAAACCTGAAGCAGTCAGGAGCCCTTCAGGAGCTACAAGGATCAGCAGACCACACCTCCCTGGCCGTCAGCTGGCCGGGCCACCTGGATTAACAAACTGGGCCACACATCCATACAGGGATGTTGCTCTCTGGTGTGAAGAGACAGGCGTCAGACACTGAGAGGTGGGAGGGTCAGAGGTGAGAGGTGCACGACGTTCCCCACACGGGCCTTCCTGAGAGTCCCTCAGACTGCAGGAGGCCGGACTGCGGGCACACACCTCTGGAACCACAGCACTTGGGAGGCTGAGGTGGGTGGGTCATGGGGCCAGCCTGGGCTACATGGCAAGGCCCTATTTCAGAATCGACAAAAGGTCATGGTTGCAAGGGTAGGAAGGAAAGGACTAAACAGTGGAAAGGGAATCTTGGGATGACGAAACTCTTCCTTACGGACTCGGCGACTTTCTCACTGTGGTACCCAGCTGCCTTCAAAGTACAGCTGAAGAGAGAAAGCGTCCATTAGGACTCATAGTGTAAAGTCCGTCCTGACTTTGAGGCATGGCAGATAGTCCGTGTGAGGCAGCTAGTGACATCATGCCAGCAGTTATGAAGGCGAGGGGACAGGAAGTGGACCCAAGCTATAAAACCTCAAGACCTACCCAGTAGTCCTTGCCCCACCTCCTGAAGAGTCCACAACCTTCCCAAACAGCGCCACCTGCTGGGGATCAGGTGTTCACACACTGCCCATGGGACAGTTCACATTCAAACCACTGCGGATAATGGATTCCCTTCGCTCTGGTGTCTAAACCCACAGAATGCATGTGACAGAAAGGGAACCCTGATGGCATGTGCTCAGGGCAGACACTGATGGATTCATCAGTTGTAATTCGTGATAGCTAATAGGAGAGTGGGGAGACAGGACACTGAGGGTGCATGGGGACCCACCGCTTTCCAGTCAGGGTTTCTGTCGCTGTAAACTGCGCTGAAAAAGGAAGCCTGACTGTTAAAAAGAACAGATGATCATCCTCATCTCCAGACGAGCGCATTTAAATAGGAAACTAAATGTTTCCTTAGTACAGGAATAACATAAGATTTATGATATTCACTGGAAGAGAGGTGAGAGAAAATAGTCATGCTTCAGACAGAAATTCTGGGGAACTGCTTTCCGTCCGATAAAACTTAAACAGACTTCCCTAGACCACGGAAACCTTGCTTCTGGTGACAGTCCTTCCGATGAGTGATTACACAATGTGCGATATACACTTGATAGTCTACACAGGTGTGTGTGTGTGTGTGTGTGTGTGTGTGTAGCTGCTGTCTGGTATTTATGTAGCACAATGACTGGGAGCCAAGTGTTGCTAGGAGACAGTGCGCTCATTCTCAGCCTCACTCGCAGCTGCAGAGAGGGTATATAGAGCTCAGAGAAGGTGAACGCGCCCTCTCCCCTTAACGTGGAATGGGAGGGTGGCCATGGCGCCTGCGTAATTCCAGTCAGGCTCGAAGAAAGGTGGGCTGCAGAGTACATGTTGGCAGTAACTAAAGAGTCGCATGTAAATTGGGGTGCATGTAGACCTAGTTCCTTCTCCCCGAATCTCATTCCACAGCGTGGTCAAGAACCGTTGAGTTTGAGCATCTCTCCGTTTATGTGGCAGCAGCCTCCAGGAGGCACGGAACTAAAGGCGTATATACCCCAGCGCAGTGCAGACTACAGCTGCCTGCCTGGCTCAGACATGCAGTCTTGCTGGAGCACAGGACACCAGCGTGTGTGGGGGAGTGGGGTCAGGGGTTGTTGACTGAAACTCCGACAGACACTGTGTGCACTCTGAGCCTCATGTGTTTCCTGTCTGTTCCTGCCAGCAAGGGTGTGCTTCCCCTGACAGATGTCTTCTTGGGATACCTAGATGGGGACTGGAGCTTTGTCACTGTGGCCGTGTGAGGCCGAGGCCTGTTCTGTTTTATCGTCCTGTTGTCCCTCTCTCCGCAGCGGCCTTGGCATGAGTATGAACACAACTTTCAGATCATGTACAAGGTGGGGATGGGGCACAAGCCGCCCGTCCCGGAAAGGCTAAGCCCCGAGGGAAAGGACTTTCTCTCGCACTGCCTGGAAAGTGACCCGAAGATACGGTGGACCGCCAGCCAGCTCCTCGACCACGCTTTTGTCAAGGTTTGCCCAGTTGCCGAGACCTCAGGGTTAAACACTTAAGTTCAGCTTTGCATCAGGCATAAGACGTCTGGAAACTTAATATAGAATACTTACGTCTAAAAGGACAGAAACCAAACGTCTTAGTGCATCAGAGATGTGTTTTCAGTTAGTAAAGTGCTCGCTCACTGAGGCCCTTCCACATGAGCTGTTGACGGGAGATGAGCATAGGTCTTGCCCTCGGGACTGTGTGGCCATCTTGGACTTGTCACTGTGTCGTGAGCAGCGGTGACGGGGATTTAGTGCCCTGTGTTAGCTCCAGGCAGTGCTTTTTTGGAATTCAGTCTAAGAGGGTGTGGCCAGGCAGAGGGGCAGCCCCTCGAGGTATGCGTGAGGTCTGAGGGAGCACGGGAAAGCGGACAGTAGAAGATAAGGCTAGAAAAGATGTGGGAGCAGCGGAGGGGTCTCCATTCCTAAACCACAGGGCCAGCGGCCCTGCTGAGATAGCACTTCCGGGATGGTGCATGCAGGCTGAGGGTGGCCCTCAGCTGTGCTGAGGACTTGGACCCGCCCTGGCTGAGGAGCAGGTTGGAGGTCTGGCGTGGCCCCACCTCCTGGCTCCTTGATCCTATGAAGGTTGCATCCACCGCCAGAGGGCATCAGGTCAAGGCCGTCTAGGCCTTGGCCATCTCTTTGGTATGTTCATTTCAAGGTTTGTTTGAGACACTTGCTTGGGACTGTAGGTGGGTGTTGATTAGGGCTGGCAGTCAGGGCATGACCACAGTACTGTGGGCTGTAGTAGAGCAGGCACACAAGTGTTGCTAGGGCAGGGTTGGGAGGGGCACGGGAACACACTGATACGCAGCTAAGGCCCTGCACAGGAAGGAGTCCCTGACACAGGGTGGGCGGGTGGAACATGGGCTGTGTGTGGGCTGGCCACAGGAGACGCTGGGGAGAGGTGACGAAGGAACATATGTTGTCCTGAAGGAGCCGTCCTACGTTCAGCTCAGAAGGCCTTCCCTGAGGGCAGACAGGCAGTGGGTCTGTGTCCGAGTCTTCCCTCACGTGGCGGGGCTCTGTGGGCCAGAGGCCAGGCATATGCACACAGGCAGACACACATACACACACACACACACACACACACACACACGAACGTGCCTGCACCAGCAGGGACTCAGCTTTCTCTTGCTTCCTCCCAGGTTTGCACAGATGAAGAATGAAGCTACCCAGTCCGTGGCCTAGTAGTGTGTGGACAGAATCCCGTGATCACTACTGTATGTAATATTTACATAAAGACTGCAGCGCAGGCGGCCTTCTTAACCTTCCAGGACTGAAGACTCCACGGGTGACGCACCTCCCTTCTGCTGCTCCTGTTGTCTGCTGTGGCACAGGACCCCCCCACCCCCAGGGACAGTGCTGACAAGGTTAAGGAAGCCGCATGTTAAGTGCCATTACTACTGTACACGGACCACCCCCTCTGTCTCCTCCGCTCCCCGTGTGACCGGGACATCAGCACAGTGTGTTTGAGCTTCTGGGTTCAGAAGGAAACGTAGTGTTCGCGGGTGTCCAGGGCCTTATTCCCGCCTCCTGTCTGTTTGTCTGTCGGCTCCTACTGCGGAGCCCCCATGTTGGAAAGCTGCAGGTTTGTTACGCAGAGGCTCGCGAGTGAAGTCGAAGAAAAGGCTCTTTTTCAATAAATGGTTTATTTTAGGAAAGCGGAGTCAGCAGCGTCTGTTACTGGCTCGCGGCTTAAGAGCGGGCAGTGGCCCCTGCGCTTGATCCTGCTCAGTAGAAACAGCACGGCCGAGCCGGGCGGTGGTGGCGCACGCGTGTAATCCCAGCACTTGGGAGGCAGAGGCAGGTGGATTTCTGAGTTCCAGGCCAGCCTGGTCTACAGAGTGAGTTCCAGGACAGCCAGGGCTACACAGAGAAACCTTGTCTCAAAAAAAAAAAAAAAAAAAAAAAAAAAAAAAAAACCAAAAAAAAAAAAAAAAAGGAAACAGCACGAGCTTGGCCCCTTGCGACCCAGAGCTGGGTGCGTCCAGTCTGGGGCCTGTGGGCTCTGCTTCCAGGATAGTTACGGGTGTGGCCCAGGGCGTTCATGGATGACAGCATATTGGCAGTGTGTAAGATTGGGCACCTGATCCAGGGCCAGCTCGACTGGGGGTGGGGGGGGTGGCGTAGATCAGGGCGCACTAATGATAGATGGCGGCCATGCCTATGATCTGCCGCTGCCTACAACGAGGCTGGGGCTCTGCTTGCTGGTGGGCGTATGGAAGGGCAGCGGTGCCCTGTGATCTCTTGACAAGCGACCTTCTTTTCAGAGTGTAACCCGACCCAGCTGGTAGGACTCTGAAGTAGCCGGGTGTGGTTGCTGATGGTGTTTCTCTTTGTTGTTGTTGTTGTTGTTGTTGTTGTTTATGTTGTTGTTCAATGCTTGGCCTCATTCCCAAACTTGCTCCTGGCACACAGCAGCCAGCCCTAGCCAGGTCATTGTCAAGTATTCTCTTCTGCCCAGAGAATACAGATTAGGATTCACGAAGATGTTAGGACTCTTTTTAAAATGTTTTTTTCTTTATATAGTCTTTTAAGTTAATTTGCATTACGTAAAGGGGTTCACACGGGCCTTCTATTGGAGCTGTAGAGTGGTAGAGCTATTGCACACTAATTCTAGAACCTTCCTACTCCTGTTGCCCACAGGGGAATTTGTCTCACTTGTCCACACTGCCCTCGTGCAGTTCCTGCCTGGGAGTTGCTCACTGCGGGCCTTCCTAGAAGTTCGGATCTTGCAGTATGGCGGCTCTCTGATCGCTCACACTCATCGGCTTCTGAGGCTGTCATGGCAGAGCGCTAGCCAGCACAGCTTTATTCTTACTGCCAAATCCCCTTGCTGTATGCTCAAGTGCCAATGTTGTTTGTCCCTGGACTTGTTGGTGGGCGCTAGACTGCCCCCTGGTGGCATATTTGCTTTGAACACACAACCGTCTGTGTGGATGTTTTCATGTCTGTTAGGAGTTAGGTTCTGCTGGGCCGTGTGTGTCAGCCTGTGTTCTCAGAAACTCTGAGCCTTTTCCGAGGTGACTGTCATGTCGTGCGTGTTCTTCCAGCGCTGTGAGGAGCTGTCACACTCTGACAGTAGGCATTCTAGTGATAGTGCAGCCAACTTCCTTGCAGCTCTGATTCCTGTTTGTCTGATGGAGAAGTTTAATCACGGTGCCCGATGGCCTTTCATATATGTCTTGTCTGCTTGGATGGATGATGGATGATGGATGGATGGATGGATATCCATGTATTACCTGTGTGTGTATGCACACGTGTGCATCAGTGCCTAGGTATGTTGCAACACGCATGTGGTCAAGAGAGGATGAGTTGCTGGAGTCGATTGTCCTGCCACCATGTGTCTCCGAGGCATTGTACTCTGGTGCTGAGGTGTTGTGGCAGACTCCTTCACCCGCTGAGCCGTCTTGCTGGCCCCACTACTATCTTCCTTGTGGGGGAGGCCTATTTGATACTTTGCCAATTTTCTCCTTCACCTAATCTGTAGTGTGAAGATGTCGTTCCTTAGTTTCTGGCTTCTCTGGTATTTTATTTACTTTGCCACGTCTCTGAGAACTAAAAGCGCTTTTTTTTTTTTTAGAAGCCCATTGGCCATCTTGTTCTTGCTGGCTTGCTCTTGTGGTGGTATGTCTAAGAAACCATGGGCTGACCCAACAGTTCACGTCAGCTTTTAAAACAGGCCTCTTGCTCTTTAATTTTTGTATAAAACAATTTTCATGGGTTCAGATTTTCTCTCTGCTGAAGAGACTTCTTTGCCCTCTCTGGATCTCTTCACGGTGCTGTGAGCGGAAATAACATCTTAATTCACATTCAGCCATTCATTGTAGGTGGACACGGTGGATACAGTGATTTTGTTTGTTTCTTTGTTTGTTTGTTTGTTTGTTTCAATCTTGTATCCTGAGGCCCTGCTGAATTCATTTAAAAGTTGTAGTCACTGCTTTTGTAGAGTCCATCCATATATCGAGACTTGTGGCCCAGGAACAAGGACAGTTTCCCTCCTTCTGGGGTAAAATCTCATTGGCAGCTGTGTGAGTCCCCCCTGTACACCACTGCGTTCATTTACACCAGTCAGAGGACTTCTCCCTCGGGATGTGCTGAGGGATTTGCTCTGGGGTTTTGTCTCCCTGTCAGGGCAGTGTAGCCTTCCTACCGTGTACTGGACATCCCCTCTGAGGACATGTGTCCTCAGAGATGGCCCAAGTTCGTGTTCATCTTTTGGGTCCTGGGTAGAACGACCTCACACATCCTCGGGGCTGAGCATCTGCGGAGGGTGGTTTGGAAGTTACTCAGGACTTGCTGCAGGTCTGGGGTCTCTGCTCAGCCTCACTAAGTCATGAGGCTCCCTGGGAGATGGCGGTTTGCTCGCTGCCCGCCACACTCGGTGTCTGGACAGCTGCTGTCTGTTCACAGTCCTGAGTTTACACGTCTGTCTTCTCTCTTTCTTTATTAGATAAAGGTCTGTCCATCTTATCAGCTTCTGATTTCACTAATATTTTCTCTTATTTTTCTGATTTCTATTTGTACTTCTGAACTGATCTTTAAGGTTGCTTTCCTTCCATATGTTTTGGGTTTAATTTACCTGTCGTTAAGAAAATTGTAAGGATAGAAGACGCTGAGGACAAAATGCTGAGTAAAAGTATAGTCCACCCACCTAACTCCTTTGGTTAGTAGCTTTCCAATCCAGCCTATGTCTAAAGGCAACTTCTCAGTAAGAAAACCGGCCGTAGCACAAACACCAAGGCTGTTTGCCACCACACTCCCCAGGCTCTGCCTAGAAGGGGCCATCTGCAGAGGCAGAGTGGCTAATGGTTGGTGTGTGGGTCACGTGGTCTTCGTGGCAGCTTCTCAGCCCTGCAGTGTGGCAAGAGGGTAGCTGTGTGGACACGCGAGGCACCTGTACACGCACCACAGCAAGTGTGTGAGGGTCAGAGGACACCTTGCAGGAACTGGTTCTTGCAACACGCGATGAACTCATGTCTCTTGGTGGCAGTGCCTCTGCCTGCTGTTTTCTGGACACATTTATCTTATTTCTGCTCCACCCTTTGTGCCCAGTGAGGAACAAGAGGGCTTGTTACAGTCACCACATCTTCTGTCCTTGTGCCCTGTGTGATGTGAACCTCGGGCCTCCTGGTCTGATAATGCACTTTGCAAGTGCATCTGGCCGTCTAAGCGCAGGCACCGCTGCATCCCCACACCATGTCACCCTTGGTTTTGACCTCCCAGAATGCTGTGACAAAATGATCTGTAAGTCCTGTTCATCCTCCTCTTCTCTCCCCTCCCCCACCACGCGTTTCCTCCTCTTAAAGATCATCCCTGTCCATCTGAGCTTTCTCCTTCCCGCCCCAGCCGGCCACACTTGTGTCTGCAGGAGGCTGCGCCAGCCTGGGCATTGGGATCCTATCCTTCCTGAGCCCCTGGTTTCTCTCCAGCAGAGTCTCAGCCGGCCTCGCCTTTCTTTGTATTTGCCTCGAGAGCCTAGCTAAGCCACTGGATTGTGTCCCGTAGCTTGTCTCACTGCTAGGCCTTGGGTAGAACGGTACCTCAAACGCCACTGGCACTGCCGGGTGACCTGGGGGGTGTGATAAATACCTGCCTACAATCATTTTTGGAAGTCTAAAGGAATTACCACTTAAGGGCCCTCACGGGATCCACACCCCTCACCCCCTGCATGTTAAACCGTCTACAGTGGCTTGTGGGGTGTGACTATCTTAAAACTCCGATTCGTGTAAGCCACGGCGGGTGAAAACCTTTCCTCACGCAGGTCTAGGAGCCGCTGTAAGACACTGGAAAGACAAAAGCAGGCAGCAGATGCGCGCCTTTAGTCCGTGCACAGCGTCAGTACTGACCGGGACCAGGCAGCAGCAGGAAGGGGATCCCCAGTTGTCCTCCGCTGCAGAACAGCGTGGCATTGTACCACAAGAGCTCCATTACTTCAGCTTAACCCTGCTTCAGGCCCTTCCCGTGATGCTTTAGGAAGGGGAATGCTCAGATGATGGGCAGTCTGTGGTTATGTCTCTAAGCGTGTGTCCTTTCTGTAGTCAGCATTCGGAGGACCACCCGAGACTCTCTCAGCCCCCCCCCCACCCCCACCCCTGCCGATTGCCTAAAGACTCACACTATTTAGGTGGCATTTTTATGTGTTGTGTTCTCGACCAAAATACTAATTTTGAACAGTCGGATATCATGAAAGAGACCCTTTGCTGGTTGGTAACCATTGTCATGAGTAACATTGGGTGTCTGGGACCCAGCAATAATCCAGTGTTTCCCTCAAGCCCCTCTTATCATGTCCGGTGCAAGTGACCCAAACCCTTGGAGAAGCCTAGAAGATTGTGAGTGGATCCCAGACATTGGACGGTTGGAGTTTGATTTTGCTTTTGATTGTGACTGTGCCCTGATATTTTTCCCTCTTGAAGGAAGAAGGCATTTTAGTGGAGCCCACAGTTAAGAGACTTTGACTTTTTAAAAGACTTTGAATTTTAAAAAATAATTGGATATTTTAAAGGGATCCAACTTTTAATATGTAAAGACTATGGGATTTTTAAAGTTATTTAGATCTTGGGGGTTGACTAAGAAAGTAAGGGTTGAGGCTTCATAGTGATGTGTTTGTGTCAAGTTGACAAGGGGTCAATTGTACTGGCTGGTTTTGTGTGTCAACTTGACACAGGCTGGAGGTGTTGGTGACATGCATAGTGCTTTGGTGGTGCCTTATCTATTCCAAAGAACCCAGTGGTTCCAGCTCTATCCATTGCTGTCGTCTTGATGGACAAGCACAGAAGCCTGTATCAAGCCCACTCCATCCTGTTCTTCCTGGTACCGGCCACACCACTCTTAGCTGCCTGCTACCGGTTTGGGCTGAACAGTTACCACTGGAATTTATGTTGTGATCAATCGCTCAGACCCCAGTGAACATAAAGAAAGATGCAGATGTTGTCATGTTCTGAACATCCCGTTACCTCCTCAAGTTAGAAGTTAAGGAGTCAAGATGTATTCCAGGCCTGTGTTATCACATGGGAAGAAAATGACTTTCTGACGAGCTCTCAGTGAGCTTCGGTTCTCCCTGTGACCACCATGCCAAGATTGTTTCAAAGGACGCTGCAAATCCCCCACTCTGCATCCCAAGGGAAGAGGCTAGGAACAGAGCCAGGTCATGCCAGTGTGGTGGTCGAGTGGCTGAGGCCAGGGCTACCTACCGGGGTCCCCCTCAAACTCCCTGCTCCCTTTTGTGTCCTAAGGCCGGCCATTCAGAACACTACTACCCAGTCAGTCAATCTTCCTAAAATGACTCTGTCCTGCTACCAAAGTCCAGGTGGAAACCAAAGAGATGTGAGCTTTGTATCTCTGTCTGGTTCTTGCTAAGTGCTTTGAGAAGTCACAGCTCAGAAGCCACCTTCCGTTCTTTCACCTGATTTAATGATCCTACCTTCTCAAGGTAAGCCTCTACATGCCCTTGCAGCAACCCAAAGGGTCAACGCCATTCCCATTTTACAGATGGGCACATGAATCCACAGAGGTCAGTAGGCTGGGTGGCCTGAATGCTCATGTGACCAAGCTGCAGAGTTCAGGAAGGGCCAGCTGTGCTAGTTCAGGTCCCCACTAAAGTGACTTTAGGATGCAGGGGAGGCCTACAGGGCCTCTACAGCCCAGGGTCCCCTGAAGAGTAGTGTCCAGTTTTTCCTCTCTGCATCTCTGGACCTCGTGGCAGGGCAGATGTACCCGGCTCAGCACCTTGTGGGAACTCAACTTCCCTGTGCTCTCTACTCTGGCTAACAGAAGTGCGGTGTTCTGATTCCTGCAAGCTCGGACTCCTGTGTTGATAATACATTGCTGTCCCTTAAACAGAGAGGGCTCTAGACCTCAGCTCACCCCTTGGATCTTCAAGGTCAGAGTCACACATGACTAGGTATGGCGGCCGTTCGATGACTTGGTCACAGACATTTATGTCTGCAGTGACTCTGGACCAGATGTGCCTTTGGGGACCCTAAGGGCAGCTTTCCTAGGGGGCGGGGGTTGTACTAGGTGGTGTGTAGCTGCACCCAGGGAGAAGGGCATCAGTCCAAGCGCTGCCAGCTTCTCAGTCTTCTAACTGATCCCTTTCGGTGTGGGGGAGGGTAGAGCCCCCAGGTCGGGCTCACCTGTGGAATGGGTTTGGGGTAGCACCTGGCTCTAGTGGGTAACACAGGAGAGCTGGAAAGGGGCGTAGTGCCATTTTGTAAAATGTTCCTGCCCTCACTTCAAGGGCTTCCCCACCCCTGTGGCTGTTTCTGCTGTTTTTCTAACATTCAGTTTCAAAGCTTGCAACCTTCAAGGCTAGTGGACACCGTTTCGTCAAGACTGGCCCTCTCTGTGTCTCAAGGAAGCACTCAGCAGGTCTCCCAGCTTCCTTGTCTTCACTCTTATGGTGACGTCATTGCATTGGCACACCGTGCTGGTTATGCCTGTGAAGTGGACAGGAGGTAGCATCACCTAGCACACCAGTCTCCAGTTGCGCCTGTGCAGGTAATCTAGATTAGACTGTTTGACTAGGCGGGGGAAGAACCACCATGGGCTGGGGTTCTGAACTGAGCTGAAGAGAGGTAAGCACCAGCCTTCTCTCTGACTGACCAGATTCCTCCCATTCCTGCAGCCATGCCCCCCCCCCTCCCACCATGATGGACTGTACCCTTAAACTGTGAACCAGAACAAACCCTGCCTGACACAGACGAGTCACCAAGACATCACAGCCCCTCTGGTGACCTCTCAGTGTATGCTCCCAGCAGCCCCCACCGGGAGCAGAGCTGGTGAGCGGCTGACGTACGGAATGCCCAAATCCGGGGCAGAGCGAGGGTAGAAGGGTTGTGTAAACACTTGCCACAGACAAGCCAGACAAACACTTTAATTCTTTCTCTTATTTGGAGGCCTAATTCGGTCATCTTACCCAAAGCACTTGTCACTCCATCTCCGGCATTCGAGGGTGAGAGGAGACGCAGCACCACGGGGTGACAGGGACACCTTCCCTTACACCCCGGCCCTGCCCTTCCCTGCAGCCTCACAGACCCTATAGTCCCAGGGTCACAAGCGCACACGCAACCACGCACCCATTCTCCTCACCCCATCTCTCTCTCTCATGCGTACACACACACAAACACGTGTGCAACTGAGAAGAGACATAACCAAACCCACTACTTCACACAGGAGGAGGGGAGGGGAAGGTCTAAAACCGGCTTCCTTTCCCATCCAGCACTGAGGCAAAACTCCGTGACCGGAGGGGCTGTGGATTCTGTTTGTCCCAGCAAGGCCCCCCCAGTCTCCATCACTGATCCCTGCTACAAAAGGCTAAGCAGAGGCCAACAGTCCCCCACGGTTCCCTTGGGAGGCAGCGTTCCCACGTCAGTCCGTTTGTTTCCGTTTGTTGTCGATGTTGCCGTAGGCAGAGCCCTTGTCGATTTCTGTCACGCCAATCATCCACCGAACTCCCATGGAGGCTGCAGAGGAGAACCAGGGAGAGCAGTCAGAATCCCACTCAGCGCACGAGGAGCGCCTCCTGACATACATCTGGTCCCTGCCAGGCACGCCAGCTTAGCTTCCAGCCTCTGGCTCTGCACTCACCCACACAGAAGATGAGGACCAGGCTGGCCAGCGTCACCGAGGACCCGCTGCTGACCATGCTAACGAGGAACCGGAAGAAAGGGTAGAGCAGCAGCGACGCCCAGAACAACCAGTTGACCAGCGACCAGGGCCGCCGTGGGGGAACCCAGGGAGTCTCTGGGAAGACCCCCGTCCTGTAGTATTCCTCCTGAAAGGCATCCTGGGGGAGGGTCAGAGAAAAGAGCCTCAGACACTGTGCTGGGTTCCAGGTGGTACCTACTGTCACACGAAGAGACAGCTGCCACCATCTGTCCTTCCTGTGTGCAGGAAGGACGAACTCAGGCATGTCACTGGCTATCCTCAGTCCTCCTCACCATACCCGGGCTCTGAGGGAACAGGGCAGGTGAGCGGGATAGGTGGAAGGGAATGTGGATCAAGGGTCATCGAGCTGCGCCCACACACAGCCAGTCCGGCCTCTCAGCACAGAGGTGCCCATCAGCGGTCTTCGGAGTCTGTAAGGTTCTGCTCACCAGAAGTGCCAGCCCTTGCCTGGGATGATTTTCTATGAGGTCAAGTTAGGGCAAGGATAATCAGGTTCTCCCTGCGCCCTGCTGACGTCTTTGGAAGGGAGGAGCCTATGTAAACCAAGCCAAGTGGGCAGCGCTGGGGAGCTGGACCAGGAAAGGGAAGGGAAGGCCTTCAGGACCAAATCCCTATTCGGGTCACACTTCGAAGTGACGTCGTCGTTTGCTCAAAAGCAGTCAAGACTGCATCTGGTACTGAAGTGAGCCCTCCCATGGAGACATGTGACCGGGCGATGGCTTGAAGGAGAACTAAGGGGCCACTGATTTATACACAGTACACTGGAAACTGGCATATGCTGTTTGAGCTTGGCGAGGGGGATTCTGGGAACAAGGAGGCCCCCTCGCCCTTGTCTCACTGAACTTGTTTATTTCAACCTTCCTCCATAACGGTGCTAGGGATGGCTGGCCCCTGACTTCGCCACACCAGGGAGGAAGACAGCAAGCAGCTCAGAGAAATAAAAATGTGGACACCCTTGAGAACATCTGGGTTGTGGACCATTCCCAGCAGGAATTACTACGCTCACACCAGAGATAAAAAATGCTTGGGTAGGTGGACCGAAGAGGAAGCCGAAAGCTCACCCTTGAACAAGCTTCTCCTCGAGAACTCCAGCATGCATGACCGTCACCCAGGTGATTCCTCCACTGAGGATGCTTGGCGGGTCTCTCCCCCCTTTGGTAATAAGCTCACTCGCTGGAGACCTGTCGGTCCAGCTGCTGCTGTTTATTCTCTGAGCCCTACAGCCCAGCCACCACCTCCTGTTGGTCCCCTACGTGCACGTGATGGTTTTACTTTCTGTGAAGTCACCTAGCTATGTATTTCACTCTGTTCTTCCAGCGCTTGACATGTTGATCCTTAGGGACACCAGTGCCCACCCCATGATAACGGCACGTTGAACTCTAAGCGCCCCCACACACACACACCCGGGACACCCACCTTCTCCTGGTAGAGCTTGTGTAACCAGGCAGAGCACTTGTCCTCATCCTCAGGGATGTCTTCCATGGGGATCCTCCTGCAAAAAGGAGAGAGCAGCTGAGAGAGGACCGCACCGAGCCCCCACCCCACCCCCCAGGCCACGTTTCTGAGCAACAGCTTTGGTTGCAGACTAAACCCTGTGGAGGAGGCAAGAGCGGCCGTTCACGGCCCAGTAGGATCAAGGAACGGTCAAGTCAATGACAGATGCTACCAGGAGTGGGGATCTGCCTTTCTCTGTCTTCCACCTCCCCAAACCCAACATTGCTTCCGCCCAAGAGGACAGTGCTGCCTCCTCGTGTTCTCCACGATGCAGGCCAGTAGGTGCAGCATCCATACATGGGGGACAACACAGGAAGACTTTCTTCAACCAAGGAGCAACAGTAATGGCAGACCATCTCAAAGTATAGCTCCTTTGTCCCCGACCAGGGCCCCGCCACACTGAGGCACATGCTGGACGCGCAGGCCTTCACTGGCGTGTGAGAAGGGCATCTGGACAGAATAGAGACCTCTGGGTTACTCTGCCCAGGAAATGGGCTCATTTCCTGTACTCTCTGCTGCCGGCTCTCTAAAGACAATTCGAAGGCTGTCTGCTCAGGTCCATGGACAAGTGTGTTTGTCACAATTTTCCACGAGACATTTCACACCCCAGTGTGCCCAGAAACTTCTTTGTGAGGACGCCCTTTGATCTTTTTGGTCTCTGCGGGTTTCCACTTCTTCCTTCGCTCTTTGTGATCTCCGATTGCAAGTGAGATCATTAGATATGTCGTAGGAAGAAGTTAGCAAGGCCTTGGGAAACATGTCTTCACTTGACTAGCCAGAACTCAGGCAGCTTCACTCTTTCTAAGTATGTGCTGGACAGTCGTGCACTAGGTGTGTTCATACATTATATGGTAGTGTAATGTTTCCTGAAGAATGCCCTAGTCATATTAAGTCAGTTACTACACAGGAACAGGTATGTTGGGTAGCATAAGGACTCTTCCCCAGTGGCCATGAACGTTTGCTGGCCTTCATAGGTGAGCAATGTGGCAGAGTCCTTAGCCATTGGGCGTTCATCATGGTGTGCTGGGATTTGATACCTGAAGGGGTCTTTACCCAGAAAGCTCTGGGCCATCTGTCTGCTTGTATGTGGGTGTTTCAGGGGCTCTCGGGTGGCCTTCAAAATGACAACAGCATAGGGAACCAGTGCCACCTGACCCAACTCAAACTGGCTTTTAGTGCACAAGGTCACACTGGCTTGTTAATAAGCAAATGGCTCTGTGGCTTCCTGTCTACTATATCTTCCCACAGTCATTCCACTAGTCTTGGTGACATTCTGGAGATCAAGAGGCACATTGTAAAACCATTAAGCAGGCTATAATAATAATAATAGAAAAGAAAGAAAAAAAATGGCTTGTCTTAGCAAAGAGCAGATCCATCTTCGTAGGAACTGTGTCCATAAAGAATGACTGACAGTGAGTCCCGGGCTCCTGTCTGTCCACCCAGAGAGCAGTGAGCTGAGCGGAGCCAGTTAATAGATCCGAAGGAGCTGGGAGAGAAGGCGTCCTCCCCGGGGCGTGCTACTTGTTCATAATATAAAAGACTCGAGAGAAGCAGACTGTTCTGGAAGTTGGACTCCTTGTCACTCAGCACTTAAAAACAAGCCCTCCCTTTTCTAGGAAGGAAGCGGGGCCAACTCACCTAACGTAGCAGTCGGCATGATATCTCTTTCCATTTAAGACTCCCAGCAATGTTGGGTTTTCATTGTTTCTGAAATTGAGTGTACAGTCATATACAGCTGGGACTATAAGACAAGACAAACAAGGCAGTATATAGCAGGTGAGGCCGGTTCTGCTTGGTAGTTACACACACACACACACACACACACCGGAAGATATATGCACGCTGTGACCCGGCGACCAATGACATGGGTGATAGAGACCTCTTCCTTGTTTTTTTTCTAGATTGAACAGGTGTCATCATTTGTAATGAGAAAGCCAACTATGAGCAAATCATGGAAACAGAGTAACTCCTGTGGTCATGTGGGCTTTAAAACAGTGGTGACTCTCAGATCTATAGTGATAAGGATACTAGTAATGGTAACCCCTTAGGGTAACCTACCCCCACACCCTCCACGTGGATAAATCGTAGCACTAAGATTGACAGGATAGAGTTCTGCTGCTGATTGGTTCAGAGTAAGATGTAAGATGGCCCTCTATGCTAATGAGTGATGTAGCCCTGCTGCTGATTGGTTCAGAGTGACTAAGACCTCGCCCTCTATGCTAATGTATGTAGTCCTGCTGCCAATTAATTCAGAATGAGTGAACTGTGTAAACTCTCCCACTATGCTAATGTGTGGTGTGACCCTGAAGTAAGTAAACTGTGAGCCCTCTCCCTCTATGCTAATGTATGGTGTAATTCTGTTGCTGATTGGCTCAAAGTAAGTAAGCTATGAGACCTCTCCCTCTATGCTAATGTATGGTATAATTCTGTTGCTGATTGGCTTAAAGTAAGTAAGCTATGAGACCTCTCCCTCTATGCTAATGCATAGTGTAATCCTAATGCTCATTGGTTCAGAATAAGTAAACCGCGGAGCCTCTCCCACAAAGCTATTAAACCTTTTGTATCAGGAAGGAGGGGTGGCTTTTGATGAATAAGGAACTGGACGCTGGATCTGGGTGAGGAACAGAGCAAGGAGGCTAACAGTGAGACTAGAGAACTCGGGAGCCTGCCCCCAGCAAAAAGGGTAACAGATGTTTCTGTTTTTTATTATGAAAGCCCAAGTGAGAGCCCCCAAAGCCCCTGCGACAGTAACGTATCCGATCTCCGATCTTGTCATATTCCACATTCCATCCAACCTTGCTGCGGGAGCCCTGGGACTCAGCTCAGGCTTCAGACACGCTTATTGGGTCAAAGAACGGGCAACTTTATGGCAGAAGCAAGTGGATAGAAGGTGTAAAAACATGGTGAGCAGGGGAAGGAAGGAATCAGTGGGGCTGGGCATGGCACCCACAGCCACCTCTCCCCAGCAGTGGGGAGTTTGCCTAGCTTGCATCACGCAATCTTCCAGACCTAGGTGTTCCGGAGAGTGGACTTATGATGCCATCATCACACCACGTGCAGGCGGAGCCCACTGCACTAATGAAGATACGATCCTGACCCTGGCCTGATAGCTTTACATGTCTGCAGTTAATGTAAGTTAAAGTAGCGAGAGAATCACGGAAATTGTAAACCATCCCTGGATCGCTTGGAAATATGAAGAACAAGGATTCAAATGTGATAAAAATCACCATTTCTTTCCCCCCTATAGGGCTGTAGGTCCACTATCTTTCCCAATGGGAAAGGGTCCCCATGCTGGCTTGCAGGAGTGTCTAGTGTCACTGCCATGAAAGACCCAACCACTCTCCCTGTGATTGGTGGGCTCCGATGCCCAGAAGATATTTAACCCATTGATGTCCTTGGTGCCCTGGCTAAACCCTTGACCTGGGGCTAAGGAAGTCCCCCCACAAGAGATACAGACAAGATTATAGAAGCTAATAGCATGTAGCCAGAAGCCACATCTGACCTGCCTTTGGCAAAAGAGCAGGGCTAGCTGGGCCCGCCTCTTCTTCCTCTGGGATAAAGCATTTTCTCGGCGTGCGTAATACATGCAGTTCTAGGAAGGCCTGCCCAGCTCTATGGCGCCTTCACGCTTGAAGCAGCGTCAAGTCCTATCCAGCCCAGGTAGAAAGTCAAGCCTCTTTTGGCACCAAAGGCTCAGGGAGTAGGGATGTGAGAGAAAAGGGTTACATAGAAAAACAAGAAACGTGTTTTAAACCGAAGGGGAAGGTAAACGGGAGAAGTCATGTCAGAATGCCAGGGGCAACTGTCCACTGCTGCCTTCTGGGTTTTTTTGTTGTTGTTGTTTTGTTTTGTTTTTTTAATCTACACTGGCATGAGACTCCAGACTCATGGGTCAGCTGTCATAGGATACAAGTCAGATCATCTGCAGGTGGTTGTCAGCAATAGACAAGAACGACATTGGCCTCAAAGACTGCAGCTCCCTGGCCGGGACATCTTAGGGGTCCTCCTTAACTTTCGGCAAGCACAGTGTAGTGCCGCCACTGACCAGCAGAGGGCAGTATTCACTGGGATACAGAACCGTGAAGTGCCCAGTCAGAACTGCACCTAACAGATGTCCCAGGTCCCACCTAGCCTCGAAGAGGCCCCCGTTTAGCCAGCATAGCCAGCATCCTTACCAACATCTCGCAAGCACTTCACGGTGATAGCAAAGCCCTTGGTGCGTGGCAGCAGGTGGTGCTTGAGGCTGGGCAGCCCCTTGGCCTGAGCCACCTGCATGCTGATTTGGTGTTTCTTCTCCGTGAACCGTGTGCCCTCACAGTGAATCAGGAACTGAAAAGCAAAGAATGATGGTCACGCAGGAGGATTCCCACAGCCACACAACCCCAAGCTCAAACCAGAGACCAGGCCACAGTCCCAAAGATGTTCATAGTCACACGTGACACCAGGTCAGTCCCAAAGTGTCCTCGTGCCCCACAAAGTCCTCAGGTCACACACAATTCTGTGGTCCCCCTCAGAACAGTCCTGAAGTGACTCCTACGTGTGGTAGCCACACAGAATCCCAGGGGAGCCCCAGGTAGCACGGTGCTCCTTTGCTCACGTACCAGATACTTCTCCGGGTAGTCCCGGAGGTGCAGCAGGCTCTTGGCAACCGTCTGCCGATCTTGCTCCCACTTGCGTGTGCAGAAGATCATTTCCACAAAGTACCACATCCAGCCAATGATTGGGACATAAGCCAGTTCTTTCTTGGCCAGGACTTTGGAGTTCTGAAATAGAGGAAGAACCTCAGGGTGTCTGTGAAGGAGACATGGCTGTTGGAGTTCTTAGGGGGAAGGAACGGCCAGTCACACCAAAGGCTACAAAGCCAAAGCCTCTGGGGCTCGGAGTCCTTCCTCCCTCCCACCGCATTGATCTGAGCTAAGGTCATGTTCATCCCTGGGTGGGCGGCTCCACGGACAGGGGTCCGCGAAGACGCACAGAGGCTTGAGGATGCCCTCAGGGACCACAGCCCTCCGACATGACTGACATCTGTATGTTCACCAAGCCCAACCTAGAACCTCTGTCTGGCAAGTCTGTAGAATGCCATCCCACAGATCAACCCCATCAGCAAAGCCACTGAGTTCGTACAGGCGAGGCCAGCAAAATTCACGGCGTGACAGACTGGCCGGTGGAGGCCAGCAGAGTTTGAGCGGCCCCAGAGCTGGCACGGGGAGGCTGGCACGGGGAGCCAGCTTGGCTCAAATGGATGCTCTTAATCTGGTCTGCCACTCATCTCTGAGGCTGGAAACGGCCAAACACCTCAGGCCTGGGTAGCTGTGGTTGGTCCCCAGCAACTATTCAGAGACTACACTGTGTGGGCATCAAGGGTGGGGTGGGGAACTTGGGATCTAATGGGACAAGAAGGTAGGGAGATACAAAATGACTTGTACCTTGCTGGACTTGTATTCATTCTCTGTGTGTGTGTGTGTGTGTGTGTGTGTGTGTGTGTGTGTGTCAGAGATAAAGAGGGAGAGATCATGCATGCACTCATGTGTATGAAAGCAGACTGGTGCCCCAGCACGCATACAGAGGCCAGGGGACAACTCCAGGTATCAGCTCTCGTCTTCCACGTTGTTGGAGGCAGAGCCTCTTTGTTGTTCGCCCGCTGCATAGACCGGGTTGGATGGCCCACGAGTGTCTGGGGATTCTCCAGTCTCCACTGCTCGCCTCCCCGTCGGAGCAGTTGAATTAGAGACACTCACACTATGTGTCTCGAGCTGTACGGAAGTTAAGGGGATCCAAACCACCGCCCCCCCTCCACTGTGGAATTGACCGAGATGTTCCCTGACTCTTGAGGTGGATGCCCACCTGCACTGGCAGTGTGGACAGCTGGGCACTTTTCACAGCTGCCAATCAAGAGCCTAAGCCTTCGCTGCCTGAAGGGGAGAGAGCAGAAGTTTCCCATCCCCCCTCCCTTCTCTCCCCTCTTCCTATCTTCCACTCCGTGTCTTGGTGGCTAAGACGATACTGTCGGCATTTCTACCCTGCTTGAGGCCCTGAGGTAAACTTCTGAGGAGGCCTCCTCACCTCATCTGCACCCCACTTTTCTTCTCAGCACGGAGCAACCTTAAAGACTCCTGCTCTTGTGTGCCTGTCACCCTGGAAACCACACAATCTTTGGGGTCACAGTCCTCCCTGGGAGCCCACTGCCCAGACTCCAGGTGACAGGAAAGGACCTTCCTGCTGGTCCTCAGTTTCTTCTACGATGAGAGCAAACGGAACCAAACACAAAGCCGCCATTGGCAAATTAAGCTCTTCTTTCTGGAAGTTAAATATTATTTTTAAGATTCTATATACCAGATCTTGCAAAAATTACATATGGCGGGCTCAGGAATTACAGGATGAGCCACCCTGCCACCCACAGAGATGCTACTGGCTCTAACATGGCAGCTACTGGGCTGGGTGGGTGGTCAGCCTCACCGAGCCAATCATAGCTGCATTCTTGGGTGCACTTCCTGTTCGTGGTTCTCCTATGAGACACAAGTGGGTGTTAGCACTTGGCCTTTGGTAGCTGGTGGAGAAGGCTACCCTGGTGGGTTGTGGGAATCTAGAGGTTCAACAAGAGTTTATTCCCGGGCTGGAGAGATGGCTCAGTGGCTAAGAGCACTGATTGCTCTTCCAAAGGTCCTGAGTTCAATTCCCAGCAACCACATGGTGGCTCACAACCATCTGTAAAGGATCCGATGCCCTCTTCTGGAATGTCTGAAAACAGCCACAGTGTACTTACATATAAATAAATCTTTAAAAAAAAAGGGGGGGGTGGTGCTGGAGAGATGGCTCAGCGGGTAAGAGCACCAACTGCTCTTCTGAAGGTCCCGAGTTCAAATCCCAGCAAACACATGGTGGCTCACAACCACTTGTAACGAGATCTTATACCCTCTTCTGGAATGTCTGAAGACAGCCACAGTGTACTCACTATAAATAAATCTTTAAAAAAAAAAAAAAAGGGTTTATTCCCATTGCTGTCTTATGTCACCAAGAAGTCACTTCAATGTCCCACAGCAAAAGCATTCATTGACTACAGTGTACCCTCCACATCTGACAATATTTAATAGTATGGGTAAGGCTGCAAGCCAGAGTGCAAGGGCCACTCTCATGCCCGCCCTTGTCAGTGAAGTTTCACTGGTACAGGGTAAGCATTTGCCTGAACGTAGGAGCAATCCCGCTGATATCATGGGCTGAGCAGGAGTCAGACAGACGATGTGGTCCACAGAGCTGAAATGCTCTCTGGCTGGCCAATTACAAATCACATCCGACAAGCCTTAATTTACAGCCATTAATGTCCACCCCATATAAAATTCTCACGTTACACTAAACAGATGATAGAGGAAGGGGGTATGCTAAGAAACTTTACAAGTTAACTCCTTCTTGTCTGACATCCTGGAAATTATTATGGCAGTAGGACGTAAATATATCTAGGAAGACCTAAAATGAATATAGGGTAACCCATATCCACCAGGTGCTGAAGTGTCTACCATGGCCAGTATTTTGATCACACACATTACATACATCCTACAATGGAAAAGTTCTGGAAATGTTTTGGAGGTGAGAAGAGGGGGGTGGGGATGTGAAAGCTAAGGGTGTGTGGGGGGGGGGCACGAGGGTTGAGAAACTCCTTACCATGGATGCCCCACCCAGCTGGGGAGGACATCACCCACCTCTCAAGGAACACAACCATTCTCTGAGCCAACAATTTAGCATCTCCAACTAAGACAGTGTGGTACGCAGGTACCAGATGGCCAAACAAAGAACTGCTTTAAATAGCACAGGGGCTCGGGGCATCTTCACCCCCAAATTTGGTGGCTTTTAACTCACCTCACTACCAGACTGCAAAGGAGACCCCTTCTGGGTTGAAGACAGCAGCCTGGCAGGTGGAAAATGCACCACTCTTCTCTGATCACACCAGAGGCCGAGCAAGACCACCGACAGCTCAGCCTCAGTCCTCACCCACCACAGGAGAGTTTACCTCCTAGCAACATTCATCACAATCTGACCAGTCCATGCAAGGACCCTCTTTAGGCCAGGCACGGTTCCAGTGCTGGGGACACAATGGTGGGTGGGACTGTCTGTGACAGTCTAGAGGCAAACGGTAGTAGCACACTGGAGGTTGAATCAGCCCCTTCCGCCAGCACGGACTACGCAGCCACCCTCCTGTGACATCGACATACTCATGGAAGCTCTCGGATGACGGAGATGCGAACAGAGCTCAAAATGATGCAGCGGGTACGTCAGTGGGTATCCAAGGGCTGTGACACTCCATGACGTGGTACATCTTTCTTACGGCCCTGGCCCTGCTCTGGCGTTCCAGGGCCTCCCATGCAGGAAAACGCTATGGAGTCCCCTACCAGAAGTCCTGAGAGAGTCTCTCTGAACAAAATGAAGCCTGTTCACGATTAGTCACAGCCCACAGGGTCGGGGGAAATGAGCAAAGTGAACTGGAAACAAAAGCGCTCTAAGAATTTCTCTCTCACTGGCTGGAAATAACCAGGCATCAATGTATCAAAACCCAGCCAGGTCGGCAACAAGGTCCTTCAGCACTGAATAATGTTTCCTCCTGCACGGCTTCTTCCCTCCCCGTGGCGAACCCAGACTTTTCTAGATTTGACAGGTGTGCAGAGTGGGGGGGAAGGGGCGGAGGGACAGAGAGGAGGGGTGTTTCCTGGCCAGGAAGTTTGCTGAGACCAGCAAGGGTCTTTTTCCACTGACACTTCTCTGAGGCGCTGAGGTGCAGCCGGAACAAAAGAGATAAAAGAAGTTCCTGCCCTTACCCGCACCCAGAGCCCTCACCCCACCCCACCCCACCTTTACTATTCTAAAAGGCTGGCCAGGATGCTTCTAGAACGGCCTAAGGCCAGAGCATCTGGGAAGATAAGCAGAAAGCATTCCAAGGAGGGGGTGGGGTGAGGCGTAAACTGGAGGGGACACACACACACACACACACACACACACACACACACAGGACGCTTTCTGGGCAGGAGATAATGGGGCACCTTGCTCTGACAGGTGTCTGGTTACATGGCCAACTGAAAGGTTCCAGAGCCCTGGGGAGGGACAGATGGGCGTTTGTGCGAGGGCAGCTAGAGGGGAGCAGATGTCACTGGCTAGGGTGGTTTGCGGAAGGGAGAAGGGCCAGGTCTGCTATCAGGCAGCCTTGTCTCTGAGTCACTCCTGCCAGGGGAGTTGGTTCCATAAAAGAGGCCCTGTCATGTCCTAGCTGGGACTGTACTTTAGGGCGGCTCCTCCTGTGCAAGAGCTGCCTGGGACTTTTCTCTACCACCCCCACCCCCACCCCCAGGATTCTCTAGGTCATCTTTAGGTACCTTATCTGGTAACACCGTTAGGTAACTCCAGGTCCATCTCTGGCACCACTCCCCACCCCGCCTGGGTCAGAAAATGAACCATCAGGGCCTAAAGTGGCACATCTGTCCACTCCAGCTGTCACAACAGGGCCTGCCAAAGTCTACAGATAGGGCGCCAATTAGTCTTGGCTGAGATGCTGTAAGAAATGAATTAGTTGGACCCATTTTCAATAGGAGGGGTGTGCTCAGAGCTCTTGGTGGGGGTGGGGGTGGGGGTGGGGGTGGGGGTGGGGCCAGAGATAAGCAGGAGCTGTTAGGCCTGGTGGCAGAATCGGATCCCAGACAAACAGCTGAGGCAGACCTGGCCACAAGGTTCTCCCAGCATCCCTCAGTTCCTACCTGGCATGCCCCTCCCCTCCCCCAACTTTGCAGAGCCCTGAGAGCCCGGAAATTAAGTGCAAACGCTTCATGCCTAAGCCCACAGTCAAAGAACAGACCAATCTCATACCCCAGGATAATAACCATTTGTTTTGTTTGTTTTGTTTTGAGAGAGGGGGGGTGGAGAGAGAGAGAAACCATAAAGTTGAGTGGGTAGAAAGGTTGGGGAAGAGTTGGGAGAAAGGAAAAAAAATGATCAAAATATATAATCTGGGGCTGGAGAGATGGCTCAGCGGTTAAGAGCACCGACTGCTCTTCCGAAGGTCCTGAGCTCAAATCCCAGCAACCACATGGTAGCTCACAACTATCTGTAAAATATATTATTATCTGAAAGTGAAACTGAAAGAATAGAAAATACAGCCTAACTCCAGCCTTCTAAGGAGCCCCAAACAGTTCATATTCCAGAGCCTGCTCTTTGTGCTCTTTGTTAGAAACTAAGTAAAAAGTCACATTCCAGAGCCCGCCCTAGGTTTAGAGCTGACAAAAAGGCCTTGAATAGGTGAACCTGGCCCCACAAGGTTACTGGAAAAGAGCTAAGCTTATCTTGCTTCTGTAAACTGCTTATGCCATTACCGATCCAGGAGTTCATGCAGCCATAGACTCCAAGAAAATAAGAAACTAATTGGTCCACTGAGCGCGGGCTCCGATAATTTAAACTGATTGGCCTAAAAACTATGGAGTGGTACAAATCGATTGGCTCACATTTCGAGGGCTCTCGATGCTAAGGAATGATTGGTTGGTGATTCGCGGGCTTTGTCGTAATCTTATGAAAGCTGTCCCAATCCTGCACTCAGGGTCCACAGTCCTCTAACCCTGTGTACGGTTGTGGGGCCCAGAATTCTGGAATAAAGAAATCCTCATGTTATTGCATCAAGACCATTTCTTGCGAGTGATTTGGGTGTCGCCTTCTGAGGTATGGGGTGCTAGGGCACCCTCGGTTTTGGGGGGGTCTTACAAAACATTTAAAACTTGAAAAAGAAATAACAATTCTTTTCTTTGACCTGCTCTTTGCCCAGAGAAAAGCAACAAATTCTAACCCATTCTCTGGCCACGCTTCCTTGTATCGTCTGAGAGATCTTTACCAAGAGGAAGAAGAAGTTTGTCTCAAACCAAAGGCCACGGTAGGGTGGGTGACCTCTAAGATGGTCCCACAACCTAGAGGTTTCCCTGGGTGTGGGCTGTGCCCCAAGAGCTCACCTCTCACAAATGGAATCTGAGAGAAGATTCCATTGCACGGTGCTGTAGTTTCTGCTCTGGGCGCTGGCTCCCCCTCTCTTTGGCGTTGCATAGACCCTGGGAGAAGGGGTTTCTGTGTCCAGGGAAACCCCCCAACAGGCCATGTGTCAGGGATTGAGGCGTAGACAATAGGCCTGTCACTAAGCGAGGCCAGCCAGGACATGCCAACGGTTCAGATGAGACCATCACTCTGGCTGTCACATGACCACAGCTCGCTCGGCTAGAACCCCAGCTGATTGGTGCCCATCTCCCTGACAAAGAGACAGAGTCGGTAGCCTGCACGCCTGTGCTTTACCCAGCTAACTTTGGAGACCGCATGCCGCTACAGATGACCGAGACTGCCTATGTCTAAGAGACCTCATGTATGACCTTTGACTTCTGTCCCCATCCAGCAGGGCTGCCTATGTCTAAGAGACCTCATATATGACCTTTGACTTCTGTCCCCATCCAGCAGGGATGGCTCAGCCCTGCTCCTCCTCCTCCTCCTGCTCCTCTACCTCCTCTCCCTCTTTCCTCCTCTCCCTCCTCCCCGTTCTCCCTCCTCCCCATTCCACCTCCTCCCCTGCTCTCCCTCCTACACATCTCCCAAAGCCTTGAGGTCCATGCAGCCATGGCGCTGGCTACTTCTCTGGTGTTTAGGAGAAAATGGGCAAGTGATTCACCTCCTCTCCCCTCAGTTCCTTTGGGGACACTAGGGCAGGCGCACACACACACACACACACACACACACACACACACACACTGCAGGGTGTGACACTGCCCTGGGTTAAAGTCTGAGACCTACTTGCTGAACCTCTGGGTGGGGTCTCCCCAAATCTAGGCTGCAGCTCCCCACCACCTCATACCCATTACACCCAACCTAGGTTGTTCAAGTTTAAAGGTAATAAAAAATGAAAAAAAAATCTCTGACTCTTAATATTCACTTAATAAGTCACAACATAGTTAGATCTGAAGTCCCTGGCTGGCGGGAGGGGCCGTGGTCTGCTTTGGTTTATCTGTGCTCAGAGGTGGAACGCCTTCCCAGGGCTCAAATGGGTAAGGGGAAGCAAGCCCCTGACTGTGGAGACAGTGTCTCTGCTCCGTGACCCTTGTATGATGGGTCACATCTCCAGCTCAGGGTCCCCATCCTCTCTCCAGAGCTCTCCATCTGTGTTCCTCTCATAGGCGCCCTCTCTGACCCAGGGCCACCCCTCTGGCCCAAGGCTGCCCCTCAGGCCCCGAGTCCCCTTTCACTTCTCCCTGGGGGTCGCATCAACCCCTTTCTCCTGAGCGTGTGTCTCCTCCCCCTGGCTGTGGACTCTGGGTCACAGATCTCTCTCTCACAGGATTCTGGGCCATTCTCAAGTTTCTCTGAACTCCATTGACCCGCAGCCCCATCCCCAGCCTCACAGTTCCTGCTCCTAGCAAGGCATGCTACACTTAGCCATGATGCTGGTTCTGCTAGCCGTTGGCCTGTGGATTCAAGTTCCCAGAACGGGGTTCCAGCTCAGACCCTGCTTCTTCCAAGGGGTTTGGTTTTGAACCCTGGGAGAAGGGACTGAGGTGCATATTTTACATACCAAAGCAGACCTGGCCTTCAGGGTCTCCCAGCATCCCTCAGTCCCTACCTGGCATACAAGGACCCAAAACCCAGTCCAGGGGCTGGGCTGCCCTTCCCCCAGAGGCTCTTCCCTATATAATCCAGACATTTTGGTCTCTCTTCTCCTCCTCCCTCTTCTCTCCCTGCATGTGTGTTCTTCTGTCTTTTTTTTTTCTCCCCTCCCCTCCCTTTCCCTCCTCTCTCTCTCTCTCTCTCTCTCTCTCTCTCTCTCTCTCTCTCTCTCTCTCGTAACTTCCCTGGCCCAGAACTTTGGGGCCAGTGAAGTCTCCCAAGAGCATCTTTCCAATAAACCTGAATTTAATAAAATCTAATCTGGCTTGAATTGCCTCCTTTCGCCAGCAGAGAAATAATCTTTTCACAAGAGGGGAAGCTTTGGAATCAGACTTGCCAATCGCTTCCTTGCAAACCGAACAGCAACCAGGACTCTGGTGTTTACTCAGAAGTGTGGATAAGTCACTGTTCTATTGCTGTGAAGAGACACCATGACCACAGCAACTCTTACAAAGGGAAACTTTTAAATGGGGCTGGCTTACATTCAGAGCTTTAGGCCGTTATGGTCAAGGCACGGGCAAGAGAGCACACAAGCGGACATGGCGCTGGATAAGTAGCTGATAGCTCTACGTCGTGATCAGCAACAGGCAGCAGAAAGAGTGACAGACCCTTGGAGCATTTGAAAACCCACCCCCAGTGACACACTTCCTCCAAGAAGGCCACACCCACCCAACAAGACCACACCTAAAATCACAGCTTGGTGACCAAGCATTGAAATCTACTAGCCAGGTGGGGGCCATTCTTATTCAAACCACCTCAGTGCGAAGAGAAGAGGGCCAAGAGGGCCGTGAGTCTTGGTCATACTGGTTTCCTGGGTGGAGCAGGAAGCTACTGAGGCCTCCAAGTGCCCTAGCACAGGAACAAGAAAAGCCAACACATTCAGAACGGCAAAGTCAGCAAAGACATCAGTCTCCAGGAGATCACCAACTGCCTCCAAGCCCAAGATGACAACTACATGGTAACTTTCGACCTCACCCACGGCTTCAGTCACCCAGAGGCAACGTGGTCTACAGATTTTAATCAGAACGGTCCTGAGACCCATGCCAAGTTTAAGTACTCTGTACTGTAGATCATGACTTGTAGTGCTCTGCTTAGTTAATATTACCTCTCGCTATCCTTATGTACAAACTAGACTCTGGAATCAGAATACGCACACACGAAAATATCACACAGCACGTATAAGATTGGCTATTACCCACAGAGTCAGACATCCTTGGGATGTCTTCGAATGTGACCCCCCCCCCCCATAGACAGAGAAAGGGAACCTCTGTATAAGAACCTTCATTTTTGTTCTGAAAATGTAAATGAACACAAAGAAACAAAGAGCTCCCTTTGCCAGAAAGCCCTTAACCTGGTTGAAGGAAGCAGAGTCACACATTCTCTAGACTCCTCCTGTACCCTGTGGCCACAGCTCTGTATTCTAAACATAAAGGTCTTGTGTGTGTGTGCTACCAAAACCGAGTGTGCCGTGATTAGCCTGCCTCTCTGTAGGCCATCATACCAAATGCCAAACTCCACCCCTGAGTCCTCGGGAAAACTTCTGGGACCTTCTCCATCCTGGGGCAAAAAGGTATTTGTTCCCATGATGATATCTGAAGGCTTCTGGTGGTGACTTTGAGTCATTACTGTGGTGCAGGCTTAAGCATGACACACCCCAACGTGTCAAAGACAGCAAAAGCCAACTGAAGAGACTCGGTTAACAAAGGCAGGGAAGCTGCTGCATGCGAGAAGTCAAACTAATGTGAGGGAAACAGACTTTAGGAACAATTCCAAATTCTGCTATTGAGGCCTTGCTGCTCGGAGACTTGGCGTTCTTGAGCCTGCGGCGGATTCAACATGGGGTGAATTGTGCCTGCGAGCTAGGCAATCACAAGGACAGGAATTGGAGCCAAACTACACAAGTTCCAGTCCAAATCCAATTACAGCTGCCTGAGCAGACTATGAAACTCGCTCTAATTGAGATCCTCTCTGCCCCCTCGGGGAAGGTGTGTGTCCACTCGCAAATGCTTCTTTCTGTAAGGATTAAACAAACAGCTAACTGTATTTGCTTACAAGATGTTAATCCTGCTTCTAAGCAGGAATAGAAGCATCGTGGTGGTTAATACTGTCAACCTGCTGACACTACGGCAGCCATGGTCAACCTTCCTAACGCTGTGACCCTTTCAAACAGTTCCTCAGGTTGTGAGGAGTCCCATTCATCAAATTATTTTTGTTGCTACTTCAGACCTGCAATTTTGCTGTGATGAGTGTTAATGTAAATATCTGTGTTTTCCAGTGGTCTTAAACGACCCCTTTAAAAGGGTCATTCGGCCCTCAAAGGGGTTGTGAACACTGCTCTAGACTTACCTATGAGCCACACTTCCAAGAACACTATGGGACATTACCTAGATTAGGTTAACTGAATCGGAACGCCTTTCCCCCTGCCCCTTGCCCAGCCCAGGGCTCTGAAATGAATCGGAAGCATAAACCATGATAATACAAACTAAGCAAAAGCATCCTTCTCTCTGCTTCCTCACTGCAGAGGAAATGGGACTGACCGGTGGCCTTACCCTGGTGCTGACAACCTTGCCCACCAGGGAGGATTGCCCTTAAACAGGCAACGTTACCTCCTTGAGATGCTCTTATCTGGTATTTTGTCACGGCAAGGAGAAAAAAAAAAAGGCCAAACAAACAGCTTTTGAGAGCATCTCATACTATAAAAAAAGTTTTTTTTTAATTAAAAAATATAAATGAATAAATAAAACCACCTGGCCAATGCCGGGCTTGGTAGCGCCTGCCTCTAATCCCAACTCTCTCGGAAGCTGAGGTGGGAAGACAAATCCTAGAACAGCCTGGGCTCGGTAGCAGGATCCTATCTCAACCTCTGCCCCCAAATAAAAGCAACAACAACAACAACAACAACAAATCCTGTTCATTCTAGAAGTTCTGAGAGACTGACAGCAAATAGCAAATCGCACGGCAGACTCTCTGGGAGGGATGGGGGGGGAGCATCGTGAAGAAGGGTGAAGGCACATCCCACTTACCCCCAGGATCCCCAGGCGCTCGGCCAGACTCCAGCCACAGAGAAAGTCGATCTCAAACTTGTGGTTGAGGACGACGATGGCGTTTTCCTTCCCGTAGTGGGGCGAGGCCTTTGGGTCGGTGTAGATGGTGCACTCTGTGCCAGACCACCACTCCAGAAGCATCACCAGCTCTGTAACAGACCACAAGGACACACAATACACATTTACGCTGCTGTTATAGGGAAGGTTATAGGGTTATAAGGAAATCGGTGGTCTAGTTAAGCAACTTGGGAGAAATAAAATCAGAGTCTAGATTCACTCACATCTGTGTCCCTGTGCTGACTGAGTTGATGGGTGTTCTAGAAACTGACTAGTTGTTATGCTTCTAAACTCCATCCAAGAACCAACTCCTCTCCCACGGATGACACCTGAGAGCAACCGTGGTACAAGGAGACACAGGTCTGTCCCTTTCAGTGACAAGGGTAACTCTGAGGTGTCAATCACTCTGGAGGCTTCAACCAAATTATTACCATAGTCTTTGGAGAAGCTTGCGAAAATTAAGACGTGTTTGTAGGTGGCAATCAGGCTGAGTGTATCCTCTGCATGTGCCTTCATTCTAGGTGGCCAGTTTTCTGAGGCTGGGAGTCTCAGGAAAAGACTGTGTGGTAGGAAACTAGGAAACTCTAGATGTGGAATTGAATGTGAACATCAACACAGCCCCCCTGAAGTGAACTCTTGGAGTGGGAGGTGTTGGCAGGCAGGAATTTGTGATGAGAGTCCTCTGTGAGGTGGTATTGTTGTTTATAATGATTAGTGAGGTACCCATTCTATAGAGGGCTCTCATATCCCAACACACACACACACACACACACACACACACACATACACAAGTAGGTCTAACCTTGGTTGCCCTGGAGACACCCTTCTCTTCCAGACCAGAGACTGAATTTGGAGCATATAGAACCATCTAGAAGGCCTCATAGTCTAGATTCTAAGCAGTGGCACTGTGGGCTTTCCCGAAGCTAACCCCATGGATCTGTCATGTCCTTGCCTTTGGGGTGCAGATGCATCAGGGGATTTTGTGAAAATTACTGGTGGTCAGGACCATTCAGGTTCCCTTCTAGGAAGCCCCCCTGGGAGGTGTCAGAAGCTGCCAGGTAAGGAGAATGATACTGACCCCGTTGACCTTCCTGCTTCACCTGTGATCATTGCCAGAGGCTTGCCCCTGTGTCCTGAGGCTGAGTCACTGAGGTTGGGGACCTGCTGTCCTCAAGTCCACTAAGCAGAAAAGGTAGAAAGGAGATTAAACAGACATGCTGTACTATGGAGAAACATCTAGTGTCACCTCTGGTTCTGCTGAAATCACCCAGGTATTTCTCCCCTGCTCAGTTTGTGACTCTGCCATTGCACATGACACCAACAGCCACCAAGTCCCCTTGACTGCTGGGAGTCTCTCTGGGGCTTTGTTCTATTTAGACGCAGGCCAGAAGCCTGACTCTACTACAGCTGTAGACATGGGAACCATCTGAGACATCTTGGGCTTCTGGGTAAGATGGAGTCCTACACGTGGATCAGGTTTATGGCTCCAGCACAGCCTGTTAGTCCGTTCTGGAAACAGGAGTCAGGCATGGGACAATGTCAGGTCATGCACAGGGGAGAGGCCACCCTAAGTTACCTTCCTTCCAAGACCCTCTGACTAGACGCTTGGTGTGAGTCACCCATTGTCCTTCCAATAAATCTCACTTGAGGAGACTATCGGCAATGATTTCATGATACTTCCAGCACTCAGAAACTGCCTTTGCTGGAAGATAGTATCTCATCAAGCAACTCAAAGCAGGATAAAAGCCTGGCACCCGTGCCTTCATTCTGTGTCTGTCCGCCTTGTCTTAAATCCTTGGGACAGACCTGCCTAACTCTGGAGGTAGGCCTGTCCGTCACCGAAGGAGTATCTTTGTCTATACAGTGGTACCTTAGCTATCTCATCCCTTCAAGGATGAAGGCATAGATATGACTGACATGTCACCATCCACCTTCAAAATATCTTACACAGCACCCTCCTTTCAAAGTGCCTGAAAGTCTTTCTAGCCAGTGTCTAACCCTGTAGCTACCTTAGATTCCAGGAACGTGGAGTCTTACAGACCACTCCATGACCCAAGCAGGAGCAATCGTTTCAGGAGAGTGAGATTGTCCTGGTCAAGCACTAAGACCTCTCGGGGTCCACACTTTGCAGAACAAGCTGAGATGCGGAGCGGTGAGACCTCTGTCCAATCCAGGTTGCCCAGCAGTGCGGGCCTTGGGCTCCCCGCCCCAGATCCTCCTAATCAATCCCTAAGGTCATGCTAGTACCGCAGATAGGCCGAAATGATGAAGACAAGCCTTTGCCACCATTTCAACATGACTTCAGGTGGCTTTCTCCCAGACAAGACTAAACCTGAGATGTTTGGACTCCTGGAGGTGCGCCTTTAGCCCAGGAGTTTGTTTACTGCACAAGGAAAGAATTCTTCCATTGTCCATGGAGGAACCTGGTTTCCATCTCTGCCTTCACTCCTCCTCCCAAGTTAATGTCCTTCCCTGTCCAACAGACCTGGATTCTGTGGCCTGAATCACCAGGCACAGCCCAGCCCCAGGGCAGGAATGTACTGTGCTCTGCAGGCCCCTGTAGATCACCTGACCTGACTGGTGCTAAGGCCTGGAGATCCTTATCGAGAGCCTCCAGCAGCCCCGAGCCTCACTGCCCACAAGCACAAACTTCAGAGGGGGCCGAGGCATCCGGACACACATCTATCCTGGCTGGGCTGCCTGTAACTGTGTGTGCACCCTAGGTAGCTCTCCCAGAAGGCTGGGAGACAAGGCACAGAGCTTGTTTTGCAGCCCTTGCTTCTATCCACAGGCCACCTTCTCTCACTTTAGAAAAAAAGCCAAGGTCAGCACTTGTGACCTCAAGAGGATGAGGAAGGTACGCCCTGAGTGGGAAGGCTAGGGAGGCGATCTGGGTCTCTTAGCAGCCGGCAGCGATTCTCAAAGCCGCTATGCTGCTCACATCTGTTTTCTCCAGGCTGTTCCCAGGGCAGTGGAGTGACAGCTGCCCCTACTCAGAGCAGCTGCACCTGGTTGTCCAGCTCTGGCCCTGGTTCCCCGGCTGCTAATGTATTCTTCAAATTCCTGGATCAGTCCTTGGGCACTTGATACCAGGAAGGGGTGTGTTTACAGGAAATGACATCACTGGGGGGGGCCCGAAAGAGTCTAGGCTACTGCCTTTGAGGGGTAATTGAAGGCTGAAACTTTCAAACTGCCAACGAATTCCCTTTTGTTCTGTTTGTTCTTAGGCCATTCATCCTAAAGGAATTATGGGTAGGAAAAAGAAGACACAAGGATAAAAGGAAGGAGGGAAGGGAGACACAAGTGACATCCTAGAACTACTTTGTAAATGACAATACCGCCAGGCGGTGGTAGCTCATGCCTGTATCCCAGCACCCTGGGAGGCAGAGGCAGGCGGATTTCGGAGTTCGAGGCCAGCCTGGTCTACAGAGTAAGTTCCAGGACAGCCAGGGCTATACAGAGAAACCCTGTCTCGAAAAAAACCAAATCCAAAGACCCATAAATAAATAAATAAATAAATTAATTAATTAATTAATTAATTTAAAAAAAGTAAATGACAATACCACTCACAGAAAGAGGAGACATCGGCTAACAAACCCCACAACGAAGAAGACTCCTGAATATCGAGGCTGAACCCAGGCAGGGCCCCCCAGGACATTTAAAAGCCGTGATTGTATAGAGGAGTTGACAAGAGGAGGCAGGGTAAGACAGGACCAGCCTGGAAGGACCTCGGGCAAACCTGTGCTCCGCTTATCTCCACATAAAGATGAAAATGAGTGACCCAAAGGCTCGTCGTCCCTCCCTTACCTTGCCGTCCTCAAAGCCTTGAGCATCTGCCCGCCACACCAAGGCTGTCTCTGTGGTACTATTACTGATGACCACAATGAACGCAGAATACATAAGGCACAGAGACGAGCCTGGGCCTGGTGTCCACTTCCAAGCAGCTACGTTTAGGGTAAACATCCTACAAGACTGACTGGCTGATCCAAATTTCAGTGATTGTAGACAGTTGGAGTGTTGCAGACGCAGAGCAGATTTATCTTGGCCTGTGTTTGAGTCCTTAGATAACCATTTACTACCCTCAGAGTGTGACTACCAATTAAAATCCTTTGGGGTATGTAAAAACACACCCCTGGCCTTCGCCTACTCAAAGGCTAACAATGTCACAGATAGCACCGGAAGTATGGTAGGGGTCTCTCCTCTGCCCTGCTTCCTGCCCTCCTGATGCTCCCACTGACACATTTTAAAGTTTTGCGACCTATGCAGTTTTGTTTATTATTAAAGTTTCACAAAACTGCTGGAGAGACTGCTTAGTGATTAAGAACACTGGCCAAGGTCCCGGATTCAGTTCCCAGCACCCGCATGGCAGCTCATAGCCATTTATACTCAAGTTCTTGGGGATCTGATGCCCTCCTCTGGACTCTGCAGGCACCAGGCATATATATAATGCACACTCATGCATGGAGGCAAAACACCACTCCACACATGAACACACACACACACACACACACGCACGCACACACACATACATATATTCTATTTTAAAATTTTTCATCAAACCATTACTATATTGGAGCACGTTATGTAGGGTAACCTAAATCTGTGTTCTCAGGCTACAGTCACTAACTTTTGGCTTCAGAATTATATATATATATATATATATATATATATATATATATATATATATATATATATATATATATGTATGTATGTATATGTATATATATGTATATGTATATATGTATATATGTATATATATATATACACACACATATACATACACACATGTATATATACATATATACACATACACACATACACACACATATATATATGTACACATATATATGCATATATGTATATATGTATATATGTGTGTATATATATAATATATACAATTTTACATACACACACATATATATATGATATGAGGTGTGTATTTATACTGATGCACTAAGAGACATGATTTTATCTTCCCTCCTTGGCCATTTCCTGTCCCTTTGGAACAGCATCACCCCATCACAAATACTTGATACATCAGGACATATAGAGTTCTGGGATGCTCAGGAACATAGAAAAGGACTCTATAGAGAAGTCGGAGTGGAAAATTTCCAAGTAGGAAAACTCGTCGTCACGCACAGGGCGAGGCCCCAGCTTCCACAGGCTCCTCCCAAGGACGACCTGCCGTTTAGTCTCTTAGTCGCCATCTTGGCTCAGTTTCACCATGAGTCATATGAGGGGATCCTGTGAGGGGGGTCAGGCTTGGCCGAGAAGATGGAGGTTAGAAATGGGAAGATGGGGGGGCAGGGTACCTGGGGCACAGAAGATGGGGGGAAGAGACCACACATCAGTCCTCTGGAGTTGTCTGGGGGCTTCAAAATGCAAGTGTGAGGGTCTTGTGATTTTACAGAGTGTGGCGGGTCTCAACCTTCCTAATGCTACGACCCTTTAACACAGTCCCTCATGTTATGGTGAGCCCCTGTCCCCCAAATATAAAATTATTTTGTTGCTACTTCATAACTATAATTTTGCTACTATTATGTAATATAAATATCTGATATGCAGGGTATTAGTATTTGACCCCTGTGAGAGGGTTGTCCATACCCCACCCCCAAAGGGGTCATGACTCATATGATTCACAGGTTGAATACCACAGATTGCAGACTAATGCTTGCACCTGTCCCCTCTTGGGGCTCACCCAAGACATCCTTTCTGGGTGATCCCAGCCAAGCCCTGGTCAGAGCCTTCTTGTTTGCCCAGGTTCCGCTAACTGAATTTGTGTTTTGATTTCAGGTTTGGGCACGGCTTGGAGCCACTGTGGGATTTGTGAACTGGCCCATGGGTGACGGTGTGGCTCTGTGCACAGCAGCTACTGTTTGGCATTCCTTGTCTATGAGGAGATGCCGTAGGGAGGAGGGAAGACACACAGACACAAGTCTGTCTAGCACTGGGAGACAACGTTGTAGTCCTGCATCAGGATCTTTCCAGATGAGCTTTTGTATTTCAGAGGCTTGTGAGAAAAAGAGGTTTAATGTCTAACCTAAATATCATCAGTTAGAAGTTTTACAAAAGCCCTATGCATGTATAAGTACATGTACTTACCGTGTCACAAATGACACTTAATCACCTATGTAATTGTGTCTTTATTAAAATTAGCAGGAACAGCTGGGCAGTGGTGGCACATGCCTTTAATCCCAGCACTTGGAAGACAGAGGCAGGCAGATTTCTGAGTTAGAGGCCAGCCTGGTCTACAGAGTGAGTTCCAGGACAGCCAGGGCTACACAGAGAAACCCTGTCTCCAAAACCAAAAACCAAAAACCAAAAAAGTTTAGCAGGAACAAAAGATTACAAGGCTGTCCTCTCTTGAGTTGGGCCTCTGTGTGTGTGTGTGTGTGTGTATGTGTGTATGTGTGTATGTGTGTGTGTGTGTGTGTGTGTGTGTGTAGATGTGCCCAGTTCTGGCCGTGGATGAGTCTTTGAGCAATGGCCTCTGTCCCTGGCAGGGCCTGTCTGGGTCTCAGAATGAGGTAATGTCAGTAGGTCAAAGGCTTAAATGGTATGCATGAAAGTCAGACAAGGCCTGGTGCTTTGTGCCCTCAGGGCACACAGGGGAGAAAAGGGTGGGAGCATCCAGACCCTGATGCCCACCCCCTCCTCTCAGAAGCAGGAGAGACTGCTTGAACCTCCACTTCTGTGTCTCTGACCACCCACTGAGATACCACCAATCTATCTGATACCCGAGCCAGCTGTGGGATAGCTGACCAATGGGAAGCCTGACTTCAAGTCAGTTAATACACTGAGGAAGGCATGCTGCATGAATTTCTCATTTCAGGAATTTCCCAATGAGTGCTTTTGACCCATCACTGATGGAGACAGCCAGATGTGAAAGAAGAGAAGCTACAGATGCCAGGTGGGGCCCTGCTGTGCTAGACACAGGAGGGCTGGGGACCAGCAAGCTCCAGGACAGGACGTGGGATTTAGTCCTTGGATTGCGGGGTCCCAGCTGGGTTCCTCATCAGAGGCACACTGCTCACCCAGAGGCCAAACTGCCTTGTTAGAGTGCTTGGCTCAGTTAAGGACTTACATCTAACTTCTGGTCTGCAGGGACATCAGCAGAGGGAGGAGCGAATGTGGAGTGTAGTCCGTGATTCTGTTGTATCTTTTGGAACAGAGGACCTCTTTTTTTTTTTTTTCAATTTATCTACATTTCAAGTGTTATCCCCTTACCTGGTTTACCTCCCTCCCAGAAACCTCCTATCCCATTCCCCCTCCCCCTGCTTCTATGAGGGTGTTCCTCCACCCACCCACCCACTACCGCCTCCCCACCTTCGATTCCCCTACACTGGAGCATCTATCAAACCTTCATAGGACCAAGGACCTCTCCTCCCATTGATGCCTGACAAGGCCGTCCCCGACCTTTAATAGAACAACCTAATTACGTAGGAAGGACCAGTGAAAGGACCAAGCAGGTGTTTGTCACACCAAGCCTGACACATGAATTCCATCCCTGGGACTCACATGATAAAAGGACAAGAACCGACTTCCACAAATTGTCCTTTAACTTGCACACATGC
Organism: Apodemus sylvaticus; assembly: GCF_947179515.1. Taxonomy (NCBI): domain Eukaryota; kingdom Metazoa; phylum Chordata; class Mammalia; order Rodentia; family Muridae; genus Apodemus; species Apodemus sylvaticus. Next base: position 42,023,497 of record NC_067494.1, read on the forward strand.
AGGACAGTGAACATACCCAAGCATATATACAGAGAAACACAAATAAATAAAATACACATGCAAATAAATATGATAAAAATTGTTTGGCTATGAGGGAAAAGATTATATAGATGATTTGTTCTCCTGCTGGACTGGGACCAGTGAAGTCTCCACATGCTTCCGAAGCACACAGCTCTAGGGAAGTCCACACATAATTCTGAAATCCTCTAGTCATGCACTCTGAAGCCCTCACCTTCTATACCTTTGGGGTCCTCCCTTCATGTAGTTCTGAGGTCCTCCCTACATGCCCCACATCTCTGGGTTCCTCCTCGACACAGTTCTGGGACCCTGAGGTCCTTCCTCCATTGCTCTGGGATCCTCTCTTAACACCAGCTGTTACCAGTGAAACCTTCTCTGGTAAAGGTCGTATTCTGTACCTGCTGAGGTGATCAGGCGAAATACAGGGTATACAACTGGTTTAATTGCCCATAAACTGCACATTATTTGTTCACATAAACATGACCGGGTAGCATCAGATGGAAGACATATTTGTAATTAAATTATGAGCCAGGCACCACTGGAGTCAAATACTAAATCGTTATTCATTGTTTGCCTGAAATTCAAAGGTGGCTGGTGCCCTGAATTTCTATTTGTAATGTCTGGCAATCTGAGCCTTTGTCAGCCCAGTAGTCGCCATGGCAACAAGCCCTGATGCAACTCACGGATATGGCTTGGGAGGATGGGGACAGTAACCTCTCAGGAGTGAACAGCTTCCAAAGGGCATCAGGGCTTTCATGGGATATCTACCTCTCAAATGACAGAGGAGGCTGTCCCACAGTTCTGGGAAGTGTGCTGACTGCCCTGAGCTCTTAGATTACCTGCCCACTAAGGGTCCGGGCCTTTTCCTCTGCTGGCCTCATGGGAAGGCAGAGCACATGTTTCTTAGAACAAGTCTCAGCAGTAAATTTGTACTTAAGTTACACCCCACCTGTTCAGGGGCCCCTAACAAACAATGTCACCTGTGTTTAGTCTGAGCTTGCCAGTGACGTTATGGGTAACTGTCTAAAAACCCTTATTGCCTGGCAGCCCTGGCAACACCGGGCGTCAGGATGCGGACTTCTCTTGGTCATCCCATCTGACCTTTGGTGTGGAGAATAATCGGAAGTGTTGTAGGAGCTCAAACATACAAGGTCAGAACAGCAATGACACTAGGGCAGGATCACAGAGCTCAGGGTGACAACCCGGAGGACCCAGGCCAAGGCACTGGTCAGATGAAGACACAAGGAAGGAGCAAGGAATCATGGGAACAGAGCAAGTCCTCTAACTCACACACTGTAGACAGTAGAGAAAGCTTAGAACGCTTCCCAGAGAAAATCATTTCTTCAGCTACACAGTCACCCGTCGGGTTTCCTGTTCCTCTACTAGACAAAGAGACGGGCTCACAGTGTAAGTCGCTTGTCACGGGGCCACAGAAAGCCAAGCCTTCTGCCATCTGTGCCCTCTCACACGATGGATCTGGGCGGCAAGGGGCCACAGCAAAGGCGGTAGTACATCCTCCCTCTGCACTCTGTGCCCAATTCTGTGTCTTCACCAACCCGCTTCCTTGCTTCTATTTTCTCCTACCCATTTCCTGGGCTCTGGGTCATCTCGGGACAGGTATTAGAAGAGGCTCCTTGCCTCGCAGACCCTCCATATTCCCGAAGGACCGTCCCACAGTACCTCCTATCTCTCTAACTTCTCTTGCCTCTCAACATTGCTACAATTAAAACAGTTTAATCACGAAACCACTCTGAATGCCACGTTAGGCCAGCCAGGCCAACAGCTCCCAATTGGGATCAAGAAAATGAATCCAACATCTTGGATGCTCCCTGAAGCTCTGGAGGTAGGAAAAAACTTAATCAGACCACAGACAATACATATATACTTTACCCTTACCTGTCACCGCCCTGGAGACATCAATTGAATAATTAGGTCAAAAAACACAATCGAGATGAAGTTACAACTGTGTGACTTTGGCAGACTAGACTCTTAAAGTATCAAACAAAGATTGTGTCATCTGTAGACTGAGTTGAGTAGAAGACTGCCCCCAGGTGCTATATCAGTTACTATGTAACATAACAGCAGGTGCTACATCAGTTACTATGTAACATAAGAGAGGCTGCAGAATGAAGCCATCGGTTGGGTCGCTGTTGCCTAGAAGGACCCTGTAGTCAAGGGGCTGCTTTTCCAGATGATCGTGGACAAATTAACCATTCTTCATTATTCTATTCTTTCCCTTCCTTCTTTCCCTGACAGGTTCTGAACTCCCTACAGAGCTGAGGATTACCTTTGACTTCTGATGCTAGTGCATGTAAGTGTACAGAGGTACGCTATAAGTATAAATATGTGCTATAAACATGTATAGGTATGAGCCACTCAGTCTAGATCATGTGGTACTGGAAATTGAACCCAGGGCCTTGTGCATACTGGGCAGGCACTTTACCAACTGAGCTACACTCTAGGAACTGTTATTTTTCCAGTGGTTCCTTTAACAACTGATTCACATCTCTCTCCTGATTAGGGTCTGGGCCACTGTGCTGGGCAAGCACTGATGGGCTTAAATGTATTGGACCCTTGATGGCTTTAGATGTATCAGGTCCAAATCACACACCCTCATCCTCTCTTACACATCAAAGGAGGTTACAGCATCTGCCACTCTTTGATAAGAGGTCTATTGTCTTCTGCCTACATTTAAAGTCTTCTTTTGTAACTCTGCTGTTCTGTAATTTCATGACAATGTGTCTTAGTGTGACTTTCTTTTCTCCACGGATGTCACTGAATTTCTTGATCATTTGAATTCATATGCTTATCAGATCTAGTGAGTTCTTAGCCCTCGCCTCTTTCCCCCAGCTCCTATTAGACAAGCCCACTTTTCTTCATTTGCTTTCTGATGTTTTCTCCCCTCTGTGTTTTTATCACAGTCTGCACATTTCTTTGATTCATCTTGTAGTCCACTAAGGTTGGTTTCACGTGTGTGGAAGACAACAGTAAACCTATACATAGAATTTTCTTAATTTTATACATATATATATATATGTATGTGTGTGTGTGTGTGTGTATATGTATATATATATATATATATATATATATATATATATATATATATATATATAAAATTTCTACATTTGGCTCAATAAATAAAATACAAAAATACAACAAATAACCTTCCTAGGACCCAGTGAGACTGACTCAGAAGGTATTAGTGCTTGGACAAGTATGATGTCATTTTGATCCTCCAAACCGTGCTTTTAAAAAAAGCCAACCAGGTGGTGTGCATCTGAAACCCCAGCACTCCCAGAGAGATGGAGAGAGAGGCAGAAACGGGACTTGGCTAAAAGCTCACGGCCAATCAGCCTGTGCACAAAGCCTAGCAGGAAGATGAGAGACCTCTCTTCAACAGGTGGAAGGAGAGACCTGATTCCTGGAAGTTTCAGACCACTGAAAAAATAGCGCTGCATGTATGTACACACACACACACACACACACTTATGCATATACACTCATGCATGTACATGTATACACATACACTCATGCATGTATATGTACACACATACACTCATGCATGTACATGTACACACATACACTCATGCATATACATGTACACACACATACACTCATGCATGTACATGTACACACGCATACACTCATGCATGTACATGTACACACACTCATGCATGTACATATACGCACATATACTCATGCATGTACATGTACACACATTCATGCATGTACATATACAGACACATATACTCATGCATGTACATGTACACACATTTATGCATGTACAGGTACACACATACACATGCATGTACATATACACACATATACTCATGCATGTACATGTATACACACATACACTCATGCATGTACATATACACATACATATACTCATGCATGTACATATACACACATATACTCATGCATGTACATGTACACACATACACTCATGCATGTACAAATACACACATATACTCATGCATGTACATGTACACACACTTATGCATGTACATATACACACATACACTCATGCATGTACATATACAGACACATATACTCATGCATGTACATGTACACACACCTTTATATGAGGTTATAACTACTCAGTATCTCCCATTTGACCTTTAGGCTCTGGCTCCCACATCTGTGCTAGACAGCACTGGAAAGTCAGATGCCCACACTGCCACAGAACATATCCTCTAGCACACTTCCAGTGCCTTGTGCTAAGTCTCCAGGTTCCCAAGTCCCCTGGATTTTACTTGAATGTGCTTACTACCTTGACAGCTCTGATTCTTTGGAAAAGAATTTGAAAGAGATATCACCCAAGTATTAGAGATGAAGGGCAAGGTATTCTAAGGTGTTGCACACAGGAAGTATGATTCTGGCCTCCCTTATGGTAGGTAAGGCTTCCAAGCCTTTCCTCCCCATATAAAAGGATTTGCTGGAACTGTCCACAGCTGTCCCAGGACAGCAGCTACAGCCAAGCATTTAAAGTGGGCAGGCCAAACGGATAAGATACAAAACTAGGGTCTGCAGGGGTAGAACAGGAGTTAAAAGCACTGGCTGCTCTTCCAGCTGACCCGTGTTCGGTTCTCAGCACCCACATGATGGCTCATAAGCTCCTGTAACTCCAGTCTTAGGAGATCCGAAGTCTTGTTCTGACCTCCACAGGCACCAGGCACATGTGTGACACAAATACATATACACAGGCAACATGTTCATATATGAACAGGATAAATGAATCTAATAAAAAGATACTGAGAGAAAGTTCACAGGGACCCTTTGGAAGTTGTTGCTCGTCTCTTTGTCAGCCTGGTTGCTAGGTGTACCTGAGGTTCCCCCACTTCCTGGCTCTGTGTGTGTGTGTGTGTGTACACATGCATGATAGATACCCTTGCATGTTCACATATACTTTTCCTCTACAAAACAGTAACTTGAGGGAACATATTCGCTTTATACATTTCTATCACCAGACTTAGACATTTATGACATGAACAGATGCCACATCTCCTCACATCAATACATGTAACCCTTTTAGGGCACACAGCCTCTCCTTTGTCATGGTTCCTATTGGCAGGACCTTTCTCCAGTAAACCCCAGCATTTTGGACTCTTTCCCAGATTTACTGACCTCTCCAGGAGGATGAAGTGGACATTCTGAAGATGGTGATGTGATTCTTTATCCAAGTGCCCCATGATCTTCCCTCCTTGACCTATAAAGGACTGGCCTGAGCCTCCTGGCAATGTCTGAGGTTATCTTCCTAGCCTGGGGTCTGGTCACCACAGCGCTTGGCTTTTACACAAAGCTGTGACCTCCCAGGCTCAATCATCAGCAAAGGGAATATTCTTATTTCTTTTATACGATATAAAATAAATTATATCACGTTAATATGAAACTAATATCATTATATTTTATAATATATTTATATATTATATCATGTATATTATTTATATTCCATTATAATTTATTATATGATTATAATTAATAGCATTAAGGTTACTATGCTATAACTTAGTTTAACCCTATCAGAAGCTTTTAGGGTAAGATCATGTCTCTATCTTCCCCTTGGCAGAAGAGATACAAGTGTCCTGAAAGAGGCAGCGTGCAGAACCACTGGGCAGGAATGCACGCTGGACCCTGAACACCTAGACAAACATTCGCTGGGGCTGAGCTGTGTGCTGAATTTAGGTCATTCAAACCATCTGGAAACACAGTGGTCCTGTGACTGGGAGAGGCGACATCCTGCACTGCAGAAGGGCCTCTGTAAGGGCTGAAAGGATTTCCTGGAGTACACCTGATGGGACCCTTGGCCAGGTATGTCTGTGATGTGTGCAGTGAAACCAGACACAAAACTCGTCAGGCGTCCTGTGAGAGAGCAACCTGAGGATGTGGGAGGGAGAGAGAAGGAGAGGGGGAGGGGGATGAGAGGGGGAGGGGAAGAGGGGGAGGGAAGGAGGAAGAGGGGGGAGAGAGGCAGGGGGAGGGGAGGGGGAAGAGGAGGGGAAGGGGGGAAGGAGAGAGAGAAATCAGGGAGAGACAGAGAGAGACAGGGGGTGGGGTGGGAGAGCTGTTGGTTGCCTCAGTTGCCCTGAGGAGAAAATCCCAACATGAACCCGTGTAGAAAAGCTTCGTCTCTCAAATCCCAAACCACGCATGCCTAGAAACCTCAGAATTAAAAAAGGAAAGTCCAGCTTTTCCTCTTTCCAGCCCCTGCTCCCAGAATGACTCTGAGACTATTATTAAATGCCCAAGCCATAGCTTTCGCTGCTCCTTCCCTGACTAGTAACTAACCGATTCAATCTGTTCTATGTCTTCCATATGTTTAGTTACATCTCCTTCAGTTTTCCTTCAGAATCTCTCCCAGTGTATCCCTCAGCATCTCCCAGTGTCTAGAGAGCCTCTCTCTCTCTCTCTCTCTCTCTCTCTCTCTCTCTCTCTCTCTCAGCTCATCTCTTTTATTCTCTCACTATTTCCCAGAATCCTCTCTCTTCCTGCCAGCGTTCCACCTCCTCTTTCCCGCCTCAGCTCATTGGACATTGGCTTTTTAATTGACAGTTGATGCTTATAAGAGATCCTCTCCACATCAGACAGGAAGGAGGACCCACAAGCACTGTGCGCTACCCAGACTGTCTGGCCTTCGGATGGTGGGTCGACCCTCCAGCCTGGAGGAGTCAAGCAAAAATCTGCCACAAAGGCTTCTCTCTTCCCTGAGTATCAGGATGTCGCCAGCACTCACCTCACTCTTTGGCATGGTCACCTGGTAGCTTCTCTTCATAAAGACTGACAGTTGCTAGCACTTGGCTTTCATAAACTTAGAATTTGAGAACTAAAACTAACTCGACTTAACAGGCCTTGATACCACAGTCACAAAACTGAAAGGTGACTCTGACATCTCCCTTGAAGAGTTTGCAAAGCCTGTTTTTAAAAGAATTCTAGCCAGCTGGAAAAAGATGGAGATGGGGACCACCCAAGAAGATGGGGGGGGCGGTGCTGAGTGTCGGGTCCCTGCTTGAAGAGCAACATTGAAAATAATACTGTGAAGCTGGGTGTGGTGTCAACTACCTGTATCCCCAACACAGGAAGTGGAAGCGGGAAGCGGGAGGATTGAGAGTCTGAAGCCAGCCTGGGCTACATGGTAAGTTCCAGGACAACCTGGATAAGAAGGAAGACTCTGTCCCAAAAAACAGTCCATCAGTTAAAATTTTTTAATAAAAATGAGGGAGAAAGAAAGGAAAGTATTAAGTTTGAAAGCTGGAGGAATCATAAAGAACGTCACAGAAATGGCACAGAGACGTGATGTCACGGACAAAATGGGGATTTGGGTGGGGCAATTAAGCCAAAGGGTTAGAGCAGGGGGAGAGGGTGGTGGTGGGGGCAACCTAGGATTCCAAAGAGGTCAGAAGCAACATGGGGTGAAAGCTAGAATTAATTAAAGGTCATGTTCGGTTCACTGTATGAGCCCCCTCCCCCCCCCAAGCAGGAGGAGCCAGCCTGGAGAATCCTCAGCTCCCTCATAGACGAAGGAGAGTCAACACTCACACCTGGTCATAGGGAGTTGTTACTCTAGGAGCCTCATGAGGTGCCTGGACTGCCCCGGATGGACGGTATCCTCATGCTCTTAGAACCTGGCATCTCAGGAAAAGATGAGATTGTAGGGTAGGAGGCAGCCATCACAGGGAGAGGAGAAGCTGGCCAAGGGATGTGGGCTGTTAGCATCCCTAAGGAAGCGCCCAGAGGAGTGGTTCTCAGCCGTGGGTTACAACCCCTTCAGGGGCAGCAACTTAGGCATTTCCATTACAATTCCTAACAGCAGAAAAATTACAGTTATGAAGTAGCGAAGAAATAATTTTATGGTGGAGGGGGTCACCGCAACATGAGGAACTACTGTTTTAAAGGGTCTTGGTGTCAGGAAGGTTGAGAAACACTAGCCTAGAGGAAGTGTCTGCACAGGAGACAGAGGAGGCTGTTCCCCTCAGCACAGGTAGAGGAGAGAGAAGGCCAAGAGACAAAACATTTCCCCCAATAAACCTACCTTCTCAAGGCACCATCTCCCAGTAAAGCCATGGTATAAATCTACCAAGGGGTAACTTCTTGATTAAGTAAGACACCCATCACCAGGCAAACAACGCTCAGAACTGGAGCCCGCAGGGGACATTTCTCAACTAAAACATAGCATGGTTGTTTTGCTTTGTATTTTAAAATATTTTTCTTACTTCTTCTATTTAAAAATAAAGGAACCAGAATAGGCTTTTCTGTCAAAGAGTTTTGTGTTCCTTGTTCTCAGTTTGAAAGGTGAATAAGAAAAACTACATATATATTGTTCCCTAAATATAAGAAAATACTCTAAACCCTGTGGCTTCTTGTTGTAATCTGCAAATGGCTTCTGTCTGGGTAACAGCTCTCAGCCAATAGCCATTCTGTCCTTTGCCTCATGAGATTCCTTCCCTGGGGATACTCTGGCAACGTCTGGAGATATTTTAGGCTGTCACACTTGGGGGAGGTGTTGCTTGCACCATCGGGTGGAGGTCAGGGATGCAACTGAGCATCCTAGGACACTCCTACTGAAGTTGCCCAACATCAGATGTCAATCATGCTACCGCTGTAAACCTGTTTTATGGTTACTGACCATCACAAGGATGAGACGCTGGGCAACCCTCCTGATAGGGCTCTGTTAGCTGCACAATTACTCTTTACTTGCATACTGGCCCCACAATCTACTGTTTGTGATTCTTCTAATGAGTTACTTAACCCCAGTTACTTAACCCTCAGTTTCCCCATCTGTCATGGGAGAGTGCCTAAAATACCTTATACCTTGTTTTGTGGCCCCCCACCCCAAACGCCTTTTCTTTAGCCAAGTGCATAAACATTCAGCTGGGAACTGACCTCGATTGTTCTTTTTCAAGTGAATACCAGAACATCGCTTGAAGGGAGAAATAACTCTCCTCTATCATCCAGGGTTCCATATCTAAATTCTCTCTAGGAAACCCAGGAAGTAACATACATTAGAATTGCTGCAAATACAGACTCCTCCTCTGACAGCCTAAAAGAAATCCATGCCGCAGAGTGCATGGAAGAAGATTATCTATTAATTCCAAGCATTTATGCATTTATCACTGGCCTGTTAGAAAACTGCTTGAAGCAGGCAAGCCTAACAACTCAGCTTTTTCAAAGGATTCCAGTTGGCTGAATCCAGAGAAACGACTGGCCTCTTGGTCTTTCCTATGTAAATGACACAATGCAACATTGTATCTAGCTTCCAAAGATGTAGAAGAGCTGTTGCCCAGCGCCATGAGCATGCGCGGCAAGCACCTGCCTTTACCTCGCCAGCATCCCTCCAAGTCACACCCTCCCCTCCTGGGTATGAACAAAGTTCTTTCTCTGGCTAAAGCACTGGCCAATGTGGCCAACAGTCAGGATGAAAACCACAAGTGGGCACCTCGCCATGGCTGGTACCCCGGCAGCTGAGCTGTCTACTTGGCTGGGCTATAGTATCCAGTGATTTAATCAAAATAATGTGGGTGCTACTACAACGGGGTCTATTTGTGGTGATACGCTCACATGCACACTAATAAACACGCATTGATTCTTTTAAAAGCCTGGCTGACAGGGGCAGCCCACACTGGTTGCAGCGGACTGAGAAGCAGGGAATGAGGACCACATCCAACATCCCAGCTGGAGAAACTGTCCAAGCCGCATCCTTTTCCCCTCACTTCCCTTATCCCATCCCACCAGAGCGCTAGCTCTTTAAAAAGACTATGTTCTCTGGACTCCCGGAACAATGCTATCTTGTGCTTTAAAAGTCTCCCTTCAACATGACCAGAGCCACAGGAGGATGGAGAAAGAGGGACAGAAAAAGATGAAGTGTATTTCTAGAGAGGCTACCTTGGCATGGGGTTGAAGGGTCCAATAAGGAAGGGCAGAGAGATGGAAGGGCAGAAGGTAATGGGAAGAAAGTTCACTCTGGTCCTTCAGGAAGGACCCAGGCAGGCAGGCGGAGCCACGGGCTCCTCTGATGGGAAGTCGGAGAGTGGAGCAGAGAGCGACATATTTTATCACTTACACCGAATGCACTCAATGAACGCTATTAATATTTTAAATTAAGCGCTATGTGCCAAACAGCCCTACAGGAAGGGATTTACAAGCCAAAAAATAATGAAGTAGGCTGTCTAGACTCAAGAGTTTTATCTTAAACAACATACTGTTTCATCTCCAGTTATCTGTGTTAAGACCCTAATTACCTGTGAGAAGTTTGGCCCAGTGTCTGACAGATCTGGCCTTGGAGAACCCAAGCACATGGAAGTTGTAGACACAGGTATGGGCCCTTCACTTGTTCCAAGTAATAGCCCGGCACATGCAGACTCCATGTTTAGAGCCAGTGAGGATCTAGGCGTTCCTGAAGCAGTCTAGTCCATCTGGCACATGACCATCAGGTGGCTCTAGCCTTGAAGATCTTTTTTTCTGTTTTTTTCTTTTTTTCTTTTTTTAATTTTATTTATTATTATTTATTATTTATTATTATTATTTTGGTGCTAAAGACTGAAGCCATACTTTGTATATACTCTTGTCACAGTGCCACACCACACCCACAGATTCTACACATTCTGATTGTCCAAACTCACAAGCACAGAACAGCTGGTCCCTGCCACAGTACAGGTTATGAGAGGCACCAAATCAACACATTTGTGCCCAGGAGGCTGCTGACTACACTGCCAATAGGGATGAGCCCAGACAGAGCTGAGGGATTTCTCTATCAGCCGCTACAAGAAGCGCCAAGCTTCTGGCCACCCACCCAGCAGCTAAAGAAGTCATCAAGACTGAGCAGTGTGCTGAGGAAATCTCGCCCCGTGGATCTGCTCTGCCCCCACCCCCTGCAGTATTGATGGCTCAGGTCCTTTCTGGAAAAAACTGCACTGGGGGGGTGGGGGCGGGGTGGGGACTGAGGCTCATCCAACAGACTTAATTCCGCACCTAATCAGATAAGGTGAAGGTTAAGAAGTCATTAACGATAGATGACAATTTTCCCTGGAATTGGATTAATGAACATTATGGTCCCCTGGGAGATGTTAAAGTATCTGAAAGAAAGGAAATTACAGAGGCTGACTTTTTTTTTTTTTTTAAAGTCTCATTTTTATTCAAAGAGCACTTCAGGTTAAAAATAGAATACAGAGGAAAGAAACTCATTTATAAAAAACCAGGAGAAATGTTGGGTTTTCTGCCTCTTTTATTAGTGCCTTCTGGCTTCAAGGCTGCCATCTCAAGTCCCCTAGCAGGGGCTTCCTGGAAGTTACCCGGAACTCTGACCTCAGAGGGGTGCTTTCCAAACCGGGACACGCCCTGCAGGCATGTCCCATGCTAGTGTGAAGAACCTTGGATCAAGTGCAATGGCATGAGACTCTGCATTTTGTGTTTATGTGTATGTATACAAGATGTGTATGTGCACATTTACATGGAGGTCAGAGGTCATGCTCTTGTGTCACACCCCAGGCCATCATCCTCCATGCTATTTGAGACAGGGTCTCTCACTGGAACCTGAGAAACTTATGCAAGCTGCCCTCCTCCGGTCTCCACCTCCTGAGGGAGGTATTTCAGTCATGTGAGAACACCCAGCATCTTCTTGTGGGTTTTAGGGATCACGTGACAACACCCAGCATCTTCTTGTGGGTTCTAGGAATCAAACTTAGATCCAAGCAGACTTAGTCTCTCCAGATGACTCTGCATTTTTTAAAAACGTTCCAGGGTGATGCCCAGGATGACTTACGGGCAGAAGCAGGATAGGGGATCATTGTGTCCCAAAGCCCAGAACAGGCCTCAGTTTTTTAAAGGCTAGTCACTCTCCAACCTGACCAGGAGGAGGCCCCATTGAATGGACAATGGCCTGGGCTTTGGCCATTATTCCCCCCTCCCCATTCTTTCCCTATTTCTGATGTTCTCGTGTCCTGATGCTCCTGTGTGCACACCTTGAATGGACACGCTCCCCTATGCTGTCATGCCAGGCTGGACGCATCAGCTGCCTACTGCTGAGCATAGTACCTCAAAGCAACAGTGAATACCAGTTCTCTCTGATAGCAGAGAAGAATTCAGGCACGGCATGGCTTAGCGCCGGGCAGTGGGGAGGGGATCCGTCGTGGGGTCTCCTGGGACGATGTGGCCAAAGATGTCAGCTAGGGTTGACGGAGGCCAACAGGCCATGACCAGCAAATAGCTGCAGATCTTATTCCTTCCTTCCTCTCAAGGTGTCTCTGAAGGGCGTGTGGGTGTGAAGGGCTTAGTAGTCGGCTTCTGTGAGTATGAAAGAGAAGGGGGGGGGGGGTGGAAAGATGGCTCAGCGGTTAAGAGCACTGATCGATCTTTCAGAGGACCCAGGTTTAGATCTAGCACCCACATGGCATCTCACAATGTCTGTACTGATAATTCAAGGGGATCTAGTTTCAGAGAGAGAGAGAGAGAGAGAGAGAGAGAGAGAGAGAGAGAGAGGAGGCAGAAACTATGTTTTAATGGTTCTTCCTTGGAATTTACCATCATTCATACCACTTAATAGAAGACACTAAGTCTTTTCTACATCCAGTAGGGGAGTTAGGTTCTATTTGCTACAAGAAAAATCATCAAAGATATTTTTTAAGGGATCATCCTCTGAAGTGGAAACTTTTAGTTTCTTTGGGAACTCACTTATGTCAAATGATGTTTTGCTGGGGCACACAGGTGAAAGGATGTCTTGCTAAAGCAGATATGGGATGAAGGAGTAGAAATATGACCCCAAGGACAGTGGGAGCGGGAGCATTGGTTTGGTTTGCTCTGCCTCGCTGGTTTTCCTCGCTAATGACACACAAGTATTAGTTGGCCCTACATAGCATTGTAAAGCTCCAGGAGTGGTGACACCAGAGAGAAGCTCGTAGGGGAGCTGCTTGTGAGTGCCCTGCAGCTTCCTGCTGCTTCTGCAGCCTCACCTCAGGCAGGTTGGCAAACCTTGTGGGTTTCTTCAGGATTGAACTACAGCTGCCGATTCGTGCCTGGTGTCTGCCTGTCAAGAGGACTAGATTGCAGCTGTGGATTCGTATTTGGTGTTTGCTCTAGGACTGAACTGCTGCCCAAGAAGATTGAGCTTGTCCCCAAAAAACTACTGCTAAACAGGTCCATTTTCCCCATATCCTAACAACATTTTTCTTCTACTACCCCTGGTGGGTGATGGGCTAGAGGAGAGGTTGAGCACTTATTAAAATAGGTTGGAGAAACTTATGCCATCAATCCTCAGTAGATTATATGTTCCAAAAATGGTATTGTGGATCCCCTGTGTTCTACTAGAATACATCCAAGAAGAATTCAACAAGAGACAGACTTGACCGGGGAGGACAACGAATTTGGCTGTAACCAGCAGGAAGTGTTGAAAGTGATGCACAGCTCTGGGGGTGTGTATGTGTGTGTAGTGTGTATGTATGTTGGGAGGGGGGCATTGATTTGCCTGTAACATACGTGGGAGCCAGAGGTGGGCATCTGGAATCCTCATCTATCACCTCCACCTTTTATTTGGACAGTGTCTCTCAATGAACCTAGACTGGGTGATCAGGGAGTCCCAGGGAGGCACCTGTGCTCCATCCCAGCACTTCTGGTTGTATAGATTCATGCTCCTGTACCTGCATTTAACATGGATGCTTGGGAGTCACGACTTGGGTCCTCTGCTTGGACAGCAAGCACTTGACTCAATACCCCAAACACCCCACCCCCAACCCCTGCCATGGTCTACTTTAAGGATAGGCCATAAAGGGTAGCAGTCCTCTGGCCTCTGGATTCAGATACACACTTTCAGTGCCTCAGATGACTAGATTAAGAAGTCCACCATCTTGATGATGCTTCATAGAGAAATCGCTCTTTTAAGAGCCCAGATGAGGGCCCAACAGGCAGACAGGCACCATCAACAGCCAGACATGGACAAAGAGCTCCCTTGATTCCTGCTTCCCGGCTATAGACTCCTATTGTGAAAACCAGGCATCCTGGAGCAGACTCCAGCTGTGTCCCTTGGGCTCTGCTCTGATTCTGGGCTCACAGAATCCAAGGGCAGAATGAATACTTGCTCTCAGTCACTCAGGTGCAGGGGTCATTTGTTACGCAGCAGCAGTTGGTAACTGGTACACATTCCCCATCATCTATTCATGGCGTTGCCTGCCTTGACCCCCGACATGCATTTTAGACTATTAGATAATGAGTCTTCAGGACATTTTGTAGTGCTTTACCCAATGTATGAAAGCCCACAACTAGTACAGGGCTTTGTACTATACGCTAGACATGCTTATTGAATGAATAACAAATGTATCAGAGTTGGTAGGATTTGGCAGGGTGAGTTCTCATTGGCTAAAGCTCTTGAGGTCTACACTAGTTTGAAGCCCTATAGTGGAGTTAATGACTGACCACTGAAGCACTTACTTCCCCACCCTCTGCAGAGCTGCTCTGTTTCACCCTGACCCTCTTGAGACCTTCTTCATTCACAAGGAAAACATTTATCAACGACTCCTGCTGTAACCCAAGTGCTTGCATAACATTAACATAAACAAATAGTCACAGTGATTATAAAAGTGGTTGTGACCTCCAGCCAGAGATACTTAGGATTAATGCTGACTCTAAGTTGTTACAATAGTAGCCTCTTGAGTGGACTTGACCTTCTCCAGACTAAACACACAGTCAGAAACATGTTTGCAGATCCTAACTTACATTCAAATGAAATACATTGAATCTTCGGGCTATTAAATACTCCTTAGGAGACTGTGTGTCCATTCATGTCTTTGGCTTCTCTTTCTGTTTAAGTGCTGTGTATACATCAAACACTTCTGAGATTTGGAGAGATGTTTCTGGAGTTGCTCTGGATAAGATTCATCAGTGAACTTTCAAAACACCTTACTCTTCATGAGTGAGCTTCCAAAATGCTTCTCTACTGGCTCAGTGACTTGTTATTTTTTTGGGTTTAATAATATTCCAGTTAATATTCATACCGCTAAGGTATAACCAGCTCCTCCTTTGGAGGTAAATAAATAATTCAATTCCTACTTAAACCCTCCCCCGCCCCCATGCCAAGTCTGACATCTGTCCTTCAGCTGAAGACAATTATCTAAACAGGGCTGTCTCTCTCATCATCTCATTATCTCATGATTAAGTTTAACCCCCAGAAAAATCTTACAAATGCTAATTAAATCGGAAAAGGGAAAACAAAGTGTCAATCAAGACGGATCTGCAGCTGCCTGTCTTCCGGAGCAGGACAGAACTTAAATGCCCTGGTACCAAATGCGGATGAACCACACTTGGAGGAGATGAGAGAGGCAGGAAGTGTGTCCACAGTCTACACATGTGCAATGGCCATTATTGATGGTCAGCTAGACAGGACGTAGAAACACCTTGAAGACAAACCTCTGGGCATACCTCTGAGGCAGTTTCTGGGTTAGGGTCACTGGGGTGCAAAGACCCAGTCTTAATGTGGACAGCACCACTGCAGGGGTCAGACTCCTAAATAGCAAAGAGGATGTGAACTGAACACCAGTGTTCAGCCCTGGTGAACTTACTTCACGCTCTCTTACTCGGGAAGGTGGATACAATGTAACGAGCTACCTCCAGCCCCTCCTGCTGCTGAGCCTTTACCAGGACCGCACTGCATCCTTGAACTGAGAGCCAACATAGACCTTTCCTTCCTTAAGTCACATTTGTCAGGCACTTAGCTAATACAAGTGTTGAAGAAATCAAAGCCCGGGCGGGCGTTTCCCATCCCTTTGACCTATGGCTTGCTTTGGAATTATTTCCAAAGCCATTGGGGTGATTCCAGTTGTGGTTTAACAAAAGAAAGAGTTACTATCAAATTAGCAAGGTGGGTTGCATTTCAAAACAAGCCTGATATGAACAACTCGGTGGTACCATTGGGTAACCAGCCTTCAAACCACACACCATCAGGGCCTCAGAGGTCACCACTGGTGACAAAGAAGAGGAAGTAGGCCACTCCCTGTGGGAGGCTTGCAGAGGCATAGCAGTGCTGGCTTGGTCCGAAGCACAGAATTCAGAGCCCAGTGGGCAAAACTGACTCTGAACCCGTGCCTTTCATCTAGCCCCTCCCAGTCACCCACGGCAGGTGGTGGGATATGTGTCTTGCTGAGCATGGGCCCTGAGCCATGTTCAACAGACAAGTCGGCAGTGGAACCCAGCATGCCTGTGGGGATACTGAGCGTAGAACAGTCTCTCTGTGCATCAGACCGGAGCAGTGTGGCAGCTCAGCCAGCATCTCAGGAGCCATGGCAACCCTTACTTGCACCACGGTTGTGACAAATGGCCCGGCAAAAGGAATTTAAGCAAGGAAGGGTTTCTTTTGGCTCACCATTGCTTCCAGGCTCATCACCCAGGGTGGTGGGCAATTCCTGGCACCAGAATTATTGTATCTGTGGTCAGGAAGCAGAGAGTGGTGGTTGGTTACCTCTGCTTAGCTTGAGTTTTCATTTGTATTCAGGCCAGGAGCCTAGCCCACATTTACTGTGTGTCTTCTTATCATATTTAACCTCATCAAGCCAACCCCTTATAGGCACACCCAGAAGCTAACCTAATTTAGGCAAGCCCTCACAGGTGTGCCCGCCAGAGATGTTCCTTCTGGGTTCTGTCAAGCTGACCAACAGCCAGTATTAACCAGCACACCCAGGAGGGATCACACCTCCTGGAGTACACAGACACATCGAGACCAGCTCCAGGTACAGTTTCAAATGTGGCACTTGCCTCTTCCCAGAACAGCCCAGCTATCTGTTGGAAGAGCAGCCGGACAAATGCCTAGTTGCCGGGCTACAGAGGTAGCTGAGTGGGGCGCTGGTCTAGCCTGTGGGCACACAGAATGGATTTGCCCCAAAGCACGGACAAGCAAATCTCAGCTTTAAGAAGCATCAGAGCTTTTACCAGAAAGCATAAAGGAGGAAAAAGACAGCATAGAGTAACCTAGTGACAGATCATAATATCAAAACATCAGATTGGAGGGAAATGAATTTCAAGCTATGGATTAAAGGGAGAAGGCAGTCATAAGAGCTGAAGAGAATGGCAGGCTATCAAGATGACTCAGCAGATAAAGAACTTGCCACTAAGCCCAGCAGCCGAGGATCCAGCCCTAGCACACAAGGCAGAAAGAAACAGATGTGACTCCAAGTTGCCCTCTGACACCCTGTATACACTGCGAGTATATGCACACACATATGCTCACCCACAAACACACAGACACAGACCCACATGAAGACACACATGCTCACACACATACACAGACCCACAGAGACATACATGTTCACATATACATACACACAGCCAGACACATTTACACACAGACACACACACATGCTCATACACACACACACACATGCTCACCCACAGACACACAGACACATACCCACATGAAGACACACATGCTCACACACACATACACAGGCCCACAGAGACATACATGTTCACATATACATACACACAGCCAGACACACTTACACACAGACACACACGCACATGCTCATACAGACACACACATATGCTCACCCACAGACATACAGACACACATGCTCATACAGATATATACACACAGTCATACATACTCACACACACATGCCTACACACTCATACATATATGCCCACCCACAGACACACACATACATACACAAACACACATGCCCACAGATACACATGCTTACACACACATACACTGACACATACATATTCACTCACACATATACACATATACACACATGGACACATATTCACACATGCATAGACACACACATGCTCACACACACATTCATATATAAACCCACACAGAGATACACACGCTTACATATACATACACACAGACACATACACGCTCACACACACATGCCCACAGATATATATATACACTCACCCACAGACACACACTCACACAAACACACACAGACACACATGCCCCCATACACAGATATAATCATATACACACACTTATTCATGCACACATGTACAGACACATTCACGTACACATGCACTCATAGACACACATGGACACACATTCACACATGCATATAGACACACACACAGACACACATGCACACACTTGCTCATTCTCTCTTTCTCAATATAATAAACATTTTAAATAAAAAGTTTCAAATCACAATTTAATAATCCCAGGCTAGGTGCTAACATAAACCCACTCCTTTATTGTCAGTCATTTCTTGTTAAATATGACACTGGAAAGCTTGTGGGCAGTCACTACCAACATCGCAGGCTTAAACTTGAGACAAAAGAGCCAGTGGTGACGCACGCCTTTAATCCCAGCACTTGGGAGGCAGAGGCAGGCAGATTTCTGAGTTCAAGGCCAGCCTGGTCTACAGAGTGAGTTCCAGGACAGCCAGGGCTATACAAAGAAACCCTGTCTGGGGGCGGGAGGAACGACTTGAGACAAAAGCAATGAGTCACATGACTATCCCATCTCTCTAGGTCCAATACAAATTCAAAGTAACACCACACAAAAAAATGTTTCCAATGAGTTCCTTAATGAAAAAGAAAGTATCATTCAGCACTTAGGGTTTTCATTGTATAGAACATCTGTATCTGGACTGATACAGATGTTCTATACAATGCAGAACAATAAAATTGAGAAAAAGAAATGAAAAGGTCAATGTATTCAAAGGGAAGCCAAATAGATAGTGCTTTTAAAGAATCCTTAAATAAATAATACTTTCCCAAATATCCTCACAAGGTACAATAAAATGTAATTTGCTTCATTCATAATTTTTAACCATTGAAGCAGAAGACAGGATGAAGTGTGTGACCAGCCAACAGGAAGGAACCGTTCATGACAGGAAGGAAAGATGCCGTCAGCCCCACCACTGGGCAATCTGAGTACAGGATGGGCCTACCCTTGAGGGAATCCCCAGACCGCCACATGGCCTCCTGGGAACAAGGAGGAAATGACTCACAGCCAAGAGAAAATGGCAATGTAACCCAAATAGGGAAAGGTGGGCTTCCACCCAGGGTAAGAGAGATGCTACTCTGGTCTTGGATGAGACACATTCTTTAAGAAAATAGAACTTGACCACGTGGAAGGAGCTCCCTCCCGCCAGGACACTAAGAGGAAGCGCTGAATAGGCAGAAACCCAGAGATTCAGCCAGACCTGGGTGGCTCACACTCAAATCCTAGCGATCTTGAGTTATAGTGCCCCTCCCCCCCAAAAGAGGAATAGAAACCCAAGTTTGTCCCCAAGGTCAACTTCCTCCTCTGCAGAATTATGTATGTCACTCTCTGACAGCTCGTGATGCAATGTGGACCACAGGCCTAGAGAAAGGGGTTTGGTTATCACTCATTGGAGAGGAAAGATCCCAGCCCTAGGAAAGGCTTCACTGATGGATGCACGGTTCACGGTTCTACCTAAGTAGGGAGCTGACGTTCTTGGTTTCCTCGCATTAATCTGCATCTGCACCACAGCTGGGATGTGGGGGAGGGTGCAACCTGCAGTGGGGAGACCGAAAGCTCAGGGCTAGAAAGAGTTAAATCAAGGCAGAGCAGACCACAGCCAGGGAACTTAGTGGCTGCTTAAATCAGAGAAACTCCTTGTCTGAGCTTAATGAGCTATGAGTTCTTCATCCTACAAGGCAGTGGTTCTCCACCCAATGTTATTTAAAGACCTCTTTGGAGGTCGCATATCAGATATCCTGCATATCAGATATTTACATTATAATTCATAACAGTAGCAACACTACAGTTATAAAGTAGCAACCAAGAAACTTTACGGTTGTAGGTCACCATAGCACGAGGATCTGTATTAAAGGGTCTCAGCATTAGGGAGGTTGAGACCCACTGAGCCACAGGGAGATCATAGGCCACATCCTAGGGTTTTCCGATAGGGATATAAATCTCAAGTCTATATAACCTCTCCAAAACAGAGTGTGGATTGAGCAGATCCTGGACAAATGTTTGGTGAATGAATGAATGAATGAATGAAGTAAATCAAGATGCAAGAAGTAAATCAATATAGATGGTGGGTCAGAGACCCAGAATCAGGCAGGAGGCCTGTGTAAGACAGGACATGATGGAGACTTGTCTAACTGAGTCCCAGATCCTATATGGTTCTTTAGAAGTGGAGACCAAATTCGACCTAGCTGGCCTGGGCCCTTCAAGTCCTTAGTCACATCTGCCCACAGTATGCAGAATTCAGAAGTCTCTTCCTTGGTCTCACATGCCTCCCTAGGCATCTCTTGAAAGCTAGCCACCAGCAACATGTCTGACCAGAAACGCCTCAAAGGATATGAAGACTTAGTTCATTATCGGGCCAGCAAGGAATGTGCTACACCACTCAGCTGTCAGAAGCCCCTCCCCCTCCCAAACCCCCTAACTCCCGCTAGCTGGATGGGACCCAAGGCCACAGAGCTCCTACTTTCCACCCTCAAGACAGGTCTACATGCAGCCGAAGACTGTTTCCTGTCTGCTCCTGCGATATTAAATACCGATTTAAATCCTCAAACGGGACGAGGGAACCCCTTCTCATTTCTACAAGCTGGGAGTCCAGTTCTAGCACTCATTACACAATGGATCTTCCCACTTTAGCAAGAGACACTAATTATTCTATTTAACTGGTGACGGATGACCCCACCCCCCCACCCCCGTTCCCACATACGACTGCTTGCCAAGTTTCTAATGCTGATTAGTTTGCGAACGGCTTGGACCCCTCTTCTGTGCGCTATAGTCTGCCAAACCCCCGTGGGCACCTCAAACTCCCTGACCTCCCAGCCCATTCCATCTCTGCTCCCTTCACCCCTGAATTGGCTCAGTTCCTGCCCACACCGGTGCGTGGAGAACAGCTGTGGCTTAGTGTGGTCTTGCTCTGCTGTCACACCTAACAGTCTGGTTACTCCGTGGGAGGGCTGCCCCCGGTCGGCCTCCCTGATTCCTATGATAAGCTAAGATTGTGTGTTTTAAATTTGCAGATATTCCAGTCTGTAGATCCTGGGATAGTGAGGTTTTTTGGTTTTTGTTTGTTTTTTTTTTTTTGAAAGCTAAGGGTCTGCTTACTTGGACCACTGACACAAGTCTCTCCTAGTACTCAAAAAGAAACCACACCCTACGCATGCCTAGAACCCCAGCAGTTGGGAGGGTGAGATAGAAGGCTGGCACGCCAAAAGTTCGGAATACCCAAGATCCAATTCACAGACCACATGAAGCCCAAGAAGAAGGAAGACCAAAATGTGGATGCTTCAGTGCTTCTTGGAATGGGGGAGAAATATGGAGACAAAGTGTGGAGCAGAGACTGAAGGAAAGGCCATCCAGAGACTGCCCCACCTGGGGATTCATTCCACATACAGCCACCAAATCCGGACACTATTGTGGATGCCGGAAAGTACTTGCTGCTGGGGCTGTCTCTTGAGAGGCTCTGCCAGAGCCTGACAAACACAGACAAATAGGAAGCCAACCACTGAACTGAGCGCAGAATCCTGGATGGAGGAGTTGGAGAAGGGACTGAAGGAGCTGAGGGGGTTAGCAGCCCCATAGAGGGAACAACAGTGTCAAACGGCCAGACCGCTGAAGCTCCCGGGGACTGGACCACCAACCAAAGAGTTCACATGGAGGGACCCATGGCTCAGGCCGCATATATGACAGAGGATGGCCTTTGATGGACATTAGTGGGAGGAGAGGCCCTTGGGCCTGAGGTTATTAGATGCCCCAGTGTAGGCAAGTGCTAGGGAGAGAATACAGGAGTGGGTGGGTGGGGGAGCACCCTCATAGAGGCAGGGGGAGGAAGATGGGATGAGGGTTCCCGAAGGGGAGACCTGGAAAGGGGAAAACATTTGAAATGCAAATAAAGAAAATATCCAACAAAAAAAACTTAAAAAGGAGGGTGGCATATGTGAGCCCATCATCGTTAAGACTACACATTAAAAGCTTAGCTCCAAAACTTAAAACAAAATCCATGACTCGGTTTGGTAGGTCAGACCCAAAAGTCGCAGCACAGTCCACCAGCTACAAGCATTTCTCCTTTCTAGGCAGAGACGCGTAAGTAAGCAATGCCTATCCAGCCAGCAGTCACACGTGGAGAACATCAGACCCTGTTCACAACACTTTTCCCCAGCCCCACCCCTTGAAGGGCCACTAGCTGTTCTCTGCCCTAGAGCTGGAAGCTGTTTGGGCTCAGACACAGCTCGCTCGCTTGCTCGCCTCTTTCTGCTACTCTGCAGCCGGTTGACAGGGATTAAAGTAAACAAATAAAAATTGCCATTGAGGGAGAGCCAAGTTCCAGGGGCTGCCAAGGGCTCGCTCCCTCCCTCCTGACTTGACAAGGCGGCTCCTTCATAGCCTAACAAAGAAGGTTGTGACACATTTGGACACAAATACAAGTTGGCGACGTCTCTTTCAGAGTTCCGGACTCGGTGTGGGGTTGTGGGTCGGGTGGGAATGAATTGAGCAGATGACCAAAGCGAGGGGCAGCATCTCTAGGATCTTAGCAGTAAGCTTTGCTTCTGGGTTCAGGAGGGCACACAGCTGCAAGCCCCGCCTCCTCCAATTCCTACCCTACGTTTCATCAGCATACACCACACACACACACACACACACACACAACCATCCTTCCCTCTTGCCCCTTAAGCTTCAGGTGTGGAAACTCCAAGATACTCGTGCAGCATGTCTGGCCCCAAGGTGGCATGTGATCCAGTGCTCTATCTAGTTTAGTCTTTCTTCCCACACAAGACTGCCTCACCTCTTCCTTCCCTCCCCCTGTCGCGGTCCACAAGTTACGCTTGTTCTTCAAACTTGTCCTCGTGCTCCCTGACTCCATTGTAGCCACAAGATAGGAATGGCCACTGTCATCTCTGGGTCCAGCGCTTTGAAACACGACGCCGGCCCATGACAACAGTGGTGCTCATTAAATGTCCACTGAAAGGACGGCAAAGCCATTCCGTTGTTTGAGCCTGTTTGGCGTCAGGTGAAGATTCAGAGCACCACCTGAGTTCAAAGCCAACTGCCCTGTTGGAAATGCCTTTCCCGTCATCCTAAGGTCTGGCTCTGCTTATGAGAACTGGCTAAAAAGTATGGGTCCTTGGCCTAGTAGTTCAGTCATGGGTCTATAGTGGTCACTTTCTGTTTGAGGGGCTGTCAAAGTAGAAAGTGCACAAAATAGTCACGTATCCAGGAACACCAGTCCCAGTGAAGGCATTATCCAGAAAGTAGACTCATTTGAACACCTGCTACATAGCCTTGGGATATTAAGATGGTCCAGCCTTCTCCACACCTGCTTACAGTAAGGTGTGCGGCAAACAATAAGGGTCTCTGTGGTCTCCACTCCTCAAACACTAAAGTGGTGCTCAGTGCCCCTGAGCCAGGGGACTGCTATCCCCACTAGACCATAGTGGGGATATGGGCTTGAGGGCAGGGTCCCTGCATCACCTTGGGTTCCTCTGCTCCCAATCCATTTCATGTACAGCACCATGTTGTACTGGGACCTGCAAATCTGCTGAATATTTAATATTACCATTTATCAGCTGTACTGTGATGGTTGGGTCTCAGACTGGTTCGATGCCCTGTGCTTTACCGAAGAGACACACCTGTCCTGACTACTGTAGACCTGTAGCTGCCCACAGGGCTGGTACACAGAGCCATACTGGGAAATAGTCAACCCCTGTCTGGAGAGACTCAGACAAAGGGGAAAAGTTTTATTTATGGCTATATTAGTTGCTTTTCACACTGTGTAATAAATATCTGACAAAAGCAACTTAACTTTTTAAAACCTTATTTACTTGGCTTTTTTTTAAAGGTTTATTTATAATTATATGTAAGTACACTGTAGCTGAGCTCATTACAGATGGTTGTGAGCCACCATCTGGGGTTGCTGGGATTTGAACTCAGGGCCTTCGGAAGAGCAGTCAGTGCTCTTAACCGCTGAGCCATCTCTCCAGCCCCCTTATTCACTTTTAGTACATTGGTGTTTTGTGTGCATGTGTATCTGTGTGAGGATGTGAGGTCCCCTAGAATTGAAGTTACAGACAGCTAGCTGTAAGATGCCATGTGGGTACTCGGAATTAAACCCAGGACCCTTGGAAGAGCAGCCCCTACTCTTAATCACTGGGCCATCTCTCCAGCCCCCAAAAGCAATGGAAGGAAGAGTTTATTTCTCCCCACAGTTTGAGGGTGTTGTCTAATGGAGGCATCGCAGTCACGGTGACAAATAATGATGGTGAGCCTGCTTTTTCCTTTCTTCTCAGCCTAGCACCCCAGCCTAGAGAATGGTCCAGCCCACATTCAGGGTGGGTCTTAGAAAACCCCTGACATTTCAGCAGCTGGCCTCTAGCACACTTCTGGATGTGGAGTCAAGGATGCTACACCGATGATGATGACGGGGCCTTCTTGACTTTGTTGGCAGCTGAAAAGATGACATGGAGAGCAGGCACTGCTGGCAGCCAGGCTTCTGGAGAGAAGCCATCTCTAGGGGTCAGAATCCAGAGTGCCTACCTAACACAGTCACACAGTATGCGGATGAAAGGATAGAAAATACAGCCTAACTCTAATGAGCCCAAGAAATCAGGAGTTTAAAAATGCTATCTTGCTTTGTTAGAAACTAGGTGAAAGGTCACACTCCAGAGCCCACCCTTTGTTTAGAGCTAGCAGAAAGGCCTTGAATAGGAGATCCTGGCCCCATAAGGTAACTGGAAATGGGCTAAGCTTATCTTCTGTAAACTTACGCCATTACCCCTAAGCAGGAGTTCACACAGCTGTAGACGTTATAGGAAACTAATTGGCCAGCCTGGTCTACAGAGTGAGTCCCAGGACAGCCAGGGTTTACATGGTTACACAGAGAAACCCTGTCTTGAAAAAAAAAAACAAAACCAAACCCCCCCCCCAAAAAAAAAAGAGCAGAAAAGAGCGGGCAAATGTCTCATCCTCTGTTGGTTTGAGTGGGAGTCACTGGGTTTCAGAAGACTCAGAGGTTGTGGTTTAACACGTCAGAGAGAGACCTCAGAAGATTAGGAAGCAAGTCCTTCAGTGAGACTGTGCTACACACCTGTGGAAGAGCAGGCGACTCTCTGTGGAAGGAACTGCTGCTTATGTCTCAAATCTTCCTCTCATTCCAAGAAAAGAACCCCCAGTGCGATACACCCTTACTCTCTCATGCAAATTATGTGAAAGTGCTTTCCCGCCTCCCAAGGCCCACCATTAATTAATTCCCCACCCAGCAGCCTGCTTGGTACAGTGACCTTCAAGTATAACACCCGGCCACACTCGGCTAGACACCAAAACCCCATTTTTATTCATCGCTGTTGAATTTGTATGGCTTTCTTCCTTCTGCCAGTCACAGCTGCCGGCTGACGCAGCCCATGAAGGTCTTTATAAAGCACAGTGCTATCGGCCACCAAGTTTACTCTGAGCACGCACACCAAAGCATCACTGGAGAATTCTTCCAAAAACACCTTTTGGAGGATCAATAGCGGCAGCATCTCATCATAAAAGGAACAGAAGCCAAAGGGAAAAAGCTGGAGCGCATATATTACCAGAGTATCGGTCACCCTTGTCTTAAGACATCAAGGCTGGCCAGGCAGTGGTGGTACACACCTTTAATCCCAGCAATTGGGAAGCAGAGGCAGGTGGAGTTCTGAGTTTGAGACTAGCCTGGTCTACAGAGTGAGTTCCAGGACAGCCAGGGCTACGCAGAGAAACCCTGTCTCGAAAATACAAAAAAAGAAAAAAAGAAAGAAAAGAAAGGAAAAGAAAAGGAAAGAAAAAAAGAAAAGAAAAGAAAGAAAAGACATCAAGGCCAGCAGATGATTATGAGCTTAGTTCAACAGTGGACATTGGTTCAGTTCTAGGGAATCTGCATTTGGAAGGCGGTTAAGGTAGCCAACCTTTCCTGGTTTGACTGTATTATATTGCCCACTACAGACAAGAAGAGTCTATATGCAAAGCAAGAGCAAGATGAGTAAGGTAGGGTAACGCAAAGTCCCTCCGGGGGGCAAACATAACACAAATGGAGAAAGCGGTACCTTGAGGTGAACCACCTTGCCTGTCCCCCTGGACCTAAGAGCAGCATCAGTTAAGTAGCCGCACCTTGAAGCTTCTGTCCCGTGGAAATTTGCAGAACGTCTGGTCAGTTGAACACACGACTGTTCTTGCCTAGCCTTGTGACTGTGATTTGCTGCGTCCACCACTCTCCCATCCACTCTAGCATGGGCAGAGCATCTTTCTCCCTTGGCCTCTCCTACCCTTTTTCTCTCTGCACAGCTAAACTAAGCCTGACCCTTTTGGTACATACTAAGGGTTTAATCTCATAAGAATGCTCTCAAAAAGTCAAGGGAATACTTTGTGGAGAGCAGTAGTGCGGGTATAATCTTCTATCTCGTAAGCATGCCTACCTAGGCTGATTTCTATGGCTTGAAGGCGTTAGAACAAAGCGTCCACGTTGAAGAAACCCCTCATGTTTATGCCAAGCCTTGAGGAACTGAACACACAGAGGCTTGTGTGTTCATCCAGGGTAGAACCTATCATGAGACCTCTGAATTGATCTTTCAAGGAGCCTTCTGCAGTGGGGAGAACACGGCCAGGAAGTACTTCTCCCATACAATGTTTTTCAACACAGCTCTGATAACTCCCAGGCCATCTGCCTCTTCCCAGAATCCTCTACCGTCCCACACGCCCACACCCCCACAATTCCTCTGTACACTTTCCCGGCTGTCGGCTCCCTGCCATCGGACAGTGTGCTTGTCTGGCTGGGTAGGAGATACTTCGAGACCACCTTCATCTCTCTGTGGAGTACGTCACAATGTATTTTCCTGCTTCACAATGAAAAACAACAACAAAACAAAACCCAAGCCCCAAGTAAAGTGACGGGAGTCGCAAGGTTTTAGAGCAGGGTTCCCTTAACTCCATACTAAGAACCCCTTCTCCTGGGGAGCCCACAGCTGGTCTCCCCCTAAACAGCTGCACACAGCCCCTAAAGGGAACTTCAAGACTGGGCATGCTTGGTCGATTCGGTGATTCCCACACTGCACACTCTGTCTGGGGATGCAGAGAGGTATACTGTGCATTTTAAGTTAGGCGGATGACACACATTCCTAGGATCTGAGAGAGGTCAGAATTCTCTTCGTCAATAACCCCCTTCTTTCCTGGAAACCTGGCATCAGGCCAGGAGGGAAGGCCTCCTCGAAGGATTGGAAATGCCTCTTATGCCCTCAGGACCTAAGATAAGACGAACTGGAGGAAAACAGGAAACTGTGTTTTGCTGAGAGGGGCCAGGGGGCCTAGTGAGAACTCTAAACCTACTCTACTTCAAATTAAGTCCCTTCATTTCTATCTCTGGTATATGAAAACAAAACGTGGCAGGCTAACCACAATGCTCTTCTAGTAGTTTTCATTCTTTAAGAAGAATTAGATATGTATCGCTAGCATGTGCCAATTTTATAAATGTAAAAATGTACTTTCCGTAATTTATAAAATATATTAAATGATTTACTCCTACTCAGAAGATCAAAATGGCACAAGAAAAGTAAGTAGATACCCTAAGGTTTCTTTTCTGGCAACTTCAGCCTCCCTAGACCACACCCAGGGCACCGAACTCAGACCCCAAGTCTGAACTGGAAACTGTAACCCAAGCGGCCAGTGGAGTCTCACGCCGCCCAAATCAAAGAGACGGAGGACAGCCCGTTCCTTTCTAAACCACAGCAGCAGCTAAGGTACCCGGCTCAAGCCAGAAATCATCTCCCAGCACTCAGAATGTTAGCTGCACTCCCAAGTGTGCTGGCTTTTTAGTGGATGTAACTGTACACTTTACAGTGCAACTTTCCCTCCTTAGAGTGTAAAGTCATTTCTTTTACCAAGGGTCAGCGATTCATATGAGAAATACACGTGTGCACACATACACACACCACACACTCCCACACACACTGACATACACACCACCACACATGTTCACATAGGTACACATACACACCCCAAACACATACATGTGTATGTACTCACACACACACACACACCATATACCCATCACACATTCATCAGACACAAACACAGACACACACATACACCACATGCACACATACATGTGTATGTACGCACACTCACCAGACACACATACATACCAGACACAGACATAGACACACCATACTTTAATACCTGGCTTGTGGTACCTCTTCAGGGCCACTGTATAGGAACTCATCCTACACAGTGGGACTGGGCTGTCCCCTTGCTCTGCACCATTGTGTGTGTACCTTGAATCCAACTGTGCCTCAGTTTACAATGATTTGGGTCTAAACGTCTCCATGAGATTGGATTCTCAGCACAGCCAAATGCCCTCCAGGTGTGCCTTCCCAAATAAACTCCCAATACCCACCTGTTAACACCTGCTGAGGGTTGGGGCTCAGTTACTGGTCTGCCAGGCATGAAGCCCTGGGTTCCAGCCTCATCCATAACTCAATTGGTTGTTGTGGCTCATGCCTGTAATCCTAGCATTTGGGAGATGGAGCTAAGAGAACAGAAAAGCTGCCTTTCCCTGGAATATGTGAAACCCAGTTTAAAAATAACAACTAAACCAAACACACACAAAACCCAAAACACCTGCTAAGCAGGAGCAAGCACCTTGTGACCACCTGGGGTCTGAGACAAGGGTCGGCCCTGCTTGAGTTGGCCCTGGCAGAGGTCTGCTTTAAGAACAGTCCCTTTGAAAAGCCCCCAGAAAGCATGGTATTTGCATATCTCAAGAAGCAGATGGAACATTGTTTTGACAGCTCAGATCTTTTACTTGGTAGGTGGCCTTAAAGCCACTCCAGCTCCACATCTCAAGAACTGAGCCTATTAAAAGGCAGCTAGCTGAGAGGCTAAACCAGCAACGGCTACACAGGCTCAGAGCCAATGCCAGCCAAGGCCGGAAAGCCATAGCAAACACAAGGATCTGAACAGCGACTAGCTAGCCTCTTGCCGCCTCTCTCTCTTTCCACAGCCCGGTGGAGCGTGATCTCACAAGTTCCACTTCAAGGGCATGGCCAGCCATGCAAACAGCCACATGTGCCTAGTCCATGTGTAATCCGGCTTCTCACGCCCACCTGTTCCAGGCCTCTTGCATCTCTCTGCTCAGGGGCCCCAGGGACTAACAACAAATAGATGAAGACAGCCCATGCTTTAAAAAAGGGCTTTGTCTTGATGCCTGTAGTAATCTGGATTCTCTAGAGCAGCAGAACTAACGGAGTGAATGCATATGTATAAAAAGGGAATTTATTAGAGTGGCTTACAGGCCGTGGTCCAGCTAGTCCAACAACAGTGGTCTCCCAACAGTAAATCCAAGAATCCAGTAGTTGTTCAGTCTACGAAGCTGGATGTCTCCACTGGGGTTCAGTACATGCTAGAATTCCTGAAGAAGCAAGGAGGCTCTATACCAGCGAAGAACAGCAAGCAAGCAAAGAAGGAAAAGCCGCCTTCTTCCATGAGCTTATATAGGCTGCCGTGAGAGGGCGTGGCCCGGATTTAGGCTGGGTCTTCTCACCTCAAGTGATACGTATTAAAGATGGGTCTTTCTACCTCCTGAGATCCAATTAACTAAAAATCCCTCACAGATGTGCCCATCAGCTTGCCTGTTGTTAGTTCATTCTAGATGTAGTCAAGTTGGCAGCCAAGATTAACCATTACAGTATGAATCCAACAACCTGTCTTAGAGCCAGCCTACCTTCGGGCAAACAGGGGTGGGTGGGGAGCCCCCAGAGGGACCTTGCAAGGATTCCTCAACACCAGCTACGAATCTTTGGTAAAGTCTGGGTCTCTGATGGGATTTCTGGGAGGGGAGAGCGCCTGCCTTCCATAGCTGTGACTTTCAACCCACTGACCATCTGTCACCTGGTGACAGATATCCCTTAGGCGGGACAAAACAGGATGATGCCTTTGGCCATCTGGCCTCAGAGGCCTTGACAGGGAGAGCACTCTCTGGCACAAGGGTGCCTTCTCCTAAGGCGGTGGGTCTCAACCCCTTAGCGGGCCATCAAGCAACCGGAAAACACTGATATTTATACTACAATTCATTATAGTAGCAAAATTACAGTATGAAGTAGCGACAAAATACGTTGATGGTTGGGGATCAGCACAGCATGAGGAAGTGTATTAAAGGGTCACAGCATTAAGGCGGCTGAGAACCGCTGTCCTAGGGCCTAGCATGAGCGCGCATAACACAGTCCACATATCCAGGTGGCCTTGATGCATCAGACAGCAGTCCCGGCAACACCACCTAGGGAAAGGGATTAGCCTTGAAGCCCTAAACAAATCTTGTTGGGACTAGCCACACAGTGTGGTCCCTAACCAGGCTGCAACACAAGGAACCAGGTGCGGGGGTGCGGGATGCAGGATGCGGGATGCGGGGTGCATTTGCGAATGTGGTTCCTCCCCAGCTCCATCTCTCGGATTCTGGACAACCTCTTCCTTCCCCTAGTTCCCCATTGGCCTCTCCAGAGCCTCCTTCTCACAGGAGGACTGCCCTCTCTGGGATCCAGAAGATCCTCCCTCCAGCCTCTGTGCACACTGCTGGAGACCCCGTAGGTGGTGAGGCTCCAGTTGAGTCCCTGGAAAGGAAGCCTGTGTCGGGTCCTCCCCCTACCCTCTCCCGTGCTCCCCCGCCCCCCTTCTCTGCACACTGGCCAGGGCTGCTTAATTACGAGGCTGCCTTGTTTCCAGCGAGGTTGGTGTCTAGATGGTCTCGGTTGGTGTCTAGATGGTCTCGGTTGGTGTCTAGATGGTCTCGTCATGAACCCTGCACAGTACCGGCTCACGAGCCTAGTAGCTAGCCTCTGCTTGAGCAAGGGATGGGTGTGGGCTTGACCTCGCAGGGCTACCGTTTTCTGGCGTCACTTGGACAAGCCCAAGGAAGCAACCGCCCTCAGCTGACTCCCTCGCATCGCATCGCATCAGAAAAGAGTGAGGGCGCTGGGGGGGTGGTGTGAGTTTTGTAAGCGCTAGCCAAGCCTGGAATCCACACATCTGCAAGATCTATGAAGTACAGGACTCTCGCCTACTGCATCTTACTGTCTCTGCCTCGATGGCCCTGGAATGCAGACCATGAGCCTATCATCTGCCCTTCTTCACAAGAGTTCCCTAGATGAAGCAGGAAGTGAAAAATCCTTAATTAAAAAAAAGTTTTGTTTTTCCATATACAACATTCAACGTAACACACAAGGGGCCGTTAGTCAGCAGGGAAGAGGAAGTAGACTCAGGTTTTACCCCAGCAGGCCCTCAGCAGCCGCACCCAGACACACTTCCCAACATGGCAGACATGGAGGGCCTCTGGTCTCAGCGTGGGGAAGGGCCTACACTACTAAGCTGGAGGAAGAGGAAAAGAGATTGAATAGCTAGAAACAGCAGCCACCACAGCTGCCTCTGGGGTACAGAAACTGAGCTCCTCTTGTCCTATATTTTGATCCACAAGTCACCTGCTGCTTCTCTTCTGGGTCCCCCATGTCATGGAGTCTGCAGAAGTTCCCACTGACACCTCACTGTGATGACCCAAGGAACTGGACTCAGGGGAAAGAAGAGGTGACCAGCCCTCCCTCCACCCAACCTGAAGATGGGATTGCTTTCCAAACTGGACTTGGGGGCTCTGACTGAACGGAAAATCTACTTCCCTCAGGAGGACAAGAACCAACTCTCAGATTCTACAGTCATCCATTCTAGACCTTCCCCTCTTCCTTCATCCCCTCCCCCACCCCACAGACATAAAAAGCAGCCCAGTGTCTTTAGACACTTTCCCTCATACAGCCCTTTCTGAGGCTGTGACTGACACGGCGCCAAACCCCGACTGCCTCTTTCAGACAGGAATAAGGCAGCTTCTTGTGGGCCTGCTACACTTCCCTGAGGCGCGCCTTAAGTGGTCATCACTTATGAGGCAAGAGAAAAGGCCTGTCCCCAGCAGAGCCCATGCAAGGCCTTTAAGTGATACCTGCAACTTGCTCTGGGACCCATGCTCAACCGCTGCCAGTCAGCCAGCTACAAATACAAGGACAAGTGATCTTCAGACAGGAACTTGGATCGGGGTAACAGGAAGAAGATATAAATAAAACAGCAATAATGATGAATCACAACACTTAAAGAAAGAAAGAAAGAAAGAAAGAAAGAAAGAAAGAAAGAAAGAAAGAAAGAAAGAGAGAAAGAAAAGAAAAAGAAAAAGAAAAGGAAAAAGAAAAAGAGAAAAAGAGAAAAAGAGAAAAAGAGAAAAAGAGAAAAAGAAAAAAAGAAAAAAAGAAAAAGAAAAAGAGAAAAAGAAAAAGAAAAAGACAAAGAGAAAAAGAAAAAGAGAAAAAGAAAAAGAAAAAGACAAAGAGAAAAAGAAAAAGAGAAAAAGAAAAAGAAAGGGAAGCCGGACAGTGGTGGCGCACGCTTTAATCCCAGCACTTGGAGGGCAGAGGCAGGCGAATTTCTGAGTTCAAGGGCAGCCTGGTCTACAGAGTGAATTCTAGGACAGCAGGTTTACACAGAGAAACCCTGTCTCAAAAAAAAAAAAAAACCAACAACAACAACAACAACAACAACAAAAAACCAAAAAACCAAAACCAAAAAAACCCAAAAACCAAAAAACCAAAACCAAAAAACCCACTTTATCAAAAACATGGGACCCTTGGTCAATTCTCTTATCATCTTTATATCAAACATACTGAGTTTTTTAAAGTTGCCCAAGTAACAAGCTGTAATGGAAAGAGAAAGAAACATTTACCACACCTCCTTGAGTCCCCGCCCCTTGTAGCAAATTCTCTAAAATTTCATCTTAAAATTTACTTATTTATTTTTGAATCAAGATCTCACACATCCTAGGATGATTTCAAGCCCCTTTGAAGCTGAAGAGGACCTTAGATTCAGATATCACCACACTCACTTTACAGGAGTGCCCAAGATCTACCCCTGGGTCTCCTGCATGCTGAGCAAGTACTCTACCCACTGAAACTCCTTACATTTCTAACCCAACTTGAAACAATTTGGGAAACATTTGTCCATGGAGACCTCATTCTGTATCTCCGATCAGCAACTGCACGCTTCTCAACTGAACTGAGGGTTTCTGTGGCGGGTCAGCGGTCGGCCCATGGGCATGTAAGCAGAATATTTTATTTGGGGGTTTTAGAAATGGTTCAGTGGTTAAGAGCCTGTACTGCTCTTGCAGAAGATCTGGATTCAGTTTCTAGCACATATATCAGACAGATCACAACCACCTACAACCCTAGTCCCAAGGGGACTCCAACACCTCTAGCCTCCATGGGCACGTGATCTCATGTGCACAAACTAGCATTCAAGCATGCATGCATGCATACACACACACACATAAAAATAAAAAATCTTTATTTTTTAATTAAATTATTTCAAATTATTTATTATTAAATATTAAATAATTAGGTAATAATTATTTAACTGAATCATTTAATTAAATTCAAAAATAGTTTATTTGGCATCCTAGCACCAAGAGTTGCCTCTCTCTTTCCCCCGTTTGTCTCTTCTCTTTGCCCATGAGAGGGATTCTGTGGGGCGGTGTAAGGCTAACTGCTATGTAAAACCAGAAGCAGCAGAGCTCAGGGACTCTCCTGGGCAGGCTCAGACTCAGACTTCCTGGACCCATGTATAGGGATAGTGAACTTGGCTGCCAGGCCCCAGTGCTGGGTCGGGGCGAAGGATGGAAACATTTTCACTTTGTTTGATTTCTCCAGTCTTTCCGAAAATAGTAGCCTTCCATGTCACACTTTTTCCTCCTGACATTAGTAGGCTACTAAGTTTTCTGGTTTTGTTGTTGTAGTTTGAAGTCTATAGAGTCAGGAAGAGGAAAAAAAGACAGCAAAATGTCAGAGTGGCCTGTCTCAGCCTCCTTTCCCTAGAGATTAAGAAGCGCAGTGCAACCCAACCTCTACCCCCTTTACAATGTCTTCATTTTTTTGACCTTAAAGGAGCTTGCTCAGTCAGCTCAGTCTTCTGGCCGCACATAGGGCGGGTCTGACATAGCATCTTTTTCTATAGATAATGAGGCAATCAAGGAAAAAAAAAAAAGCAAAACATCCACTACCAGGCAGCCCCACCCTGAAGTCAATTATTCGCCAACTATCATCCTCGAGCTCTGGCCACTGGATCAACACTCTCTGCCCCCCAGTGTCCTGATGCTGGGTACAGCATCCATTCAGAGCCTTATCTGTCACTGATGTCATTGTGGTCTTTGGTATGCATGCTTCCTCAGAGTTACAAGCTGCCCTGCACTCCCCTGTGACAATGAGCTCAAATATTTAACAGGGAAACAGACCACGATCAAACTTTGTTAGTGAAATGTAACCAGGGTGCAACCCCAGGAAACAATGTTTCCTGCTTTCTCTTACAGAGTCTGCTGCAAATGACAGATAGATGCAGCAGGTTTTCTGCTTGGCGTGATTCCTATGCCAGTAGACACCATTAAACCCCAAGAACAGGTCTGAACCTTAACTTAGAGAGAATACGGCAAGGTGGGCCAAAACCAACATGGCACAAATCTCTGCTATTCAAGCTGCTGCCCAGCCATGACCACAAGCCCAGGAGAGTGTTCCACACGCCCTGGCTGGACAACAAGAGTCTTTCAGTCAGAGACAGCTAGGAAACCAAGATGGATTTAACACTGCCTCTGCTGGGATACTCTAGACATGGAGTGCTGTGGAGATGGAGGTTGGGGGGGGGGGGGGATGATACAGTTCCTATCAGATGCATCAGACGGAACCCACGAGCCGTGCCCAGCATGGATCACACCCCCTGTCTACCACATTCTCTTTCTCTAGGAATCACGCTGGCCCCTCACCAGAGCTCATCCCTTCTCCGTTCACACCGCTGCAGAAATGACTCTACACTACTTGACCTAATGCCCAAGAGCAGTTGCTCTCAGGGGGCAGTGGGGACAGGGCATGTGAGACATGCCAAGACCTCAAGTCTTCTGTATAGACTGCGTACCCTGAACTGCACTCACCTCTGAAATGCCACGTGTCTCAAACAGTTAATTATGGCTTTCCATTTGGGATTTGGTCTGAGTATTTCAATTTATTTATAATGACATTAAAAATTCATCTTTCTCTTGTAAGTTGTTACTCGTTATAATTTCCACTAGAAACAAGTAGATGGAACCCCGCCCTCCCCAAATATCTCCACGAGCGATCCTGCTCTTAGACACCAAGCCTGAACCACTTTTCTGACTTAGCTCTAAATGGGAACCTGGCTCTTAGCTGTCTTTTTGAAATCTGGATAGGGCTTATGACAGTGCAAACAGACATGAGCTCAGATTTCAAACTGATAGATTTTGGAACAGCCTGAAGAATATGCAAGTCCTCTAAATAAGACTTAATAAAAAAAAAAAAAAAGCAGAACCAGCATTGTTTTGTTAAACCTAATTTTATATGGCTAACTCCCTCCCTCTCCCCCACCAACTATAGTGTGGGAAAATATTTTTTAAAAATGTAACATTCACCTCAGTCGCCGGGCGGTGGTGGCGCATGCCTGTAATCCCAGCACTCTGGGAGGCAGAGGCAGGCGGATTTCTGAGTTCGAGGCCAGCCTGGTCTACAGAGTAAGTTCCAGGACAGCCAGGGCTGTACAGAGAAACCCTGTCTCGGAAAAAAAAAACAAAACCAAAATCCCCCCCCCCACCAAAAAAAAAAAAAAAAACCATTCACCTCAGTCAGCTCTCTTCTCTCCTTTAGTTACACCAAGCTTTCCCTCTTCCCATAGCTACGATTCCACTTTCTGCTTTCTGTGCCAGGCCCTGACCAGTATGTCCTTTTCCTATACCACCATAGATGCCCAAATACTAGAACCATACTAGAATAAAGCAGGTGACACAGGAAGGCACATTCTGTGGCAGGCTCTGGGCTTAATGGGTGTTGGATGACAGTAAGCCATAGACAATGGGTTAAAGGCATCTAGTTGTATGATTTTGTAAGCATTCTTCACATATAGAAAAAGCCTCAAATACAAAACATCAAACATTAGAAACAGAATCAGACCCACTTGCGAATTCAGAGTCGGTAAAGGAAATTCTGAATAAGATTGTTGCTGCGACCTTTTCCCCTCATAAGAATTTTTGAATGTATAAAATAAGGCGCATGAAGGATGATAGGATTTCAAGATGGTTGACTAGAAGAGCTGGAAGGGTTTCTCTCTACAATAGATGGAAGGAAACAAGGAACAGACAGCCGTACTCACTGACGGGTTTCAGGCAGAACACTAGAGTCCTATGGCAATATAGTGGAGCACAGAACAGGGGCACACAATTGCCTTATAAGGGAATTGAATCTCATAACATAAGCTTTCTTTCATACATCTGAGAGATTATCCCTAAAACAAGAGGGACTTTGCTCAGTAAGCAAACAGCCTCAAGACAGGCACTGAGAAGACTGTCTGCTGTAAGTTCATGTAGCCTTTGTAAGTCATGCTCCTGCACCAGACTGTTGAGTATCCACACTGCTGCATGGCTCTACAGGACACCCAGTCATCCACCATGCCTGACCTGGATTCATGCCGTAAAACACCCAGCAGGGGTCCCATGTCTTCCATGGTACTTCATTTTGGCCCTTAAATCTGCCAGGTGGCCCTGCTACACTCCCACACCACAGGAAGCAACCTGCTGCCCTTCCAGAGTGGCTCAGTCTACAGCACCCTCTGGGAAGTAGACAGGTGGCCGTGTCTACCCACACTTCCCCACAGGAAGCCACTGAGATGTCTCCTGAGCAGCTCAACCCACGGAGACACCTGGGGAACAGGCAGGTGGTTCCACTCCCCCGGCTTTGAACCCTGTAAACAGCTAGTCAGCCTGCCAGGAGTTGGATCTACTCCCATGTATTCTGGGATGGAAGTGAAACTGTGCTGTGCACCATCCCATTGCCTGTAAGGTATCTAGCCTTCCTTGAGCCTCCTGTCTCACCTAGACCCAGGGAGCAGATAGGAAGTCCTCCCCAAACAGGCTGCCAATGCCCTTTCCCCATACCCCTACCCCAACTGAAATGTTCTGCAAAGTCACCTTTGTAGCTCAGACAGAGACAGGAAACCATCCTGGCCATCAGTATAGTCCTCACACATTAAAATATATACAACTCCCAACTCTTGACAGCTACACACAACCTACATGTATTTACTGACCCCAAAGCCAAGTATCACTACAGCATGGGTAGTCAACCTGGTCCACTTAAATGATACACCCCAGAGAAATCCAGCAAATACCTGTAGTCTAGATTCTGTGTCACTCACCCATACTGCCAACACATATTACAGCTAATGAAGCTACACAAGCAACTACTCTGCCACCTCAGAACAAGGCCAACAAAGCCTACTTGAGCTACATTCTAGACACATAGCTGCAAGAGAGTCTTTTTACTATGGAAGCCATCCTACAAAACTGGCAGAGGTAACTGGTCGACCAGATGTACAAATGGCAAGGTAGAGACAGACACTAGACAAAGAAACATGATAAGAGAGACTGTGATGTCTCACAAGAAGCACATCAACCCTTCTTCTAGTACACCAGGAAAAAAAAAGTGATGAATTGTGTACAAAGAATTCAAAAGAAGAATTAGAAAGATGCCCAGTAAGGTACAAGAGAGCACAGACAACACATAAAATAAGAATCACAGCTTGTGATCTGGTGTGATGACTCTAGCAGGGAGTAGGAGCTTCAAAACTCTACAGCTGAAGAGTTCAGTCAATGAACTAAAGAGCAAGCAAGCAAGCAAAAGAGGCAAAGAGACAAATCAATGGACAGCCTGAATGGCAGATGAGAGCAAGCAGAAGAATCCATTCACCTAAAAAGATCTGATGATGTAACCCAGTAAGACAAAGAAGAAGTCATATGGGACCATTGTGATAGCAGAAAGCAAATAAATATTTTATGAAAAGTGCTGTAGTCAGAATAGAGAAGAGGCAGGGGGCAGACATCTATACAATAAAGTAGCAAATTTTATTGTAGTAGAGCTAAATTTGGAATAGAAGTGAGAGTCTAGATATAGGAGGCTCAAAGGATTCATGGTGTTCTCCAAGGAATATTACAGGCAACTGTCATGAGTGCAAGCAGAGACCTTCAAAAATAAAAGGAAGAATCACATGTAAGGGAACTCCCAATAGGATGACAACAGGCTTCTCAGTGACGTCATCCAGTGATATCACCATCCCTAAAGGTGAAACAAACAAATGACAGCCCAGGATAGTATACTTGGGCTGGAGAGATGGTTCAGTGGATTAAAAACAGTGACTGTTCTAGATTTAGAAATTTTTAAATTGCTTGACATAAATAAAAGTGGAAAAACAATGGATTAAAGCCTTTTGAGACAGATCAAAAGCTGAACTAAAAGAGAAGGCGCTCAGAACTGAGCATCTGTATCAGAAACAGAGGAAAGACCTCAGATAAAGAAGCCAATGATGCAAACCAAGGAGCTAGAAAAACCAAGAACCAAACAAACCTAAACTTAGCAGAAGAGAAGTAGCAAAGACCAGAGAAGAAAGAAACAAAATAAAGAGAATATAAAAGGCGAATGAAGCAAAGCTGGTTTTGGTCTGGTTTTGGTTTTACAAAAGAAACTGATGTTTACCTGCAGGATCTGAGCACAGCAGAGAGAAGACCAACATAATAATTAAAAGCAGGAAGAAAAAAACAAGACACTTAACCCAATGCCATACACACAAAAGGTTATTAGGGGCTGAGAGGAAGAACGAGATGCCAACAAGTTGGACAGCCAGGAAGAAATGCTGATACCTGTAACCTACCAAGAGTGAACCATAAGAACACAGCAAATCTAAATAAACAACAATGAATTTCAAGAGGGCACCAATGACACAAACTCTCCTGAGAAAGAAGAACCTACAGACTAATATTGCCTATGAAAATTCTTGATTAAACAATAGCCAATCTTTAATCCTAGCGCTTGGGAGGCAGAGGCTTGGATTTCTGAATTCGAGGCCAGCCTGGTCTACACAGTGAGTTCCAGGACAGCCAAGGCTATACAGAGAAACGCTGTCTCGAAAAACCAACCAACCAAATAAGCAAACAAACAAAAAACAAAAAACAAAACAAACAAACAAACAAAAAATAGCCAACCAAAAAATCAATATAAGATCCAAAAGATAATATACCATGATCGAATGAGTTTTACCTCAGAAATGTAAGGATAGCTTAGCATATACAAATCTATAAACCTAATACATCACAACAATAGAATGAAGGTCAAGAAAACTTAGGGTCATCTCAAATAGGTAGAAAAAAAGCATTTGATACCATCCAATACCACTTCATGATTAAACTGTCTCCACCCCAATTTTATATAGAAGGAATGTGCCTTATTAAAACAACCCACAGCCAAAAACATACTTTCTTCTAAGACAAAAACAGGTAAACAGTCTATATAGTCCAAGTTGGCACTGGAATTCCTACCTGGGGTAGCAAGATAAGGAGTAAAGAGCTATAAAGGAGGAATTAATTATCCCTGTTCATTTTAGACATTTTAGATACAGAGGAAAACTAAAGCTTCCGCGGAGACCTAACAAAACAAAACACGCCATTAGACTGATAAAGAGATTCAATACAGATGTAAGATACAAAATCAACACAAAAATCAGCAGCACTTTTACATCAATAGTGAAACAGCTGGGAGAGAAAGCAGGAAGCAGTATCACTCAAAAGAGCCCCAAATCATAAGACACTTAAGTACAAGTTTAACCAAGGAATTACGTGATCTCTACAATAGAGACTCTGAAACACTGATAAAAGAAATCGAAGGGGGCGGGGCTGAGGGCACGCTTCAGTGACATAGTGCTCATGTCATGCCAGAAACCTTCATTTAACACCACCAAAAAGGAAATAAAAGGTAAAGAGGGGATGGCACACACACACACACACACACACACAGAGAGAGAGAAAGGCATTTGATGCTCAAGAGAGAATTAATGTTGTTAAAATGTCCATACTACCCAAACAGAATCTACAGATTTAATACAGCCCCTGAGAAATAACAGAGCCATTCTTCTTAGAAATAGAAAACAAACCCAAAAACTCAGTTAAAATTTGTATGGGATCATAAGAGACTTCTTGGTAGCCAATGCAATTGAGAGTGAAGGGACAGAGCCTGGGGCGTAAGATCTGACTTTAAACACTCCACAAAGCCACTGGAATCAAAGCAGCATGGTATGGTACAGGCAAAAGAGAGACCCATAAGCCAATGGGAACAGAATAGAGAGCCAGGGAATAAAACCGTATTTACAGCCACTGACTCCCTACCAAGGCATACATCAGAGAAAGCAGTCTCCTAGAGGTGTGGCAATTGGAAAAGTGGGTGTCTAGATGCAGGAGACTGAAACCAGCACATGTCTCCCTATGTGAGACATCAACTTGGAGTGGAGGCTCAACTGTGAGACCAGAAACTACAAAATTACTAGAAGAAAACGGAGAGGAAAGGGTTTGTGGCATGGCTCTCCAGGCAAGGGGCACACACATCAAAAGCAGGTTTGGAAATGGCCCCGTGTCAAGCTTATACGTGGTGTACTCAGAGAGGCAGAGTAACAGCCCATGCCTGATAACACGATAGGATTAGCACAAAGAAGATTAATTGTGTGCTGTGTGACTGTATGGTGTATAGATAGGATCTGAAATGTTCCCTGCCCAAAGGAGGAAACCAAGTGGGAAGCAATGCAGGTTCCTGCTACCATTCAAGATACTGGACATACCTTACAAATGTATATAATCAATATGTCAATTAAAAATACACACACACACACTCACACTCACACACTCACACACTCACTCTCACATACACATATACACACACTCACACACACACTCACACACACACACACACACTGAAAAATAATAA
The DNA here is from genome assembly GCF_947179515.1 of Apodemus sylvaticus. Taxonomy (NCBI): domain Eukaryota; kingdom Metazoa; phylum Chordata; class Mammalia; order Rodentia; family Muridae; genus Apodemus; species Apodemus sylvaticus. The sequence continues at coordinate 42,064,303 of NC_067494.1, forward strand.
AAATAAAGTTTACAAGTTAAGAACATGAAGCTGGGTATGATAACACGAGGCTGGAATCTCAATATTCAAGAGACAGGGAAGGAGGATTGCCAAGTTCAAAGCTGGGTTGAACTATATAGTGACACACTATCTCAAAAACAAAAACAAGACAAAACAAATCTGTAGAGGACTTGCTGTTTTAAGAAGCACCTTTAAGTTTAACTTCATTGTTCTCAGAAAGATAATATATTTGTCTCTTCAATATAATCTAAGGTCACAGAGATTTTCATTGCTTAGTTTGAATGAAAAAGGCTCTATTTTGAATATATTTTCAGGCACGGGCAGAATTGATAAAGAAACAGTATTTTCTAGTTTAGGGAATAATTATAAGTTTCATCTTTATCGACAGCAAAGCTCACTGCTAGATGTTGCAACAACACACTGATGCCTTGCTTTCAATTATAGAAGCTCTGGCCAGATGGGCTACATTTCAGACAGCTTAGCAACAAAATACACACACATACACACACACATACACACACACAAACAGAGGTGAAACAAGCTAAGCAGGTTTGATAGATCATGTGAGCATCAGTTTCCTGGCTAGAATCCTGTACTCCAATGATCGAATCTTGGCTGTTGACTTGAATAAATCTGGAATTAACGAAAAACCCAATCAGCTGGACACACCTGTGAGACATTTGTCATTATTTCTGTGTGTGTGTGTGTGCATGCGTATCTTTGGATATATGCATACATACATACACACACATGTGTATATATGTGTGTGTATACGTGTGTGTATATATATGTGTGTGTATACATTATGCATATGTGTATGTGTATGCATGTGTATGTGTATTTTATATATATATATGTATATGTATATGTATATGTATATGTATATGTATATGTATATGTATATGTATATGTATATGTATATGTATATGTATGTATTATTCACTCACTCTCATCAGTTCCTTTCCTCTAGGAACCCTGACAAACACAGCTACCATGAAGGTAATGAGCACTACTACAAGGTGCTTGGGAGTAGAGCCAAGTCTATCCCCTTTCCCCTTATATCACCCTGTAGGGGATTTAGGGTTTCCCTGCTTTGCCTCTTAGAACTGCATCTATATTTCTGATGATCACAAAATAAGACAAGGGGAAAACTACAAGGAAGAGAGTGATACAGTATGTTGCCATTCAGTTTCCAAAGATACATACATACTTGACTCCCGACACGGCAAACCAAAAACCAAACCAAACCAAACTTGCATGTGAATTGTATGTATCTACCTACAGACATAGAGAGGACACACTGTACTGCATGTGAGTTATATGTATGTACCCACAGACCCAGAGAGAGCACGCTGTGCTCGGGTATACACCAGCCCAGGATAACCAAGCAAGAATGGACCACTCACTTCTGAGAAGGAAATCGGGAGGAGCATCTATATAGAGGGCATATTTACTGTTTCCAGTGTGTCCTGCAGGGCTGCTCAACTTTGTGCTATTGGCATTTCTCACTGGCAGGATAATTTTTTTTTTGTAGAGTGGGGACAAGATGGGCATTTCAAATCTAAAGCAAACAAGATGGAGAGACAACAGCCCAGTGTGCCTGCCCAGTGTGCTGGCAAAAGCCTATGAAGAGCCAGGGCCTGAGCCTCCCATCTGGGTTAGAAGCAAGCGTGAAGGGCATGGATCTTACGGCTGGAGACGCAGTAGCACAGCCTGGCATTGATCTTGCGGAACAGCTGTTTGTTGAGGGGCCAGATGAGCAGCGTGCACAGCTGGATGGCGTTGACAATGAGCCCCGAGGCGATGAACACGTAGCAGAAGACCAGGTGACACAGAAACTGGGACTTCAGCAGCCCGATGAGGTCCATGACGTGCAGATTCTCAAAAGAGGTGAGTCCGTATGGAGGGAGAGTTCCAGAAGGGAGAAAGATCTGGAAGCTCAGGAAAGTGTCTGAAACACACAAGTGTTATACATTAGCAAAGGTATGCTGTGCGTTATACTAGAGAGAATGCATCTATAAGAGTAATATACACTGGAAATCAAAGGATGACTAAGCCTTATTTGTAGGCATCAATTCAGTAGGTCTTCCTGCTGAGCACAGTCTAGGTCCTGTTAGAACAATTTTCCCTTAACCTTCCCAGCAGCGTCTGGGATCTTAGCTTTATAACAGTTAAGGAACCAGGCTAGAAAAGTGAAACACCTCGGCAAATCCAGAACGGGGAAGTGGGAAGGGGTGGGTGGGAGGACAGGGGAAGGGAAGGGGGCTTACGGGACTTTCGGGGAGTGGGGGGCTAGAAAAGGGGAAATCATTTGAAATGTAAATAAATTATATCGAATAAAAAAAAAAAGAAATTCAAAAAAAAAAAAAAAGTGAAACACCTGGACCAAGGTCTTCCAAGTAGCCAATTAAAACTGTAGCCAATGTGGCATAAATTACCAGACTCACAGTTAGTGGCCACAGACACATACACATACATATACACATACATATACACATACATACACACACACACACACACACATATATATATATATATACACACACACACATACATACACATATACATATATGCCTATCTCTGTATATATGCATATACTCACATGAATACATATATATGTATACATACATATACATATATACACACACATACACATATGTGTATATATGCATATATGTATATACGCATATACTCACATGAATACATATATATGTGTTTGGCCTATGGGAAGTGAGGTTTCCCATGGGGGGTGTGGCCTTGTTAGAGGAAGTGTGTCACTGTAGGCAGGCTTTGAGGTCTCAGAAGTGTTCAAGTTCAGCCCAGTAGGAAGAGAGCGTCTTCTTAGCTGTCTTAGGAAGAGGGTCTCTTCCTGGCTGTCTTTGGATCAAGAGGTAGACCTCTCAGCTCCTTCTCCAGTACCATATCTGGGATGCTGTCATGCTCCCCACCATGATGATAATGTAGTGGACCTCTGGAACTCTATAAGGCAGCCCCAATTAAATGGTGTCCTTTATAAAAGTTGCCTTGGTCATGGTGTCTGTTCACAGCAATGAAACCCTAAGACAGAAACGTATGTATATATGTATATATGTGTATACACACACACACACACACACACACACATAAAATATATATTTGTGGAAGGACTTAATGAAGAGATTAAATAGCTAGTCTGCGATTTATCAATGAGCCAGAGTACAGAGGCCAGAAAACTATTCTAGAACACCGAGATATGTGCACCCACCCCATAACAGCTGTTAAATCATAAACTCAGCCAGCACAGAAAGACTTATGGTGCCACTAAACCAGTCTCCAGATCTGGAACAAAGAACGAAATTACCTCACAGTTCAGCAGAGGGCCGCGGAAGAAAGGGTGAAGGCCACTCGGCTTCTCCTGGGGGCCAGGATGACTGAGGACCACCGAGGAAAGCCTCGAGCTAGAGGACAACCCTTCTCCTTGATGGCAGAGGTAAGAATTGTTATAATTTTTTATAACAACTGATCTGTGTAAGTTCCCATCTATTAGCATGCCCTTGGCACCCATGAATGGCACAACTTGAGGCTTTTGTTTTTAGACAGAGTCTCACGGACCCCAGGCTGGCTTCAAACTTGCTGTGTAGCCAAGGAGGATGACCCTGAATTCTCCTGCTTCTACCTCCTGAATGCTGAGTTTATGGGTATATGCCACGACACCACACTTATGCAGTTCTGGGGATCGAACCCAGGGCTTCAGGCATGCTAGGCAAGTACTCTACCCACTGAACCACTTTTCAGAGCAAGGAGTGGGGCAGTTCCCAGGCTGGGTGACTTACATAAGATCATGGCAATCTATAGTTGATTTTCTATTCACCCTCTCTCCCCTGCACCTGTCAGGGCTGCACCTAGGCTTGGGGGATGGGAAGGCTCAAGTGGGCTCAGAATTCTTTTCTGCAAAGCAGCTCACAAGTTTCCCAGAGGGCAAGAAAAGTTCCGAGTCACAAAGAGCACTCAGGGTGGGGGGATGGGAAGCTGGGATTCCATCCTGAGATTCGGGGCGGGGCAGGCTTTAAGATGGTCTTGACAGCCAGGCACTGGTTAATCCCAGCACTAAGGAGGCAGAAGCAGGTGGATTTCTGTGAATTCCAGGCCAGCCTGGTCTACAGAGTGAGTTCCAGGGCAGCCAGGGAGAAAACACTGTAAAATTCTTTGCTTACTCGTCTCTCAGCTTGGAAGCCCTTAGAATGGTGCGTGGACAATCATCCCACCAAAGCCACCGTGATAGGGTGTTACCATATGAGGCAAAGGCAGGACAAGTCCTATACCATTTCTGAGAATATCCAAGCAGTAAGTTATGGAATTCAGAGATCAACGTATGACTGTGAAGCTATTGCTAAGTTCGAACTTTGTAAGTAAAGAAAAATGCTCCCTGACCCCTTTCTCCTCCCTCTCTTCCACTCCCCCTCCCTCTCTCCCTCTCTGCCCTTCTTCCTCCCCCTCCCCCTCTTTCTCCACATGTTCCTGGCCAGCCTCTTCTCCTTTCCCTCCTCCTCCTCTTTCTCCTCATCTTCCTCTCCCTCCTCCTCCTCCTTATGACTGGTACTCAGGGAGAAGAGGTGCCTCAGCATGGGCCTGCAGAGGCACCCCTTTCCACTTCATGCCTCTATCAAACATATTCTTGGCTCTTTCTCTTGTTTTATAAAACACAGGCTTCCCTCCTTGGCCATCAGTTTTCCCAAACATGAGTCAGCTATGAGAAAAGAGATGATAGATGAAGGATGGATGGATAGATAGATAGATAGATAGATGAGAGATGATAGATAGAATCCCAATAGATCATTTATAAATCAATATTGGTAGATGGTAGATATAGATTGATGATAGGTGATATAGATAAATGATAGGTGGTGATAGATAGTAAATAGATAAATGAGTATATATATATATATATGCTAGGTAATAGAGATGACAGAGATAGATAGATGGATAGATAGATAGATAGATAGATAATAGATAGATAGATAGATAGATAGATAGATAAACTGCCTCTGCGGTTCATCCACAGCCAGCCATTCATGGTGGCTTGCCTAGTGGAAGAGTCACAGCTTAGACCTGTGTTTTACTGGATTTATCTGCCATGAAAATGAGACCTGTCTCATGGGAACAGAACTTAATTGACCCCTGTCCCAGCTCTTGGAGTTGCCAGTGACAAGTGTGTAGGGTCAAGGGAAGAGGTCTGCCTGTCTGTGACGGAGCAAATGTGTGCTGCTTACTGAGAAGAAAGAAAAGAGGGAGGGATCACCCAGTAATCAGTGACAAGAGAAATGTTGGAATGTAAAGGAGACAGGAACACTGAGAACCCAAGCCCCTCAGTGTGCTTCAGACACTGTGGTACAATGGTGAGCGTTCAGGGCACCGGAGGCCAGTATTCTGAACCTGAGAGCTCAGACACAAGCCCATGCTCAGCCACTCCCGTGAAATCAGAATGGTTCCATCCGATCCAGGCATTTGTGAGGGAAGAAGAGAGGCCTACAGGAAGGAGGTTCTCTCGCTTCTGAGCACATCAGCAGACAAGGAGGGAGCAGCTGAGAGACAGAAGGATGGTGTTTCTGGGGAAGCTGTGGGCCGTGGATGGACCATCTTCCGTGTTTATTTAGATGCTGGCATCTCCTCAGTGTGACATGAATGAAGCAGGTCATGGTACCTATTCCTTACGCTTTCCTTCTCAACTGTGCTTCCTGGTAGGGACTTAGGATGGGAGATGATGTACCTCGGAAACTCAAATGACCAGGCTGGTGAGATAGCACTTGCTGTTCCCACAGAAGACCTGGTTCAATTCCCAGCACACGCATTGTAACTTCCATTCTAGAGATTCTGATGCCCTGTTCTGGCCTCTTTGGGCACTGTATGCACATGGCGCGTATGCACACACACACACACACACACACACACACATACATACACACACACACACACACACACACACACACACACACACACGGACTTTGTACTCTTGACAAGGGTTATGGATGTTAATTATAGAAGATAGCTTCATTTGCTGAGGGCCTACATTGATGGAGAAACAGAGAGATTCCACCCAGGAGAGTGTGAACTGTGCTAGTCTCTAAATGGAGACACAGCCTCAACAAATAGGAGACCTATGTCTTCATACCGAAAAAGAAGGTATGAGGACAGCTACACTCAGGAAGAGAGGCGGAGACAAAAATGGAATTAGGGGATATGTTTCATTTTTAAATCATCTATCTATCTATCTATTTAACCCAGCACATGGGAGGCAGAGACGGGTGGAGCTGTGAGTTCAAGGTCAGCCTGGTCTACTGAGCAAGTCCCAGGACAACAAGAGTTACACAGAGAAGCCCTGTGTTGAAAACAAAAAACAAAACAAAAGTTGCTGAGTTTTCCATGCCAGCTTAGCACCATCTAAGAACCCAGAGTCTCCAAATGCAGCGCAGTGTGCAAAACACACACAGAGAGAACAGAGACACTGAAGACAGCATCCCAAACAGAGCTTGCTTGTCTGTTAACTATAATGCCCCATTCTGAAGGAACCGAGGCACAGCGGGACTTCCACGGGAGTACAAACCCACTCGGCTTCTTTGCAAATAGGCACAAAGCAGGGAGGGCCCTGAGCCTCTTCTTACCTCTTGATTGATCAATGAGACCAGCCACAGGTGATCCCACTCAAGGAGAAGATTAACTTTCCCATAGCGGATATTTAAGCAGAGGATCCATTTTCGCTATATTAAAGGACAAGGCTACAGAATTAGACATAATTGCAATTCTGAAATCGCATATAGAAAGAACACTGAAGGCCTAGCCAGAATGTTAGCAGCAGATATCTTTATATAGATACATAATGCACACCTTATACCTGTATTCACATAATGCACAAGTGCACACATCAAATACATGTGCACAAACATACCTCACATCCCACATATGTGCACATGCTCACACACACACACACACACACACCCCACATGTACACCATACTCTCACATGCCTGGAGTCTGGACCAGGGTATTCACCTCAGAAAGAAATGGGCAAAGGTAAGTTCCCAGATCCTTTCCAAACACTCTAACACCCACCTGCAGAGAAGGCCCTCAAGGACACCCAAGTGACTGCATAAATGAAAGCAAATGCGGCTTAGGGACAGTTGACAAATCCAGTTTCTAGGTCTGTATCTGTGGTCTGTGGGGCAGTATCTGTGTCTGAGAGGGTAGCTAGAGGCAATGGGGAGGAGACTGCTGTCAGCCTGGGAGAAATGAGTGAGGTTGTTTTGGGGTATAGAACATTCTGATCCCTGGGCACACTTCGGCTGGATGAATTTACCCATTCTGCACAAAGATGGCAAGAAATGTGTGCAACCCCAAACAAATCACTTAACACGTAGCCCTGACAAACTGGCCGACAAGTTAGGTTCGAGAGTCTCTGCAGCGATCTTGGCATACGCCCCAAAACAAAACCAGAGAGAAAGTGTTCTAGTCTGAATTTAACCATCCACAGGACCATCTTGAACCAAAATATTCCTCAATTAAAATATCATCATTGTCTAATGGTTTGGCAGACGCTTATATAAAATTAGCTTATTTTAAAATTTCATAAAACAGGACTCTGTCCAAGTTCCCTGTATGGGACGCGATGTCCAATGAAGAATGCCAGACCCTGGGGCCCATGAATCAATCACTTGCGGTCTTCATCACGTCCTCTAATGAACAGCCCTTCATCCTGCTCCAGAATCTAATGACAGGGCAGTGAAAACCTAAGACACAGAAAATATACGTCTATGTTTATATTCAATAGTTCTGAGCAGCTTACAGGAGAAAAACAAAAAGCTTTATATCCAAGGAAACGAAACTCAGAAAACAGATGACTAGCAGGAGAAAAAATAGAGACAGAAACATTGCCTTTCGTTTTATTATGGGGACGTGGTGGGGGCAGGATGGGAAAGGGAGAGAGGGAGAGAAGGGGGGGAGGGGGAGAGGGAAAGGGAAGGAGAGGAGAGGGAGGGGAGGGGTGGGGGTCGATTGGGTCCACCAAATGGGTCACACTCTGTCATTGTCACACAGACACTCCACCAGGGGGGTGGCATTCTCTGACTACGTATGAACAGACTTCCATAAACCAGCTAAAGCGCAAAGGTAAAATGGGGAGGGGCAGGTGTGGAGCCACTTTTGGACTAGGCCTCGTGCTTTTAATCACTGCAACCAACACTCCCGGTAAGTCAAGAGGCCCCAGATGGGTAATCTCCCCACGAACACCTTCAACGGCAGGGGACCACGCCCACCACGAATGTCTTCAGCGGCACAGATTTCCACCCCACGGCCCCAGATTTCCATCACTGATCCCGTGTCTGAGGATGGGGTGACGGTGTGTTTTTGAGCTGCCAACCTAGCCACTCAGTCCCAAAGCACCCCGGACATGCTATCCTTCTGGACAGATGCTCACGGTGTCCAATCACAGCCCTGCTCTTCCCCATTTCACTGAGGGCTTAAAGATGCTGACTACAATGTTTACCCGCCGCCCCCCACCCCCAGCCTGGGGAAGCCAGTTAGCTGGTCTCATCACCAACAGCTATTTTAGAAAACGCCCAATTAAAAGCATAAAATAGTGTCTGGGACCTGTGGAGGCCAGCTGGTCATGTCTGAATACATCCGTCTTATTCTCCCAGATAGAGTCTTGTGCAGAGCCAGAAGCCCCTGCATTGCTACACTGGCTGGCCAGTAAGATGCTGGAGTCTCCCTTCCCCCCATCTCCTGGAGCTAGGGTTGCAGGGACGTGCGGCCACGCCCGCCTTTTAATATGGATGTTCAACTCTGGTTCTTTACCCACTGAGCCAACTCGCAAGTCTGGGCAGTCCATATATTATTTTCAAAGTATGTGAAGTTCATGAAAGATGGGAGGAAAAAAATTAAGTTCCCTTTCCTCGTTTCTGCCTTGCAAGAGATGATTACAGCCGGTTGTGGTGGCGCACTTGCTGAAGGTTGTGGTAGGACTTGCTGAAGGAGGCAGAGGCAGGAGGATCAAGAGTTCATGGCCAGCCTGGGCTACACATATTGCCTGCTGGGCAGTGGTGGCGCATGCTTTTAATCCCAGCTCTTGGGAGGCAGAGGCAGGCAGATTTCTGAGTTCAAGGCCAGCCTGGTTTACAGAAGTGAGTTCCAGGACAGCCAGGGCTACACAGAGAAGCACGGTCTAGGTCTCGAAAGAGAGAGAGAGAGAGAGAGAGAGAGAGAGAGAGAGAGAGAGAGAGAGAATAAAACGAAACGTTTCAAATACCAAAGGGGAACAGCACAAATATGGAACTTGAACTGAACGTGGGTGTGATCTTCTTCACTATGACAATCACCATGATGGTGGGTCATAAGCCTATGATGCTATGATGGTAGGAACGTGAAAAGTTCCCATCCTCGACTGGGGGCCATCAAAGTGGGGAAGTAGCCTGATAACCCCGTCTCGGGGTCTAGGGAAGCAGGCATGAAGATGGTATCGCCATTAGGTACTGGAAACAGAGCACTTGATTCACCTCGCCAACGGCCTTCAAGTCTAGCCCTGCTGTCACTGAGATGCCACGGCCAGGACCAGCAGCCTTGCTGGGGGTCGCTGCTGTCCTTCCCACACGGTCCTCCATACAGCTACAGATGGGCACATTCCTGGAGTGCCCCATCTGCTAATGGAGTTACTATCCTCTGCATCAGAGACAGACAGGACACACCCCAGCCTCAGCCCTGCTGTTGGTGGCCTCCCTCTCCTCCTTCACCTCTACCTCCCTACAGTTTTACCAAATGGCTTAACTATAGGGTAAGCATCCTCTGAAAATCTATACCCAAAATGCATCAAAATTCTGGCGTCTCTCCAGGAAACTGTTTCACGTACAGCATTATTAAAAGTATTGTATAAGGGCTGGAGAGATGGCTCAGCGGTTAAAAGCACTGACTGCTCCTCCAGAGGTTCTGAGTTCAATTCCCAGCAACCACATGGTGGCTCACAACCATCTGTAATGGGATCTGATGCCCTCTTCAGGTGTGCCTGAAGAGAACAATGGTGTACTCGCATACATAAAATAAATAAATCTTTGCCAGGCAGTGGTGCCGCATGTCTTTAATCCCAGCATTTGGGAGGAAGAAGCAGGCGGATCTCTAAGTTCGAGGCCAGAGAAACTCTGTCTCAAAAAAACAAAAACAACAGCAACAACAACAAAAAAATATATATAAGATCACCTTCTGACTATGTGTGGGAAGAACAGGAGACACACATGAGTGAATCTCAAGTTTAGACTTGGGTCCAATATCTGAGACATCCCATCATGTATATGCAAATATCTCCAAAAACCAAAAACAAAATAGAAATCCAAAACTCTTGTTGTCTCAACCATTTCAACCAAAGGAGTCTCAACTCCTTTTTCTTACTAAGTTTTCCTCTTGTGCCTCTGAGCATTAATTCAAAACTTTGCTGGGAATGTCTGAGAATTTATCTTATCATCTAGTTTTTTTTTTTAATGATTTTATTGTTATGTGTATGGATGTTTTGCCTCCATATATGTCTGTGCATCACATAGACCTGATATCCAGAGAAGCCAGAAGAGGGCTTCAGAAGGCCTGGAACTGGAGTTAGACACGGTTATGAGCAGTCACATGGGTGCTGGGAATCAAACCTAGCTCATCTGCAAGAACAGCTAGTGCTCTTAAATGCCGAGTCATGTCTCTAGCCCACTTTTTTGTTTTGGTTTGGTTTGGTTTGGTTTCTCCCCTGAGACAGGGTTTCTCTGTACAGCCCTGGCTGTCCTGGAACTCATTCTGTAGAACAGGCTGGCCTCAAACTCAGAAATCTGTCTGCCTCTGCCTCCCAAGTACTGGGATTCTAGCCCAGTTTTTATGACTGTGGAGAAAGGCTTTAACCTTTCGGTTCTCCTCTAAGGCCAAACAGACATGCACTACTGCTTTGTGTTGGACAGGAAGACTGGACACTGGAGGGGTGGGGCAGCCTCAGCCACCAAAGGTGGACAAACCAGTCCCCTCTGTTCCTTGTAAAACTGGCGGGCTTGCATGTGGCCGCCTTCTGAACTGGTCCCACCCATCCAGTCTGTCTCGGCCAAACACTCTATTAGGACTGCATGTCACACAGGATAAAATATCTGTGGCCACATGGCGTGGCTAAAAACCAACAGAGATGGTCAACCACATACACAGGGCCCAACTTCCTGCCCTGTGGAGATCCTCTCAGGCCTGACGTGAGAGGAAACACTGCTCAGAGGCCAATAACAAAGCCACGTAGGTGGGAGACACCGTACAAAAAAATGGCCTTTGCGGAAATGCCCCAGAAAGCCTTGAGAGGAGGCTTGAGTTGCCACGCACTTCCTGGGAGCCTGAAATGGCTCTGTGTAGGGATAAATAAGTGCAGAGAAGAGGCCAATACCTAGAGTCTCAGGGCATGTGAATTTGACTCTTGGCCGCCTGCCCTCCCCATGCCCCTAAGGCTGGGCGGAAGCTCTGTGGACAACTTGCAGATCCCCTTGTTATGAGCCCTAGTTTCATGGCTTGGAAAATGAGGTATGGGGCCATTTGTCTACACAGCCTGCACCCTCGAGTTCAGATTTGTGAAAATGAACACGCATTTGTACCAGGGGTGACAGAGAAGCAGACGAAGAGTCTGAGGAAAGTTCCTTGATGGTTCCACGGTGACACGGGAGCTTGTCTTCAGTGGGTGACCTAGGGATGCTCTGTCCAGAAAGGCTAGTTCTGAGGGAATAGGCATTTAATTCTTTTCTGCATCTCAGCTATCAGTAATTAGGCTCTCTTCTCTCCTTGTCCCTGTCTGTGAGGTGCCCTTGACTCCTGAATTCTTGGAGAGGCTGACGGTACCAATCTTTATTTTCTGGTAAAGACAGTGGGGTCAGTGGGAAATCAATATAAATACCTTAAAAAAATTTTTTTTGCTTTGATTTTCATATACAGGGATGTCAAATGAACCCAGGGCCATTTCTCCAAGTAGACTCTAGCATAATGGATCTGAAGAGTCTCACTAGCTCACGAATGCACTTAGGTGCTTCTCTGACATGAATCATTTATTAGAGACAGAAATGCTGGCTGTGAGTGCCCGAAATAAGTTGACTTACAGTACCCTTGTTTCTAGACAGCTCTGAAACACAGCCACAAGCGCATCAAAGCACTCAGGCCTGGAAAACGCTTTGGGGTCACTGCGGATTGGCAGTTCCTTGAAAAGCTTCATTAATACCAATAGCAATGACAAAGCAAGACCTTCGAATTCCCTGTCCCTTCTTCATTCAGTCCTACAGTTCAGGAGCTGGACAGACACTTCATGAAGCGGTGATGATATACCAGTTCCTAGGAGGAGCCCAGGATGGGTTTCTTAAGGTACACATTCATTCATTCATTCATTCATTCATTGATAAGTTTATTCATTCACAGTAGGTTGTCTGTCTTTGGCGTTTCATTCATTTAGAAATTCATTGATAGAGGTGTATGAAACATTCTGATGAAACACATTATTTTGTTCGCTACCTTCAAACGAAATAAGTCAGTAAAACCAAATCAAACAAAATTCATCGATTTGAGCCACAAAGATGTAGCACCCGGTCAAGCAGCTTGCCACCGAGTAGGACAACCTGAGCTGACTCTGGGGACCCACATGGTGGAAGGAGATGACCACTTCTGCGCATGATCCTCTGACCTCTACATATGCCATATGGTGTTCCTCTATGTAGTGTACACACACACACTAAATGTAATTTTAAAACTTTTAAATTGATTTGAGTGGTTGCTTTATACACGTATTACATTAGACTTCTGGTTCTAACGGGGCCCTTCTTGGAGTTTGCAGAGGCTAGACGTGGCATCCAACAAACTGAAACATTTACGGGCCATACGTCCAGCCTGGACAGACTCCGCCAACCCCTTTCACCTCACAGAACACACAGATCCTCAATGCATGTCGATTAGATCCCAATTTCTAGATGACTTAATGTAATGCAGGTCCGTAAAGACCACTCTGAATTTCCAAAGAACCTAAAAGCAACAGCAGGGATACATGGACCCCCCTCCTTGCCCTTGCTACTGCAGCGGACACATGCAGAGACCTCCTCACCGCACCTGCTTCCAAAGGCCAGCAGACTAATTCGCAGGATTGTCCTCCACCCAGGCACGCCTTGCAGGAGGCATACAGAGCCTCTTCGTGCAGTACAAAGGTACCAAACCACATATCAAACCTACTCAACTGTGGCTCACCTGAAAGCTAATGAGCTACTTAAACCCCAGCAGGGGCTGCACTCAGATACTAGAAGGAGGAAGGAACTCCCAGCTGACAGATACGCCCTTTAAAAGAGTTTTTCATTAAAATACAAATAGATCTGGTGAAAGCAAAGGATTCAGTACAGTTTGTGGGAGTCTTTTACCAAGTTATGACAGTATGCCCCTTTATGATGGTAATCCACACACACTAGGGAACTTGGAAAGCTCTAAGTAAGACACAGAACCAGAACCAGAACCAGAACCAGAACCAGAATCTACCTGGAGCACGCTAACCACATCTGGGCTTCGTTTCTTTTATTTTTTTAGTGCCTCCTAGAAGACTTTGTTTTGTTCTTCACCAGATAACGCATTGCAGCAGAGGCGGAGGCTTTGTTTTTAAAACATGGTTACAATCTTGCCTTTAAATACTGTTTCAGTAATTGAAACGTTCTTTCTTTAAGCATAATATGTAACTGTCCATGTGGTAGTCACACTAGGCCAGCTGAATTACTACCTCGCGGTTTCATCACAGTGTATTTAAGTTTCTCTTCTCTTTTCCTTTCTTTTATGAGACAACTTTGCCTTATAGCCCAGGATAACTTGCAACTCACTAGGTAGCCCAGGCTGGCCCTGAACTCTGGTATCCTTCTGCTTCAGTTCAGGACCTAAAAAAATACACTTCCTTACCCAGCTAGGTTTTCATTTTTTTGTTTTTGTTTTTCTGAGAATAAACACTGAAGTGGTCAATATTGTGGACCATAAAGGTTTTCTTTCCCCTGATTTCTGGGCTATGTCTTTCAGGCCTGTAGGTTTGAAAAACAATCATTTGAAAGTGTCTAGTGAACAGTGTCCAGTTAATTTGTATGATAATGTAACTGTTCTCTAGGTTATTGGCAACAATCGTGAATGGCTGACTTCTTCATACCTTAAAACTTGTATGTTGCATTTCAATTGCTTTTTGTTCTGTTCTTTGAGACAAGGTCTCCAAATGTAGCCCAGGCTGGCCTTGAACTCTGAATCCTCCTGCTCATTAATCTCTTGCTTCCTCAACCCAGGGAGGCAGAGGCTGAGAAGCAGGATGATAGTTTTGAATTCAAGGCCAGCCTGGTCTACATAGTTGCAAGACAGCCAGAGTTGCAAAAAGAAACCCTGTCTCAAAAAAATCAAAAACCAAGCTCTTTGTATATTAGGCCTATAACATTTAAAGTGAACTTTTTTCAGTTTGTTAGCTTTTATTTGGGGCTCAAAGGGGGCTTTAACCCATTATGTAGTAAAAAGGATGCTGTTTTTCTGTTTGGTTTCTGGACTGAGAGGCAAGGGACTGAGGTGCATACTTTACACACCAAAGCAGGCCTGGCCTCCAGGATCCCTCAGCATACCCTGCCCCCAATCTTGAACTTTCTAGCTCCCCAGAGGCCCTTCCCTATATAATCCAGACATTTGGTCTCCCCCCTCTTGTCCTCCTCTCTCTCTCTCTCACTCTCTGCTAGGACACCCCTTACCCCACCCCCACCTCTCCCGAAGTGACTTCCCTGGCTTCAGTCCTTGGGGCCAGTGAACTCCCCCATCAGAGAACAGCTTCCCAATAAACCTGCCTTTAATATAATCTAATCTGATTTAAATTGGCCCATTTCACTAGCGCCAGAAACAGAACCTATGTTTTTCAACATGTTTGAGCATAAAAAGCTATTCTTTCCACTCTGATTTCTCAGCCTGCAGAACAACAAGGAAATAGTCATCCTGATGTGCACAGCTCCAACGTTACCACATATGAACAATTTCCTCTTAAAAAGCCACACTCCGGGGGATCTCGTATATTAATAAGCTTATTCATTTCCTTCTTGCTTCGGTGTTTCCCAATTAATTTTCCAAGATCACCTATCATTTAGTAAATATATTTCAGTTTTTAAGGCTCAAAGATTTACAGCAACTTTAAAAATACTTACTGTGTTTGTGTGTATACATGCGCATGCACTACACAAATGCGTGCACACCATAGCCAAGCAGTCCCTGCAGGAGTTAAGAAGACAGACAGCATCGGGTCCCTGGAACTGACGTCACAGTCACAGGTGGTTGTGAGCTACCATATGGGTGCTGAGAACCGAATCCAGGTCCTCTGCGAGAGAAGCCGGTGCTTTTACTGATGAGCCTCAACCCCCCCACAATGCACTTTTAATATTCATCAGCAAGGGTATAGCCATCCCTTGGTGGGCGATCGAGTTGTGACTTGTGATTCTGCGTTTATTCATATGCACATTCTACAGGTAAAGAATGAAGGCCCAGAGAAGTTCTCTGACTTGATTTCTTCAGCCACTCCCTGCAGTCCGCCCCTCAACCTCTCAGACCCTTGCTTCTTCCCCTTTCCTCCTTCCTCCTGACCTGACTCACAAAACCACTGAGGAAACAGACTAAGAGTTCTGGTAGAAATACCACGGATGATTAAAGCTCTGCATGTCTGCAGCCACATGCAATAGTCCGCTCAACTAACATGTATGCAGCACCTACTGTGTGTTTGACAGCACTCTCCTGCTCACAGTAACATAAACTGAGGGTCAACACACAGAGGGTCAAGCACAGGCTTCTTCCAGAGCGGCAGGGCACTATCTCCTCTGACCTGTCTCAGAGTTATGAGTTAGCAAATCCTGAGGTTTACTGAGGAGACTTCGAACTTCCTCTCCTAAGCCATGGCCCTGAGCCCTATGCTCATAATAATTTCATTAAAGATCAAGGCCCAGTGGCCAGAATAAAAAGCAGCATTGAACTCGGCGCCGAAAGCAAAGTCTGTCCTGGCTGCAGTTGCCGCTCTTCGCAGAACTCTCTGTTTCTAAGAAAGCAAATTCTGGCAGCGTCGAGACTCTAGAAACACAGATGACCATACCTCACAAACTTCTCAAGGGGTAGAGCAGACCATGGGCCATGTTTGCTCTCTGGAGGGCAGTGCTAAAAATGGCTGATATATCACGTGTGATCTACAGATGTTCCAGGGCACCATGGGGAAGGTGGCACAGAGATGTACCAGCCACATGGGCATGAGGACCTGAGTCCACAGACAGCCCCAGCACCCACCTAAGAGGCAGATGCAGTGGTGTGTACCAGCGATCCCAGTGCTAGGGAGGAGAACACAGATAGGTTTCCAGAGGGGCTGGCCAGCCAGCCTGGTGTAATGATCATACCTCAGGTTCACTGAGAGACCCTGTCTCAAACAATTAAGGTTGAGAAGCAGTCAAAGAAAGAAATGGCGGATATCAACCTCTGGATCTCACACACACGCACACATGTGTACATACATACACACACTGGTCTTCTAGAAGACAAGCTATAAACAGAAAGCTGCTTAGGTCCACGTGGAGAACTGAGCAGAGAGGGTTTAGCGTGTTAGTTAAACAAAGCAAATGAATGAAGCCTCGTGCAGAAAGACCTGTGGGAATTCCAGTTACCAGGAAGAAGGCACCCATCCTTAGCCATGACAGAGCAAGAGCCCTGGTGGATGTCAACACTGCCAAAGCACCTTTGGGTAGTAAAATGGACCTCCCTACCCTCACACAACCTCTGTGAAACTGGAGCAGAAACAAACGTTGATCCGACATCACTCTGATCTGAGCACGGCCAGTGGGTAGGAAAGGCTGTGACAACCTCGCCGTGACTCTGCAGCTGGTCTACCAAAGAGCGAGCCAAGCAGAGGCCTGGGTGCCAAGCACCAATTGCCTCCATTGAGAAAAACCAGGCTTGGCAGGAAGTCTCAAAGGAAAACTTGGCCAGGCCACAGGTCTGTTTCCCTTCCTGGAAGGCTACTCTGAAAACCTGAGATTAAATTCTCTGCCATCCCCCATGGTAGAAGTGGTGCCCACAGATGAATGCCATGGGTGACTGTAGTCACCAGACTTGCCGGGGTGCAACCGACAAGACACCTCGTGATTCAAATACATGAGGGAAAAGACAGGGAGGAAGCTGCCTTCTGATGGCCAAAGTTACTGGAGTCAGCTCCCTGAGGACAGTGACGGTGACACACAGGAGACATTGAGGAAGTGTGGGTTCTCAGCAGGGAGGTAAATAACGGAGAAGAAATGTGTTCATACACACTGGCTAGGAGCTAAAGTGGCCCCCAGATGAAAGTTAAAAACCATTGTCCCTCTTTCTAGTTTTACGTTTGGGAGACTTCCCCTTCCCCAGAAGTCTACCTATAGCATCAAACTCAAAGCATGCTGTTGACTATTTGGGGACAGTGCCATACGTATAACATCAGCACCCAGGAAGCAGGGGCAAAAGGAACATCTTTAGCTAAATGAAAAGTTCAAGACCAGCCTAGACTGTACTGGCCGGTTTTGTGTATCATCTTGACACAAGCTGGAGTTGTCATGGTGAAAGGAGCCTCCGTTGAGGAAACGCCTCCATGAGATCCAGCTGTAAGGCATTTCCTCAATTAGTGATCAAGGTTGGATGACCTTTGTGGGTGGTGCCATCCCTGGGCTGGTGGTCTTGGGTTCTATAAGAAAGCAGGCTGAGCAAGCCAGGGGAAACAAGCCAGGAAGTAACATCCCCCCATGGCCTCTGCATCAACTCCTGCCCCCTGACCTGCTTGAGTTCCAGTCCTGACTTCCTTTGGTGATGAACAGCAATGTGGAGGTATAAGCTGAATAAACCCTTTCCTCTCCAACTTGTTTCTTGGTCATGATGTTTTGTGCAGGAATAGAAACCCTGACTAAGACATGGACAATATGAAACCCCAGCTCACAAGCCAATAAGGTACAACAAAAATTGTTGAAGCTCCTTGGGTCCGATGCCTCCACAGTGGCTCTGTAGAGGAAGCTGCTCCAGCTGTCCCTCTCAGCCCTCAGCAAAGAAGTGCTTGTCTTCTACAAGGGAGCTGGGGTAGAGGTGATGTGGCAGAGTGAGTGGGACTTCTGTCGTAGTTAGGGTTCCATCGCTGGGAACAGACACCCTGGCCAAGGCAATGTTTAATTGGGGCTGGGTCACAGTTTCAGAGTTCGGTCCATTATCATCGTAGCTGGAAGCACTAGAGGGTCCAGGCAGGCATGGAGCTGGAGAAGCTGAGAGTTCTACGTCTTGATTCAAAGCCAGCCAGAAGACTTAACTCTGGCCAGACTTGGGCATATATATGAGACCTTAAAGCCCACCCCCACAGTGGCACACCCTCTCTTACAAGGCCACACCTACTCCAACAAGGACACACCTCCTAATAGTGTCACTTCCTGTGGGCCAACCATTCCAACCGTAAGTCCAGCCTATTCAAACAGCCACACCTTGCTTCTAATATAATTCTGAATAAGAGATAAGGGCAGTAAAATTACAATTAGGTAAACACTAAACCAACTCCAGATATAAACTAGCTACTAAATGAGTGACTGAGATATGAAATACCTGCACTGTGGTATAGCTCACCATGTGAAATAAGGTTGACCCCAAAGATGCCCTGCTGCATAAGCCAAGCTAGAATCAGAATAAGACAGAGTTGGCCCCCTGGCAGGCAATAACTCAAAAAAGGGCAAAAATGGGCCCCTGGTGGTTTGGACCCAGCGACCTGAGAAGGATCAACTGATGGGTTACAAGAGATTTATTTAAGAAGTAACAGAAAAGTTTTAAGCTGTTTTTTGGTAATGGTTTCTTTTTGTTTGGTTGGTTTTGTTTTTATTTTTATTATTTCGAGACAGGGTTTCTCTGTGTAGCCCTGGCTGTCCTGGAACTCACTTTGTAGACCTGGCTGGCCTTGAACTCAGAAATCCACCTGCCTCTGCCTCCCAAGTGTTGGGATTAAAGGCGTGCGCCACCATTGCCTGGCTTGATGATGGTTTCATAGTAAGTACGTGATTCATCCAAACTCAATAAACTGTACACTTTAAATGGCTGTGTTTTATGGTAGAAAAAAATCTTATCTCAATAAAACCTATAAAAACTTTGAAATGAGGGCCAATGACATTACGCAGAAGACCCCTTCTAGACCTGTAGATCTTGGCCCCTTCATGGGATGAATGGCCATCAGGAAACACAGATATTTCTATTATAATTCATAACAGTAGCAAAGTTAGTTACGAAGTAGTGATGAAAATAATTTTATGGCTGTGGGTCACCACAGCATGAGGAACTGAATTAAAGCGCCCTCTTCCCCCCAGCTTTAGAAAGGTTGAGAGCCACTGACTTAGAAGGAAAAGAACATCTTGCTATTAGGCATAAACATCTGAGTTTGATCCCCAGAACCCCTGTGGTGGAAGGAGAGAATCAATGCTCATAAATTGTTCTCTGACTGCATGTGTGTCATGGTGTGTACACACACACACACATACACACACACACACAGAGTAAAATAAAACATATTAATAAATAACTTAAGTAAACCAGTGCAAGGTAGGAAGACAACCTCTCAAATGATTGGAATTCTAACATCAAGATGAAACCATTGAGTATGAGAAGCCCAATTACATCAATTTCACCTAGATGTAAAAGGGAGATGGGAACAGTGGGAGAGAGAAAACAGGCCAAGACAACCTTGTCCCATCATCTTGTTCTTAGGGGAAGCAAACAGAAGCCTGGCCCTCCCCTCGCGGGCCTCCCATGCGTACACAGGGGTGGTTAGCAGGTGACAGCAGTCTGTCAAACTCTGGTACAGAAACAACCCCCTTGCTTTGGCGTCATCTCAAATGACTGACCAATAACAGTCCCCATGGCATAAAGGAACTCGACCTCATCGGGATTTAGGTCCAGCGTGTGCAGGGCTGGCCTGGAAGGGCCTAGTACGCCTGAGCTACAGTTCCAGCCTTTACACTCCTGAATTTTTGAAACTGGGCAGTTTTCCCCTGTCTCTAGCCCTGTGTCATTTTGCCGGTTTCCCTGAGACATCCCAGAGACTAAGAACCCAGTGACTCCAGATGAAGATCTTAGGTCCTTCTGCTCTTTGGTGATCTGTCTCTGCCGTAACACTGGGGGGGAAAAGTCAAGAAGTTAAGCATTCACATTTACTCTGGTCCATCCTTTCCGTCTGAAAACAATCTTCCTGGGGATGAAACTGGCATGCGTCCAATCAAACAGCACAGTGTTATCAGTGAAACTGCTGTCTCAAGATGTGACGCAGAGAGTCTTCCTTTCTATACGGAGATTGCACCATAGGATCTGGCTGTCCCTGGTGGCAGCCACATACTGTATCTAACCCCCATCCTGGAATAAGGCCTCCCCCAATACATGAGATTAGGGAATTCTGTCTGTACCCAAGGTAAAGTCCCGACAAATTCTCAAAGACGGTTGACAATGGTTCTAGATGGAAACTGAACTTGATTCTGTTCCTTAAAATATGCTCTGGCTGCAGAGAAGGTTCAAGGTTAGCCTGGGTTACACCGGGAGCTCTTATCTCTAAAACTAGCCAAGCCACAATTACCTCCTGGGTGTTCAGCTGCCTTGGGGTCATGAGCTAGGAAGGCTGCCCAGAATTCTTAGGGGCCTGTGGGCACCTTCCACAAATGGGCACACAGAAAGCCTAGTGAACTTTAGACTCAGTAGATGGGCCGGGAGGATCTGGGGCCTGCCCAAGGAAGAAGGTAGGACTCCTTTTCAAGGACCCTAAGAAATTTCAGGACGAGGGGATGTAGTGCGTTGCCCAAAAGGCTGGATCCTACCAGGTGATGGACCAGCCGACAAGTCTATAAAGTCAGAAACTGTAGGGGTAAATAATTAATAAAAGGTACTTCCCCGCCAGGCCTCTGCACCAAGTCCGAACGGGTCCAGCTCAGGGCGACTCTCACTGTTACCACTGAGCCAATTTCTTCTAGCTAGCTCTCACAGCATCCCAGCTGTGTTTCCTCTCCACCACAGACTCTGTAAATGGCGGGAATCCCGCACTCCCGCCCTACAGGCAAATACCCAGTAAAGCATGACTTTTAGTTAACCAAATATATTTATGTATATAAAACTCCCAATTACATAATGCCAGTTTAGAGTGAAAAAGGTCTTATCCCAATTTTCTAACCTCGCCAAACCATCAGAAATACGTCTGAAGTCATCTGGATATCCAAGTCTCCCTCTCTGGCCACCCCCCTCTTTCGGACCTCCCTCTCTCCCTCTCTCTCCCCGCCCCCTCACTTCCCTTAGCTCCTCCTCTTCTCTCTCCTCCAATCACTGGCCTCTCACTGCCTCAATGATAAATACTCAGTAGTGGTGGTTTGTTCCTTCACGCTGTTCTAGAGGGATGCAGGGCTGTAGCTCCTAAGCAGTGAGACCACAGCAGAGCACAGATCCATGCTCACCTACTTGATGGAGACAGGTTTATTAAACCTTCCACCGAACCAGCCAGCTTTGCAATGTGGAGGAGCCGTGTTTTCCATACGTCAGCAATATTACTATACCTCTGTCTGGGAATGTATATTGATCATAGGAACACATTTTTAGACTACTAGAACTTTCCACCCTATTAAAAACACTCCAGGAAACAAGCAAGTGAACAAATCCAGGGCAAGAGGGGTGTTCCAGGGATGAGACTGGTCTAGTTTCTTTTTCCCCTTTTTCTCTTTACTTATGAGTGGATCCTTGGCTGCTTTTGCATTCTTACCACATGAAGCTCTAAGATCACAGTACCTGAAGAAGCTGTAGTGTAATGGTACTGACCTTGACTCCAGAGTGGGATCCTGGAGCCAAGGGGCAGTTTGCCACCATGGCATGAACAATGTCTGTCCAATAATCCTCAGGAGTATTGGAAATCAGAAAGAACAGGGTATGTCCTAGAACAGCCCAGAAGGGGTCCATCCTAGCAGAAGTGGAGAAGATCCTAAAAGGTAAGAGACCGGAGGCAAGGCAAAAGAGACCGAACCTCCACTAAATGTTTCATTGTCTGAAGAGAAAAGCCGCTATGGCAAGAACAGGGTTGGCATGACGGTCTCACACGACCACACTGTCCCTTCTAGGACTTGCCATCTGGATCTAAGTGACAGAGACGGGAATGAAAATCAAACATCCAGTCCTTCCCAGAGTCACCAAGAGACCATCCATCCAACTTGGGTTTGTCCTGAAAATTTTCCAGAAAGGCAGAGGCAGGCGGATTTCTGAGTTGGAGGCTAGCCTGGTCTACAGAGTGAGTTCCAGGACAGCCAGGACTACACAGAGAAACCCTGTCCTGATAAACAAAAACAAACAAACAAAAATTCCAGAAATATTCCTCTACCTGGAGGTGGGGAGGGTGCGATGGAGGGGGGGTTGTGTCATAACTAAGTACTGAGAGAACCTGGGCTTCCCTGGTTCTGATTTGTTGTTACCTTTTCTCCAGGATTTATTTATCTGGGGGTGGGGCACGCCAGATGATATCAAGAGATAAGCCTGGGAAGGTGGTTCCTTCAACCATAATGCAGGTCACTGGGCTTGGCAGTAAGTAGCTTTATCTGCTGGCTCACACCTCGAGCCAGCCTTCGGCTGTATTCGCCCGGGGATCGTACGGAGCTCAAAAGCTGGATACACTTGGAGATGGCCTTGAACTTCTGATTCTCCCCTTTATGCCTTCAGAGTGTGGATAATGCTTTCACCTTCCCGCGTGTGGCCTTAGAGAGTGACCCGCGTCTGTTCTGCACACTGCAGACGGGCCCCAGAGACGGGAGCCTTGGTTACAAAGTTTCCATTGACCCTGGACACCTTGCTGACCATGCAGGAAACAAAGGCAGCACTCACGGGGACACCACCCTTGTGGCAGCGGCAGCATGGGTGCGCCAGGGAGCAGCTAATGGTCAGAGTGTCTGAGATCTCATGGGCAGAGTGAGTTGAACGCTATTCGTGGGGCAAAACTTAAGACTGCATGGCCTGGTCCTGCTTCCCTCTGCGCACTGCTGTTCCTCAGGGTCTCTAAAAGGCTCCGTGTGTGTGTGTGTGTGTGTGTGTGTGTGTGTGTGTGTGTGTGTGGTACCTCTGGGTCGCATTCCTGGCACTGCTGACTGGCAGGAGGAAGCTTAATAAAGATCACTGTTAGAAGAAAACATTAGCTGGACTGGAAGCCAGCTCAGCATCCCCAGGACACAGCTGGATCCGACCTCACAGGGTATGTAGCTAAGGAAGGGAAGGAGGCCAGCTGGGACTTGTCGAGGACCAGAGACCTCAGTTCAGCCATCGAAGAGGAGAGAAGGAAGGGAGGGGTGTCAACGGGGCAAAAACTGGAACTAATAAACAAACAACTGGGCATGCTCAGAACCTGCCATTGTCTTCTCTCCCAAGGTCACCAAAATGTTAACCTGTTAGTCCTCTCCTGCAGGAGGCCAAACCGGGATTTAATTGTCATCTCAAAATAT
The DNA here is from genome assembly GCF_947179515.1 of Apodemus sylvaticus. Taxonomy (NCBI): domain Eukaryota; kingdom Metazoa; phylum Chordata; class Mammalia; order Rodentia; family Muridae; genus Apodemus; species Apodemus sylvaticus. The sequence goes on from NC_067494.1 coordinate 42,087,815, forward strand.
TCATTATATGCTTTGGTCTATGTGATTTTTTTTTTTAAATCTTTCCCCGTGAGTCAGTGGGGTGAAGAGGGAAAACAAAAGTCTCTGTCCACTTTGCATCTAAGAGAAGTCTTTTCTGCAGCAGAAGCAAAGCGGCAAAGATTCCAAGGCTGTGCAGCGTGCAGCGTAACTGTGTGCCGTCAGTTCACAGCGCCTGGCAGAGCCAAGCTGGGGTGCTTGGGTATTCTTAGCACTGAGACCTCGGCTGGCTCATTCACCAAAAGGCAACAGCTGCAAGTCAGGCCAGAGAAAAATAATACAGAACCTTCACAGGCTCCACTGGAGAAAGGATAAACTGATTCGTGCTTATGCAAAATTCTAGTGAGCATTGACTGAGGGACATTGCTTGGTCAAGGGACTACGTGACAGTCCAGAGCATAACATGACATGCAGCAGCTGGAAAGAACAGCATAGAAAACCTTTCCTTTTCTCCAGAGTGTCAATGAGGGCCTCAAGACAACCAGTCACCAGCTCCTGGGTTCCCTGACCTGCTCCCTCCCTCCCTCCCTCCACAGGCCTGGTGAGGCCTCACTGAAGTGTCTGCTTCCCACTGGGACAGCCTTGTGTTTCTTCCTAGGCCTTAGCACCTCTCAAAGCTTACATGTTGTCCAGGTCCCTCTGCCACCCAGTCACACTCCTCTTCTGTGTGGTGTCTGAACCTCCATGATGGTTAGGGTTAACTGTCAATTTGACAGAATCTAGTTACCTCGGAGATGGGCATGCCTGCGGGAGATTATCTTGACTGCATTTAGTTGTGTTAGAATGGCCTGTCTGTCCACTGTGCTTAGGGGCATGTAGTAGACCGTAGGGATGAAGAAGTGGAGGTGGTGCATCTGTGGGCATTCTAAGCTCTCTTCTTCTTGACTGGGACAAAGGACTGTATGATGGGAGAGGGCTGCTCTTTTCAGACTGCAGGCGTCTGGAGACCGTTTACTTCAGACTCCTGCAGCCTTGATTCCTTGTATTGGAGGGACTGGAAGGTAATGTAAACCCTTTCTCCTTTAAGTTGCCTTTATCAGGGTACTTTATCACAGTGACAGAAAAAAAAAAACCGACAGAGACTAGTTACCTAGGTTCAAGAAAAACAAGTATACTAGGAAGAGACAGAGTGGGAGTCTGTAGGAAGCATTCCCAGACAGAACAATGGGTGATGGGGGGTGGAGGGGTAGGGGAAATGAGGGTACAGGCAGGCCACTTCGCTGGCTCCCACAGGGCTCTACGAATGCTCCTGATCTCACAGTGAAAAAGTGATCTCTATGTAGGCAATTGCTCTTCTCCAGGACACCAATGATGAACCCATGGTAGGCAAAGGGCAGCCGGAGTCCAATGATTTGGCCAGAAATGTTGTAAGAGGATGGAATCATATGGGGTGGCGGAATAAAAGACTCGCCCTACTCACACAAGTCCTGGAGGGCGGAATGGCAGATAGGGAGGTGAGAAGACACAGACGCCACCGTGTTGGCCAGAGCTAGGCCATGGAGCTCCGTGTCTCCCAGCTGTTGGAAGGAGAGGCTTTCAGGGCTCCAGGGCTTGCAAGGCAGGCAGGGAGGTCCTTGTGGGAACAGCGCAGGGTCAGAGCCGGAGGGAAAGAAAGCCTTACAGTTAGAGTGGGCAGTGGAATGGGACTTGGCAGCTGATTGGTTCATTCAAGGAGACCAATGATGCAGAAGAAAGCACAGGCCAGGCTGCAAGCTGGCTCCCCCACCCAGTCCTACCACATCCATCTATTTCACCAAAGGGAGGCCGTTCCTGACTCCAGCAGAGCTGGGATCTACCTGAACAGTGGTTGGTGCTCGGAATAGCCTTGTCTGACAACCCAACCCCCAGCTGCTCTCAGAGCAGCCCAGACAACTGACACCTAACACTACTGCACGCAGGTTACCAGGTTGGAAAGTGTGGACTGTTTCAATCTGGGTTTTTTGACTAGACATCCGCTTTCCATATAGCCCACTATTTTTTTAATTCTTAAGCAAAGTATCTAGGAATCTAAATTTGTTTGGGGAAAAAAATCCATGTGGCTGGGGCTTAGGCAAATCAGCCCTGAAAAGTTGTTTCCTTTGAACCAGGGAGCAAACCAGTGAATTTCTTCATACCGAAGACATAAGTAGAAATTCTCTTACACAGCAGCTCTTCTTGGCTTTGGGGAAGATGTTATCCCTTAAGGATGTATCTAGCAATTTCTGGAACAGTCTCATGGTCGTTATGGCCACAGTGGGAGTACTTAATCTTGGCGTCTAGTGGTTGTTGTTATCAGCCTACTCTGCACAGAACAGCCCGGCAAACTCGAGTTACTTGGCCCAGAGGTCAATAGAGGATTCCTTTAAGGAACGCTACGTGGGAGGGCCTGACTGGGAGGCACACAGATAGGAAAATGTGACAGCCTTGTGACCATCTTTTCTGCAGCCAAGAACACCTGATCCATGCTGGCCGCCATGTTCTGTGTGTCCCTTGAGAAGTCTCCGCCCTGTCCATAAGAACCCAGCAGAGTAATTAAAGTAGGGGTATAAACCGTGTCGCGATTGTGCGTCCACAACTCATTTGAGAAGGATGGCTGGAGAAGGTCAGGGAAAGAGCGAGAGATGGAATCAGGGCCACTGAGAGAACCGTGATGACTTGTAGTGATCTCAACCTGACAAAACCTAGAATTACCTCGGTGACAAATCTGTGACAGAGTTGGCAGTTGGGGGTTAACGGAGATATGAATGTGCCCAGCTAATTTCTGCGTGCTGCATAAAGCCCTGGTCTAGATAAAAAGGAGAAAGTGAGGTCAACACCAAGCTTCACCCTTCACCCCTCCTCTCTCTGTCTTTCTGCTTTCTCAGTGTAAATGCATGCATCACAGCGAGATGCCTATCGACCTATTGGTGCGTTCCTTAAAACCGTGAGCCCAAATAAACCTTTCCAACCTCAACTTATGTTAGTTGGCCATTTTATCGCAACACCAAGGAAACACTAATCCATAAACTGCCTCTCCTTTCTTCTTAGCCTTACCACCTACCCTTCCTCGCAGCAGGAGAGGAGGGAAGGAAGGAGCTAGCCTGACTTACCCAACCCACCAACCGGGATCCAGGACAAAGGTTTTGCCAGTTGCACTGATTGTGTGTGTTGAGCTGCTGCAGTGGGAAGAAGATGCGTTTGGTTCTTTAAAATTTCATCAGTCTCGGTTAACCTCCTGCCCTTGGGGAATTGACTGCTCACACGGGGGCCCAGGGTGACGGGAAGAACACCGGATTTCACTCTTGGGTCAATTCATTTTTCCCACTTCCGTTTCAAAGTCCGTCTGAGGAGATAAAGCCAGGTGGCATCTTCACCGATGACAATCTGCCTTTGAAACTGGGTGACGAACATAATGAGGGGGAAAGCCAGGCTCCACCCACGCACGGCCTGCAGGACCAGGGTGGGTGGGGGGGGGGGTCCTTAACTAGATGGAAGTGGCTCAGTGAGGCTGGCTCCTTGGGTAAACAAGGTTCTTGAGAGGAGTTCATATTGGCTTTTACCATTTGCATTGCCAGGTCTTTTAGCTCTGTTTTTATCACAGGCCCCTTTTCCCTGTCTCCACCATCTCCCAGAAAATTACACCAGCGCTCTCTAGAAGCGACGGTTGCTTGTCTCATACTTACTGTTTCTCAACTTCTAAATCACTTCTCTGTTCTGCGGCACTTCTGCCAACTTAAAAATGAGTATGAGAGGCATACGAGGGAAAATCCATAGGAGGTTTGGTCATTTTTAAAAATAAATATCTCTTTTCCTTTGGCAGGGGAAGTATCTCAGTTGGTTGTGCGTTTCCTAGACACAGAAGGCAAGGATAGGGAGAACCCATCTCTACCTCTGCAAAAAAAAAAAGGGGCATAGTTGGGGAAGGGGGTGACACACGCCTTTAATCCCAGCACTGGGAGGCAGAGGCAGGTGGATCTCTGTGAGTTCCAGGCCAGCCTCGGCTACAAAGTGCATTCCAGGTCAGCCAAGGCTACCCAGAGAAACCCTATCTTCAACAAACAAAAAAGTCTAAATGTCCATCATCTTCTAGGCCAGTGGTTCGCAACCTGTGGGTCCCTACCCCTTTGAAAAGCCTCTGTTTACATTATGATTCATAACAGTAGCAAAATTACAAAGGGTGATTTTATGGTTGGGAGGGTCAGTGTGTTACAGGATCACAGCATTGCGAAGGTTGAGGACCACTGCTCTAGGCTCTACTTGGGACTAGTGGAGAAAAGTGACCATAGCAGGACAAGAGATGGCTGTCTGCTGCTCAGAGGCAAGGCTCTGAAAAACAAGGGTCCAGAGTTCGAACCTCAGTGCTACCTGATACCATCCCGGATGACTCCCTTGGCTTACTAATCTTTATGGCACAATGGACAGTTGTGGTAGTTTTTACATGTATATTTGTTAAGGGCACAACCCCAGATCAGTATGTGCAAAGTTGGAAGAACCAACAGGCATATAGGAAGCCCTCGGCAAAGGTGGGCCTCTGCCACGATCCTGGATCCTACATGGTGGTCAGTCTTATCCTTGTGTCTGTGTCACCGAGAATTCCCAAGACTGAGGGAGGAATCACTTCCTGCCAGTTTTTCAGTGCCAGATTCAAAGCACCATGAAGGACAAAGATACTTCTTCACTTTCAAAATGCTCAGGACGCAGAGGCCGTGTCTGACCCAAGATTAGTTTGAGGCCAATCTCATCAGGGATTAAAATAACGGAAGTCTCGATAGCTGGCTTTTCCCCCCAAGGTCAGCCAGAGACAGAGGAGGGTGTTCTTCCTGGTGAATTTGTCAAGCTGCCGTGTCACTTCTAGGCTGAAGGTGGAGATAACAGAGAGTAAGATCTGTCTACTGAGAAAACTTTCTGAGCCCCGGAAATACACTGAGGTAGGGCAGAGGTTGCTGGATGCTCTGCGGTCCTGAGGTGAACTGTTGTTGCTACGGACTGCCTGAGGTCTGTGAGGGGTCTAGGCTCTCGTTTCTACGGACACCGCACGTGCCAGCCTTGTGTAATGGAAAGAAAGCTCCAAAGAACACGAGAAATTTGGTAAACTGACAGACTTAGACATTAGAAGCAAGTAAGCCTTACAAAACAAAGCAAAGCAAAACCAAACAAAATCCTATATATCCTGCGTCATCTGCTGGGAAGAGCCACGGTCCCCACAAAGAGCAGGGTGAGACACTTCTCCCTCCGCATAGTCTATTCTCCTAAGGATCGAGCACTCAGAATCCCATTTCCTCCCGTTTTATTAATTAACAGATGTTTCCTAGTCGTTTGCTCAACCAGTATAGGAAAACACAAGAAAACTTTAATCGGGATGAGAGTCAACAGCTAACCACTTCCTCCCCCACTGCCCAGTGCGATCTATATTAAAAAATTGTTTGTCAAAACGACACTCAAGGCCATTAGCTAATAAATGTGTCTATCATTATCTCCAGGGCTAAGGGAGCGTCCCGAGGTCCCTGCTAGCTTGAGGTACTTCAGTAGCTCATATCCATAGCGCATAGCACGCAGTGTTACAACAAGGGGCATAAATGAATGAATGAATGAATGAATGAATGAATGAATATATGAAGAGCTGCTGGACAATGAGGAGTGCTGGAAGTATGGACACTAACAGGCCTTAGGGTCTAGGAAAACACTAAAAGAAAAAAAGAGCAAACAGGCAAGAAATCTTTGTGATGCAAGAGTGCATTCTGGGGAAAAAAAGAAAGGTTCAACATAAACTACTCTCACATGGCGTTTTATTTTATTTTGTGATTAAGAGAAAAAAACAAAACAGATTGGCCAGTCTTTGAAAGCTCTTAATATCCTCCCTCAAGGGGGTTTAAAACTGTAACTGCTTACCTGAGTTGTGTCTGACACATAATAGACACACAATAACTACAAGTCACAAATACCACTCCCACCCCTCACCCCTACCCAGTGGGGCCCAAACAGAAACTCTCTTTCCCACAGCTCTGACAGACTGCTTGCCTTCCCCAGAACTCACTGGAAACCAAGTTTCAGAGTCTAAGGCTAGCCTTCCAATGCTAAACTGGACTCATCCAAGTTCTCCTAATGGTAGACTATTACTAAGCCAGGCTTAACCTGTATTTCATCAGTAAACGGAGAGCCACTCAGAAATGCACCTGCCTCGTTCTCTGCCCACCAGACTCCCTCAGAACACAGCAGGAGCTACAGAAAGTGTTGCCATAACCAACTCCTCTTCTGGGCACCCAGATTTAAGGCAATGGCTGCAATGATCAAGATGGCTCCCCCCTTCCCTGCCCTCCGGACCTTCCAAGCTATAGCCAAGGTCAGGACATAGGCTGGCCTTCTGGGAGTCACCGTGGGGTACTTTGTTTCCACACAGCTCCAGCTGTCTCCCACAGGCTAAACAAGTCACACTTTATCTGGATATCAGAGAGAGAGGTCTGGTCTGTTTCATTATTTGCTACTTTCTCTTTGCATTGAATTTGGGTCCTGGGTCTAGAAACTCAAGAGTAAAACATTGAGTCAAGCACACTAGTCTTGCGCTTTGGAAGGCTGGATGGTAAGTCTGTTGTCTATCCAGCAGTGTGTTAACCTGTGCTTGGCAAAATGAAAGTTGAATCATTACTAAGTACATTTTTTTATGCTCTGTACCCTTCACCAAATTCTCCTCTCTTAACTCCATTTTTCTCTAGCTAGATTTGTTTGTTTTGAGGGTTTCTAGGGTTGTTAGGCAAGTGTTCTATACCACCAGGCAACAACCTCAGCCCTCTAATTTTGTGCCCTGTTCTTTAGTTGCTATTTGCAGAGAACTTTTGTATCTGAAATGCTTAAGATCTCTGGAGCCGGGGCGGTGGTGGCACACACATTTAATGCCTGCACTTGGGAGGCGGCAGAGGCAGGAGGATTTCTGAGTTCAAGGCCAGCCTGGTCTACAGAGTGAGTTCCAGGACAGCCAGGGCTACACAGAGAAACCCTGTCTCGAAGAAAACAAAAACAAAACAAAACAAAACAAAAAAAGACCACTGGAACTATGGTCAGTTTTTAAGGCAGCGCAAACAGTAGTGAGATAAGGAACATTCTAGAAACAACCAGTCCTTTCTGCTTCTATATAGCTGAGGGGCTAGGGTTCCAATCTATGGTTTGGGCTTTAATAGCCTGAAAGTAACTGGAGGCCTTTTAAATTCTTACCACAGATAATCTCAGTAATACAGGACTCTATCGGTAGCATTAAAGAAATAATTCTGGTATAGGGTATGCACATTACAAGAAAAGGGTCCATTATCAGGCTATCTTCAGAGGCACTGAATAAAAGCTACACCTAAAAACCACATCTGCTAATGGGCCTGCCTGGGTGCCTTCTAAGCAATGGACTGTTTGTCTCTAGTTTTAGCCGCCTCTGCCTATCACTGGCTACAGGTGAAAATTTCTTCTCATGTCTTAGTTTTCTTCTGAAGGTTTTTATGTTTCTCCCTATGTTGCACCAGAAGGATATCATACTTGGAACTCTTAATTTCTTAATTTCTTTTTCTCAAACAGTAACCTTACTCACCCACCCCTGGTATACAGAGACACACATGCACAGGAGCTAGCCGCCTTATACACTGACACTGACACACACACACACACACACACACACACACGCACACACGCACGCACGCACGCACACACGCACACACGCACACATCCGAACCACGTTTCCCTCCTCTTGAGATAACTATTTTTCCCTAGCTGAAGTTGCTGACTGATAACTCCACAAGAGCGGATCCTTGCCAGGTTTGGAAAGACTAGAGGGTAAACAATAGGTAATCAGGGTGAGAGCAGCACAGAGACCCTGCTGGGTATTTAGCATTTCTTACTGCTAACTGAACTTTGATTTGTAGCTAAGTGAAGTGCAGAATGGAGCCAAGACTCATCTTATACATGTTTAGACTTGTGGGTGAGGCTGAGCATCTGATATTTATCAGTGTGAATTATCAGGTACTTTTCAAAACTTTATTTCAAAACAGTATCCTCCTATAAAGAGTTAAACCCCCTTTTCCCTCTTAGCTTGTTCAATATCATGTCTTAAGAAATATTTGTTTCTAAAAACTAGCCTTAATCCTGGAGAGCTTCATAAAAAACATCCAAGAACTCCCTTTAAGAATCCCAACAGCTGATAGAGAACCCAGAAGCTTAAATTTTAAGTAAATAAAGCGGTGATTACAAATGCCTGTTTCCTTGACAACCCCCCTCCCCCAGCCCTTCTGCGATAGGGAAAAACCAAAATGAAAACGAGAGGAGGGGGTAGCTACAGAGTCACGCTGCGTTCCAGCGAGGCCCAGCCAGGCCAGGCCCAGGAAGGAAATCCAAATAAATCAATTTAGATCGGGACTATATTTTGTGGAGTATATTTTTTGTGGTTGTCATAGAAACACCAGCGACAGAAGAACGTGTTGCACGAACACAAAAGAGAGCCCGTATATGTAACAGGAGCATTCTCTACACCTTCGCGGTAGCCAAGAAAATGCTTCTACCCAGGGAGGGGTGCACACAGAGCCCCCCCAAAAGCTCTTCACAATCTGGCACAAAGCAGTGGTCGCGGAGCCCTGGTGCTCCTCCCCCCTCCCCCCCATCATTCTCCCCAACCTCACCAGCATCCCAGCCTGCTCCGAGCCCATCCTTTCCAAAGTACTAGGAAAACCAGCCGAGCAGAGGGACCCCTGCCAGAGAAGGGCATCCGATCATCGCTCGCCCCACCCCAGGAGAAGGTGACTGGAAACAGTACCAACCCCACCTACCTCGCTCCAGGCAGCTCTTTGCATTGGCGCTCACTAGCCAGAACTGCTAGGCAGGAGCCTAGGGTTCAGAAACTGCCTCTACTTTAGAGAAGCTGTAAGTCAGCCAACACTGGAAAGAAAAAGCGAGACTCCACCCAAAGGGGTGGGCCCTTCGGGGGAGGGAAAAAAAAAGGTGGTCCTCGGCTGACGTCTCTCCCCACCCATGTCACTTCCTTTTAAAGCTACGACTTAGCATCTACTGGGAGGGAAGCTCGGACCCCGCGTAACATGAGTCACCCTCTTCTTCCAATGGGTGTAAGGAAGTGTCCGGCTCGGCCTGCAGTTGGAGTCAGATGGGGGATTGGCATCTGGAAGTCACCCGCGTGGATAACAAAGCCATCCCGGTGGCCTGCCGGCACTCGCCCAGCTCAAGAGCCCTGTTGCGTCCCCGAGCATTTGGCCTGAGAAACCTCGGCCTCCTGCCCTGGAAATCGCCCCTGTGCCGCGCCCCCCACCCCCGCCCCATGCGCCATTTCATTGGGGGGGGGGGCGGCGGAATAAAAAAAACAAAACGAACAAAACAGGATGAAGGCTGAAGCCCGCGCACTCTGGTGCTCACCTCTCCTGGCCACCGCTCCGCCAGCCCGGAAGCCCCTTCCAGGATCACGCCCAGAGTCTGCCGAGACGGCAGACCTGGGATGCCCGGAGCTCCTGTGGATGGATGCTCTCCCTCCAATGCTGGGTGCCAGCGGGTGCCAGGGCTGCCTACTGCTGCGAGTGTTCACAAGCAGGCAACACACACATGCACATGGCTTTTACACGCCAGTTAAGTTAGCAAGGGTCTGAGCGGATCTTATTAACCAAATAGAAACTTTAAGGAAGGGGGATTGTTGGAAGTGCGCAAAGGCCAGGTCTGTGACATTCCTGGAAAGGCGAATTCAGTCGCTGGGTGCCCTCCAAATACGGGCTGTTCAAGACGCAGATGTTTACGTATTTACAGAAAGAATGCCCGGGTGGTCGCCCTACTCTCTCGATGCCCTAGCAGTATTTCTCAGAACTGCGGAAGCCTGGCAAATAGCTTGCTTGTCCTGCAGACAGGAGCCAAGAAACAGGAAACAGGGTTTGGATTTTGACATCCTGAAGATCATCTGGAATGTGAGGAGGAACAAAGCCGAATGGGGTGGGGTGGAGGGCATAAGGAAGAATCCAACCAAAAGCCCGTTTGTAGGGTGTAAAAAATTAACTTGATCGGCTAGTAAAGGCTATAAAAGTTGTTAGTAAAAAGGTTCCTATAAGTACTGGAGAGAAGAGGTGGCTTAGTGGTTAAGAGTGCTTGCTGCTCTCGAAAAAGTGGGAATTTAGGTGCGGGCACCAGCATCTGGCAGCTCACACCATCAGTTGACTCTAGGGAATCCAAACGCTCTCTTCTAGTGTCCAGGGGCGCCTGCACGAATGCGGTGTGTGTAAATTCACTTAGGCACACTCTTACGTAAATAACATTATTTACTCTAAATTTTTGTTTTTGGCATCCAATGTAATATTTAAGAGTTCTCTGTAAAGTTTCTAGAACGTTGTGGGAACTGTGAGTTCCATGCCTCCTCTGGCCACACAGAAAAATGGTCTCAGCACCCCTGCTCCCCAATATAGTTCTCTCTTATATCTCTTATAACTTTTCTTTGCTTTTTTGATTTTTGGGTTTTTTGTTTGTTTGTTTTTTGGTTTTTTGGATTTGGTTTTTTCGAGACAGGGTTTCTCTGTATAGCCCTGGCTGTCCTGGAATTCACTCTGTAGACCAGGCTGGCCTCGAACTCAGAAAACCACCTGCCTCACCTGGGATTACAGGCGTGTGCCACCACTGCCCAGCTATAACTTTTCAAATTATAGTGTGTGATTTTATTGTTGGTGGGAATTAATGAGTATCCAAAAAATGAGTATCCAAAAAAATACTTTCCGGATAGTTAACTTTCTTTCATAGTTGTATTTTGGGTAGAAATTTAATTTTGAGACTTGTTGCTGGACGTTGTGGCACATGCCTTTAGTGGCAGCACTCGGGAGACAGACACAGGTGGATGGATCTCTGAGTTTCAAACCAGCCTGATCTACAGAGTTAGTTCCAGGACAGCCAGAATTATACAGAAAAACCGTCTCAAAAAAACCATACTACTACTACTAATAATAATAATAACAACAATAATATTAATATCTGAGTCTGACATAAATTTACATTATACTGATTACAGATACGGTGAGTGATTTTGGTAAAAAAAACAACAGGAAATTAAAATTTTAACCACTGCAACTCTTGTCCCAAGCTAAATTTTTTGTTTGTTTGTTTGTTTGTTTTGTTTTTTGGATTTGGTTTTTTCGAGACAGGGTTTCTCTGTATAGCCCTGGCTGTTCTGGAACTCACTAGGTAGACCAGGCTAGCCTTGAACTCAGAAATCCACCTGCCTCTGCCTCCCAGAGTGCTGGGATTATAGGCATGTGCCACCACCGCCCGGCTCCAAGCTAAATATTTAATGTCTTTATTTCATTATTAGGATTCAGTTCCATCTCTTACTATTGGTAAGCCCTTGGTTTTTTAGCCCATGTTGCTAAGAGCTCATGATCTTAGAAACGTATCTAAGGGAAGGGAAGGGAAGGAAAACACCATTTCTGACTATTAAAGTAGAATCACAATGTGGGTGGTTGAATTCTAGGCGTTTTATTTAGAGTCCCAGTTAGAATCTGCCTTCCACGCCTATGTTCACAGAAGATTATAAACATTTCTGTCATAATCTAACAGTCCAGTTCAGCAAATATCCCTTGGGAATCCATGCCACAAAAACAAAAGGGACAACACTCAAAGAAAGAGACGTGTAAACAATTATGATACACATGGACACAATGTCTCAAGTGTGTAGGGGCTCCACAGTGGTCAAAGGACCGGCAAAGGGAAGAGGGCGGGGTGGTCAGCAAAATCTCTTACTTCATTTCACACTCTAAGGGGGAGGACACTATCTCCATCATGACAGCAAGAATTGTTGCCTAGAAGACAATTGACAATTGCCTAGGGACAGGATGACAGTCCCTAACCTAAAAATCCAAAACTTTCCAAAATCCAGAATGACTAGAGCTTTTGTGTGACACCTACCTCTTGCTCTAGGCCCTAGTCAGAGTGCAGACATGCTGATTATTCGATGGTGCATAAAGTTAACTTTCAGTTCATTTATGTATAATGACATAAATACACTTGTCATGTATAGTGTCACAGCAGGAACACCTTTTCACCTTATCTAGAAAATCCCTCCCAAAAATGTCCAGAGGCTGTCTGTCCCCTTGGTGATTCTAGTTCCATCAAGTTGACAATCAGACTCTTACACCTTCTCTATAACAATCATATAAATATAAACCATAGATATCACCCCAAATTCATGTTAGCCCGAACCCCAAAATATGACCTTATTTAGAAACAGGGTCTCTGACAATGTGGAGACTGGAAGTGGAGCTGCCACTTCCGGAGGTACAAAGTGTGGGGTCTACCATTTGTACTCTGGGGGAGCAAAAGAGAGTTCTGGGGATTAGGATGGGCTCTAGAGCCAATGAGTTTATAAGAATAGGAGAAACCTAACACGAGTAAAGACAGGGGCAGATTGAATTGCTGACAGCAACAGTCAAGAGACACCAAGTCCTGCTAACACCACCAAAAAGCTGGGGAGACACCAGGACAGACCATTCTTTGGGGCTTCCAGGGGGACCAACCCCGTTGACTCCTTGGGTTCAGGCTTCTGGCCAATGAGAGCACATACTGTTCATGTTTTTGTTTTTTGTTTTTTCTTTTCAAGGCAGGCAGATTTCTGAGTTCGAGCTCAGCGTGGCCTACAGAGTGAGTTCCAGGACAGCCAGGGCTACACAGAGAAACCCTGTCTCAAAAAAACAACAAAAAAATCAAAAAAATCAAAAAAATAAAGATCTCATAAATTTGCAATTGTAATATTCTCACTGTAGATAGATTTCGAAACTGTGGCTGCCTAGGAGGAGCAAAGGAAAAGTGTAAATTAATGGGGTTAATTTGATATGTAGAATGTATAATCTTATATTAATAACTAAATTTCAATCAGCTCTATTTAAATTGTATATATATATATATACATACATATATATATATAATACATATATATATACACACATATATTCTGCCTGTCTGCCTGCCTGTCTGTCTGTCTAATTTAATGTTTACAATCAGAAAACTAAAGCTATTTTTCTCCAACAAACATTTATCGTCACTAATCGTCACGTTGCACTGACAACCTTTGAGCAGGGATCCCCAGGGCTGACCTCCCTAATCTGTGATCCCGGTCCCTGGAAGCTTGTTAGAAGTGCAGAATGCCAGGCCCCAGCCCAGCCCAGTGAAGAAGAAAGTAGCTTCAAAGAGCATCTTTGGGAGCTGAAGAGACAGCTGGCGGTTAAGAATGTGTAAGTCCCTTGTGGAGGATCTGAATTTAGTTCCTCGCAGCTGTCTATTTTATTCCCAGTTTTCGTACATTATAAACACCCACGCCGACCCATCAATGCTGCCACTCTGAGAGATGTAACCCAGGCTAGCCTCATATGAGCTGCACAGCTGAGGCTGGCTTAGAATTTATGACCCTCTTGTCTCTGCCTCCTTAGTGTTGGGTTTATCAGCATATACTACTGTACCTTTAAGAAGGAGGTTTAACTCTCTATAAAGTCATCTTCCCTGTTGTCTGTCATCCAGTCCATTCCCAGTGTCATAGATACATGTTACACACCTATCTTCAGGGTAGGTCTAGAAATTCTAAATCACAGCCAGGTGTGGTGGCTCAGGCTTGTAATCCCAGCACTCAGGAAGCTGCGGCAGGAATCTGTGACTTCAGTGCTAGCCAGGGCTACACGATGAGAATCCATCTTTTAAAAGGCAACTAAGTTGTATATTTTTGCCTGGCACACTCTAAACAGATTATCTTGTCTGAACCGGGATTACCTTCTCTGTGCTTTTGAGTGCTTTTCCTAGTGTTCTTCTTGGGGTGCTGTGTGCTCCCTGCTTTTCTGGGCTCTTCACTATCCCTCTTTTTTCTTTCCGTTTTTGTTTTGTTTTGTTTTGTTTTGTTTTGTTTTTGCCAAGCTGTGACTGTTTATTAACTGACCAGATTTAAAAAAAATACCATGGGCGACACCTTAGTTCATCCATCTAACAAACCTGTTTATCTCCTCTTCCCTGTGGCCAGCATCTCCACCTTCTACAAAGTGAGTTGTCTTTTTCTTCATTCCACCTCGAGGGGAAGCTAATTTGAAGGACCACAGGAAGTTATTTGCTTCCTTGAAGCGTTTCCCAATTGTATAGATCTCATGAATTAGAACCTCCATGCAGATGATGCCAAATTTACCAAGAGATCGAGCAATCAAGGAATTATCTGTCAAGGCAATCCGCTTCTTACTGATTTTGCCGTAGCCTCGCTTGCAGATGAGCTCAGTTACCGACTTCAGGTTGGGGTACCCCCACACAATGTCCGGTTCCACAATCCTCAGCATGTTAATTGAAGCCTTACTGAGCTTAACAAAGGTGCCATTGAAGATCTGTCGGAGACGAAGACGCTGCAGCACCTTGCGGACCTTCGGGCTTACTCCATTGATACCTCGGATTCTGATGACAAACGCCAGTTTTGGTCCTGTGGTCTCGTAGAAGTTGCCAGCCTTCCTCGCCGTCCTGGCCATCCGGATCTCAGCCCGGCACATCTGCCTGCACTCCTTGTGATAGTGCTTTGCCTTCTCATAGCCGAGCTTCCTCCTTGCCTTTCGCGGTGTCTTCAGGGCAAACTTCTGCCTCAGGTACTTCACCTTCAATTCTGTGAAATTCCTTAGCTTTTTCTTAAGGGTTTATGGCACAGCAGGAACCTTTTTCTTTAGAGTTTTTGTCACCGCAGTAACCTTTTTCTTAAGGGTTTCTGGGAGGGTGGCCAACCTTCTTTTTCTTCTCTGGAACAGCCTCCAAGGTTCCAGCCGGAAAAGGAGAGATCACTATTCCTCTTTTCAATGGTGTTCCAACCACACCCTATCAGATGTTTTTCTTTCTATTTCCTAAACAAGAATCCTGAAGGTGACCTTCAACTTTAAGTCGCTTCAAATACATATACATATACATATATATATATATATATATATATATATATATATATATATATATAATTTTAACAGATTTATTTATTTCATGTATGTGAGTACACTGTTGCTGCCTTCAGACACACCCGAAGAGGGCATCAGATCCCATTACATATGGTTATGAGTCACCACTTGGTTGCTAGGACTTGAACTCAGGACCTCTAGAAAAGCAGCAGCCAGTGCTCTTAAACCACTGAGCCATCTCTCCAACCCCTCACTTCAGCTTTATATAGCCAATAAATATCAGAAGCAGGGGGTCAAGTCTGGAGGTGTAGCTAACACAGAGAACCACGGGTACATGTGTATGTGTACATTTGTCTGTGTGTTTGTGTGATGTGTGTGTGTGTGTGTGTTTCTAGTTTATGGTATTTAGAATCGAACCTGTACCAGGAAAGAGCTCTACCACTCAGCCACATTCCAGCCCAGATTTTGTGTGACTTTTCCTGAGGGGGCTCCTCACAAACAAATGTCTGTCACCGGTGAGACAGGGCACCACAGCACACCAAACATCAACACGCTACCCGAGTCCACTTTGGTGACCTTCCTGAGTTCACTGCACTTACCGAGGGGAGCGTGATCAAGATGTTGCTCACAGGAGTGTGGGGAGCCCTGAGCGGCTACATCCGTGAAAGGGTGTGACAGAGCCGCCTGATGATTCTTGAAAGCGGCATTGAAAGCACTGAATTACATTTTCTGATATTTCTTTCCTCCCTTCCTCTCTCCTTTAGTCTTTCATCCTTTGTCTTTTCCTCCCTTTCTTCCTCCCTCCCTATCTTCCTTTCTTCTTTCTTGATGCTGGGAATGAGAACACAGGACCACATGCGTGCTGGGTAAATGCTCTACCACTGAGGTACACCACAGCCCCATTTTCTACTCACATTCTTGCTTTGAGGGGGGAGGGGAAGAGAGAGGTAGGGAGAGATTTAAATCATTACCACTGCCGTCAAGGCGTGATAAAGAATGAGTCTTCTGTTTGCAGCCTACAACCTAAGTGTGCTCTATCCTGTCAGAACGAATAGCTCATTATCACCCCTTTCCCCTTAGGTGCTGCTGACAGGACCCAGGGCCTTGCATAAGCTAGAGATTTGCTCTACTGATGAAAGTGTGGGCCTGTTGAGAGAAACAGCTCTTAAGATCCTTGCCGTGGAGGCTCCTGGTACAGTTCCCATGCCTCTCTGAGCACCTCCAGGGCTTAGGAATACAGAACAAAAGGAAATGGTAGACTTCTCACTCCATCCCAAATTATGAAATTCACTGGCTGCTTCTAACACTTACGTGGGAATGCGGGGAGCCAAGCACAACCAGGAACTAGGTGGGCACTTCACCTGCTTTGGACTCCAAGAGAGATGGTGTGTGTTACAGAGCTTTGGTGACACTGGCATTTAGCAGGCTGGGGAAGGAGGACTGTCATGAGTTTGAGACGAACCTGGATTGCAGAATGATGCTGGCTCAAGCTACAGAGCTGGACTAATTCCATAATAATTATGATTATATAATATGCAACACTATATTATGAGTATTAATATAAGTATATTAATGCTATATTAATATACTCATATTAATACTATATTAATATGAGTATTAAATTACATTATATTTGATACATAATATGCATATATGTTATATTCTTATATCAGAAATATTATTATCATACAGGATGAAAAATTCAAATCAAGTACTTATGGGGACTTGATTTATCATACAAATGGCACTATAAACAAGGTTCTCAACCTTTCTAATGCTATGACCCTTTAATACATTTTCTCATGTTGTGGCAATTCCCCCAAATATAAAATTATTTTCATTGCTACTCTGTAACTGTAATTTTGCTACTGTTAGAAATTGTAATATAAATATCTTATATGTAAGATATCTGATATGTGACCCTTGTGAAGGAGTCAGGCAATCCCCCAAAGGGGGGGGGCCAAGACCTACAAGTTGAGAACCACTGCACTTAAGGGAGATTGAGAAGAGTCAACAAAAAATAAAAAGAAATAAAGAGTGCCAAGTCAGCTGATCACCACACAGAAAAAATAAAACACAATTGCTTCCTCATGCTATTCAAAGAATTCCTTCCTAGGTAGTCGGAGTCCAAAGGGGAAGGATAAAATAAGACATCTTGAACACAAAGCGGGAAATTATCTTTACCGCCCTCAAGAAGAGTTTTCCTGAGTAGGACTCACTCAGGATGCCTTCGGTATAAAGGAAAGAAATGGAGAAACTGAGTTACCTTCAAAAAAAGAAGTTCTGATTTCTAAAAGCTACTACCATCAACAGTCCCAAGGCAAACGGTAGTGTTCAGGGACAAACTTGTCACTCGTGGGACTCAGAGTCCTTAACCAGAAGGTATTTAAACATCCTTCAAATAAACGAGAAAAAGCCAACTCCATAAATAACGTGAGGTTCTTGAAAAGGCATACTGCAGAAGGAAATAGCTAACTTTCGTTTTGTTTTGTTTTGTTTTTGAGACAGGGTTTCTCTGTCTAGCTCCAACTGTCCTGGAACTCACTCTGTAGGCCAGGCTGGCCTCAAACTCAGAAATACGCCTGCCTCTGCCTCCCAAGTGCTGGGATTAAAGGCATGCGCCACCACCGCCAGGCAGGAAATAGCTAACTTAAAAACATTCGAGACAGTCTATTTCAACAGGAACACACCCTTCAGAAGGGCATCTCGGCACTGGAGGAAACATACTTGCCACAGGCAAGACTACAGAATAGTTTATAGAGATACTGCACAGAAGAATGAATAGGTTAGGCATGATGGCCCATGCCTCAGAAGTCAGAGGCAGGTGCTATCTCTGTGAGTTTGAGAGTAGCCTGTTCTACATGGTGAGTTCTAAACATAATATAGAGAGACTCTTGTCTCAACAAAGCAAAACAACAACAACAAAGGAAAACAAGAGACAGACACATACACACAGAGAGAGACACAGAGACAGAGACAGAGACACAGAGACACACAGACCGACAGAGATGAGGTACCCTAATCTATTTGGAGAGACATGGAATATGTTTTAATAATACTGAGGACACACTGAAGACACTGGGTGGTCCAGCTTTGACTCCTCCACCCAGAGGAAACACATGCCTGGGGAAATCAGAACATACATGACAATCATCAGAACAGGGTGAACTGAGGTAGCAAACATCTGGATCTTCATGCGTAGAAGCAGAAATAAACAAATACCTTGTGATATGTCTGCGCTATAGCATCCAGCCATGGAAACACATGGAACTCAGCTATATGTAATAACAGGAAAGAATGCCACACATGTAAATTTTTTAAGGCAAAAAAAAAAAAAAAAAAAAAAAAAGGCTAGGAACCAATTCCATCTGGGTGTGGTCAGAGCATAGCTTTAGTCCCAGCAGTTGGTAGGCAGAGGCAGGTGGATCTCTGTAAGTTTGAGGTCAGCCTGGTCTATGTAGTTAATTCTAGGACATCCAAGGCTAGGTAGAAAGACTCTGACTTTAAAAAAAAAAAAAAGTTACCTATTGTATGGCTCCACTGATTAGCTCGCAACTGGTGTCAGGACATGGGCAAGTGCTTTGCTTTGGAAGAGGAGAGGACAGATGGGAGGGGCAAAGCAGCCTCATCAGGTGCCACAATATTCCACTTCTCCTTTCAAGCACTCACTATATGGATTTATTCCCTTAGGATCTACGTCCCCTTAAGATGTGCGCCCTGTCTATGTTCACTTTGTTTTAGGAGGGAAAAAAAAATCATAAAGGGGAGTTAATGATCTGCAAGTCAGTTATAAAGTGTTTGTCTAGCATATATGGGGCTCTAGGATTGATCCAAAATACTCAGCGACAGACAAACAGCTAAAGAGAAACCGACATAGCCCAACTTCTCCATCTGCTATTCAAAGGAAGACTCTGTACCTCTCCTCCAACACAAGGCACTTCAGTCTCTTAAAGCCCAAAACTCATTTGAAAGTAAATTTCTATTTGTTTGGGAGCACTGGAACAGCACTGATATTAGCTTTGACTTATGCAAAGGGCTTCGGGAAATGTATTTTAGGAAGTGTGGCTGGCTGTGATTGGCATACATTATAAAGCGTCTATTGAGAGAGACTCTTTGTGGTTATTCTGTGGCTTTATTTTATCCCACAGGCATCTGCCTTGACTCCTTTCTGCAATATGAAGACACATTCCATAGCTTAGTTTTTTTAATTATTATTATTTTCTGCAGCGCTGGCAAGTTTCTAATAAATAGTGAACTATTAAAGGTATGTTTGATGGATATTGCCAAGAGCTGACCACAGCGATCTAGCCAGGGAGGAGAGCCTGCTGGCTCAGGTTAGGTGGGACCAAAGGGCTGGCTGACACACTGGACTTGTGGCATGGAAAAAAACAAACAAAACAACAACAATAACAACAACAACAACAAGGTAATAAAGCCCAAGGGTTTTGCTGGCACAAGTAGAGGACACTCCCTGCAGAGATCTGGGATGTGCTGGCTCATTTCAACTGGACACTAAGACTCTGTCGAGCCTTTGCTTACCAAAGACCTCCTGAGTGAACAAGGCAGAGTCGGGAACTGATGCAAAAGCAAGAGGAATTTATTGTTCCAACGTGTTGGGGTCACCCTGCACATGGAGGGAGAGGGAAGGAAGGAAGGAAGGAGGGAGAGATGAAGAGAGAGGGAGGGAGGGAGCAAGAGAGAAGAGAGGAAGGGAGGGTGGGAAGGAAAGGGGAGGAGGGGGAGGGAGGGAGGGAGGGAGGGAGAGAGAGAGAGAGAGAGAGAGAGAGATGACCACGTGTAGCCCATCCAGCAGGCCTTTATACAGTTCTTGCTGCCATTAGGCACAATGTGATTGGCAGAACAGTGTGACTTTTTAAACTGATTGGTCTTTAGGGAGGTGGCTAGGACTTCCTTTGTCTGTAGGTGGCCAACAGTCTGCCCTGTGGAATGTGTCCCCTGCCTCTGTGGTCTGAGGAATGTTAATTAGCCTCTCCCTTCTGGAGGGGCAGGTGTTCTATGACCTTTCCAAAGTTCCTGAGCTGTGTCTTGTACACAAGCTCATTTCAGAGGAGGGAGCCTCAGTTGAGGGAATGCCTCCAGAGATCCAGCTGTAAGGCATTTTCTTAGTGATCAGCGAGGGAGGGCGCGTTCCACTGTTAGTGGGGCCATCCCTGGGCTGGTTGGTGGCAAGCCAGTCAGCAGCACCCCTGCATAGCCTCTGCATCAGCTTCTGTCTCCCGGTTCCTGCCCTGGCTTCTGTCTATGGACTGGGATTTGGATATGTAAGCCAAATAAACCCTTTCTTCCCCAAGTTGCCTTAGTGATGGTGTTTCATCACAGCAATAGAAGCCCAAGTTAAGACACCTGTGGAAGGTGATGCTGAGTATTTGTCAGGTTCAAAGGAACCGCTGTTTCCCCAAATTCTGACAGTTAGACAGGAAGACAACGTTCTTTAGGAACTTGTGAAGCCAGTTTCCCTCTACCGGAAGAAGCCATTTCCCTGATCAGAGGCAGAGAAGGACAAGGGGCTCTCAGTAGTGCCATTAACACACCAAAGTGCATGCTGGCCTCCAGCCTAGCTCAGTACCCTGAGTACCCAGCCCTTCTCACCCCTCCCCTGCCCTAAACTTCTGCAGCTCATGGGTGTCCCTCCCCCTGGCTACTCGGTCTCTTTATAGCCCTGATATTTTGGCTATGATCTCTCTTTTGCTGGAGTCCTCTTGAAGGTCTTCCTCTCTTGGTGCCCCCACCCCCTCCCATCTCCCCTCCCCCACCCCACCCATCTCCCCTCCCCCACCCTGACCCATCTCCCCAACCCCTTCTCACTCTCCCTATGATCTGCTTCTGCTTCCGTCATGACCAGGTCCAGTCTGTTGACTATATTCAGTCTATTTCTCTCTCTGTTCCAGACTCCAGATGCTTCTAGCCGGTCCCTCTCTCATATCCCCAATAAGGACCCTCCCTTTAACCATACCGCGTTTGCGTCTTCAGTTCATACTGTTGTGACACCTTAAGATTAACCACCTATTAATTACCTGGCTGATGACAGGGCCTGGGTAGCCGGAGTCTGAGACTCAGGAGAGATCTAGGCTGGAGATAAGCATCTCGGTGGAGTCAGCATAACTCTGACAGCTGCAACCTTAGGGTTGACAGGTGAGGCTCAGCACTCCTAATTAGGTTTCAGTCAGAGAAGCAAGACACAATTGCCAGCTGCGGTCTGTTTGATGCAACATTTACTCCTCAATGAAGCACACGTTTACTTGGTTGACAGGTAAATGTTTGGGGCTGAGTGATTTGAGACATGCTTCCACTAAAAAATGAGTCAAGTATCTGAAATTTATTTTTTTGGGGGGGGGGGTGCTTTCAAGACAGGGTTTCTCTATGTAGCCCTGACTGTCCTGGAACTCACTCTGTAGACCAGGCTGGCCTCGAACTCAGAAATCCACCTGCCTCTGCCTCCCAAGTGCTGGGATTAAAGGCGTGCACCACCACTGCCCGCCTGTATCTGAAATTTAAATTTAACCTGGAGTTGTGGTCGTTTATTCAGTAAATGTGGCCAGGCCTGTTTAGAGGTGAAAGAGATGGCTAAGACTAAAATTTGGGTCCTACTGAGATAAGAGTTTCAGATGGAAGGCTGGGGAGATGATGGCTCCTTGGTTAAGGCTTTCTGGAGGACCAGGATTCAGTTTCCTGAACCCATAGTGTGGCTCACAACCACCTGTAACTCCTGGCCCAGGGCAGCCGATGCCCCCTTCTGGCATCCATAGGTACTGCATGCACGTGGCACGCAGACATACCTGCAAACAAAACACCCATATATTTTTAAAATAAAAGTTTAGATGCTTAAAAGGGGGCTTGGAAAGAGAGAAGGAATACATGAAGAGGACTAAAAAGTGAACGACACAGGTAGGAAACACCCTGTGTGCAGCGGCCTGGCACAGCCTAGGGGAGAAGGTCATCAGAGAGGATGAAGAACTCCTCAGGTCTCCTGTGGGATAAAGCCTTCAGTTAACCCTTGCCTGGCATTGCCCACCATGTGGTTGCTGGGATTTGAACTCAGAACCTCGGGAAGAGCAGTCAGTGCTCTTAACCACTGAGCCATCTCTCCAGCCCCCTTTACATCTTTTTAATGTACTTATAAGCATTAAGTTCCTTAATTGAAGGGGAAACAGCAATGCATATTTACGTGAAAGGCGCAGTATTACAGCATGTAGGGTTTCATTGTAGAGTTTAAAAAAGAGACTTTCAGTTGTAGCTTGGCCTTCAGCTGTTGAAAACAGTGGTGCGTGTGGGGGAGGAGGTGATTGTCACACAGTGTAACTTCAACCTAGATTAAAACATTTTGTCACATTGAGAACAAACTGAGGCTGTACCTCAGAACCTTCCCATTCACACTTCATTACACAGAGCTCATCAGCGAGGTTCCACTTAAGTCAGGTCACGGCTGGAAACCTCCCACAGACTCCTGTACTCCTGACGAGCTCAAAGGTAGCGGTACTCCTCTTGACTTTAAAGAATAACATTCACTCTTGCAACCTCGTGACTCAGCACACACAGCCGTACGTCTAATTCATTGTGATTCTTCCATGTTAGCTCCCCCAAAATTTCAATGGTGTGGCTTGAGTAGTGATTTCTGGGATCTCTACAAGCTACTTATGACACAATCATATTTATTTATGATATAATTCAATCAATGAGGATAATTGGTCAACTGTGACATAATTCGATCAACAGGGATAACTGGTCAACCACGCCACTGATTCTTTCAAAGGAAATATACTCTTCTATTGCATTAAAATAAGTACAAAATATATTTATAAATTATTTGTGAGAATGTAATCAGTGCAGCCTGATACAGAAGCTGTATTACTTTTTGAACACATGCCATTTGAATTTCATCATCTTCTCAGAGGTAAAGTGGCAAGGCTGAATTTTACTGCCCTAAAAACCCAGCTTTGTCATTTCCATCAAGACAGTAGTTCTCACACTTTCAAGCACACTAGAACCACCTGTCAGACTTGTCAGATCACAGAGCCCGGGGCCCCACCCCCCAGAGCTTATGATTCAGTGTGTGGGCAGAACCTGAGAATTTATCTCTCTGGAAGGTTCCCAGGAGGGAAGGGGGACTATATTAGAACATGCTTTTGCTGTGTGTGTGTGTGTGTGTGTGTCTCCTGTGTATGAACATACACACAAGCACATATATTCATATAGATGCACCAGTATGTGTGTTGGGATTGGGGCTTAGCCATGTTCATCAGCTAGGGATGCTGGAGAGGAGATGATGATGAAAGTATTGTCTGCTTTGATGGGAAAGGTTATTCTTAGCTAAGAGAAGAGAGACCTTCTGTGTTAGTTACTTTGGGGACAAAATATCCAATAGAAGGGGCTAGAAGATGGCTTGGCAGTTAAGAACACTGGCTGCTAAGTCCAGAGGAACTGGGTTAGATTCCCAGAACCTCTGTGGTGGTTCATAACCATCTGTAACTCTGGTCACAGAGGATCCAATGCTGTCTTCTGGTCTACCCAGGCATTAGGCACACATGTGGTACACAGACTTGCATGTAGGTAAATCACTCGTACACATAAAACAAACAAATTTCCAACAGAAGCAACTAAAGGCAGAGGGTTATTTTGGCCGTTTCAGGGAATATATCTCATCATGGTACAGAAGGGATGGTGGGCGCATGCTCCATGGATGTTAAGGTAGTTCCTGGCAGCTGTACAGCATGGCAGATTACAAAGCAGAAGCTTGGATACCCACTGAGGCAGGTATCACCTTCAGGGTCGGTGGTTTTCAACTTTCCTAATTCTGTGTCCCTTTAATACAATGTCTCATGTTGTGGTGACCCCCAACCATAGAATTATTTTGTTGCTACTTAATAGCTATAATTTTCCTACCATTATGAATCAAAATGTAAATATCTGATATTATGACCTCTGTGAAAGGGTCATTTAATACCCCCCCACACACACACACAGGGTCCTGACCCACAGGTTGAGAACTACTGTTGCTAGTGAGGCCATATTATCTGTGGTTCCACAGCCTTCCAAAAACATTTCCACCAGCTGGGAATCAAGTATTCAAAGACACGATTCTTTGATATTTGGAGACCGCCAAGTTCTCAGGAAGACAATACCAGCTGTGTTATAGATTCATAACTTGTTTTCACAGATTTCTGAAGAAAAGCTGGAGCTACATATGAATGTGGTGGTGATGTTAATATTGTGTCAACTTGACAAGAGCTAGGGTCACTGTAATAATGGCTCTTCCTGGTTGTAACTTGACTATATCTGGAATAAACCACAACCCAGAAATTTGAGGGCACAACTGTGATCCAGATCTTGAGGCTGGAAGACCTGGATCTTGGCATGGAGATCTTGAGGCATAGTAGCCGTGAAAAGCTTAGGCCCAGGCAAGGTAGTACACACCTTTAATCCCAGGAGACTGATGCAAGATCTCTGAGTTCAAGGTCAGCATGGGACAAAGTAAGTTTCAGATCCAACGTGGGGGAAGACACCTTTAACCTAGGCCACATCTTCTGCTGGAGACCTACATAAGGACATTGGAAGAAGGAAGATTCACTCTTCTTGGCCTGCTTGCACTTACTTGCCAGCACAACTGTTGGAACCTACTTCTAAAGAAGACCAGCTGACACAACTAGTCTCGTGGGACTGAGCAACTACTAGGTTCTTGGACTTCCCCTCCACAGCTGCTCACTGTTGGGTTAGTTGGACTGCAGACTGTAAGTCATCACAATAAATTCCCTTAACATGTAGAGACATTCCATAAGTTCTGTGACTCTAAAGAACCCTGACAACAGTCACCTAGGGGACAACTCACCAGTGTCTGGAGGGATGCTCTGGATTGGGCTAACTGAGGTGGTAGAACATATCTTGAATGTGGATGTGGTGGTTTGTATATGCTTGGCCCAGGGAGTGGTGGCACTATTTGGAGGTGTGGCCTTGTTAGAGTAGGTGTGTCACTGTGGGTGTGGGCTTTAAGACCTTACTCCTAGCTGCCTGGAATTCAGTATTCCACTAGCAGCCTTCAGATGAAGATGTAAAACTCTCAGGTCTTCCTGCATCATGCCTGCCTAGATGCTGCCCTGCTCTCCCACCTTGACGATAATGGACTGAACCTCAGAACCTATAAGCCAGCCCCAATAAAATGTTGACCTTTATAAGACTTGCCTTGGTCATGGTGTCTGTACTCAGCGGTAAAACCCTAACTAAGACGGTGGGCAACTTGGTTCCATGAGCTGGGCACCTATACTGAGTAAGAAAACAAACACAAACTGAACACTAGCATTCATCTCTCTCCCTCTGCTTCCTGACCGTGGATACAATGTAACCAGCTGCCTCTCTCTCCGCCATCTTGCCTCCTCCACTCTATTGGACTGTAGAGTGACTATGAGCAGCTAGCTGGACTGTGGACTATGAGCCAAAGTAAATCGTTCTTTCATGCAGTTGTATTTTTCTCAGGTTTTTTTTTTTTTTTTTTTTTTTGAGAAAAATGACTGGTACAGATGCCACGTTTAAATGCTATTGCACACTAATGTCATCTGCTCTTTCAAACCAACAGCATTCTCTGGCTTGCAGTTGGCTCTGTTAACACTGCACAGAGAAAAGGCCTGCTGAAAGTCAGTTCTTCCGAGATCCCAGTGTTCTTTGTGTCGCCAACAAAGCGGTTTTCAGCTCTGAAGCATCT
The DNA here is from genome assembly GCF_947179515.1 of Apodemus sylvaticus. NCBI lineage: Eukaryota > Metazoa > Chordata > Mammalia > Rodentia > Muridae > Apodemus > Apodemus sylvaticus. Next base: position 42,113,399 of record NC_067494.1, read on the forward strand.
GCCCAACGGAGTGCATGCTTGCCTGTTTTCTTGAGTGGAATTTTCAGAACACTCTCTAACCTTTTCCTTGTTGACTCAGCGTGAGTCACCGTTATGAATCAAAACCATCGACTTTTAGTACAAAAAAGGTAGCTCAGAGACCAGTTAGCTCTGGGTTTTCAAATTCCAGAAGCGGGGCTAGAGGGGTTTCGGGGGTGGTAAGAGGGCAAGGATAGGCTGTGAATTTGGAGGGGGCTGACCTGGAGACCCCCACTTCACCTTTGGTCATGGTTCTGAGACTCACACACGCTGTGTGGAATCCTGCCAGTCCAGACAGCTCTTGACAGCGTGGGTACATACCCAGTGCTCTGGCCTCTGCATCTCGGTCTCCACAGTTGCCTGAGACTCTCAGCCTTGGGTGTGTGTGTGTGAGGCTGGAAGTAAGGTTGTTCTCTGCTGTCTCCTCAGCTGGGGCTTCTAGCTGCTACCATTACCACAGCGGGCTCAAAGGAACCTTTCCATGTGAACCCAGCTCTGTTCTCTGCCTGGCCGTCTCTGGTCGGTCCCTTGGGCAGTTATGACATACTTCCTTGAGAGAACCCCAATTTCTCCCCCTTATTAATTTACTCTTAGATCTGGCCGAAAGTTGGGAGCTGAAATAACCAAATTGTACTTTTGTGGCCTGAAGGAAGATTCTCAAAAGCAAGGTGTCTGCTAGGGTGGACATCCCCTGGCTTACAAATATGTCACCAAGAAAGTCCCTTTTTTGTACCTGTCTACATTCTAACCTCCTCATCTTTTGGGGGCACCAACCATGATGTTTAGGGTGCACCCTAATGTCACACTTTTAATTTACCTCTCCAAAGGCCATTTCCCCAAATACAGTGACTCCCAGGGTTTCTGAGTGTGGGTATAGGGCTTGGTCTATGATAATCTTGTTTACTGCTCAGCTTACAGCCAATCAGGCCTCAGAGACAGACACAATGATGATTCCAGGGCCTTTTATGTTTTCTTTTCTTTTTTTTCTTTTTATAAAGATGTATTTATTGTTCTAAGTACACTATAGCTGTCTTCAGACACACCAGAAGAGGGCATCAGATTTCATTACGGATGGTTATGAGCCACCATGTGGTTGCTGGGAATTGAACTCAGGACCTCTGGAAGAGCAGTCGGTGCTCTTAACCACTGAGCCATCTCTCCAGCCCTTTCCCAGGGCCTTTTATGGATTCTTTTAATGTACAAGTGGCCCTTACAGAGACAACTGCCTTCTCAAAAAGTTTCTTCTTACTATTGGGTCTCATTATGGCACTTTCCAGACAAGTTTTTATTTGTTTCCCCACTTCTCTCCCCTCCTCCTTCCCCCCTGGTAACTGCTCTCATCACATGTGACTTTTTGTGGCCACACCCCCTTCTTCAATACCTCCTGTTTCCCTCTTGAGGACTCATTAGTTCCATAGTCTATACCCCTGTCAGACTACCCCCCCTTTTTTATATATATAAAACAATAACAGTTAGGATCAGTATATGTCTTAGGGTTTTACTTCTGTGAACAGACACAATATAAGGCAACTCCCATAAGAAAAACATTTAATTGAGGCTGGCTCACAGGTTCAGAGGTTCAGTCCATTATCATCAAGGCAGAAACATGGCAGCACCCAGGTGCAGGAAGAGCTGAGAGTTCTACATCTTCATCTGAAGGCCAATAGGAGAAGACTGCCTTCCAGGGAGCTAGGATGAGGGTCTTAAAGCTCATGCTCACAGCTGGGCGGTGGTGGTGCACGCCTGTAATCCCAGCACTCTGGGAGGCAGAGGCAGGCAGATTTCTAAGTTCGAGGCCAGCCTGGTCTACAGAGTGAGTTCCAGGACAGCCAGGGCTATACAGAGAAACCCTGTCTCGGAAAAAAAAAAAAAAGGCTCACGCTCGCAATGACACACTTCCTCTAACAAGACCATACCTTCTAATAGTGCCACTCCCTGGACCAAGCATATATATCACAGCATTTGTGAGAGAATGTGGTATTCTTCTCTTTCTGAGACTGGGCCGCCTCACTTAATAAACTACTTTCCAGGTCTACCCGTTTTCCTGCAAATTTCATAATGTTTCTATTTTTCTCTCCAATTGAGCAAACTTTCAAAGCTATGTTATGTGTATATATATGTATGTATGTGATTATATGTGTGTGTATATATATGTGTGTGTGTATATGTGTGTGTGTGTTTGTATATGTATGTGTGTGTATGACACATTTTGAAAAAGAATTATCATAGGATCTCAGAATAGTTCTCGAGACCAGCATGTGGAGAACCACTGAGTAGCGGGCCCACATTCTACCCACATCTCCATTGGGAAGGCAGTGATGAACTCTGCCCTGAGCCCTGGAGACTGCCTGCTAGGCCTGTAGGGGCAGAAGGAGCAGATGCCTGTAGGTGGTCCCCAGTCTACAACACAGAGGGTCCGGGGCAGTAGAAAGCCAATCAGGGGGCCTCCTAGGGCTGGCAGTGACCATCTGTGCTCAAACCTGACTTTAGTCCCTTGCCTCTCCTTGAGCAACAACAAGCCAGTTACCTGGGTGTTAAGATGTGATTAAAAGTCAATAGAGCGAGGCACACATTTTGTGCCTGAAGAGAACAAAGTTCCTTGAAGGGACAGAGGGTACTGAGCTGGGACTTGTCCAGCTGTAAAGCTTCCTGGACGCTTAGCACCTGCCATTGTTTCCCTGGCCCAGAACTGGGTGCTTAGCTCTCTTGTCCTTCCGACTCGGTGATGATGTTTCGTCCTTCCCGCCTCCCAGGTTGTCTGCTCATGCCGCTGTGGAGGGAGCACTACCTCTCTACACCCCTATCCCTCAGCCTTGCAGGCAGGCTCTCCTTTCCTCTTTCTTGGTCCCCACTCCACCAAAGTCACGCCCCAGCTCAGTACGTGGTAGCTGTCTTCAGAATAGGGCGTCAGATCCCATTACAGATGGTTGTGAGCCACCATGTGGTTGCTGGGGATTGAACTCAGAACCTCAGGAAGAGCAGTCAGTGGAATGCCTTGGGTAACAACATTGCCTGGATTTTAGAGGCTGTCTAAGGAACCAGAGATGATACTTTGTGATTCCTTTCTCCTCTAGTCCTGTACAGGTACAGAACTGTGGCTTTAAAACAGACTGTAGGAATAAGAGTACCTGGATAGTTCCTGTGAAACAGTCTCTCCTAGATATGGCTGCATAGACTGGAACAATGGCACAATCAAGGGACAAGTTCTCAAGGAAGGCAGGATAGTTCATAGTTCCTGCCCCCTAGACAAGGAACTATTGGCTGCTGGAAGGAGAATTACTCCCCTCCCCAGGAATGAGACTCCTTATTGGCTGTCCAGTGTGGAGTGGTCAGCCTTGAAACCACATACACCACCACAACAAAACCAGACTCAGCAGGTTTTATTTACGTATATTTATACACACATATATTTAACACATATAATCAAAGAAAAACAAAAGCTCTCGACTTGAGAGTGAGGGGAGGTTGAAGGTATTAGGGAAGGTCTGGAGGGAGGACTGGGAGGGAGGAAGTATGTCATTCTATTTCAATTAAAAACAATTTTTAAAAAAGATACTACTTTTAAAATGATGAGTGGACGTCACCAGTCGTCTTTGTAGAAATTACACAAGGAGGAGATACAATGGAGGAAAGTTACTTTGAAATTGAAATGCCTCTTATTCATGTTTCATCTGTGGAGATCAAAGCAAAGTCACCCATCAAAGGAGGATCTGAAGGATGCTCTAGAAGTCTAGGATGATCTCTTAGCCCATCAACCAATGCCTTGAATTAGGAACAAAGTCTTGGAGCTGCACAGTGGCCATTTGCCTGGGACCCTGGCTCTTTCTCTCATATCTAGAACACTGCTAGAACATTCTGGGATCTAGACCCTGTGAGTTCTCAGAGGGAACTTGGAAGCCTACAATAATCTAAATATATTTCATATTTACCTCACAGATGTAACTTGCAGAATTGGTTTCTGTTCATCATTAGGCCTACCTCTGGCCATGGTTAGAAGAAACATGACATAGATTGACAGTGCCTGGTGCTGACATTGTCAGATAACAACAGGAGAATGTCCCCACCTCACCAGCTCTTGTGACCGCCTCTCACCCCCCTTCCAGTCTCCCATACTCATCGGTAACTCCTAAGTTTGACCACTCTCTCATTCGGCCTTCCTTCATCTGCTACTTGGATGGAACCCTCTCTTGTTCCCTTCTGTGGGAAGTCACTCAGCTAATGTCACACGGGGGTTTTCTTACAAGGCTTTTATTTCCTCCTGCTCCTTGGGCCCAAATACTTCAGCCAAGGACGTCTAGGATGTCCTTTACAAACAGGATCTGTGTATTGAGGAGAGCACACCCTCACATGACGCCGGCAGTCCACCCAACCCCAAGAGGAGAAGGGTTGGAGAAATTCCAAAATCCTTTTTGAAATAATTCAATAGCTTTGAGTGATCATTTCGAGAAAAAACCATTATTGTGTTTATATGCAGAAAATGGCTCAGTCCTAAAGAGGATTTGATTGCCTTTGCACCTTTGTATAAAGAGTGGAGAAGAAAAAAATAATTTATTTTGCCATCACTTAGAAGAATCACAGATATGCCAGCCTTCTGTGCTGGCTGAACCAGCTATGCCGTTGTATTGGTGTGCATTTGTGGGTGTGTGTTTTCAAAGGTATCAGTGCCCAAGAGATCACCCCCAACCGAAGTGCCAAGAGAGGCAGAGTCTAGATTCCAGGGACAGGGCCTGGGCAGGTGCCTGGCATTTGCTCTCAGCTGCATCTTTGGTTCATTTAATCTCTTTGAGTCTTCTTTGGCATGCAGACATGTTCCCTACAGGAGCAGTGATTATGCCTGCCAGGAGTTTTGATTCTCTGGGTTGCAGTACGAGACATAGCAGGCGGCTTTCTGAGACAGCATGTGGACAGCGCTGGTCCCTACAGCTCTGACTGCTTGCTAATTGGGTGGTCAGACTATACCACTCTCAGGATCATTGTGTACATGTGGGTACATGAGTTTCAGAAGGCAGGCATTATAAACATGTAGAACTGATCAACATTAAGAGATTTTTTTTAAAAAAGATTTATTTAATGTATATGAATACACTGTAACTATCTTTTTTTTTAAAGATTTATTGATTTATTTTATGTATGTGCATACACTGTCGCTCTCATCAGACACCCCAGAAGAAGACATCAGATTCCATCAGATGGTTGTGAGCCACCATGTGGTTGCTGGGATTTGAACTCAGGACCTTCAGAAGAGCAGTCAGTGCTCTTAACCCCTGAGCCATCTCTCCAGCCCTACTGTAGCTATCTTTAGACACTCCAGAAGAAGGCATCGGATCCCATTACAGATGGTTGTGAGCCACCATGTGGTTATTGGGAATTGAACTCAGGACCTCTGGAAAGAGCAGTCAATGCTCTTAACCACTGAGCCATCTCTCTAGCCCCATGTTAAGAGATTTTGGCAATGCTTAATAATGCTTACCATCTGCCCAGTATCCTCCCTGGGGTCCCCCTCATCTGTCTCACTGCTAGTAGATGGTATTAAGAGGCTAACCTTTAAGAGGTGACAATGTCACCAGGGTTCCCTAATCACAAACAGGATTCGTGTCCTTGTCAATGGACTAAAGGGGGGGTTGTCCCTGTCACCTTCCCACCTTCTGTCACTCGAGGACTTGGCAGCATGGCCCGATAGACATCATATGCTGGCCCTCAGACCTCATACCTCTCAGCCTCCAGGACTGTAAGAAATAAATGTTTGCTCTCTGCAAATTACCTAATCTCCTGGGGTTCTGTTCCAGCCATACAAAGATACTATCTCTCAGGTAGGAGTGTGTTCTTAGTATGCTTCATACATAGCTATGGTAATGAACAAGGTAGACAGGGAGGTGAAGAATGGGGTGGGGGGAGGAGATTCCACCTTACACCCATCAGAATGGCTAAGATCAAAAACTCAAGAGATAGCAGATGCTGGCGAGGACGTGGAGCAAAGGGAACAGTCCTCCTTTGCTGGTAGAAGTGCAAACTTCTCTGTGTAGCCCTGGCTGTTCTGGAATTCACTCTGTAGACCAGGCTGGCCTTGAACTCAGAAATCTACCTGCCAATCCCAAGTGCTGGGACTCAAGGTGTGCACCACCACTGCCCGGCTCTGGAAATGCAAACTTGTACAAACACGTTGGAAATCATTTTGGCATTTTCTCACAAAACTGGGAATAGTTCTACCTCAAGACCCAGCTTTACTGCTCCTGGACATATATCCAAAAGATGTTCCATCATCCACAAAGACAATTGCTCAGCTATGTTCATAGCAGCTCTATTCCTAATATCCAGAAAGTGGAAACAGCCTAGATGTCTCTCAACTGCGAATGGGTAAAGGAAGTGTGGTACGTCTACACACTGGAATACTATTCACCTACTAAAAACCCAGACATCATGAATTTTGCAGGCAAATGGATGGAACTTGAGAATATCATCCTGAGTGAGGTAATCCAGTCCCCAAAGACAGTCATGGCGTGTACTCAGTTATAAGTGGATATTAGTCGTAAAACACAGAATACCCATGTTACATTCCACAGATCCAAAGAAGCTAAAAAAGAAGGAAGGCCCAGGCAAGAATGCTTGAATCTCACTTAGAAGGGGGAATAAGATAAGTCATAGGAGACAGATGGAGGGAGGGAACTGTGAGGGCGAGGGGAATGGCTACCTCCTATAGCCAGGCAGGAACCCCAGGGGAGCTATAGAGACACCAACCCAAGCATGAAACCTTCAACACAAAATCTATCCTGCCTCCAAGGAACACAGGCACTGGGGAGGGAACAGAGTCTGAGGAAATGGCCAACCAACAGCTGGTCCAACTTGAGATCATGGGCAGACACCAATCCATGACACTGATAATGATATTCTGTTATGCTTGCAGATAGGGGCAAGTTGTCTTCTGAGAGGCTCTACCCAGCAGCTGACTCAGACAGATGCAGACACACCCACAGCCAAACAGTGGGTGGAGCTCGGGGACTCTCATGGAAGAATAGGAGGAAGGATTGTGGGGCCAGAAGGGGACAGGAACTCCACAGGAGGACCAACAGAGTCAACTAACCTGGACCCTTGGGGCTCTCAGAGTCTGAACCACAAAGCAAAGAGCATACATGGGCTGGACCTAGGCCTCCCCACACATATGCAGCAGATGTGCAGCTTGGTCTTCACGTGGGTCCTGAACAACTGGAGCAGGGACTGTCCCAAAAGCTGTGGCCTGTACATGGGATATGTTCTAGCTGGGCTGCCTTGTCTGGCTTCAATAGGAGAGGAAGTGCCTAGCCTCACAGAGACTTGAAGTGCCAGGGTGGGGGATACCCAGCTACCCACTCAGAATGGAAGGGGCCAAGAGTATGGGGAAGAAGGGGGGCAGTGAGCAGGATGTAAATAATAATAATAATGATGATGATGATGATGTTGATGATGATGATGAGGGGAGGAAAGCATATGCCCGTGTCCTAAGGAAACTATGGCCTCTCCAGCTGTGAAGCCAGTGCCAGGTCACCTGAGGAACTGAAGAAGCACTGAGAGCCACGATCAATGCTGAGACGCAGAGCTGTGTTGGTACAGAGGGGAGAGTGAGCCACCTCAGCTGAGATTTCAACAGATGCTCTTGTTCATGCATTCCTTCAGTCATATCCGAGATACGGTGATTGTCGTAGTTCTCTGTCACAGTTGAAGTTAAAGTCCGGGTCTCAGACCTGACCTGGTACCAGCCTCTTGGGTTCCTGAGGGGGTTGACTTATCCAAAGCCAGTCTGTGCCCAGGGGTCAGCCAGGTCTCTGGAAGAGATGGATTTCTATGTAGATGGGTTCAGCAGGCCTTGATGACCCACTCCAAACTTCCTTCTTGATGATGGGGCTTGTGGGTGTGGCAGCTATGTGCCTGCCAAGACCCCCCTCAGCAGAGGCCATAGGGCCCTGGGCTCATGCCTCCTTTTCTGTGTTCTGTGGAACACATACCTTGCCAACAACGTGTGAGGTTCCTGAGGTTGGAAGGTGTTAATGATAGGCCTTTTGTGATGTGAAAGACCTCAATTCTAAGGATGAAGCATTCGATAAAGACAATTATCTGAGTATCCCCAGAGTCTTCTAAATTCCCATACTCTTGGCCCCTTCCATTCTGAGTGGGTAGCTGGGTATGCCCCCCACCCTGGCACTTCTAAATTCTAAAATCCCCAGCTTTTCTTGTTTTACATATTTGCTCTGTTTTGATAGTGCATGTACACTATGCATACTATATCTGCATATCTCTGAGTATATTCTGCATATATGTATCTGAGAGTATACCATATATGCATATCTTTGAGCACATTATACATACGTGTTTATCTGAGTGTAAGCCATATATGCATATCTCTGAGTACATTCTACATATGTGGGCATTTGAGTGTATATCTGCATATCTCTGAGTGTATCCATATATGGATATCTATGAGTACATTCTACATATGTGTATATCTGAGTCTATACTATATATGTATATTTATGAGCACATTATACATATGTTTATTTGAGTGTATACCATATCTGCATATCTGTGAGTACATTCTACATGTGTATATCTGAGTGTATACCATATCTGCATATCTATGAGTACATTCTACATATGTGCATATCTGAGTGTATACCATATCTGCATATCTATGAGTACATTCTACATATGTGCATATCTGAGCGTATATCATATCTGCACATCTATGAGTACATTCTACATATGTGCATATGTGAGCATATACTATATAAGCATATCTATGAGTATATTCTACATATGTGCATATGTGAGTGTATACCATATCTGCATATTTATGAGTACATTCTACATATGTGCATATCTGAGCATATACTATATAAGCATATCTGTGAATATATTCTACATATGTGCATATGTGGGTATATACTATAGATGCATATCCGAGTACTTTCTACATATGTGCATATCTGAGTGTATATCATATATGGATATCTATGAGTATATTCTACATATGTGCATATCTAAGCATATACTATATATGTATTCCTATGAGTGCATACTGATGCATATACATATCTATGTAGACTTTTTGAAAGACTGTTTGATAGTTATAGACATCATGACATGACATTCTTAAATAAGCATTCCTCAAAAAAAAAAAAAAAAAAGGCACTCACAGTTGTGGTCAGAACCTATCAGGATCTAGCCCAGGATGCTCTGTGGCTTCAAACATGCCCTTTCGCTTCTGTGTGTGTAAACATTTAGTATAAGGTGTTGCAGCTAGGAATCCCTAACTAAATGTCACTTGAATAATAAAAATCAGAGGCACAGATCTCCAGCCTGGTTGCTGCCTCAGCCTAGGGAGGTGGCTCAGTAAAGTGCTTGGCTTTCCAGCACTAGGACCTAAATTCAACCCCCAGAATGCAAATAGAAAAGGCAGGGTGTGGCAGTAGCACATGCTTATAATCCAGCCTTGGGAAGGTGCAGACAGAGAGACCTGTGGGGTTACTGGCTAGCTAGTGAGAGACCCTGTCTCAAAAAAACCAAAACCTAAACCAAAAACAAAAACAAAAAACATGGTAGACAGGGCTGGAGACTGACTCGGCATTTAAGAGTACTGTTATGTTAGTCTTGTGTCAATCCTGGATTTGACTTGCGGCCATGCACAACCATTCGTGACCACTGTGAGGGGATCTGATGTCCTCTTCTGACATCCATGGGCACCAAGAACCCAAGAAATGCATATGTATACATTCTAGCAAGATATTCACACATAAAGTAAAATCAACAAATCTTAAAGTCAACCGATGAACAAAAATAGGAACAAAACAGGTAGTGTGTAGGGGGAGGTACTGATTCCCTAATTGGTTCTTGATTGTGTCAGTAAAGAAGGCAAGAGCCAATCGCTCGGCGAAGGGTAAAGGTGGGACTTCCGGGTCCCAGGAGGAAGAGAGGAAAGAGGGAGCTTTTCAGCCAGGCTTTGGAACTAGAAGCACACAACAACCATATAAAGGCTTGGGGTAGCTATAACAGGCGGCCTCTGACACCGGCAGATGGCTGATATAGACAGCTGATAAGGTTAGGGCGGGAGATTCTACACCCAGCAACTGTGTTATCTGACAAGCTGTAAGCTGTCAATGTTTTTCTTCCATGAAGCAAAGGTGGACAGAGAAAGATAGTAGCCGGGTCGCAGACGGCGGCCTGGTGAAGCCAAGCCAGGAGCAGGGTGGTAGCTGGCGGCTCTGCGGAGCTAAGCTGAGAGGAATGGACAAATTGAGAGAGGAGATGGCCGCAGCAGCCAAGAGCATGGGCTTCCGTCTCGGGCAAGGGAGGAAACGTGAATTTTAAAATTACACAACAGTGATCTGAGGAAACAGCACCAAGTGTGTGAGTGCTGTTGACGTATCAGGGTGCCCTCTGATACCCTGTACACACTTGCCCTTACACAAACTAGTCATAGTTCTCTGTGGCATGAAAACAGGAGCATAGGGGTGTGGCAACTTCTGCTGTCTGTCATGCATTAGAGGTGCCAGCTGTCCCACAGCACAGGCAAGGACCTAGAATGCTAATCGGATGTCACAGAAGGAGGGATGAATAGGGAGTGCTGGACATTCACACACAGAGACGCCTGAACTTCTGTTGGGATCACCTGTGGGTACTGTGTGTGTGTGTGTGAGTGTGTGCTTGCACGTGTGTGCGTGTGTGTGTGTGTGTGTGTGAGTATGTGAGTGTGAGTGTGTGTGTGCTTGCACGTGTGTGTGTGTGTTTGTGTGTGTGTGTGTGTAGACTGGAGGACATCACCACTGCCACAAGGGCACACTGCCACCCAAACAGACACCACATGTCAGACACCCATACATCAGGGAAAGCCTCTCTTCTCCCCTGATAAATTCCTCCAGCATGCATCCCACTTGGAGCCCTCTTGAAATAAGATCGCAGGCGCACGAGGGCCTATGTAGATAGATACCATGTTCCCTTTTCTGCTGCCTCCTCTTCCCCACACCTTTGGTGTCTCGGAACAGTTAGACCACTGGAGAAATCCCTTTCCAATCATGACTCCTCATATTAGAACTTAGAAGAAAAGGCTGAATTGGAACCTCTGTCTTCATTCTGATATTATCCTTTTTTTTTGTTCCAGTTACTATGTTTCATTTGTTGGAAACAAGGTCTCCTGTCCCCCAGGCTGGCCTTGAACCTTCCTTGTAGGGAAGGAAAACTTTGAACTCCTGACCCACATGTACCTTCTCTTTCTGAGCACTGGGCATGTACCACCAGGCCTGGTCTTCTACAATACCAGGGAAGGAGCCCAAGGCTTCAGGCCTGCTAGGGAAGTTCTCTTACAGTCCCAGCTCAGTTCCCCATCCATGTTTAATCTAGTGTTACCCATGTGCCCTTTTAAGACTCTCTGAGGCCGGGCGGTGGTAGTGCATGCCTGAATTCCCAGCACTCTGGGAGGCAGAGGCAGGCAGATTTCTGAATTCGAGGCCAGCCTGGTCTACAGAGTGAGTTCCAGGACAGCCAGGGCTACACAGAGAAACCCTGTCTCAGAAACAAAATAAAAAACAAAAACAAAAAAGTAGAAATAACAGAAAGGCTTCACCCATGGTATTTCAACAATATGGCTATGTAAACAAGACCTGAACAAGGAGAATCCATATAGACATACTAATGTGGAAGAGGAAATTTTATAGAGCCCCATCCCTAGACAAAGAACCTCAGGCAACTACAGGATGGAAAGAACAGAAGAGTGAGCCCTCCAGTGCCAAGCAGTACATAGACAGCAGTGGGGGAGTGAATGGAGGGAAAGGGTGTAATTATTATTTTTTTAATAAAAGCAAAAGTCTTCTCATTCACTTGTACATTGATTCACTAAAATATACCGGATCGGGACTGGAGAGATGGCTCCGCGGTTAAGAGCACTGATTGCTCTTCCAAAGGTCCTGAGTTCAAATCCCAGCAACCACATGGTGGCTCACAAACATTTGTAATAGGATTCGATGCACTCTTGTAGTGTGTCTGAAGACAGCTACAGTGTACTCGACATATACATAAAATAAATAAATAAAATCTTTAAAAACATATATCTACTCGATGAAGCCAGGCACGGTGCTTGTCATCCTAGCACCTGGGAGGCAGAGGCAGGATGGTTGTTGTGAGGTCGAGGTGACTGTGTCCCAAAACAAAACAGGGTGAGTGTCCTCTGTGTGCAGAGCACCTTTAAACATTAGGCACCGATCAGGAAGCACGGCACACTGAGGTCTCTGATTTAAGACCAAGATACGAGGCAGCAGCAGGACTCCTATTCACTGTTGGGGTGTGGGGGGGGCAGACTTGGTACACCAGCCCCCACTCCTCATGTTCCTTCTGTGGGACACAGGGACCATGTCACCAGTCACAAGCCCAAAGCTTTGGCTGGCTCCAATGTGTCACCAGGAGAGTGATCACAGGTCTTTGTTTCTTCCAGAGGTATCGTCCATCATCGCTCTGAGTAGTGGTTTTTTTTCCACTGTTCTAGAGTGGACCTCCTAGGAACTGATCCAAGTTCCTTACATTTGGGGAAGCAGTCTGGCAGCCCTGGGCTGTGAACTCCATTTTTCATCCTTATTCAGCAAACTCCATTTTCTCTAGCGTGTTTCTTCGGGCCTGGTGGATTCTTGCAGATCTTCTTGGTGTGAATTTGTGAGACTCCCTCTTGTAGAACAGTCCTTCAGATACTCCCTGAATCAAAGGTGGCAGAAAGAACCCCAAGCGGCTCTATCGTCCCATACCTGTAAATCACGTCCTGTAAGATAAGATACCCTTACAATTGGAATGTTAGGATCTCTTCTTTGAGTAATTGGTGTCTTTGATAAATTAAACTGTACTGTGAAGTTGCTAACTTAGGTAGAGTCTCGAGTTACCCCCACTGTGAGGGGAGGATCTGAACCTCGGATAAGAATCAGGGTGTGAGCCGAGGGGGTGGGGTGGGGGTGGTGGTGGTGGTGGTGGTGCACACTTGTAATCCCAGCACTCTGGAAGGCAGAGGCAGGAGGATTTCTGAGTTTGAGGCCAGCCTGGTCTACAGAGTGAGTTCCAGGACAGCCAGAGCTACACAGAGAAATCCTGTCTCGAAAAAAACCAAAAAAAAAATTAAAAAAAAAAAAAAAAAGAATCAGGGTGTGTGTGAAGTGATTGCCAAAACTCTAATAATTCCTCTCAGTCACCAATGTTCTACAGGATGAACCATCAGCAGCACAGGTTCAAGGCCAGCCTGGGCAACTTAGTAGGACCCTGTCTCAAAAATGAAAACCAACAAAGTAAAAGGAGCTGAGGATACAGTTTATGGACATTACCTAAAATATGCAGGGTGTGAGGTTCAGTCTTGAATGTTGGTGGTCCTTCTACACTGGGCCCAACGGTTACCTAGCAACAGCTAGGAAGGCCTGACTTGCTATAATAGGGACTGTTTGGCCTCTCCCACTCTCTCTGACTCTCCGCCCCTTTTCTCTCTCTGACCCCAACCCCCTCTATTTCTTCCCTGGCTGGCCTCCCCCCCCCCTCCTCTTTTTTCTGCCTCTACTCCCTTCTCAAGTCCCCTTCCCATGCTCCCAAATAAACTATTCTATACTGCATCCATCCTATGGCTGGTACCTGAGGGGAGAGGACGCCTCAGCACTGGTCCACTGAGGCACTCCCTCCCACTGCACCAGACCGCACTCTGTAAAACACATCCTTGGTTTTATAAACCACATTCCTGAATATCACTGAGAAGGAGAGAAGGGTGGGAAAGGAGGGAGGGAGAGAGGTGCGGAGAGGTTGGAAGGAAGAGAATGCAGACAAGAATTTCTTATGCACTTGGCTGTAATATTCCTTCGATAAAAACACATTAGATTACTCGCTCTTTCTCTTTCTTGATTTGAGGGAGGCATTGAACGAAGCAGTCTGGTGCTGAAGACTGGCTCTGAGGTAGAATGTTTAGCCAGCCTGCACTAGGCTGTGGGTTTGATCCCCAGCTCTGGGGAGAAAAAGCAGAAGGGAACAGCTTAGCCATCCTCAAGGGAGACGCAGGAATCATGGCTGAGGGTGCTTTTACAAGACGTTCTGTCACAGCAACAAGACCCGGGGACTAAGGTGTGTAAAGGACACAGTAGGCTCACAGTTCAGAGCAGAGGTAAACGGAGGCAGCTGGAGGGCAGCCGCCAAACCGGTTTCCAGCGGCCGGAGGCGCATAGATCTGTGTAAGATAGGGGGCGGGGCAGACAGACCCTGGCTTTCTGTGGTGTTTGCTCTTCGGCTTCCCAGACAAGTGTAAAGTATCAACTTTGTATCAGTTACAAACACAAAAGGGGAAACTCGAGTCAGTCTCCCTAGTACCAATCCAAAGACTCCCCACCCCCACCCCACCCCCATCCCACCCCTACCCCACCCCCACCCCACCCCACCCCCACGAGGAAATCCCGTGCTAACTTCAGTGACTGGAGGTTTTACAACAGCCCTCCACCAGGAGTGGAAGTCCCAGGTCGCTAAGCGGAGAGGTGATGCTAGGAAATTAAATGCTGTGGATGTCTGCCAAGTATGTAAAGTGAGAGGTACTCCTAAATAATAGAAAAGGAAAGGCACTTGGCATTGTTTGTAAGGATAACATGGTGTGAAAGGCCTGGGTATGACCCTGGACACCAGGGCCACCATTTTGGGGGTGGGGGGGGAGGGAGAGAAAAGAGGTTTGATGCATAGAATCTTCACAGATCAGAGGTACACTATGAGTTCAAAAAGAAAAAAAAATTCCTCAGTCATTTTATAATTTGCAGAGAATCATAGTAATGATTAGACATGTCTGGGTGTGGTAGGAAATGGACATTTTCCCCAGGGAAAGCAGGCCCTCAGCCTTGGTTCTTCTCCAAAAACTGCACTTTCGTTGGGAGTGAATCTAACCACCTCTAATAATGCAATCCTGGTTCTAGAGTAGGTTTAGTCCCCAGTAAAGCACAGCTTGGGAGGTGTCTTAGTCAGGGTTTCTATTCCTGCACAAACATCATGACCAAGAAGCAAGTTGGGGAGGAGAGGGTTTATTCAGCTTACACTTCCACATTGCTTTTTATCATCAAAGGAAGTCAGGACTGGAACTCAAGCAAGTCAGGAAGCAGGAGCTGATGCAGAGGCCATGGAGGGATGTTCCTTACTGGCTTGCTTCCCCTGGCTTGCTCAGCCTGCTCTCTTATAGAACCCAAGAATACCAGCCCAGGGATGGCTCCACCCACAAGGGGCCCCCCCTCCTTGATCACTAATTGAGAAAATGCCTTACAGCTGGATCTCATGGAGGCACTTCCCCAACTGAAGCTCCTCTCTCTGTGATAACTCCAGCCTGTGTCAAGTTGACACACAAAACCAGCCAGTGCAGGAGGGAGGGGCTACTGGACTTGTAGGTTTTGCGTGCTAGCGGGGCAGCTGGCAGGAACCAGCCGAATCACCTGGGGCTTGGTCTGAAGACTGTCATACCCAAGTTCATATTCCCAGGGGATCCACTGAGGTCCCTTTGAACGCCCACGCCCTGTTCCCAGACCTGTGAAGAGGAAAGTTCATTAACACAATGAAAAAATTTTAACTTAGTGGGAATAAATACCTATATCCTGGACATTTCATAACCTCCATAGATTTCAAAATACATTTTCCTGAAAATTTTTTTAGATATATTTGTTTGATTTTACAGGTACACATGGGTGTCCCTGTGTTCCATGTGCAGAGAGAAAGAGAGAGAGAGAGAGAGAGAGAGAGAGAGAGAGAGGAGAGAGAACACAGAAGAAGAAGGTGTCAGATTTCCCAGAGTTAGAGATGCTTGTGAGCCCTCACACGAATGCTAGGAATCAAATCTGGGTCCTCTGAAGAGAAACCAGTGCTCTTAACTGCTGAGCCATCTCTCTAGTCCCAAAACATTCTTTCTTATCCTTTTTAAATGGCTGTCTTAGTTAAGGTTTTACTTCTGTGAACAGACACCATGACCAAGGCAACTCTTGTTTTTTCTTTTTTGTTTTGTTTTGTTTTGAGACAGGGTTTCTCTGTGTAGCCCTGGCTGTCCTGGAACTCACTTTGTAGACCAGGCTGGCCTCAAACTCAGAAATCCACCTGCCTATGCCTCCCAAGTGCTGGGATTAAAGGCGTGCACCACCACCGCCTGCCCGGCGACCAAGGCAACTCTTATCAAGGACAACATTTAATTGGGGCTGGCTTACAGGTTCAGAGGTTCAGTCCATTATCATCAAGGCGGGAACATGGCAGCATCCAGGCAGACATGGTGCAGGAGGAGCTGAGAGCTCTACACCTTCATCTGAAGGCTGCTAGCAGAATACTGGCTGCCAGGCAGCTAGGATGAGGGTCTTAATGCCCACGCCCACAGTCACACATGCCTACTCCAACAGGGCTCCACACATCTACTCCAAGACCACATCTACTCCAATAAGACCACACCTATTCTAACAGGGCCACACCCTCTAACAATGCCACTCCCTGGGTCAAGCATATACAAACCACCACAATGACATACTATAGAGCTAACAGCTAGCAGAACACTGTTAGTTCCTCAGTTTAGAAACTTCTGGAAGATGCAACACCTACTCTGTACCTGGCCCTACAGTCAAGTTCCATGTGTGGAAGCCAGGGGCTGGGCACAATTTGTGTCAGCCATTGTCTTTAGAATGCTTACAGTCTAACTTGGGAGGCAGAGCACCTTCTTAGGGATAGACTATGGTATGGGTCGGAGTAGAGTGAGTTCTGGGATTGTTCAGCAATACGGGAAGGATAACCTTGAGGAGGGTGGTGGAGAACTGCGCAGCTGAAGGTTTGTAAATTGGCAAGGATGGGAAAGGTCTCTCGGAGAAGGAAATCGCTCTGCCCACCATGCATCCCCAAAGCCCTATACAGGTCAGTGGGAGAGCCGTCAGCCCTGATTTGCCTGAACACTGGTGCGTTTGGGGAGACTTCCATGTGACCCACCTGGGGGGGGAGTCATGACACACTGATAGAGTTTAACGTGGGGTAACTAGTGAATGAGGTGCTGTCTTGTGCCCATACCCACCAGGGATGCCTATACTTATAATCCAGACACTATCTTTGTCAGCCTTGTCTCTGGTTACCAAGGTTTGCATTTGTTTTTCTTCCTGTCTAGTAAGGTGTGTTTAGTCATTACCCAGGAGAGGGGATTTTAAAGAAGAAAGTTAGCTTCTGCACATGCGTTCAGTCCGGACTCAGCTAGATCCACTGCTTTCAGTCTGAATATAGTGATGTGTCGGAAGAAGTTATTTATTTCATAGTGAACAGTAAGGAAGGAGAGAGGGGAAAGAGGCAGGGACAGAACCAGGTGAACATATGCCCCATATGCCTCTGTTTCTTTCAACTGGACCTTGTCGCCTAAGGGTTCCCAAAATAGCGCTGCCTTTGGGGCGGGGCTGAGTGGTCTGCATGAGTCTGTGGGGGCATTCACATTCAAACCATAACACGTGCTCTTGGAACCAGTGTCATAGCTCTGAGCCACTTCTTGTCTATACCACAGGCATAACAAGTGATGTTTAGAGTTGCCGTAAGCAGCGAGTGGGAACCCACGCCAGGATGTGGGTAGTGTAGAGATGTCTGTCTGTGCTCCACCAGGCAGAATCAGCACGTGCCAATCAAGTCCCTGTCCTCCAGTCTCCACTCTCCCTCTGGGTCCCCACCACTGCTCTCTGCTGTGACCCTGTTCCTCGCCCAGGGGGCTGAAGCAGGCCCGGGTGCAAAGTACAAACTCCTTAAAGGTGGTTTCAGGGCTTTATTGTCTACGTGTTGAGATCACAAATGAGGCTCCTCTGAGGTCGCGGAGAGCCTCCTGCTGTTCTCCTTGACTGCTTCAGTCATTTGTAAAGCTAAGAGCAAAAGAGAAGTGGAGAGATGGCTCAGTGGTTAAGAACACTGACTGTTCTTCTGAAGGTCCTGAGTTCAAATCCCAGCAACCATATGGTGGCTCACAACCATCCGTAATGAGATCTGACACCCTCTTCTGGAGTGTCTGAAGACAGCTACAGTGTACTTACATATAGTAAATAAATAAATTTTGCCAGGTGGTTGTGGCACACACCCTTAATCCCAGCACTTGGGAGGCAGAGGCAGGCAGATTTCTGAGTTCAAGGCCAGCCTGCTTACAGAGTGAGCTCCAGGACAGCCAGGGCTATACAGAGAAACCCTGTCTAGAAAAAACCAAATCCAAAAAAACCAAAAAACCAAAAAAACAAAAAGCTAAGAGTAGCTATGGTGGTACCCAAAGTAAATAATTGGACATGAGCTCTAGAGTGCTCCAAATATCCCCAGATCATGCTGTTCCTTCTCGAGCATGGTTAACGAAAGCCAGGGTATATTCACTGAGTGCTCAGTCCAGAAAGTCAGGTTGTTCAGACGGGGCTGAGTGGGTGGTTCCATTCTTCACCCTGAATGCCAACTGATTGGAGGGAAAAGAACCAAGACTCTTTTGTCTCTTTTGAATGTATATATTGTTAGGATGTGCCATTAGAAAACAATCATATAAGAAAGCGTTTAAATGAAGACACAAAGCTTCTATGAATGGAATAGAAACCTCCTTATTTCTGTTTGACAATGTCCCATGACGTGAATAAAATGCATAGAAATATACATATATATCTGTCTATCCTGTTTAGAGGCTATACATTTTGACTAGAAATCTACATCAAGTTGGCTTGCTAATGGTGCTCCTCACCTGAGCAGTGCTTTGGTGTTGACTGTCTTTCTCTGCTGTCCTACAGACCTGAGGGAAAACCTGGGTTCCCTATTCTCTCATCTTTCATTTCCTGTCTCAGATATGGAGGAAGGTGAGAATTCTGTAGTCAGGTCTGCCCAGCTGCCCATCCCAGCACTGCCTGGTATGTGTGTGTGTAGCACCTGTGGTGGGTGTCATGGCCTGTTGTGTATGTGTCACCTGTGGGGGGTCACGGCCTGGTGTGTGTGTCACCTGTGAGGGGTCACGGCCTGGTGTGTGTGGCACCAGTGAGAGATCCTGGCTTAGGTTTTATTAGCTCCTGTTTAATGGCTTCTGTCCTATTCCAGGATCTCAAAGGCAGTGACTCAAGGCCAAAGCACACACTGTCTCTACTTCTTAGGTCACTCCCTCCCTTTTAGCCCTCTCTCAGAACTCTAGAGGGAGATTTTACAATATCCACCCACCCCCAACACACACACACACACACACACACAGACACACACACACCCCTCTTCCTTGTCTGTGTCCTCAGAGTCTTCCCATAACCCACAAGAGGAGAACATTTTACAACACCATAATTCGGTCTGTTCTTTATCTGGTATGTGTCCCAATGCTGCCCCTGCCCCAGACAGACATATATACACACATGCATGCATATGCATACATGTGCACTCATATGCACACACATATGCATATCTACATGTATGCATACACATGCACATATATATCTATACACATGTATACACATACACGCACACACATGAACATGCATACATGTACATGCATAAATACATACACACATGCACACACATACATATATACACATGCACACACATACATATATACACATGCATTCACACACACATATATACGCATGTATGCACGCACGCACACACCCCAGCCAGAGCACAGTAGTTTAATAGAGCTTCATGGCCTTACAAAGCCCAAATCATTTGTTTTGTGGCATTTTACAGAACAATGTGCTGACCTGGCTTCAAGTCATCATTATTCACCAGAACGCCAGGATTCTTGACTTGTTTATACTCTTTCTGGAGGTCTCCAGGCCAGCATGGTTCCGTGTCTGGTCATGGCCAGCTCCGGGAGCCTTAGTTCCTTAATAGCCTCCCCCCTCGGTGTAGGAACCAGGACAGGATGCACCAGGCATAGGCAAAGCCGCCCACACATGGCGTGCTGACTGCGCCCAGTGAATGGGCGGGGGACTCACCGTGGAACCTTCCTGACCCTAAGAATGGAGCCAGTGCTTCTGTTGTTGGCATTATACTTCAAGTACATCAGCTAGGAGGCTCCCGGTGACTGAAGCTGCGTGGGTTGCAGGATAAGGGGAAGGGACAAACGTGTCACCTGGTAGACTGAGTGGCAAGCCGGACAAGGAGAGCTTGTCTCAGTGAATGTGGAGGTGGCTGGGGGCTATGGCTTTACTTAGGGTGGCGAGGTGTCACGTGACTGTGCACAGTTACAAGGTGGGTAGTGTCTGTGTGTGTGTGTGTGTGTGTATGTGTGTGTGAGAGAGTCAGAGAGACAGAGTCAGACAAACAGAAAGAAGAGAGACAGTCAGACAGACAGACAGACAGAGTCAGACAAACAGAAAGAAGAGAGACAGAGTCAGACAAACAGAGAGAGAGACAGAGAGAGAGAGAGAGAAAGAGACAGAGACAGAGAGAGAGAGAGAGAGAGAGAGAGAGAGAGAGAGAGAGAGAGAGAGAGAGAGAAGGCCCTGGCTGTTGCTAGCCACCTATCCAACCCACAAGCATGACAACCCTGTCAGCACTAGAAAAACAAGCCAAGCAAATGTGGGCTTCTTTAGAGACGGAAGGGGGTGGAGAGAACTGTGAAGAGAGCTGGGGTGTCTGCTAATGTGAGAAGACAGTGCTTAGTGAGGCCCTGGGGGGAGGGGGGGCGGGGCGGGGGGGGGGGACAGGCCAGCAAATGGGGACAGTGAAATGTGCCAAACCTGGGGCGAGCAAGCTGGAGCAGATGAGGACAGAATGGACACAAATCCTTGGAAACCTCTGTGATATCAAAACAGCTTAATGCTGTCCGGTGTGAGAGATGGCCCTGGAGACAGAGCCAGGCGCTAATGGAGAAAAGCATGTCAGGGATTCAGGGATTTCCAAATACCACGTGGCAGGTCCCTGGGGAGAAGCTGGGGCTTGCCGGGGCTGCTGTGGATTCCCATACCCCCACCCAACCCCGCCCGAATAGGTAAGCCCGTGAGGGATGCATCCGTATTGGAGCCGTGGGCCTGATCAACACGTGCAATACAGGCCAGGATGAAGACTGAGGGCATTCTCATTGAATAAATCACTTCTGTTTTTAAAATTAATTTGGAACCGGGTGGTGGTGGCGGCGCATGCCTTTAATCCCAGCACTTGGGAGGCAAGAGGCAGGCAGATTTCTGAGTTCGAGGCCAGCCTGGTCTACAGAGTGAGTTCCAGGACAGCCAGGGCTACGCAGAGAAACCCTGTCTCGAAAAAATGAAAAAACAAACAAACAAAAAAATAGAATTAATTTGGTACGTGTGTCCCATGGTGCATGTATGGAGATCAGGGGAAAACTTTTGGCAGTCAGTTCTCTCCTTCTACCACGTGGGGTCTTGGGATTGAATTCAGACTGTCAGGTTTGGTGGCTAGCACCTTTAACCACTGAATCCTCCCATTGTCTTGGCACTAAGTAAAAATAAGATGAAAAATTAATTTTATTTTCTTCATGCTTCTATAATGAACACAAATAACACAGTCATTATGTCTTATAATAAAAAGAACAACTCAAGTATAAGCTTTACTGGGGAATACACTGAATAACCTGATGCTAAGAAGCATCTCTCCAAAAATGTCATCTGAGTCATTCTTGAGTTTGAAATTCAGAACAGGAATTGTGGGGACACAGCCTACCTGCTGGGAGCACACAGCAGTGCCACCCTGGGTGTAGGCTTTGTGAAGTAGAGGTGATGTCACCTGTGTTCTTAGATCTGAGTGGGATGTGGGTCAAAGCCATAGAAACCTTTGTTCAACTATCTCAGGGACCCTCCGGAATAAAGTCACAGAAATAAAACAGCAAGATGTCCTGGCCCGAGCCAGCCTTGCCTTTATAATGGGAACAGCTGTGTATGGCCAGATCGCCACGGTCAACAGCATATGGCCGGCGCCACAAGCAAGACACGCAAGGACAGTGGGGCTTTTGACATTGAGCTGTTCAGAATTCAAAGATGAAATCCCATAGTTACGGTGGTTGGGACCTGACAGCTATAGAACTCGGTGCCCTGTGGTGTGTACAAGGCTCTGACACGCCCAGAGTTCACGCATGTCCATGCCTTCTTTGCAACCTCTGCTCTTTGGAGGCCCTGGGTGGCTGGTGGGTTTCACCTTTTCATTTTCTCAGAATGCAGGGTTTTCTCAGGGTGCTGGCTCTGGTGGGGACCTCAGCATACTGCCGCTAGCCTGGCAGATGTCTAGAGATGGTCTCTTCAGGTTGCTCCAGAAAGTCACAGTGGGATGGGCCACGCACAACTGTGGGGTGTTCCTTAGAAGGTGCAGGGTCCACACTCCTAGCTCTGAGATTCATCTCTCTGTCAATTTGATCAGATTTGTAGTCACAGTGGAGGTACACTTTAAGGCACGTCTGTGATGGTGTTTCCAAAATGTGCAACTAAGGAAAAAAGACCCAGCCCGAATGTGGGCAGACCACCCCATGAACTGGAGTTCCAGACTAGAGGAAAAGGGGGAAAGGAGGAAGCCGGCTGAATGGCTGAATGTCAACACTCTCTGCTGTATTTTACAAATAAGACTACACTGTTGCTGCACTGATGCTTGTGAGTCATTGTGTCATTGCTGGGAATTTGAATTCGGGACCTCTTGCTCACTCTGGCCAGGTTCATTTGCTCTGGCTTGAAGATTTCTCTATTGTTATATCTAAGTACACTGTAGCTGTCTTCAGACACTACAGAAGAGGGCGTCAGATCTCATTACGGATGGTTGTGAGCCACCATGTGGTTGCTGGGAATTGAACTCAGGACCTCTGGAAGAGCAGTCAGTGCGTTTAACCACTGAGCTATCTCTCCAGGCCGATGTTTTAGGTTTAATGTCTGTGAGGCATAGATGCGCACTCATGGGGAGGTCAGAGATTGATGCTGAGTTTTCGATCTGTCTGTCTCTGTCTTTCTGCCTTCCTTCTCTCTCTCTCTCTCTCTCTCTCTCTCTCTCTCTCTCTCTCTCTCTCTCTCTCTCTCTCTCTCTGTTTTGTTTTTGAGGCAAGCTCTCTCACTGAACCTGGAGCGTATCCAGTCAGTGACGCTGGTCCGTGAGCCCCAGGCATCCTCCCATCTGTCTCACAGTGTTAGGATTATAGGTGTGTGTGAGACATCTGGTTTTTTATTTGTGTTCCGGAAGACTGAACCCTTATAGTAACCACATTACTGGACTAAACCATCTTCCTTTACCCAAGCTTCTTCCTGTCTCTCTTCAAAATATCTGTTTGTCTGTCTATCTATCTATCTATCTATCTATCTATCTATCTATCTATCTATCGTGTGTGTGTGTGTGTGTGTGTGTGTGTGTGTGTGCACAGGAGTGTGAAGAGGTCAGCTCAGAAACTTTGGAAAATTTCACCAAACCCCTCCCCTCATAAAAGAGAAAGATCATAGAGAACATAGGCTCCCCTCCCCTCCAGAAGGGAGGGGCTAATAACATTCCTCAGACCACAGGGAGGAGGGACTGACTACCAGCCACCTGAGGGTAGGGTCGCTGCCTTGAGAACTGTATAAAGGCTAGCTGGACCGGCTGCGTGAGGTTCTTCCCTCTCCCTCCATGTGCAGGGTGACCCCAACACGTTGGAACAATAAATTCCTCTTGCTTTTTGCATTGATTCCTGGTTCCATGTTGTTCACTCAGGGGTCCCAGGTAAGCTAAGGCTCGCCAGAGTCTTACGTGCACAGATGCACACTCGAACCCACCTGTCTGAGTATGTGTATTTGTACTGTGTGCCTGAAGGAGCCCGTGGAAATAAGAAGAGGACATCGGATTCCCTAGGATGGGAGTCATAGGTAGTTGTGAGCTACCCTCTGGGTACTTGGGAGATAAACCCAGGTCCTCTGCAAAAGCAACAAGTGCTCTTAACCTCCTAGACGTCTCTCCAGACTCTCCAGTCCCAGTTTCTCTTGTCAACACCTCTCTGGGCAAGTCTGTGAGCAAGGCACGAAAGTAACGGTGAGGTGTCAGAATGAGATCTTGTTTTGAAATTTTGATAGTTAAGAGAACAGAATCCCTGAGGTTAACCATGGAAAGAAAAGAGGCCATTTCCCGCTCCCTCCACGCCCCCACCCCGTGGGTGATGCTTCCAAGCCTGCTTCCGGAGTTCTCATTTAGATGGTCTAGAAATGCCCCTTCTGTAAACACAGATGAGATCACAGAGAAATGCAGCCCATCTTCCCTCCCATATCTCCAAAATTTATCAGAAACGCATCCCCAAGAATAGGCTCAAATGTTCTTTTGATTCTTTTATTGACGGTCTGGGTCTTTACTGATTGACAGTCTGGGTACCACCACAGACACAGACTTCGGGTATTTCTTAATACATTTCACAGAAAGAGGAAGATTGCTTCACAGAGGTTTGATTTCCGCCCTTCTGACATCCGCTTTCTATCCCACTATTCACACTCACACAATGCGGGCTGTGATTCATGCTCGCACACTGCGGATGCCTTTCCTTTGGGTTATTCTAAGAATCACTATTGTATTCTGAAGAAAGCATGTGCAACCGCTAGAAAGGAAAAGGGACCACACTGGAGGGCTACAGAGCTTCAGGGAGCCCCTTTACCCAGAACAGGACAGCAAACATCGTCCTGGCTTCCCGACCCCATCATGGCCCATGGGTGTGGAAGGAGGCAGAGGTGAGCGCGATGGTGTAAAGAAAAAAAAATAGTGATGGTGACATCAGATACCTGAGTACTATGTGACAGGTGGTTTTCTTCATTTTGGGTCCATGTATGACACTCATTCAGGACCTGTCTGGGTGGAGTCTTGGGCCACTGGGACCTGCATATCTGACCTTTCCTCATACCGTGAGATACCAATGCCCTCATTTCTATATGATTTTTAGCTCTAGGACTCAGGTCTGGAAGCCCCCTGCCACCACTCCCCCAAAATGCAAAAGCAAAACAAATAAAAAAAAAAACAGGAAAAAGAAAAGTAAACCTTGAAAGATTAACATTCGAGTGTGATGGATATTGATCTGAAGGTTATTCCAGTGTGTGGTTTTTGTCCTGAGGAGGGGGCAGATATGCAGAGGGTGTCCTCATTTCTGGTGGAAGAGTCAGGCCTGTTCTCATTTAGATGGCCTAGAGATGCTTCTTCTATAAACATTGTGTATCTTGACCCTGTTGTTAGCATTGGAACAGCATCACGGGATTGTCTCTAAAAAAAAAAATGCTCCCCTTATAGGCACTTTCTCTGTTAAATTCACAGTGAAGCCAAATGAATGAGTTAGACTTCCAGGCTGCAGTAGGAATACTACAAACCAAATTACAGACTTTGTAATATTTTCAGGGAAAAAAAAAAGATCATTTCTTTCTAAAGTTGCATATAAGTAAAGGAACAGAAAGAGTTTGACTTCCGTGCCCTCCCTGTGATTTAAACAGTCTGCGATCCAATTAGCTTTCCTAGGTTCTCACTTGGTTGATAAGCTGATTAGTATACAGAGGGATTGTAATCTCATCAGCACCGTTTATAAAGATGGGATTTGGGGGATAAACAAATAGTTTTGGCGGCAGCCGAGGGCCCTCAGGGAATAGATGATTGCTTTCCTCAGATCTCAGGCGCGCTTCTGAGAATCCACAGAGGTATGATTTACCCAGGGCGTGGCAACGGCCCTGGAAAGCAGTTCCCACTTCACCCATGGCTTTTACTTGGATTCAGTGAAGCGGACGGCGGGAGGTTGCGCCTGGAAAACTCATGACCAGGTAACTCAAATTCTCGCTGGGATGAGAATCCAAAACAAGGGTGCACTCCCAGCCCAGCTCCGACATTTGCATGAGCCCGGAGGCTGGAAGCGCCTCCCGCTGGGGCCAGCAGGTGCTGAGATTCTCTGGGTCCGCCCTGGAAAGGACCTAGGGGCTGCTTCTGTAATCTGCAGCCTGTGTCTGTGCGCGTGCGTGGATGGGCTTATAGGCATCGAGAAAAAGAAATGGCTAACGAAGGTAGTGGGGCTTCCCGTGACGTCATGCGGCCAGGGCCAAGGGACATCACTCTCTACACATCAAACCAGTGATCCCCCATGCAGGCTCGGTTCCACTCACAACCGCAATTCCAACACCACTCCAGCTTGCACTGTGGCTGCGGACACTTCATGTGCATGCATCCTCCTGTGGGGACAAAGGACACAGACGCTGTGGGTTTGTAACAAACACCGGGCGAGCCCTCGTTCCCCGTGCCCACGTGCCATCCCAGAAACAGCTCTTGTCGTGAGCAAACCCCAAGCAACTGAGAGCAGAGAGACTCTGAACCAGAGCTGGTTAGCAGGGGAAGCAGCTCTTCAGTAGGGACGCTCTGGAGAAATGGATCAAATCCCATCCGGATATCTGAGGGTCTCCTCTTTCCCCCATGCATTTAGACACAAATCGATCGTGTTTATAGACTGCTGATTCCTCATTTAAAAATATAACCATAATAAACTCACGATTTTAAATTCATATTAAGAATTTAGTAACTTAGTATATATACACCAGGGTTTATATCTCTTTATTTTTCCATATTTATTCAGTATTACTTGGCTCAGCAAAATTTATCAACGGGAGTTGGGACAGTATACTATTTTAATAGAGAATGCGTTCTGTAGTGGTATTCAAAAGGCTCAGCTGGTTGAGTGCATGCTTAGCATGTGTGGAACACTGGGTTTGAACCCTTAACACTGTGTAAACCAGGCGTGGTGGTGCACACATGTGGTCTCCTAAACTCTGGAGGTTGGAGGCAGGAGGATCAAGAATTCAAGGTCATTCAAGGTCTATAGAGAGTTCCAGGACAGCCAGGGCTCCACAGAGAAACTTTGTCTCAAAAACAAAACAAAACAAAACAACAACAACAACAAAAGGGCTGGAGAGATGGCTCAACGGTTAAGAACACTGACTGTTTTCCCAAAGGTCCTGAGTTCAAATCCCAGTAACCGCATGGTGACTCACAACCATCCATAATGAGATCTGAAGATAGCTACAGTATACTTACATATAACAATAAATAAATCTTTAAAAAAAAAAAAAAAGGAAAAACAAACAAAAAAAATTCAAGGTCATACTCTGCTACAGGGTGTGTTCCAGGTCACCCTAGCTTATACGGAACCTTGTCTTAAAAAGATAAAAAAAACCAAAAAAACCCACAAAAAACCCAGCAAAAAGTCAGAAAGGAAGCTCACGTGAGGTGTGTGTGCTACTGTCCTACATTACAGCTTGAGGAAGGGCCGAGAGACACCCTGGGTTCCTCTTGGAACAGGGATTGTCTTGTCCACAGGCAATCTCAAAGCAGGTATCAAGGGACCTGCTTTGAGATTGCCCCTTCCCTTCCATAGCTGTTGGATTCTGGGCTCAGACACTCAGTCCCCCATGAGAGGCAGGGGGACCGTGGAGTTGCCTGCAGAGAACAATTTGATATCAAGCAAAGCAGTCTCTATTTAAGTGATGCTAGACTCGACTCTAAATGGGCTGTTATCCATTTTCACCAGTTATCTTATTGTTAGATAACTTTTTTTTCTTGCCAAGGTATCCAAGTAGTTGTCTCAAGACTGTCTAACTTTTATTAATAAAAAGCTCACACGAGAGCTAACACCAGTCTCAAATATTTCTGGGCCCACAGGCATTTGTCTTGGTATAACACGTTTAAAACCCCCCTATTTTCCACCTGGTTTTGTTTTTGTTTGACAGATCATAAAAGATTCTAGGTGTGCGAAAAATACAGGAGAAAATTTAAAAATACTTGCCATCAAAGACAGGGCCCTGTTTTAGAGTGTGTACATAATACATTGGAATAGTGTGGCTATGTGACATCTTTTAAGTCTTTCTAAAATATCTTACAGGCTATTAGGGCACACGTGAAAACTTTGTTACACTATGTAAGGATTGTTTTTTCTCTCTCACCCCTCACAGATCCAAAATGCTAGCATTGTAACTCTTTGTAGAAAGCAGTGCTCACTGTGAGGAGGAGGATAGGTACAGAGAGTTTTATCAAGAGCTCTCTATACAGAGTCCCACAAGGCCTTTGTGGGGGTGGAATGACATGTCTCCCGCCCCTAGGACAGGGCCAGCAGGGCTTGAGGCTCCACGAGTGTCCCTGGCTGCTGTGGGCATCGGGTTTGTTTGTACAATACGTACATTCTCTCAAGTTCCTGAGGAAGGTCTTCCCTGTTCACATTAATGACTCCAGGATAATCAGAGGGAGTCAAAGGTGTGGCTAATGTCTTTGCAGAGTGGTAAGTGCTGGGACCTTCTAGATAGCCTTTAAGTTAAGAGCCCTGACTGAAGGTCCTGAGTTCAAATCCCAGCTACTACACGATGGCTCACAACCATACATAATGAGATCTGACACCCTCTTGTGGTGTGTCTAAAGACAGCTACAGTGTACTTACATATAATAATAAATAAATCTTTAAAAAAAAAGACTGTGGAAAAGAACTTTAAATACATGAGCTCGAAAATATATACAATGTCTCAACTATGCAAAAAACGTAAGGATGCAATAGGAATTATATAAGGAGCTTCACAGGTCTAAACGGACAGAGGCACTACACTGTGAGTAAAGATTAAAAAACAAAACAAAACAGGCAGATCCCTGAGTTCAAGGTCAGCCTGGGACAGAGCGAATTTAGGTCCAGGACTGGTCAGGTCAGAATGAGCATTCCAGGGCGGGATCCCACCCAGCTATCTTATTGTCCGGGCTTCTGCTTGCTGTCTCTTCCCAAGAGTATAGCGGCAAAGGTCACTGAATGGGGGTTCCTGGGATGGTCGAGAGGGAACCTGGAATAAATAACTGAACTGATATGAAAATTTAAAACTGGGCTTTTGGTTTGCGTAAGATCAGCTAGCAGAAAGTGATAGCAGTTCTTTTTAAAAAAATTTTTTTTTCTATCAAGAGCTGAGCTATCTGGAGATCTCTGGAGAATGAACATGACTCTTCAAGAAATTGTTTAAACAGGGTTTCTGATTTTAGTTAGAAAATCCATGGACAGCAAACACAGCTCTTTTGAGAATTTTTCATAGCACTTTTAGAACGGTTTCCTAACAGGAATTTTTTTTTTTTTTTGACAGAAAACCCAAGAATTACTTAGAGAGCTGACACAGCTCTTTTGGGGTGTTTTCGAGTAGCTATCCAGAGAAGAGTGTCTGAAGAGCAAACACAGCTTTTTTAGATTTTCTTCTGGTTTTCTGATTTTGATTGGAAAACCCAAGCATTATTTTTAGAATTTTTCTAACAGGATTTCTGACTTGGTTGGAAGATCCAAGAATTTTTTTATAGCAGCTTTTCTGACTTTAGTCAGCAAACCCATGAGTTATCCATAGAACTTATAGCATTTTTGCTACCAGAGAGAGCTCTTGAGGAGAAGGCTAGCTTTCTCAACCAGAGGGTTTTTTTTTTGTTGTTGTTTTTCTTTTGTTTGTTTGTTTGTTTGTTTGTTGAGACAGGGTTTCTCTGTGTAGCCCAGGCTGTCCTGGAACTCAGACTAGGCTGGCCTTGAACTCAGAAATCCTCCTGTCTCTGCCTCCCAAGTGCTGGGATTAAAGGTGTATGCCACCACTGCCCTCAACCAGAGTTTTTTAGAATAGCAAGAAAAAGCTGTTTAGAGCAGAGCACACGCGTGTGTGTGTGTGCGCGTGCGTGTGTGTGCATGTGTGTGTGTGTGTGTGTGTATGTGTGTGTGTGTGTGTGTGTGTGTGTGAGAGAGAGAGAGAGAGAGAGAGAGAGAGAGAGAGAGAAAGTGCTATCTGAAAAGCTATCTTGAGCAGACTACAGAGCCCAGAAACCCTCTCCAAGCTGGTGCTTGGCATCTCTTTCCTT
Organism: Apodemus sylvaticus; assembly: GCF_947179515.1. Taxonomy (NCBI): domain Eukaryota; kingdom Metazoa; phylum Chordata; class Mammalia; order Rodentia; family Muridae; genus Apodemus; species Apodemus sylvaticus. The sequence continues at coordinate 42,143,168 of NC_067494.1, forward strand.
CTTGTTAGTTAACATACAGTTGGCTCCTGTTAGACTCTGTAATATGGAGGTACCCTTGGAACTGGGATTCTAGAAGCGCAGACTTGGTTTTTAGTTTTTTTGTTTTTTGTTTTTGTTTTTTTTGTTTTTTTGTTTTGTTTTTTTGTTTTGTTTTGTTTTGTTTTGTTTTTTTTGAGACAGGGTTTCTAGCCCTGGCTGTCCTGGAACTCACTCTGTAGACCAGGCTGGCCTCGAACTCAGAAATCCGCCTGCCTCTACCTCCACTTAAAGGCATGCACCACCACTGCTGGGCTGAAGCGCAGCCTCTCAACAGCATGCTCCACTGAACTGTCTTCTGGTCAAAGATATATGGACAATGGCGGAAACTCGTGGCCTACTGATCTCCTGGTTTGTGCTATACCGTAATGTGCCGATGCTAATCCACTAGGCTCTGGTGACTGGGAAGAAGAAATGGCAGGAGGGACTTTGTGGAGGAAGCAAAGGTCCTGAGGAGAAAGGAGGAAGGAAGAGGGTGATGGGGGTCGGAGAGATAAAACACCAGGTCTTCTTTCTTGTGTGGAATTTAGATTTAATGATACATATATGTAAAGAACTTGAAGGCAGAAGGGAAATTTTGGGGGGTGGGTGTAGGGACCATCTGGAAATGAGGAATGGAGGAGGATCTTATAGGAGTAGATACAAAAATGTCAGTGTCTGGAGAGATGGCTAGGAGCACTCGCTACTCTCCTAGTGATCTGAGTTGAATTCCTACCACACATGTAGCAGTTCACAGCTGTTTGTAACTCCATCTTTTGAGGGTCCAATACCCTCCATGGGTACCAGGCATGCACAGGGTATATAGACATGCCTGCAGGCACAACATCCAAGCACATAAAAAAAAAATCTTAAAAAAAATTCAGAATGAAGTTCCTTCTTTTTCATGCTAACTTAAAAAATAAACACTAAAACCATGGAAAATATTAGAACGTACACAACATGTTCCATTTGATAATGGAGATAAGGTGCCATGTAAATATTTTACTTTTCTTTGTGTTTGGGTATTTTGTCTTCATGCACAGGGATGCGCACCACATGCATATCTGGTGCCGTGGATCCCTTGAAACGAGTTATAGTTGTGAGCTGCCATGTGGGCGCTGGGACTTGAACCTGGGTCCTCTAGAAGAACAGTCGGTGCTCTTAACCACTGAGCCATCTCCTTACCCCTAAATCTTGTCTTTAAAACAACAAAAAAGTGTGGGGCTAGAGAGATGGCTCTGTGGTTAAGAGCACTGACTGCTCTCCCAGAGGTCCTGAGTTCAAATCCCAGCAACCACGTGGTGGCTCACAACCATCTGTAGTGAGATCTGACGCCCTCTTCAGGTGTGTCTGAAGATAGTGATAGTGTACTCATATATGTAAAATAAATAAATCTTGGAAAAAAAAGTGTGCATTGAGTTTATTTGCTTATTTCTTGTTTGAAGGGGACTATGTACGGAGGTCAGAGGATAACTCGCGGAAGTCAGTTCTCTCCTTCAACCACACAGATCCCAGGGATCAGATTCAGGCCATCAGGCTTGGTGGCAAGTGTCTTTGCCTGCTGGGCGAACCTGCTGGCCTGAGAGACTGCATTTTATAAATGAAGAAATTATAATAGAAAGCCGGGCTGGGAACGACTCTGTGGAGTTTCTTGACCCTAGGACCTGCTTTTGGTCTAATGGTGCTGAGTTGATAAGTAGGGGTGCAATTTAGGTTTCGGTGTCAGAGGCTAACGCTCAGCAGGCATTATTTATAGCCCAGTACAGCATTTCTAAGAAATGATCCCGCAGGAAACAGTCCGGAGTCTATCGATGATCTGCTTGGCTCCTCAGCTCCGCCCCCGTGCCTGCGCTGTGGCCTGTGTCTCCACAGATCAGGTCATCTCCTCTGAATAGTTCCCTGCCTTAGGGAGTCAAGTTTGAGCCCCTCATCTCCCACGCTGGGTCTACACACTGTGCCTGGGAAGGCTGGCGGGTAAGGGGCTTTCCGTACAGGCCAGGAGTGACGACCACAGTTTGCTGTCTTGGCACCTGTGGTCCGCCACTTCTTCCTTGCCTGAGGTCAAATCCGCATTTCTCTGGGATACTAGAGAAATGGTCTTGTCATAGTTACCTTGTGTTTTTTCAAGTCTTTGTATAGAGTGAACTGCTAGGCCCTGTCCACTGGTCCACTTGTGGTGGTTTGAATATGCTTGGCCCAGGGAGTGGCATTATTAGGAGGTGTGGCCTTGTTGGGGAAGGGTGTGGCCTTGTGGGAGGTGGTGTGTCACTGTGGGGGTGGGTTTTAAGACACCCCCCCCTCCTAGGGGAGTCAGCCTGCTCTTAGCTTCCCATAGATAAAGATGCAGAACTCTCAGTTCCTCCTGCGCCTTGCCTGCCTGGGTGCTGCCATGCTCCCACCTTGCTGATAATGGAGTGAATCTCTGAACCTGTAAGCCAGCCCCAATCAGATGCTGTCCTTTTAAGAGTTGCCTTGGCCATGGCGTCTCTTCACATCCATGCAAACCCTAACTAAGACAGAAGTTGGTACCAGGGGACTGGGGTGTTGCTGTGATCGGCCTGACCATGTTTTTGTTTGGAGCAATGTGGATTTTAAGGACTTTGGATTCGGGAAGCAGTAGAATGCTTAAAGTGGGGCTTAATGGAGTAGGAATGGAAGGTGGTGCTGCTGAGGGCGATTTGACTGAGTAGGCCTACTGGCCCAAGATGTTTGAGTGGTGGAGAATTTTAGTATCTGGCCTAAAGATTGTTCTTGTGGGCTGGTGAGATGGCTCAGTGGCTAAGAGCACTGGGTGCTCTTCCAAAGGTCATGAGTTCAATTCCCAGCAACCACTTGGTGGCTCACGGTCATTTGTTATTGGATCTAATGCGCTCTTCTGGAGTGCCTGAAGACAGTGACAGTGTACTCATGTATACATAAAATAAATATTTTTTTAAAAGACTGTTCTTGTGATATTTTGGTGAAGAATATGGCTGCTTTTTGCCATTGTGTGAATAGTCTGCCTGAGGCTTAAGGTGAAGAGATTAATTGCTTTGACAAAGGAAGTCTCAGAACAACATGGTATAAATTCTGTTGTGTGGTTTCTAAAGTTCACTCTTATGAAGGATGCTTTGATGAAAAGGAGCAAGCCAAGAAAGGAAAAATACAAAATGTATGGTTCAGGTATTGGGGGGGGGGGAGGGCACCAGGAAGTGGAATGGAGCTAAATCCCGCATTCAAGGGCATGAAGAGATTAAGGGAGTGGTGAACTTGGGGCAAGATCCCACCCAGCCAAGCTTACTGTTTATGCTTTTGCAGTTCAACAAGGGATAGTCATATCTAGGAGTTATCATTACTCCATTATTGTTTTCATTTGGAATTTTAATCTGAAATGATCTATAATCCAGAAATGGTGGACACATGCTTTTGGTCCCAATCTTGAGGGACTATGAAAAATTTAGGTCGCTGAGCAGTGGTGACGCAAGCCTGTAATCCTAGCAATCCAGGACAGCCAGGGCTACACAGAGAAACCCTGTTGGGGGGGGGGGAGAAAGAAAGAAAGAAAGAAAGAAAGAAAGAAAGAAAGAAAGAAAGAAAGAAAGAAAGAAAGAAAGAAAGAAGAAAAATTTAGGCCCAGGCGTGGTGGTACACACCTTTAATCCCAGGAGATAAAGGCCTGCAGATCTCCGAAATCTCTCGGCCAGCCTGGGGCAGAGCAAGTTCTAGGTGAAGAAAAGCTTAAAGGCGTGGTAGTACACACCTTTAATCCCAGCATCCCAGAATCCCAGGAGACAGAGCCCTGTACATCTCTGAGTTCAAGGTGAGTTTGCAGAACAAGTTCCAGGACAGGCAAGCTTAAGCAGCAAATGAGTTGGAAAACAGAAAAGCTGGTGATAATCTAATAGATCTAATAGAACAAGGGGGACCGTGTTCTAGTTCCAGTAATCATCAGAACTTGGCAGCTTCAGCCATGTGGCTCTGGCTTTAGAGTCAAGAGTAAAATGGACTACTGGGACAACTGATGCTCTTTAGCTAGAGCTAAGAAATTAGCAGTGATTAAGAAGAGACCAGCATCACTGAGGAGAAACCTTCTGGGAGGCGCTTTCTGAGAGCACAAAGAAGCCAGGTTCCAGAGATAGCCAAGGTTGTACCTCATGCTGCAACTGGAATTGGTAATGTGTAAGAATCACCCAAGTGGTACTGGTTTTATAGACATGAAGAGGTCATGAATAGCAGCTGAGGCTTAGTACTATGAGAGGCCATAGAAGAGTCTATGAAAGGCTATCGGTGAAGTCTAGATACAGTGGAGGATTCCAGCAAATTGGAGATGCCACCACCAGGAACAGCAGCCGCTGGAGTAGAGTCAACCAGAGCCTAGAATGCTACAGACGGCAGAGCTGGAGAAGTGACCCATGCCCTTTGGAGGAGCTCAGATCACACGTGGATGCCAGACATTGGGACAAGAAGCCATAAAGTTGACGTTGCCTTGGAGACCCCAAGGTGTTCAAGATGCCAGAGCCGTAGAACGGGTTGAAGGGGAAAGCCACAAGGTCCACCTGCCAGCTTCTCATCCCCAGCTATTCCCACCACAAATCCTCATTCTACTTTCTAGGTCTATTCGCTTCTCAGCTACATAGACGCAGACTGGTTGCCCACCATAGCTGTGGGACCTACTCATTAAGGATGGGTGTGTGACCGGAAGGAGACTGTGGTACAGATCCTGCAGAATTCTTGACTTTACTCATGAATGTGGGGCAATGGGATGCTACAGGTTTCTGCACCTGACCTAATGGCTTCCTGTCTGTAGGGCAGATCTTTCAGAACTGAGGCTTTTTCCAGTCCTCAAGCTAAGGCTGTGATCTGACAGCACCCGAGGATGGCGTGGACCCCGCTAATCTACCTAGTGAATAAAAGCAAGGACGTTGGAATCTTTTGTCTTTGCTCAAGGAATCTAAAAGTTTGCGTAGTCTCTCCCACCATGGGACATGCTGTTCTGGGCAACTCGGATCTGAGTCCCATGGCATGGCCACTCAAGTGTGGCTCAGAAACAACCCTCTCTTGTCCCCTTTGGAGAAAGAGCTGTGTTTGGCACGAGCAATGGCTCTCGGAGTGTGGAGCTCAATTTGGTTCTGTGTGTCTGCTGCAGGGAAGGCGGTGTCCTTAAATGGTGCTGATGCCTGGATCTTCTTCTTTCAAATGTCCTTCGCATGACATACCATGCTGTGGACTTGAAGTGCTGTGCAAGGCTGTGTGCTGTGAAGGATGCTCGCCAATGCATAGGCCTTGGGAGCACAGCCCTAAAGTCTTTTGGGAGACCTTGGCGTGAGCATGAAAATATAGGTAGCTGGGTCTGGGTGGAGGACCAGCAGTCTGTAGTTTCCAAAGCATTCGTGGTAATTCTCCATGCTCAAGGGGGCTCCAAGCTGCACATGAAAGACACGGCAAGCAGAGACAGATCATGTTAGAGCTGAGTTGTTCCCCAGTCGCTTGGAGAGCCAAGGCCCATGAATGTAGGAAGTGTGTGTGTGTGTGTGTGTGTGTGTGTGTGTGTGTGTGTGTGAGGGGGGTCATGTTTTAGTCTAAGCTCTCTGGAGTTTCCATGTGGCTCCAGGATTATTGAGAACAGTGGATGTGACTGCACCCGTCAGGAAGGGATAGTCCTGGTGCAACAATGCCTGGGCTGAAGAGGAACCATCTGAGCAGGGACGTACATGCTCTTAAGTCCATTGAATGCCAAATGGAACATTCTAGAAAACTTGGCTGGCCCTCATTTTGTTTCATTCAGAGATATTACCAAAGAGTTGTTTGTTTGTTTGTTTGTTTGTTAGGGTTTCTTTGTGTAGCCCTGGCTGTCCTAGAACTCACTCTGTAGACCAGGCTGGCCTCGAACTCAGAAATCTGCCTGCCTCTGCCTCCCAAGCACTGGGATTAAAGGTGTGTGTCACTACTGTCCAGCCAAAGAGTTGTTTTAATTTCTCAAAAGTCACAGCAGATTTGCTGGCGGGTGTAAGAGAAAGTCCCTTTCCAAAGCCCAGTAATGTTGACATTTGAACAGAGGAGCCGGGCACAGGTGCCAGTTTTGGCTTTGCCTCTCCTGCAGCAATGACACAAGAACCAACGTGAGCTCCAGCCTTCAGGGATATGAATGAGAGGGAGGAGGGTATGTGCATTCGGGGCGGGGAGTGGGTATTCAAGCTGATTAAATAAATCTTTACCAAAGAGAGTCTGAAATGCTCTACTGTGTTGATTCATGTTTGGAATGTTGACCCTAAAGGTAGCAACGTCCTCAAATAACCTGTGAGGAGTAAGTGCTCTGTCCTTACCGAGGACTTGGGATAAGCACTTAGCGAGCACACCTCACAAATTAGTCATTTTTGTTATTATTCTCTGCGAGGGGACATCTAGACAGCATCACCTGACAAGTGGCGTTGACATGGCAACCCTCAGTCTGGACTCTAAGGGTCGGCAGAGGACACGTTGTGTGGACATTGGGCTTAAGTGCTGTTGTGACAGCGGATGACTCATCAGATGCCTAGTGCCCGATGTCATTTGTAAGAAGGGCTACTAGTGTATCTTGTGTGCCTTCTCTCTTCGCGGGCCCTGATAGTGTCACCCACTGCTGGCCACCATCTCGCCAGAAAGTTTCATTTACCGCCTCTGCTTCCAGTCCAAGGGTGGAATTTCATCCCATAGAAACTACCTTGGAAGCTGCTACTCTGGCCCGCTTCTCGGCATTTGTTAGCATGAGAGAGTATCCCAAAGTTCTGCCAAGGGTTAGTTTGAGGGGAATGAGGGTTTAGGGGGTTGAGACGTTTCATGCTGGAATATAGGCGCTCACACTCTGCCTAGCTGGCCCCAGGCTGTGCACCCCCCCCCCCAGAAGCCCTGACTGCCACCCGAGCCTCCCCTCCCCCCTACAGGAGGCCTCAGCTCACACTCACCGTTTTTTTCAATGGGCACGTGGCAGCGAGGACAAGGCTTGGTGGTTTTCTTGATGGTTTCCTTGGAGGCCTCCTCCCAGCGAGCTTGCTCCGCCGCTCTCTCATCCACTCTATAGGCCTGGATTGGCAGAGACAGGCGAAAGCTCAGATTTGAGACTCTGTAAATGGGGTTGAAGTGTGCATTTCCTTGAAGTGAAGACACGTCTCTGAGATGAATGTGCCCTCGGGCAAGCTCAAATATTAACTTGTTTGACAAGTGCCGGACAGCCATTTTGCCTGCGTGGGCGTGGTTTTGGCGCATGGTGTGTGCTTATGAACTAAGAAGGACAGCTCAGAAAACATTGCTCAGTTTTATAGCACAGAGCTCTTTGTTCTGAGATTATAATGTGATTATAATAAATAATATGTAGCAAGTGGTTAATCTGTAGGCAAGTGATAAATGATTTCACAGGCCTCTCGATAGACGCTTTGTCGAGTGTGAAGTGACCCTGTTAGCTTTCGTCTCTGAGGCTCAGAGGCACTGATGGTTGTGTAAGTGCGGGAGCCTGTGATTCTATAGTCTTCATTTCCCAACTCCCTCCTGCAACTTCCTCTGCTTTCTTCTTGACCCTGGAAAAAGGGGACTATATCTGGAAGGCACGGGAGAGAGATCAAGGCAAGGGAATGAGAGAAAGGCCAACTTCCAGGAGTTGGTGACAGCAGAAATCGGGACCGTGGGCTTTGCAAGGAGCTAGCTGCCTAGGTTCAAATCAACTCAGGTGTAAGACTCCTCATCCTCCCTGTGAGTCCTCTCGGATGGAAATATAAAACACGGGGTGCTGTGGGCTTGGGGATTCATTTTCACATGCTCCTTACAATGAGCATGTGGCATGTGTCGTTAGCTGATAATTTCAGTTCCTTCGGGGTCTGTAACACAGGAAGCCATGATGCCTTTGCTACAGCATTCATGTTATCAAGGATTAGATCATCCTTGACTTAGCCGCCTGCTATGGGGTGGGTGTCTTCCCTAGTCCCCCAAATTTCACATGTTGAACACCTAATCCTGTTGAAAACGGACTAGGACACCCTTGACTGGAGGGGGGCCTATGCAGATGGGTGCTTCATTCTGCACCTGCCTGGTCAGTCAGAGGCCCTCACACTTCTTGCTTACTTCAAGAGCTGGCTAAGCCATGTAGAGGCAGAACTGGCCACTTTTATTTTTAGTGTAAAAGTGTTGTGATCTGGAACTGTATCTCAAACTGTTACTCGAAATACAGACCCTCCACCTTGACCCCTATGGTATTTATTTCTTTATCTTCATCTTTAATACAAATATTTGAGTCATTTTATTAACCTGAATAATGATTTAAAAAAAATATTTCCAGGGCTACTTGGTGACATTGGTGCTAGCTAACTAGACACAACAACCTTAGAGACCCAAAGGCTGTCAGCCCCACGCACATATTCATCAGCAAGTTTCCAGTGTGAGGCACTGGGCTTGAGAGCCCTGCCCTGCTGGGGCCTGTCCCCTGTCAGCAGAGGTCAAGTAAGAGGTGGTCACCTATAATCAGAAGCTGAGGCTGCCCTCAGGTTAGCAATCCCCAACCCCAGGTTGGCTTCCTGTTGAGACCCAAAGTGAGAGGCATCTAACTTCAAAGACCAATTTCATTTTCATTTCAAGGTCTTGCCCTTTCATTGTCAAAGTTCCCAGTCTTTACGAATGTGCTATGAAGGAAACAGTATTTATTTCTAAATTACAGCATTTTGCGGCTTTTGTAAGGACCTTTGATATTTATGTTTCTGTTCCTGTTTTTCTGGCAGAAAGTGAGTCTTTGCCGACCAAGGTCATGCTTGAGTCATCCTTGTAATCCCAGCCCTTGGCTTGATGCCTAGGGACCGGGAGGGAACTCAGTTTTAGCTGAGTAAGTGACAGTCATTTGGAACAGGGCTCCATGAGACACGGGAGCACAAGAGGTGAACCCATGATGGCGGTGGCTGGTACCAAGGTGAGACGGCCAAGGGCTGGTCACTGGTGTCAACCCATTTCTGTTAACATCTGCTACGGTCATCATCCTGAAGGCCAGAGGGACTTCTATGATTTGTGAGTGCTTTGTGAGTAGAGCAGAGTCAGCTTGGTTGCTGAACTCTAGACCACTGCAAGCTTCCTTGAGCTCTGGCACGTCCTATAGACAGGAGCCTGGTGGTGAAGCCGTGGTGGCTGATGAGGACTGCTTTAGGATCTGGTACTCCACATGCATTCTAACGCTAACACGCATTTCAACCCTGGTATGCATTTCTCCAGTCTGTCCAAGGCACGTGTGGTCCTAAGGCCCTGTGGTTTAAGTAGCTGTTTTTCATTGTCAACTTGACTGGCTTTAGAATCACCTAGGAGATACACCTCCGGGCATTTACAAAAGGGTGTTTCCATAGAGATTTAGCTGAGGAAGGCAGGCCCAGGAGGAATGTGAATGATGTCTCATGAGCCCGGGCAGAGACGCAGAATGGAGAGAGCAAGCTGACAGGGAACTGTATCCCTTTAGACTGTGAAGGAAGTAAATCTACCCTTAATTGTTTTGACATCCCCAGAGACAGCATGAACCTGTTTCCCAAAGTGGGCGATTGTACACGTGTGTCTACTTTATATGTTATGGTGCAAAAATTAAGCTATCTATGCAGTTTCATAATAACATATGTGGCTGGCTATAGATATATGAATTTAAGGTCTCTTAACGAAGCCACACTGATAGTAAAAATTATGCAGGCTGACTGGCTAAACAGAACCTTTTGATTATAAAGAGACAGATTATCAAAGGCTCAGAGCCACAATGATCTTGGGCTGTTGTCAGTCTCCTTAATAACCAGTTATTACAGGCCTCGGTATCTGATCCAACTTTATATTTAATTGTGATGCCTAAAGAAAACTCCTTTTTGTGTTACACACCCATCCTAGATTCCTAAAAGATAAGTTCTTGGCCACTCTGATTCCCAGCCTCCTCCCCAGGATTGTAAATTCCGTGGTGAGAGAATTACCGGCCTCTCCTCTGGATTTTGTAAGTCTGCTTGTTGGTATGTAACACAGAGTGGGAGGGCCAGCTCCGCACTAGCTGATCGGAGTGACACAGTTTCTCACTCTGCACGGCACGCCTTCACTGTGGCTGTGGTCCTGATGGTAGTAATTAATACATTCATTTAATTATAATTTGAATTGAGTCTGTGGCCTTTTCCCTGTAGATTTGAACTCTGCAACATGATAGGATCTTTGGAATGTATTCTTAGCAGACTACTGACTTCTGATGTTTCTACCAACATATCTGCTAAATGAATCACATGTTTTTATTTCTTTTGTTTTTGAAACAGGGTCTTAAATAGTCTACATTGGCTTCGCTCACCAAGTAGCTGACTCTGGCCTTGTACTCCTGATTCTCCTGCCTATACTTCCCTAGTACTGGGATCACTGGGGTGTTCTACTATGACGTACTTTTGATCTAGGGCTAGAAAAGTACATGCAGACTTTTCTATAGCAGTGCAAGTCATTGAGGGCACCCAGGAGTGCTGTTCCTGGCCTTGACCACTCATATTTGACTCAGAATAAATTTTCTGCAATCTTCTTTAGAGTAGGAGCTATTATTCGTTACTCGTTTTATATTATATATATTTATTATTCATGTTGAACAGGTTAAAATACCAAATAGTCTTGTAAATGCACAAAGTCAGGTTGTAATGAGTTAAAACTCTTAACTTCTTATTTCCCATGTTGCTGCAAGACCATGACTGACATTTAAAAAATATGTTCCAAAATTCTTCACCTCAAAATACACATGAATTATACAAAATTTGAGAAATACAAGCATGAACAACCATGACAGGTGTTATCTTCAGTTTCTCCCCGGGAATAATCATTTCTGCTTTGCCATACCTGTACTGTTTGTCTAATTCTCTCCAGCTAGAATCATTATAAAAGACTTAGGGGAGATGGGCGGTGGTGGTGGCACATGCCTGTAATCCCAGCACCCTGGAAGGTAGAGGCAGGCGGATTTTTGAGTTCGAGGGCAGCCTGGTCTACAGAGTGAGTTCCAGGACAGCCAGGGCGATACAGAGAAACCCTGTCTCGGAAAAAAAAAAAATCCAAAATCCAAAAAACAAAAAACAAAAAAGAAAAGAAAAGAAAAAAAAAAAAAAAAAGAAAAGAAACCCTGTCTCAAAAAAACCAAATACAAAAAACCAAAAAAAAAAAAAAGACTCAGAGGATCCTGGATCCTGGTTCGAGTCCCTGCACTCACATGGTAGCTCACAACCATCGATAATTCCAGTTCCAGAGGATATAGCACTTTGTTCTGGCGTCCTTTGTAACAGGCACACATATAATGCATACGCAGGCAAAACATTCACACACAAAATTAAGTAAGTAAATATTAAAAAAATCATTTTTAAACTTGCAGATAGGATGACAGATTAAAAATTGCATCTGGGTGAGTGGATGCACAGACAGACAGACAGACAGACAGACAGACAGACAGACGGAGGACAATGGTTGCTGTACCACTGGGCCAATCAGCTCCTGCCAGCTTCCTGACGCTCAGCATTCATTTGCTGTAATCGATCCAGGGTCTATCACCTCTGCCCCACCAGGGTGGAGACCGCAGCTGCCCTGCTAATCAGAGGTAACCTTCTCCCTCAGAGAACCGTTCACAGGAGCAGCCGGGGCTGCTGGGAAGCAAACACAGAAAGTGGATCCGAGTGGGGTGGGTGGGAGAGCGTGGACAGAAAGTGTAGCCAGGAAACCGGGACCCGAGGCAGCCTGCCAGAGGAAAATGGCCACCCTTGCCAGGGTGAGCTACACCACAGGATGACAAGCCAGCCTGAAGTCGGCACAAAGAGGTACTCACATTGTTTCTTTTTTATATCATAAATAAGGACGGTGCTGAGGCTGAGCCCTCATGACCTACAAGGACCGCCTTACTCCTATGCCAGGAATTTTTTTTTTCTGCGAATCTCACAAACAAGGTTTTGTTTACAGTCAAAACATCTTAACGAGCCCTGCACCCCAAATGACCTGGGAATTTGTTGTATCAGCTGTAATGCAAACCAGCCTGGAACCACCCCATGATCTCAAGTAATGAAAAAGAAAGGCTCCTTAGCAACCCTTTGAGGCAAAACTTCAGAAGCCACAGTAAACAGAACATGAGGCCCCTCCACAGACCTGGCTCTGGAGAAGCCCACACGCCTGCTCCTGGGTGTGGTCTCCTTTTGCTGTCTGTCTGTCTGTCTGTCTACTAACCCCAGGGTTTAAGTCTCCGCGAAACTTTCTTCCTGTTAAACTCGAACCCTGCTTGATGCTCGCTCTTCCTGAAGCTCTTTTCTGTGGTGAGGTCATGGATCCTGACCACAGGGTCTCTGGAAAGAAGTCCTCGGGTCGCCGCGGGTTGTCACAGGGAGCCCTGTCTGGGGCCCGGGTCCTGAGGGTCTCCGGAGAGAAGCCAGTTCCACCATTTGAAGCGAGCTTTACTAAATACTGACCCAGATGGACTTTGGCAAGGATGATTCCCAAGAACTTCCAGCTGAGCGGCCAGAGACCTGTTTGCAGGTGCTGCTAAGGACAGACCGACAGGATAGGCTGCGGTACTTCCCCGAGTGAGTTTGTTATTTTCTAACAGATACAGCTCCCAGCGTTCCAGGAAGACACCTAGTGCTTGGGCAGGAGGAGCTTGGGACTACAATTCCCAGCATTCCCGGAAGTTACCTGATTCTTTGGCTAGTGGGGCTTTCGGTTTAATTTTGGTTACTACACACAGAGCATTTACACACACACACACACACACACACACACACACACACACACACACACACACACACACACTTTTTCTTTCTTTTCTTTCTCTGTGTAGCCCTGGCTGAGCATTTCTCTCTTTCTGTCTCTGTCTCTCTGTCTTTCTGTCTCAGTCTCTGTCTCAGTCTCTGTCTCTGTCTCTCTGTCTGTCTGTCTGTCTGTCTCTCTCTCTCTCTCTCTCTCTCACACACACACACACACACACACACTTTTTCTTCCTTTTCTTTCTCTGTGTAGCCCTGGCTGAGCATTTCTCTCTTTTTCTCTGTCTCTCAGTCTCTCTGTCTCTCTCTGTCTCTCTGTCTCAGTCTCTGGCTCAGTCTCTGTCTCTCTCTGTCTCTCTCTCACATACACATACACATACACACACACACACCCTTTCCTCCCCTTTCTTTCCCTGGCTGTCCTGGGACTCCCTTTATAGATCAGGTTGCCTTTGAATTCAGAGTTCTGCCTGCCTCAGTGAGATGCTGGGTTTAAACGTGTGGGCTACCATTCTGGGTTCCTATTTCACATCATAAATACTGATAAGCTTAGTGCTAAGATAAACAAACAAGCTAACAAGATACACACACACACACACACACACACACACCTTCCTGGGGCACAAATGAAACTCACAGAGTTGCCCCCTGTCATTCAACTCCGGGATGGTGACTCATCAGAGAGGCCTCCAGATACCATGAAATACTCCCCGCAAAGTAGCAGGAGACAAAATTCCTAGTGAAGAAATTTCCAAAGGACTCACATGAAAACAAACAAGAGTAGGGAAAGGGGGTGGGTGGGTTAAAACTGGGGAGCAGGGCCACCACAATAGATGCACGGAACATAAACAAGAGATGCGAATGAGCCAACCACCACACCCATCGATATCCATGACCCACCCACGGCCTTACATCTCCCAGTAACCACAGATGAGGATGAGTCCATGCCATAGCACATATGTGCATGTCACAGCACATGTATACATGCCACAGCACATGCATGCATGCATGCCATAACACATGTACATATGCCATAGTACATGCACACATGCCACAGCACATGTATGCATGCATTCCATAACACATGTATGCATGCCACAGTGCATGTATGCATGCTACAGCACATGCTTGCATGCCAAAACACATGTATATATGCCATAGTACATGCACACATGCCACAGTACATGTATGCATGCATTCCATAACACATGTATGCATGCTACAGTGCATGTGTGCATGCTATAGTGCATGTGTGCATGCTACAGCACATGCTTGCATGCCACAGCACATGTATGGAGGTCAGAGGACAGTTCACAGGCGTCAGGGCTCTTCTGTCAGGGTGTGGTTTCTAAGGACTGAGCTACGGCCTCCAGGCGTGGGTATGAGTGCCTTTACCTGCCAAGCCATCTCACTGGCCTCACAGTCTGTCTGACCTTTAAAGGATCATATAGAGGACCCAAGTAAGCAAACGGGGAAGTAAGGCTGTCTATCCAGGACTCAGACAAGAGATTTATCAAAGTGAGTGCAACCTTTAGCAATCTGGATGAGAAATTTTTAAAAAATTGATGCCTTAAGTTAGGATTTCTATTGCTGTAATAAAACACCATGATCAAAAACAAATAGGAAACCGTTTATTTCAGCTCACAGTTTATCACTGAGGGGAGTCAGGACAAGAACTCAGACAGATCCAGGCAGTGGTGGCGCACGCCTTTAATCCCAGCACTCAAAAGGCAGAGGCAGGCAGATCTCTGGGTTCTAGACTAGCTAGTCTACAGAGTGAGTTCCAGGACAGCCAGGGCTATATAGAGAAACTGTGTCTCAAAACAAAACATAGCAAAACAAAACAAAATGAAAACCAAAAAAAAAAAAAAAAATTCACACAGAGCAGGATCCTGGAGGCAGGAGCTGATGCAGAGGCCATGGAGGGTGCTGTTTGCAGACTTGCTCCTCATTGCTTGCTCAGTCTGCTTTCTTATAGAACCCTGGACCACCTGCCCAGGGGTGGTCCTGCCCCCTGTGAGATGGGGCCTCCTACGTCATCAATCAAGACTCATGGACATGTCTACACACCAATCTTATGGAGGCTTTTCCCCACTGGTCCTTCCCTCCTCTCTGATAACTCTAGCTTGTGTTGAGTTCACCTTAAACCAACTAGCACAGTTAAAGAAAGATTCAACTGGGAATCGAGACACCGATAAAACCCCAAGTAAAAAATCTGGAAGCAAGAGAAGAAATCCATCCAATAAACAGCGCTACACAACATTGTTAACAGGTAAGACCACAAAGGAGGAAAAATAAATCCGAGATGGGGGACAAAGTCAGGATAGGAACATTTATGCACGTATAAATAAAAACAAGCATGATCCAAGCATCTAGAGACCAAACATTCCAGAGACCAAAACAAAGAAGGCCAAACACAAAGGGTCTGAGATAACATCAAAAGGAACAGACAATGTCTTCCATTAAATCATAGTAGAATTTCCAAAACCTACTGAAAGGTGACCAAACCTAACAGGCGCACAGATCTCCAGACAGGCCAGGCTGGAGAAGAAGCCACCGGGACAAGGCAGAGTTGGTACCAGTTATAGGTGTGGGTGGTGGGAAGGTTCTGAGGAACAGGGAGGGTAAGAGAACAGGTGTCAAAAGCAGACAGGGAGCTATGGTGATGAAAGGGAACAGGGCAGGGCAGGAAGGATGGGGGCGGAGTGGAGGGAGGTGGAGGATCAAAATAATCAGACTGGGAGAAGATGCTATAGTGATACCCATTCATTTTGCATGTTGCTTCAAAACAAAACAAAACAAAAACCCAAAAGCATATGCCACAAGCAATTCCCTGTGTCACTTGCAGATGACAGGATGCATGTGTGCGTATCTCTGTGTAGCAATCTCAGGCTTCCCCACACTCACGTCTGCGCGCAGCCTAATTGGCTTAGCTAATCACAGTGTTTAGGAGCACGGGCGGCGCTGATCCGCCTCAGAGATACCGAGATGAACCAGCTTATGTGGAGGCTTTGTAATGAGTCTCTGACACAACACCCAGGCATCAAAGTCTCTGGCTCAGGGTGTGTGCGCGTGTGAGCAGCCTTTATTGCACATAGCCGGATTAAGCCCATGAACAGTACGCTTACTATGATAAAAGGGTCTGTGCTTAGCTTGAGGGATGGGCAGAGCAAACCAACAGTGCTGCCAATTTACAATAATGTATTTTGGTATTTGGGGGGCGGGGATAGGTGGGGAGAGGATTATGGAGGGGGGAAAAAAAAGAAGAAAAAAAAATTTTTTTTCCTATCAAAATACCATTTTCTGATTCCACAATACATAGAATCTAGTGCGTGTGACTTGAAGGCTGACCAAGAACTCTGGAGGATTTCCCTGCAAGGGGAACCTGCCATCTCCCTAGCCAGACCTCTTCCTATCAGCATGATATGAACTTAACACCTGAGGGGTGTAACTGGCTGCCCATGTGGTGGCCATTTCCGATCCAGAGTGAAGGAAGTTATTGCGGTTGTCAGTGGCTTGCAGGAATGTGAGGATCCTTGGGATGGGGTGGGGGGGGGGAGAGAAAAGGTAAGCCAAGAGCAACGTCTACTTCTGTTTGTGTTTTCATTTTCACAGACAGGCCTTTATAGACAGACAGACTTCCTCCTTTATAGACCGTTGTCTACAAAATTCACAAGTTGAAATCCAAAGGCCAGGTAGGATGGTGTTAGGCGGGGCCTTTGAGGTAGCTCACCTCCTCATGGGGGGGGGGCCCAGGCAGCTCTCTCGCTTTCTATTATGTGAGGACAGAGACAATTCAGTGGTCTGTGAGCTGGCAGAGGGTTCTCAGCGGACCCCAGCCATCCTGGAGCCCTTATTTCCAACCCCTAGGCGGTGAGGATAAACCTTTGTTGTTTATAAACCACATGGTCTCTGGCAGTTTGACATAGAAACCCTGTCGACTCTGACAGACTATTATTGGAAGAATTTGACTTATGGAACAAAATAGGTCTTCATGCTAGTTTTAGATGGGCAGGCAGAGAGTTTCAACAGGATCATAAATATGGAAAGCTCTGATACTCGCTTTGGCCTTTAGGCACCATCTGTCTCCTTCTTGGGATGCTAGGACAATGACAGGCACCCACATTTCCACCACTTGGCCTAACCTCCAGAAACTCTCCAGAACAGGCGCAGACTTAGACTGCCAGACTCAGCGTCTTTCCTCCCTTCTCACCCCTGACTCTTCTGCTGGATCTACCACAGGCCTGCCTTTCTCTTTAGCAAGAGCCACCCCTAAGCGCCCTCTCGCGTTCTCTCATGTTACCGCCGATCTTTGTTCTCAGTCAGTAGGAGCCATAGAGAGTTTGGGGACTCCATTTCTGCTGCTGGTCCCATGACAGTGGGAGAAGTTTTCACGCACACGCTAGCATGCCTGGGGTATTCCCACAGAGGCGGACACATCTTTGCTTTGCAAAAGCAAATGCCAATGTGGCGGTAGTGAATGCCTTTAATCCCAGCATTCCAGAGGCAGAGGCAGGAGGATCTTTGAATTCAAGGCCAGCCTGGTCTACAGCTTGAGTTCTGGGACAGCCAGGGCTACACAGAGAAACCCTGTCTCAAAACAAAAAACAAAACAAAAAAACCCAAACAAACATGAAACGAAACGAAACAAAACAAAACAAAAAAACCTTCTGGAATGGTCTCAGCCGGCGACTGACAGCTTTTAGATAATGCAGGCCCGTGTGTTCACACCCTAGAGGTTTGGGTTCAGTGGGTCTGCACTAGTGCACACGAAACAGAATCCTTAAACAATGCTGCTTGAGTTGTGAGGGGTGAGAGGCTTGGGTGTCAGTGTTCTTCGTCCGGAGTGTATGTCTCGTTTGTGTGGGGAATAACACAATGAGTAGGGTAGTGCTCCCCTCCCCACAGCACGGTCCCCACCATCCATCAGCAAAGCAAGAACTGGTGTTCTGTTGTTAGGAGCAGAGGCTCTAGTGACTCAGCACTGTCACAGATCCACACAGAATAGGTGTGGCTCACAGAGCGACTGCATGGCAAGGCAGCTAATTAGATAGAGGTGTGTGTGTGTGTGTGTGTGTCCTTCCTTGTCCCTACGCACACTGTGGAGATGAGCTAGCTTATGTGGGAGAAATGAGTTCTTTTTGTTTTTTTGTTTGTTTGTTTTTGGTTTTTTTTGGATTTGGTTTTTTGGAGACTGGGTTCCTCTGTATAGCTCTGGCTGTTCTGAAACTCACTCTGTAGCCCAGGCTGGCCTCGAACTCAGAAATCTGCCTGCCTCTGCCTCCCAGAGTGCTGGGATTACAGGCGTGTGCCACCACCACCTGGCGAAATGGGTTTTCTTACATATTTTATACCTTAAAAAAAATAGAATTTCTTTTATGGTAAATAAATACATCTCTCCCATGTATATATCTTCCTGTATATGCCTCTTTCTATACAAACATTTCTTTGTTTTTTTTTGTTTTTTTTTTTGTTTTTTATTTTTTGTTTTTTTGTTTTTTTCCAGACAGGGTTTCTCTGTGTAGTCCTGGCTGTCCTGGAACTCACTCTGTAGACCAGGCTGGCCTCAAACTCAGAAATCCGCCTGCCTCTGCCTCCCAAGTGCTGGGATTACGGGCGCGCACCACCACTGCCCGGCTTTTTAAAAAATTTTTATTATTATTATTATTGTTATTATTAATTATTATTATCATTGGTTCACAAACATTTCTTTACCTGTGCCTATATACCTAGGTAGAGATATTTCTATAGGTATAGAAAGAGGTGGAGTGTAAGCGTGTAAGACAACTTATGACCCAAAAAGGGATGGATGCTTTCTTGGGGATCCTGTGGCTGATTTGAGATGTGGCTAGGAGCTGCCTTGGGAGGGTCATGCCTGGCTTTCTTTCTGTCTTTCTTTCCAGAAAACTATTTATTCTATGCATGTAAGTACACTGTAGCTGTGGGATTTGAACTCAGGACCTCGGAAAGAGCCCTCAGTGCTCTTAACCTCTGAGCCATCTCTCCCTTCCTCCTACCCTCCATGCCTGGCTTTCATGCCTGTGGGTCACCCTTTTCGAATGACCTTGGGCAGAAGACCTCCCTCAGGCTCCTCTTGCCTGCAGAAGTAGGATAACTTGGCCCCAGTGGCTGTTGCTGGGAGGGGAATGGGGATGGGGAGCGGGAGAGTGAGGGGGAGAGGGAGGGGGAGAGACTGAGCGAGGAACCTGCGCGCCTTGCCTGCAGACTGCAGACTGCAGCTGTGTTCCCTCCTCTGGTTGTACTGTTGATAGGGTCACCCTCATTTCTAGCGTATAGAGACAGGGATATTAAGACTGGAAATCTGCAGTGATGGTAAAGACTGTTGAAAACTTGACAGGGTCTTAAGGCCTCTTATGGATACAGGCAAATCGACAGTGACGCCCTCCCTGCCCCCCCCCCCATGAAGCTTTTAAAAGCAAATTAGTGGCTTTTCCAGCTCAAATAAGTGGCTAAGGGGCGCCGTTAATGGTCTGCAAGCTACCAGAAGTAGAGGAGACCCACATAAGGGCTCTCTTCCAAGTTTCAGAAAATCTATTTATTATCCTCGGTTAGAACATAAATTGGACGAATATCTTCTAATCCTAAAAAGGGTCAAAGCTAGGCATTACTGAGATGCTTGGCTTACTCCAGGAAGGCTCTTTTCCGGTGAGCAGCAGCTTTTAAATTCCTCCTTCCTTGCTGTAATCCAAAGTCGGGCGACACTCAATTGTCACTGAGACAGAAACTTCCCCTCCCGCACAGCCCTTCCCAGGGCGGAGTCAAACTGCAGCTCAGGTTGCGGGCGTCTGCTGTGAGCATCGCGCCCCCTGCTGGTGATCAGTGGAACAGCACCTTTCAGGAACTGAGCTGATCAAAAAATGGTGCCGCTCAGCCTTGTTATTTTCAGTGTGTTCTCACAAGAGAGAGTGCACGTTACATTTCGATTTAAAAAAAAAATCAGAGTGGTGGGATTTATAGTTTCTGGCCGAGGACCGGCGGCCATAATGCTACACTTTGTGTTCCAAATTTCCAGAAACATACTTTAGAACACAATTTGCAACAGCACTTTTGGTGATGAGGACCACAACCTGCGGTTGTTTCTACTACAGGTGGACTATGTACAAAAGCCGCAGGAGGGTTGAGACTAGAGGCTCATGGGTATATTAAAATCACATCGGGGACACCCAGGGAGCCCCCAGGTCGGGGAAGCAGGCACCTTACTTCGAGACGCCCCCTCCCCTAGTGTGAGAGGCAGAGGAGAGGAGATGGAGGACACGGGGCTGGGTGTGACCATGAACTTCGAGACAGGGGCAGCGCGCACGGCGGGGTCTGCACAGGTCTGAATGAGTCCTAGAGCTGAAAGAAGCAGACACAAGCTCCCATGCCAAAGCTAGCTCCAACTGATGGCCACTGACAAAAGAGAAATTCATTTTTTTCCGAGGCAGTATCACTGGGGAAACAAACCACTCTTAAAGGTAGACTGCCCCGTGCCCGGTAGTAGATAGCCAACCACAACTTTGGTGGTTCTTTGTCTCATAACGTAAAGTTGGGGCATATAAAAAAACAAAAAACAAAAAACAACTTTACAGGTCTTTTGTGTATATATTGTGTGTTGGTACCAGGACCTCAGAAACCTGTGTCACATCACATAGGCGACAGAGCGACCTATACACCTGTTGCCAAGGCAACAGCCACCATATTCCCAGAATCCATTGGGCTCACCTTTACCTGCGACCATGTCACCATCCCTGTATATATGAGAAGCATCCCCACCTTTATCTCTCTCATCCCCTCTTCTCTTTCCCGGTCACCTTTGCCCTTTCCCCTCTCAATAAACCTCTCGTGAAACTGTTTGACCTGGTGTGGTCTTTCTGGAGCTGCCGCTGCCGCTGCCGCTGCCGCTGCCGCCCGCCGACCCCAACATTGTGGCCTCCACTTTTGGGTTTTCTGTGTGAACTTGTGCGTCTCCACGTCTATACATGTTTCTTAAGCTTTTTTCTTTGGCTCTTTTTCTTGTTTGCTATTTTGTCCTATTGTGGTCTGTTTTCTTGCTTGTTTGTTTTGTTTTCAAGACAGGGTTTCTCTGTGTAGCCCTGGCTGTTCTGGAACTCACTCTGTAGACCAGGCTGGCCTCGAACTCAGAAATCCACCTGCCTCTGCCGCCCAGAGTGCTGGGATTACAGGCGTGTGCCACCACGGCCTGGCTACCTGGGCCTTCTATCCTCTTATGATGGTTTGTATATGCTCGGTCCAGGGAGTGGCACTTTTAGAGGGTGTGGCCCAGTTGGAGTAGGTGTGTCACTGAGGGCATGGGCTTTATGACACTCATCCTAGCTGCCTGGAAGTCAGTCTTCCCCTAGCAGCCTTCAGATGAAGCTGTCGAACTCTCAGCTCCTCCTGCACCAAGCCTGCCTGGATGCTGTCATGTTCCTGCTTTGATGATAACGGACTGACCCTCTGAACCTGTGAGCCAGTCCCAATGAAATGCCCTTATAAGAGTTGCCTTGGTCATGGTGTCAGGTCACAGCAGTAAAACCCTAACTAAGACACCTCTAATACCCAGAGCATGCATTAAGGACCCACAGACAGAGAGCTCTGGACCATCCTTGGGGCTTCATCTCACCTTGGTGACCCACTGTGCTCTGCCTGTCCTTTTGCCTGTGTGGATGACACCCAGTCCTTTCCTTCCGTCCCTGCAGCTGTCCCCTTTTTACTCAGCTCCGGCAGGCTGCCTACAGCGGCAGCTTCTGCAGCAGGCTTGGGGTTCTTACCAATACAGCGTGCTCGCCACCCCACTTCAGCAACCAGAGCTCCCACATTACCAGAGCCTCTTTAACTCCTACGCATCCTGTGAGCCGTGCTGTGCATTCAAAATCCTCGGAGATGGGTATATTTTCTGCATGCCGGGTGATGCAAGTTGCCGTCAGGAATTAAAATTGGAATAAAAGACCCTAAGCTGGGCATGGTGGTACACCTGTGGTACACTCAGGAGTCAGAGGCAGGGGATCTCTGTGAGTTAGTCTACATAGCAAGTTCAAGACAACCAGTACACAGTGAGACCTTGTCGTAAAACAAAACAAAACAAAACAAAACAAAAATCAGGTGGAGCACGACTTTAATCCCAGCACTTAGGCAGAGGCAGGTGGATTTCTGAATTTGAGACCACCCTGGTCTACAGAGTGAGTTCCGGGACAGCTAGGGCTACACAGAGAAACCCTGTCTTGAAAAACATGCAAGCAAGCAAACTACAAAAAAAAAAAAAAAAAAAAAAAAAAAAGTACAGCTGTGATTATGATTATGATTAGGGGACAAAGTGCTGCTATTGAAACTGGTACCTTGTGGTAAGACACATTCATGCCTGATTATGTTCCTGGCACAGAACACCAGCAACAGCCTGGGACGGGTTGAGGGGGGGGGGGGGCTTTTATGCCTGTAGCCAAACCCAGCTTCCCTATTAACGACACAGCCAGTGGTCAGGAACACACCCGTGTAGCTGTTGCCTCTGCACAGACCTTGTTTTAAACAGCCTAGGAATGAAGGGGGTAATGGTAACCCAAATCCAGTTTTTAGCTTTCAAACGTATGCATGGGGTAAGAATCAAACTAGGGGATCTGATTTCTGGCTTGTTGGAAATCAGTGTTTCCCTTAAGGATTTAGCGCCCTCTGGTGGCCAGAGGTGCTCTGCAGACACTCTGAAGAGGAAAGCTAGGGCACAATTTTTGTCTGTGGGAATCAGTTTAAGTTTTGTGTGTGTATGTGTGTGTATGTGTGTGTGTGTAGTGAGTAAGTAGAATGTATATGTAGAGTACATATTTGTGTAAGAGCTAAGCGTGTGGTGTTCGTGGTATGTGTACAGAGTGGCTGTGTGAGGTATGTATATTATGTGTATGACATCAATTATTTATGTGTGTGGTATTATTAAAATCAGGCTGTGTCTTAGTCAGGGTTTCTATTCCTGCACAAACATCATGACCAAGAAGCAAGTTGGGGAGGAAAGGGTTTATTGAGCTTACACTTCCATGTTGCAGTTCATCATGAAAGGAAGTCAGGACTGGAACTCAAGCAGGTCAGGAAGCAGGAGCTGATGCAGAGGCCATGGAGGGATGTTCCTTACTGGCTTGCTTCCCCTGGCTTGCTCAGCCTGCTCTCTTATAGAACCCAAGAGCACCAGCCCAAAGGTGGAACCACCCACAAGGGGCCCTCACCACTTGATCACTAATTGAGAAAATGCCCCACAGCTGGATCTCATGGAGGCACTTCCCCAACTGAAGTGCTTTTCTCTGTGATAACTCCAGCCTGTGTCAAGTTGACACACAAAACCAGCCAGTACAGGCTGTGTCATGGCATAAGCCACTCCATATTGTTTGAAACACTGGGTCTTTACTATCGTGCTTTGCCCTGAGAGATGTTTTATGAGCAGCTTTTGACACCATTTTGAGGGGAGGAGAGTGCGGTAGGCTGTATATTTATGAGGGTGAGTTCAGACTGCAGAAGCACCTGGGCCTATTACAATTGGGTCAAGGAAACCAGGTCCAAGAACTCACTGGACCCATCAGGCCAGGGGAAGGGTGTGGGCCCTTCACCTGGAACCCGTGGATACCAGTGCCTCTGTGACAGAGGCCCCCTACCGACCTGTCGCCTGACACCCAGTGTGGACCAGCAAACAGAGGATTCTCATCATCCCTCCGGTTCAGCTCCCCAACCTCCCAACCCCCACTCAGCTGCCACCAGTCCTACGCTGTTCCCTCCACAGGACCTTCATCTTCTGCAGCCGAACTCATCTCCACAGCTCTGATTTCAACCCTGGCTCTGCAACGGTTGATTCTACAGTGTCAGCTTCTTCCGCAGAGGGTTTATCAATACAGAATCAGTTTATACTTCAGAAAGCACTTAAGTTTCCGCTGGAAACTTTGAAATCGTTTGTGTCCATTCTGTGGCCAGGGTATATGTAGAAATATACATATCTATCTGAAAGACATACAGGCATTGATACATTTATAGTGCGATGTGTGCTCTCAGTATTAGATCGGAATTAAGATCAGAATGAAAGAGTCAGCGCTGGCCATTGACAAAATACCAACAGAATCATGACAAAAAAATGCAACAGTTATTTGCAAACTGCTGAGCCTGGGACCACTGTACCTTGTGAAGTTATTGTTATTCAACAGATTCTGACACTGTGGAAGGACACTAGCATATTCCTCTATATTTCTGATAAAGTGTGCTCATGACAGACAGGTCAATCTATGGTACATAGGGTGCATGTGGTGTGGCATGTATGTTTTGTGTAGTATGTGGGGTGTGTTCATATGATGCGCTTTGTTGGTAGAATATGTATAGGATGTGTGTTCTGTCTGTTTGCGATGTATGTGATTTCAGTAGTGTGTATGTGTATGACTGTGTGAAATGTTTGTATGTGTGTGCATGTGCAAGTGTACTTATGTATGTGAAAATTCATGTATGTGTGTGTATGACTGTGTGTAGTGTTTGTGTGTGCGTGTGTACTTGCAAGTGTGTATGTATGACTGTGTGTAGTGTTTGTGAGTATATGTGTGTGTATGACTGTGTGTAGTGTTTGTGTGTGTGCGTGTGTGGTGTGTACTTGCAAGTGTGTATGTATGACTGTGTGTAGTGTTTGTGAGTGTATGTGTGTGTATGACTGTGTGTAGTGTTCATGTGTGTGTGTGTATGACTGTGTTTAGTGTTCGTGTGTATGTGTGTGTGTATTTGCATGTGTGTGTATGACTATGTAATGTTTGTAAGTATGTGTTCATATGCACGTGTATGCTTTTTTTTTTAAAGAATTATTTACTTTATGTATGAGTACACTGTGGCTATCTTCAGACACACCAGAAGAGGGCATCAGATCCCATTATGGATGGGTGTGACACCATGATGTGGTTGGGAATTGAACTCAGGATGTTCTTAACCGCTGAGCCATCTCTCCAGCTCATGTGTGTGCTTTTGTATGTGAGTGCACCTGTATGTATGTATACGACTGTGGGTAGATGGCTCAGTGGTTAAGAGCACTGGCTGCTCTTCCAGAGGTCCTGAGTTCAAATCCCAACCACCGTGTGGTGGTTCACAACCATCTATAATGAGATCCGATGCCCTCTTCTGGTGTGTCTGAAGACAACTACAGTGTGTGTGTGTATATATATATTTATACACACACACACACACACACACACACACACACACTGGTTTTCTCGAGACAGGGTTTCTCTGTATAGCCCTGGCTGTCCTGGAACTCACTCTGTAGACCAGGCTGGCCTCAAACTCAGAAATCTGCCTGCCTCTGCCTCCTAGAGTGCTGTGATTATAGGCGTGTGCCACCACCGCCCAGCTATAAATAAATATTTTTTTAAAAAAGAAAGAAAAAAAAGCAGGAGGTTTCATCTGCAGTAGGGAGTTTTACACATTTTGGTCCACGAGTCCCACACTGCTAGCCCTGGAAAATGCAGTAGCCCAATACCACAGACTTGTATCCAGATGCCCTGTGACCCCAGCTTTGGACCTGGACTGAACTTGGATCTACCAGGATGGCCTGATTTGTACAATCCTTATTTACCCAGCAGAGACTTCAGACCTTTACATTCTTGTTTCCCTGAGTTGCTATACGAAGTCTAGAACACAACGTAGAAACTTAGAGGTTCAGGCGATGAGTTAAGGCTTTGGCTAGTGAGTTACAGGCTCCTAGTGGGGTGGGGAAACTGGGGGGCATGAAAAGGGGGAAGGAACCCTTTACCCTAGAATTTGGTTGAAGCCTCTCACCAGCAGGGAAGCAAGAATTTTGGGAAATTGCTGCCGGCCCAGGCCCAGGGTCATCATTTCCTAGTTACAAATGTGCAGTTTTCAAGGGCACTGGCCAGAAACGCATGGCAGAGACGGCACATGTACCAAGCACCCTGTGCAGCCTCGGTGGCTCTTGGTTTCCTCTATCAGATTCCAATTCCATCCAAGGCATCTCTGGAGCAACCGCACTTGATTCTATTTATCGAGTGGGGGAGGGGCTCTTAGAAACCCTTTGCTGTATAACCCGAAGGCCAACAAAATGGTATGCAGAGTTAATGCCAACACAAGGAATTGCTGCTCTCCCTTGAAGAGCTCATGCCCACACCTAGGCAGGTCTTTTTGTGGTTTTTCTTTGAAGAGTCTGAATCCACACTCTCATAAGTTTTTTTCCCAGAGCACCCCCCTTTCTCTCTCTCTCTCTCTTTTGTTTTTGTTTTTTGTTTTTTGATTTTTCAAGACAGGGTTTCTCTGTATAGCCCTGGCTGTCCTGGAACTCACTCTGTAGACCAGGCTGGCCTCAAACTCAGAAATCTGCCTGCCTCTGCCTCCCAAGTGCTGGGATTAAAGGCGTGCGCCACCACCGCCTGGCACGACCCCTTTCTCTCTTTTTTTTTTTTTTGACCCCTTTCTCTTAACCCTTATATTTAAGCACTATATAAAAATATCCCCAATAAAATCTCCAGGTTTGTTTCATCATAAATTTCCTTGGAAACCTTTCTGGCGCTGAGCCCATAAAGCTTGGTTTGGCTAGAGCTGAGGTCCTGAGGAGCCTTGGGGAATTCCTCCGGCTGCTAACAGTGGCAAGGTGGAGTTGTGTCAGTCCCCTCACTAGTGCCGCTAAGACCCTTAGAGTCCAAACCCCTTTGGGAATCCCTGTTTTCAGAGGAAACTTTCCCACGTCTTCCTCAGGATGGGGACTTGAAGAAGGTGTTTGGAAAGGAGCTGACTTCTGGTTAGAGCTGAGGTAAGATATCAAGGCACATAGATCGCAAGTTTTATTCAGATCTCAGAGGTGGGGGGGAGCCCCACCACAGACCGTGGTGGGTGCTTAGTGTTGCTCGTTTGATAGTCAGATAGTCCCAGCAAAAGGGAAGAAGAAGCTGCTTCTACCTGGGCCAGCAGGCGGCTGTTAGGTATTTTAAAGCCTTGTGGAAAAGCACTATTAATGCTAATAGCAAGAAGTTCTTACGGCAAACACCCCTTCTGAGCGTCTTTCCGCAGATAAGCAAATGTGTTGGAAGATTAAGCAATTTGAATTCTTAGCTGACAGCTTTAGACTCTTTCCTGATGTGCTGGCTGTCAGTCAAGGAGCTAGGGGGAATCCCTTTAAGTCAGTGCTACTGTTCTGAAAACTTCAGGGTGGGGGGAGGGGGGGCTTGAGGTATGCATCAAGTTCCTGCCTGCTGCTGCCGCCTACCGGCTCCTGAAGGTGTGGCCTCAGCTACAATGGTTTCAACTGCTTTCCACTGGAATTTTGCCATCAGCAGCCTTGGTGAATTCTTAATGACCCAGTAGCCTTTCCCCAAAGGACCAGAGGGGGGGGGGAACCTTTCCCCAGATGGCTTAGTAGAGGGTCAATTGAAACCGGTACAAAAGGGACAGTTTCAAGATTAGTGTAAACACAATCATTTGCACAAGGATGCTCTGTGACTTGTGTAAATATCCCTTTTCTGGTGTATCAGGTTATCTGATCCACTTCTGTGAGGCAGCTGGGAGACACCCTCTTGTGCTGTTTGCCTGGTGTTGCACCGAAAGCCTGAAAAAGGCTATCTCTTGATCTCCACTTGCTTTATTTTTGAGAGTCATCTTTAGTAGAGTGGCCTTAACTGGTGACACACACACACACACACACACACACACACACACACAGCAGGGGAGCAGCACCAGAAGACAGTAGCTGTGGCAGCTGCAGCATCAAGAAGATTCTGGAAGAAGGGCAAAGTGGCAGTAGTCGTGACAGTGCCCCAAGCAGCGGGTAGCAGCTATAGAGTTCCAGAGAGTGACTGGGAAGGAACAAGAAAGGTGTGCGAGAGAAAATGAAGGGAACAGGGAGCTGAGACTTAGGCAAGAGAACTGCAAAGAGCCTGAAAAGAGAAACTGCAAGGTTTCCGTCAAAAGTCCAGAGAGAGCCGCCAGCTCTTAAGACCCTGGGGCTAGGCGCCCAGACCCAAGGACCTTGACAGACATAGCTACCAAGGGCTGAGTCCAGATACTTAGGTTGGGAGTATGTAACATAAGCTGCTATTAAATAGAGTGAGGGATCCCGAAGTCCTAGGTGTATCTGAGAACCGGAATACTGTCATTGTAGGATTAAAGGCCCCTGTACCACAAGAGCCAGAACACTAGAGGGAACCATCCGCCACCCGCCATCCGCTACAGCTCCTAGTTGCCTGGGGCTGTCAGTGCCAGAGCTAAAGATTCCAAAGGCAGGCAAGGAGCCGCATTGGGAGAATCCTTGCCTTTCTTACCCATGGTTCCTATCTGGGATACCAGCAGAAGAACCAGCTTGCTGATTAAGAATGCCAAGAAAGAAGAACAACTTCTCAAGTACAGCAGGAAGAGGGGGGAGGGAGGGAGGGAGGGTGGGAGGAAAGGAGGGAGGGAGGGAGAGAACATATGAATCTTGAGTCCATTCTGAAGGGGTCTCCCAGGGTAGATGTGAGGCCAGAATCTGTGAAAAATCTGTCGCCAGTTCAGAGGTGTTGGGAAGTGGGACCTTTAAGGGAAATTTTTGTTTTTGTTTTTGGTTTTTTTTGGATTTGTTTTTTGGTTGTTTTTTTTTTTGTTTGTTTGTTTGGGTTTTTTGTTTGTTTGTTTGTTTGTTTGTTTGTTTTTCCCCTGAGACAGGGTTTCTCTGTATAGCCCTGGCTGTCCTGGAACTCACTCTGTAGACCAGGCTGGCCTTGAACTCAGAAATCTGCCTGCCTCTGCCTCCCAGAGTGCTGGGATTACAGGTGTGCGCCACTACTGCCCGGCCCTTTAAGAGAAATTAATGTCTTTCTTGTACAACTAAATAGTTGCCAGGCTGGTTACAAAGCAAGTCAGTTCCTTCTCTTCCCCCTCTTCGTTGGCCTGCTTGCCTTCCACTTCCAGCTGAACTTCTATGAGGCCCTGACCAGAAGCTGAGTGGACTGTCGACCGCGGTGCATACTTACACATCCTAAGCCATGAGTCGGAAGAAAACTTTTTAAGAAGCTGGGTGGTTGCTGGGCGGTGGTGGCGCATGGACAGGGGCATGGGCAGGTGCTGTGGGCCGGTGGTGTGGGGGTTGAGGGGCGGGGCAGAGGGCAGGTGCCAAGGGGCAGAGAGGCCAGATGGCCGGGGGAATATCTTTGTGAGTTTGAGGCTAGCCTGGTCTACAAAGGGAATTCCAGGACAGCCAAGGCTGTTCCATAGAGAAACCCTGTTTCAGAAAGCCACCCTCCCCTCAAACAGAAACCTCTTCCTTCAAAAAAAATCACTTAGTCTCAGTTATTCTGTCATAGTAGTTCTTTCTGTTGCAATTTGGGAGACTAGGTTATTTATGACTCCTTTTTTTTCTGTTGCCATGACGAACAGCTGGACTAGTTAATTTATAAAAGAAGAGGCTTGCTTGCCTGGGCACAACGAGCTGTTTGCCCTTCCAGCACATCTTTCGTGGCTTCTCCACAGCGCCTGACATTTTAAGCATCCTGCCTTAAACAACCCAAGCCCCACGGCTTTATCATTTTGCGGTACTCTATGACTTGTAAAATACTTCACATACCTTCTCATTTCATTATTTATAGTTCAGTACATCTTACTGGCCCCATGTGGCAGAGAGGGGAAAAAGCTGTAAGCATTTGAGCGACTTGCCTGCAAGCAAAGGAGAGATCAAACTGCTTCCCGTGATGGCCAGCCTAGAGCCGTTTCCACTCCAGAGCAAACCTTTCCAGGCCGGCTAAGTGCTTTGTAAATGCCCCGCTGAGAGTCTGGTGCTGTCCTTGGCGGTTATTTAGCTCCTGTGGAGGAGATGGAGGGGCTCTCCAGGAAGGTATGCTAGTTTAATGGAGATCTATTGCCACCATTCCGCTGTCTGTGCATCAGTTAGGCTGTGTCCAGGGTGGAGGACTCAGGAGGGGGAGTGCCAATAGAGCTGTTTTACTTAAGGCTGAACAGGTGACTCAGTAAATATGCTCGCGGATCTTGGAGACAGTAGAAGTCACTCACACACGGTCTCCTGACTTGGGGAACATAGTTGGGTGGTACGGATCGTGGTAAGGACACTCCTTTGGAGACAGGCCATCTTATACTTTACTCACTGGCTCCAGGATAGCTCCCTCCTTCAAGGGGCCCTATGCAATCTACTTTGGAAGCTCCTGGACACCTCTGTGAGGAAGTCCACACTGTAACTGTGGCTTCCTCCAAAGCCTGTCTCTGCTGACATTAGAATTGAGCTGTCCTCCTCTGGCGACGTCAGAATTGAGCACCCTCACGGCGTGCTCACTTCTCCTAGCCTGAC
Organism: Apodemus sylvaticus; assembly: GCF_947179515.1. NCBI lineage: Eukaryota > Metazoa > Chordata > Mammalia > Rodentia > Muridae > Apodemus > Apodemus sylvaticus. Next base: position 42,173,168 of record NC_067494.1, read on the forward strand.
TTCCAGTTCCTTCCCACGTTGTGGCCTTTCCCTGAGCTCACCATATCTCTGTCTCCCCTGCGGCGTTCACAAGCTGCCATGTGCCACCCTCTCATACACATAGCCTCGACTTGCCTTGGAACCGAGGCCGGGGATTCTCAGTTTCTAGGAGTCCTGGATACTGATGGATCTGGGCTGAGATGAAATCCAGGATTGCTCCCAGGCACAAGCACTGCCTCCCTCTGTAAGCCACACTCCTGGGTATGGTGGGTGGCTCACAGTGGAGGGTTTGCTTCCAGATCTCTTGCTACGAGGCACCGCAACTTTCACAAGCCTGGGGCTGGGGGTAGTGTTGCCTAGCGTTCAGGAGGTCCTGGGTTCCTAGTGAGCGCTGTCCTGGGATCTCTCGGTTCTGAAGCCCTCCCTGAGCCTTCTACAGCAACTACATTGCAATTCGATTTCTCAGTCTAACAAGTAAATGACGATGAACCCAGGCTTCTTGGCTGGGTTTTCTTAGCATGTGAGAACGATTAGCAGCATATTGTTGCTGTGCAGTGACCTCTTTGGGTGCTGGATGTGAGGGTGAGGGGAAACCTTCTAGATGGGTTTGGGCAGTGCACACACAGGCTATGGTCTGAATGGGCGTGTTCTCTCGAGTCTCGTAGGTTGGAGACTAGGGACCTTTGGGAGGTGACTGGGTCGTGAAACTCTGAAGAATGGGATTAGTGCACTTATCATGGAGCCCTCAGAACATAGCTTTGCTTCTCTCCCTTGGAGGAGGCAACAAGAAGGTATCCTTGGGAAGCCAGGAAGCCGATCTCCACCAGGAATTCGGACCTCTGACTCCCAGATTCTCAAACTGAGAAACAGACCTTTATTCTTTATAAGCCACTCAGCCTGTGGTCTTTTGCTATAGCACTGACTAGATAAAGAGAAACATTAAGTATACATTTTGTGGGGAAAGAAAAGGTCCTGAGTTAAGAGTCTGTACTGGCTGGTTCTGTGTGTCAACTTGACACAGGCTGGAGTTATCACAGAGAAAGGAGCTTCAGGCGAGGAAATGCCTCCATAAGATCCAGCTGTAAGACATTTTCATAATAAGTGATCAAGGGGGAGGGCCCATTGTAGGTGTTGCCATCCCTGGGCTGGTAGTCTTGGCTTCTATAAGCAAGCTGAGCAAGCCAGAAAGAAACATCCCTCCATGGCCTCTGCATCAACTCCTGCTTCCTGACCTGCTTGAGTTCCAGTCCTGACTTCCTTTGGTGATGAACAGCAGTGTGGAAGTGTAAGCTGAATAAATCCTTTCCTCCCCAACTTGTTTCTTGGTCATGATGTTTGTGCAGGAATAGAAACCCTGACTAAGACAGAGTCTATGCAGATTCGTAAGCAGATTTGTAACCATTAGTAGGTTGGTTAAGAGGATGGACAGGGAAAATGTGAGACTCAGGGTGAGTAAGTCAAGGAAATCTGCAGGGAAGACACATGGGTAAGAGGACATGAGCTACAAACGAGCTACCACGTGGTGATGCTCATAAGTCAGCACACTTCTAGATATTTTCTTAAACAAAGCAGAGAGAGAGAGTTCAGCTGGCCTTGGTCAATCCTGGTTACTGACCATGTTGGTCCCACTTCAGTGAGCTTTCCTGAGGCAACCGCAGCAGTAAGATGCGAGCCTTGTCCGGTTCCTGACACTAGACATCCAGCTACCAAGGGTGATGTTGCAGACACCACTGCTCTGCACCCAAGCTGCCACCAACAAGGACCATTGCTGAGTCCTGAACAGAACTTCATCTCTCAAGGACACTAACCAACCATGTCCCAGAAGGGGGGGGGGGTCATCCCGTCTTGTCCAGAAGTCTGCCTACTCTGGGTATGGCTTTGCTTTTATAGACAGCACAGCCCCAGGCATCCCTACCATCTGAAACCCGACAGAACCCTGCACAACAGGGCCTTGGACCAAAGGCATCCTCTGGACACAAAGGATGTGTCACAGGAGGCGCCTGACCACAGGGGAAATTTGATCCTATGCCAGATCGAACCAGTTACAGGGGTGGCGAAGCAGTCTTCCACATGCAGCAGGAGCTGCCGTGAAATGGTGTGTAGTGTTCTGAGATTTACATGCTACACCAGCACTCCAGATACAGTGGTGTTGCTGGGAACACGCGAGAGAAACGTATTCTAAGTGCTGCCATTTTGTTTTCAGACTCCATTTAATCACAGGGGGAAACTGAATTCAAGGTCCCAGGTCCTAGGGGAGCTGGGGACTTCCCTTTAGCTGAACAGCCTTTGTTGTAAACAGCTGTCTGAGCCCAGACATCTCAGGGACAACTTGTAAGGAGACAGTTGTATGAGTCACTTATCTCCGGGACAACGTCTCCATCTTGTTTGCCCGGTCAAATGAGATCATGCTCCTAGACCTAGGAGCAGACTCCTATCCCATGTGTCCAAATGTTTTCTTAATTGTCTGTTAACTGGGAAGGAATATAGAACTTGCTGTTACCTAAACCAAGGTGCATCAAGTTATAAAAGTATATAACCAATGGCTTGCTATGCCCCAATTAACTACATGCAGTTGACCTGCTCCTTTGTCCTCTTATCACTCTGAGCTAATGTCTAGGAGAAAGAATTAAGGACCTTGAAGCCAGGTGTCCTGGATACAGCCCGTCTCCAATGGGTAGGTACTCCCTTGCTTAACCCATACTGTCAAAATACAATTGGATAACCACTGCAGTTCCCCTCAGTTCCCGCCTTCTTTGTGTTCCTATCCTTTAAAAAATATTGTTCAATTTCCTTTTGGGGATGCAGTTCAGATCCCAAACTGGCCACTTCCCCGAGTGCCGAGAAAATAAAGCTTTTGTTTTTTTAAAGCTTCAGTCTCTGAAGTGAGTTTTCTTTCTCACCTTCCATCCTGAACCCAACACTGTGCCTCCAATAAATAGCACACTTGGTTTAGGAATAGGAGTTCACACAGGCATGACCCTACTTATCGTGTATCATGACTCTGAGTGATGCCCGTGGGAGTACGTGCTCTCCCCCTGTGCAGCTTGACCTCATAGATACCGAACTCCCAGTTTCTGCAACATGTCCACGAGCACTTGTGGGGGTTGGGGGGCGGACACCACTGTTTGAGAATTTGAGTAAGCATTTGTAGTGGCTATTCCTGGTTGTCAACTTGACTCTATCTGGAATGAACTACAATCTAGAATTGGAAGGCTCACCTATGATCGTAATCTGGAGGCTCAGAGATATAAGTTTCTGACCTGGATCTTGGCATGGAGATCTTGAAGCACAGTGGCTATGAATTTCAGAAGATTAAGACAAGGAGAACTCCGAGTTCAAGATCATCTGGGATTAAAGGCATGGAGGCACACACCTTTAATCTGGGCCACACCCTCTGCTGGAGACCCACATGCCAGTAATCTGGGCTATACCCTCTGTTGGAGACCTACAGTCTTTAATCTGGGCTACACTCTCTGCTGGAGATATATAAGGACATTGAAAGAAGGAAGATTTACTCACTCTTCCTTGCCTGCTTGCCTCGTGGGACTGAGAAACTGCTAGATCCTTGGACTTCCATCCACAGCTGCTGCTGACCATTGTTGGGGAGTTGGACTATAGACTGTAAATCATCGACAAAATCCCTAACTATATAAAGACTATCCATACGTTCTATGACTCTAGAGAACCCAAACTAATACAGCATTCCAGCAAATGCAACCATCACAGTCATCTGGTCAACCAGCACACAAGGCAGGATAACGGAGCATCCAGCGGAGGAAGAGATGTGGCTATGTAGTGGGTTTAGAAGGGAACCTTTGACATCCAGGTGACTCATCAGCCAGATCTACTCCAACTGATGGGCCCACCTGCCAATGCACAGAAACTTTAAAATCTGAGAGTTCATGTTGCCTTTTCTCTTTATATGTTACTTCTCTCTGACATTTTGATGTGGTGACAGGGAGCTGACTAACAAAGACCCATGTTTCTGTACACATTGTTAGAACCCTGTAGCTGTGTAGAAGCTGTCCCATTGGAAAGACTGCGCGCCCTCTGGGGTGAGCCATATATGTAGAAGGTGGTTCTGGTGCTTTGATCGGGAATCTGGGTTTACTGATGCTGAAGATCCTTGCCCCCAATTGGTTTGTGATCTATCAATAAAAGATGGCAGTAGCCAATGGCTGAGCATGGGGCGGGACACAGAGCGTTGTGTGGGTGGGAGGCAGAGAGAATCCAGAAGAAGGGGACACAGTAGTGACAGGAAAAAGGCCAACAAACCAAGTGAGTTTTTTGGGTAAGTGGCCTCTGGGAAACTGGGCCTGGGGTAGCAGGGGAAGTTTTAGGAGTGTCCAGCCATTGAGTAAGTAGGCAATGATAAAGAATTTTGCCAGGCGGTGGTGGCGCACGCCTGTAATCCCAGCACTCTGGGAGGCAGAGGCAGGCAGATTTCTGAGTTCAAGGCCAGCCTGGTCTAAAGAGTGAGTTCCAGGACAGCCAGGGCTACACAGAGAAACCCTGTCTCGAAAAACCAAAAAAAACAAAACAAAACAAAACAAAACAAAACAAAACAAAAAACAAACAAAAAAAAAAAAAGGAAAGAATTTTAAGAATAAGTGGCCAGTGTGTGTTTTCTTTTTCTTTTTCTTTTTCTTTCTTTCTTTTTTTTTTTTTTAGTATAGAATAGAGTTTATTCAGAGTAGGGGATGGGAGTTAGTGGTAGAGAGAGGCAGAGAGAGAGAGAGAGAGAGAATAAAGAGAGAATAGAGAGAGAGAGAGTGGAGGCCGGCCATGACCACGTGGAGGGGGGAAGAACCCCAGGGGCAGAGAGGTGAGAATACAGGAGAGCGGAGAGCAAAGAGTCGGTGTGTGTTTTCTATTCACGGATCCAAGATAGCTCCTGGGTGGGTTAGTGCATGTGTGACTTGCCCTGGAATTTAAACTGTTGTAGACAGAACTACCAGCTAGAGTGGGCCCCAACGCAGTAGGTGAGAACCCACTTTTAAAATTATTTGGAGAGCCGGGCGGTGGTGGTGGCTGCGGCGGCGCACACCTGTAATCCCAGCACTCTGGGAGGCAGAGGAAGGCGGTTTTCTGAGTTCAAGGCCAGCCTGGTCTACAGAGTGAGTTCCAGGACAGCCAGAGCTACACAGAGAAACCCTGTCTCTAAAAAAAAAAAAAAAAAAAAAAAAAAAAAAAAAAAAAAAAAGAAAAAGAAAAGTTTAAAATTATTTGGAGAGTCTGCGATGGAATGCACACACACAAATGATACAAGTCTAGAAGTGGGGAGAACTGGCTAACTGGCTTCTCAGTGAGCCGGGCAGAGTCAGTGATTCCAGCTGGCAAACCTAGAACAAAGGAACACAGCTGCAGCCAGAGAGAGCTTAAGCTGGGAGGCTGGGAACTCCCGCTGTGCAAACAAGCTGACCGGTTCCCCCCAGTGCTGGGAGAACACTGCGAGACGCAAACAACAAGGCTGCCTGCCTCCAGCCACCAGATAAATAAACCCGATGTAATTGCTTTTAAGGATAGAAGGGAATCTACAGATTTTGCCCTAGCCACGTGGGGATTTCTTCCTGCAGTTCAAAACTGATACAAAGAGCTTAAGAGAAGAGGAAGAAGAGACCAGACACAGCAGGCATTCGGCTCCACTGAAGAGAGAAGTTAGGGAAAATGAATGAACAGATGCTTTAAAAATCCGTTAAAGTCTTGCCAGGACAATTTCTGGGATCTTTGAACATGGTCGGCACGAGATTTCTGGGATTGTCAGCCTTGTGTGTTAAAAATTAGAGCCTGTAAACAGGCCGACACGGCAAGTAAAGGGGATTTAATTAGAGTTAAATACAAAGACATATAAATAGTGAGCTTTCACTCTTAAAAACAAAATTAGGTTGCAAGCAGGAGGTAGGGAGACTTGCCTAGCTCAGACATTAGAAATGGAGGCCCTGAGAATTATACAGAGGCCGGGCGGTGGTGGTGCACGCCTTTGATCCCAGCACTTGGGAGGCAGAGGTAGGCAGATTTCTGAGTTCGAGGTCAGCCTGGTTTACAAAGTGAGTTCCAGGACTTCCCGGGCTACACAGAGAAACCCTGTCTTGAAAAAACAAAACAAAACAAAACACCAAAAAGGAACAACAACAAAAAAGAGAATTATACAGAGAGAAAGGGACATACTACAATATGTACCCACAGAGATATTAATCTCCATAGTAGGGAGGAGTCAAGTTTACACAGATGTATCAATAATTTAGGCCTTCTCATGAAGGTCAGGGCAGGGGACAGGAGAAGCACTGTCTCAACAGATATTATTTGTTTAGATTGCTTTCATTGCTTTGTATTGTTTTGATTATCAAAATGAGTGTGGTTATGTGGTTGGAATTTATGTTAAAGTTCTTCCTGGGGAGAGGTCAAGCTACACCCTTAATGAATTCCGGTTACTGGACCAAAGACAAGCTATTTTGGGAGAAAGGCTCTGTATTTGTGTTGACAGGAAAGGAGAACAGGCTCTGGACCCCCTTCCAGAGTGATATGGATCTGATATGACGGGGAGACCACCTAAAGATCTCAAAAAATTCGAGAAAGTCAAATAAGACAGTAAATCGATCTACTGCTTCCTCGACCTGGGAGCAGCCCAGGTCTTAGACATCAAAATGTCTCCAGCCAAAACTTCAGTTAAAATGAGACAATAAACCTTATTGGTTATGGGATCCCTAAGATTCTTCATGCCCTCCTTCATATGGCATGAATGAAGATTTATTACATTTGGTAATTAATAAAATTAACTCATAAAAAAGACAGTTGTCTTTCACCTGCTCAAACAAGGAACAAAATTTCATCCTTAACTGATCTGTGCACCCTGTACAATCCATACAAATATTTTAATGGTACTACATTTTTCTGAGAGACTCATATATTACAGATTGTACAGCTTTGGCAAGATTCATCCTCAGAGATGCTGAACTGTCCTGTTATTCCAGCTCCCTACTTCCTGATGCTGTCCAGAGACTTACTTCCAGAACAGCTTCAGAAATTGCTGCCGATTCCAGCATTCCATCATCTCGCCTCATCCAACCTTTCAGACAGAAGTCAGAACTTTGGTCAATCCCTGAACCTTCTATGCATATAGAAACTGAATAACTGATGCTAAAACTAGCTTTAAGTCTAACCAATTTTCTAATTTCCCTCCCCTCCCCACCCCTTTAGAATTTTTATTATTCCTAATCAGCAGGAGGAAGCCATGGAGTGTCATCAGCCCAATTTCTTGGGTTTTGGTGTCTGGTTATGGTTATTTTACAAAGTAGATAGGTTGTCATTTTAAGGGATAATTTGGGAATGGTCATAATTTTGAACACGGAGGAGATAGATGGGATGGATTACTAAATTTTCTCCAAGAAAACATTGTGTATCCATAATCTTACATTGGTAGAAATATTTATAATTGATGTAAAATTGAAGTTATAATCTCTTATACTGGTACAGAATTTATATATGAATATAGAATTAAGGTTTTCATTGGTAAGAATGTATATTGATACAAAATTTGAAATTAATATTGTTATTCTTAGATAGGCATTGTGTCTATGTAACTCATTTAAGAACAAGATGATTAAATAATACAAGTTAAGGGCCAGATAGTAAGCTCATGGTTAGGTTAGATTCTAGTTTAATTATAATAAAGTACTTTAAATTTTCTCAAATAGAAATGACTAAGAATAGCTAAGGTTTAACAGTTCAAATACACTTTACATAGATAGTCTTCAAAAACATCAGAAATCCACAAAATCTGATATTTAATCATTTCATCATTATTAGAAGTTTTGATTAGAGACATGTCTGCTCCTGACATTACCCCTTTCACAGTTCAAAGAAGATACTGAGCATCTTCACCTCTAGGCGTGGTTGCCTACCACTGCAAGGTAGCCATGGGGCAGAAATTTCCTGTTTCATCTATAGATAAAATACTGTCCAAAATAGACACACTATGCAGAATAGTTGACTGGATAGCTCTGCCAATACAGGGTAAACAGTCCTTTATAATTCTGCTTTACAAAGGTCTATCAGATGATCCTGGGCCCGAAGGCTGAAGACTGATACTCCAAAGTCTTGAGGAATGGGGGACTATCCAGGTAGTCAGCTGTCTCTGCAATTGTTTGAGAAGCTGTGTTTGGTGCTTCCTATATATCCAGGTAGTGTTTAATTTGTTCTCCAATTTCTGATGGGATTGAAGACTAATTATAGTTCCATAAACAAACTTAAGTTGTTTAACATTAAAGACATGATGTAGAGTAGAAAGCATGGCTTTCAGATGGTGTTACAGGCTAAAATCTAAACAAATAATTCTAAATAATTCAGGGCTAGAATTGTAACTCTTCAAGTTAGGAATGGTGGTAGAGTACTTTGTCTAACTGACAAATATGATGGACTAGATTTTAATTGTATATTACATGATTGTTATGGTTCTGCTCAATTTATGTCAGAGAGAAGAGGATTTTTTTGTTGTTTTTGTTTTTTTAAAAATTGGACAGAAAAGATGAGATGTAGAGGGTGGTTCTGATGTTTTGATTGAGAATCTGTGTTTACTGCTGCTGAAGATCCTTGCCCCCAATTGGTTTTTGATCTCTCAATAAAGATGGCAGTAGCCAATGACTGAACGTGGGGTGTGATACTGAGAGTTGTGTGGGTAGAATGTATAGATAATCTAGAGGACTCCAGAGAGAAGAAGGGGATGCAGTAGTGACAGGAAAAAGGCCAACCAGCCACGTGAGTTTTCAGGAAAGTGGCCTCTGGCCTCTGAGCGACTGGGCTTGGGGTAGCAGGGGAAGGTTCAGGAGTGCCTAGTTCCCAAGTTAGCCAAGCCATTTTAAAAATAACTTGTATATGTGTGCGCCTATTTGTATGTGTTTTGTATTCTTGGATCTGAGATAGCTCCTGCGTGGGCATGCATGTGTGATTCGCTGGGAACTAAAAGTGTAGCAGGTAGACAAAACTACCTGCTACACATATATCCCACCATGTCCCTGTGATGTGCTACTACGGCACCCTGTGATAACACACTCTGAACTGTGGGTGACTGTACTTGTAGGGCAGTACTTTGACTTTTGCTCTTACGTTTGTTTTAGTAGGGAAACCTGAAGAAAAATGAAATTTATTACTGTATCACCAAAATATAGTGAGGCCACTGAGTTGATTCAATGTTGTTTCAAAACAATTCCTGCTCCCCACTAGGGTCTGAATTTACCATGTCTGGAGGAGTATTTTCCTAGCCAGTAGGTAGCACCCCTCTTATCTCTGTGCGGAGTGACCACAAAGGACAGTTGAGAGGTAGTGACATTGGTGCTTCCCTGGGGAGAAAGTGGTCATCAGTATCGTCCCCAAAGGCTTGGTCAACAATCACCGGGTGGTACCAGCCTTACACCCTTGGTTGGCCTTCTTCTGACCTCACCTTGCCTTTGATAAATGTCTGTCACAAAAAACTTGTGATGAAGCTTAGAATTAGAAGGGACATTTGCAAGCCATTTGTAAACACATAATTCCTAGTGCATGTGATCATTTTTATCCCAGACAAGTGCTGGCTTTATCCCCGTGATTCAGAAGGCTGGTGACTTGAGCTGTGGTTCACTGGGGTCATCTCCCTTCCTCCTATGACTGAAAAGATGACTGAGAGAAAAACTTTTCTGGGCTCCCCTTTCTGGAGAAAGCAGTATCATGAAACAGAAAGCAACTGGCTCTGAAGGGAAGGATGAGAGGAGTTACAAGTGGCTGACTGGAAAGAATGCTTTGAGAGAACTCAACTCAAGGGAACACATGAGGAGACCCAAGGACTGGGCTTTTCGAGTATTAGCAGCATTTGGACATGGGTGCCTTTGAAGACCAGTTTCAAGGAAGGAATGCCGTAAGTAGGTACTGATTCTTTGATGTGAACATCCTTCTCAAGACTGCAGGGCAGTGACGCTGCCAAAGCTACCCTTCTACCACCTGTGTTTAAGGAATGTAGGCATCAAGACACAGATCAGCTCTCTTGAAAACAGACTCCTCCTTCAACAAGGACACACCCCTGAATCCTTCCAATCCTTCTCAAACAGTTCCTTATCTGAGGGCTAAGCCTGTAGGTATGTGAGCCCGTGGGAGTCATTTTCATTTAAACTCCCCACGCTGGACAGCAGACATGTTTTTCTTACGTTGTTGGGCGGTTTGCTTTGTTTTCTTTTCTTTTTTTGGATTTGGTTTTTTCGAGACAGGGTTTCTCGAAAAACCTTTATAGCCCTGGCTGTCCTGGAACTCACTCTGTAGACGAGGCTGGTCTTGAACTCAGAAATCCACCTGCCTCTGCCTCCCAGAGTGCTGGGATTACAGGCGTGCACCACCACCGCCCGGCTTGCTTTGTTTTCAAATAGGTGGAATAGGAGAGTGGGTTTGCCATGGGGAACTAGATGCGGGAGGCATGTTTAGAGGCAAGGAGCTCTAGAGGTAGTGTAAGACCTGAAATTAGCTTGTCAGTCCCACCTGCCCAAGGACCAGGTAACTTCAGGGAATGCTTGGAGTTGTAGTTTTCGGACAAAAACAAAGCCTCACGGGGGAGTATGCTGGTCTGTGTGTTCTGTCCACAAAAGCCCTGACAACACATGTCTCCAGGCCCCTCTTCTGGAAATTCCAGGGAGTAGTTCCCAACCAAGGTTCACCTCTTGGTCAGTATTTCATATTTAATAAAGCTTGCCTCAAATTTGTTCTGGTAAATGTAAGGAACAACAGTAGGGCTCTATAATCAAGGCTGAAGGGGCACCATGGCGTGTGCTACATTGAGATGCTTATGTTGACTGTGCCACTTTCCAGTATCTAGAGACTTCACGGAACTGCCACACAGTGGGGATCTTGCCCCTTATCCACAGGGTTTGGAACAATACGTCTACGATGGGTGTTCCATATATACTGTTGAATAAAACAATACCTTTCACTATGATGCTACCAGAGGTCAACATGCATCTTTTCAGTGTAAATGTACAGGTTCTGTACTGGCCTTGGGGATGCAGGAATGAATACAGGAGAAGAGCAGAAGAGATGCTTGTACCTTTGCCCACAAATGTTGTCTTCCACAGTAGTGATTAGGACCAGTGTCAAGAGTCTAGTGCTTCCTTTCGACTCTCTCAGAACCACTTCCCATGACTTTCAGGGACGTGTTATATAAAACTACACGTTTGCTGGGCTTTGGCCAGGGGCATGTAGATATGATTGTTGATCTTCTTTTGATTCTCTCCCATGACTCTCCTCTAATCCTCTGAGGGAAAACACACTCACCTACATTTCTCCAGCTAGCCAAGCAGGCTTCTTGATATATACAAATGCTCCATTTAGCGTGCACTGGTAGTGTGATAGGTACACGCCCGTTGATGCTGGTCATATGAGCTTAAGGTCATCTTTAATGCTCATTCCTCTGTTTCTATGGCTTAGGTATTATGGTTATAACGACTTAAAAAAACCTTAAGGACAAAGGTTGGCTGTGCTCTCGTGAAGGATGGGTGGGATTACCGGGAGAGTCAGGAACTTGGACAGCTTATGGGTAAGTGAGGTTCCTCATTTTCAAATAGAACCTCACATCTTGGAAGCTTTGGTTCATGTCTGGGGTACTGATGGATATAAATTGTTTGACTATTTCACAGGGCATCTTGCTGTGTCATCCTGTGCTACAAAGATCTCAAGGCATGGGTTCCAAGGCTATTAGTATTTCTGCTTTCCATACGTAGTGAGATTGGACTTGAGCTGAAATAAATGAGCAGAAGACACAGTTGCCTCCTTGGCTGTATAAATAGAGTTCACTCCTAACTCTACTGATATGCTGCTGGTCAACAACAGAGGATCTTATGAGAAGACCCAAGTGTACTAATTATATTAATTTAGTTATGCTAATATTGGGCAAACACAGCTGCACAATCCCTTACAGAGATGCACTTCTCTCTATGCTCACTTACAATCATCCAGCACTGTCATGTTCTCGGCTATAAAACTGAAATGCTCTGAAATGTCCATGCCTACTTACTAGGTTCTTCTCAACGAGACAGGATGTCTGTTTGCCTAGGTTCTGTGTTTGAACCATGATTAACCACTGTATTGAGGTAAAAGTGAGGAGCAAATTCATCAACAGCACTGAAGTTCCTAGCTCCTCTCTCCTAAGGTTTGGTTGATCATAACTAATAAATAAAAGGACACACGTTTGCATTTTCCGAAGCTTCGTGTAGCTTGTTAGTGGGAGGGCTTCAGGAAATGTGCTCTTTACTCAGTCGGCATGGAGACACAGTTTACCATTGTCCGAGAGACTGACGGAAATGCGCAGATGTTTCCTGGCGTGTGATAGCATGCGATACGTGTTCAGTAGTCACTGCATACATACAGTCCCTGACTCACCGTGCCTCGGTGTTGATTCTTGAAGACAGTGCGAAAGCGATATGTGTTCAGTAGTCATTCTACTTTGGCTTCTGCACTTTGACCTTTGACCTTTCCCGAGTAGCTACAAGCATTGCATTCTTCAGCATCATCTATGGTGATGCTGCACAGTGGTGATAGCAACTTCTGCTTGGCCTATTGATCGCCAGGGCTAGCAATAAAGACCCTACAGTGAGCCGTGTGGCTAAGTTGGAATGTTCTGTAGGTTAGAATCTTTCAAAGCATCTTTGATTTTGCGGCTTGTGATGGGTGTATTTGGGATGTCACCCTGTCACAAGCAAGGGGTGTCTGTGCACACAGGCTGTCCATCAGCCTGCCAGGTGCATCCAACTTTCTGAAATTGTGACAGATGTCATTTATGTACACTGTCTTGTTTTGAGATCGACTCAATCAAGGGCGCCCCCCCCCCCCATTGCAAAAAATTCCCTTGTAATGGCCTAAGTAAGTTTATGATTCAGTGTTGAGCTGGATCCGTGGCTGTGCTGTGCCATCAACCTATAGGCCAGAGGTTTGGCCCCCTTGCAGTGAAGGCATCAAATAATGAAAGTAGACGCAGTACTGATTTTGCGGATTTAGATACTGTTCAGTTGTCCTACCCAGTCTCCTCTGATCACACTGGAATAGCGACTTGTCCCTATTCCATACTCCCCAAAGAAAAAAGCTATCAGGGATCAGGGATATATCCCTTTTGGGACAGTTACATGGTACCCTGTGAGTGGGGGGGGATAATCCGGAGGCTCACTTGGTTGCACAGTTTCTGCCCTTAGACTTAGACTTTCATGGTGGAGCTAACTTCCTGTGCCCCTCGGAGGAGCTGCTGCTTACCAGGGTGCCAGGCATCGCTTAGCAGGATGAGGGAATCACTTACCTGAGAAGTCGCCCCCGCAGCTTCGAACAGTGAGTCGCAATCCCCTTCGTGGTACGCCTCCTTGCAGTCCCGGCAGAAAATGAACTGCAAGAGACCACACGGCGTGTCAGAACGTTCCGCTGCATTCTAAACTCTACTTTGGGCTCTGGCTTGAGGGATGGCTTCGGGGTCAAGTTACTGTTTGCAAAGGAGGATCCGCTCGGATTTCGTCGGGTCTGCTCAGTCGTAGTGTTCTGCGCGCCTCAACAGGGTCACAGAGATGGACTCTGCGCATCTCAGCCATGTCCAAGGCCGCTGCTGTGGCTGAGGACCGCTCCAGGTCGTGACTTAGTGAACTGGAGTCACCATCCCACCTGACACCCGAGATACCAATAGTTACAAAAGCGAACCATGCGAGCCATTTCGTTTCCTCCAGGTTCATCTCTCACATGTGTTCTGAATTTGTTTTACAAACACAATAGACTTGCGTGGTTAGTGGACCTATTCTTGTATTGAAAGCCCGTTACACGAAGAATGGGCTGTTTGGGGGCTGGACTTGTGTGTTCCCCCTCATACTGTGGCCCTTGTGTGTTCCCCCTTATTCTCCTAGATTCAGAAGGGAGTGTCTTCTCCCGCAGTACCTTAGAACGAGGCTCCATCCAGACATGGAGCCTTTTTAAAGCCTACTTTTCTTTTCTTTTTCTTTCTTTTTTTTAAAGATTTGTTTGTTTTTTTTTATTTATATGAGTACACTGCAGCTGTCTTCAGACACACATCAGAAGAGATCCCATCACAGATGGTTGTGAGCCACCATGTGGTTGCTGGGATCAGATATCGAAGGTGTTAGATTTGGGGTCCAGGCTGCTCGCTGTGTACTGCTCGCGGCTGAAAGGCTGACCTCCAGAGCGGCGGATCGGTGGGTGGGAAGGGGCCTGTGTGGGTCCCCTCTCAGATCGCTGGCACCGCCAGGCTCTATGCCCTGATATTTTATTTATCTCCACAGGATACAGAGTTAGTGCTGCCTACAAAAGTCTTTCATTATAGAGCAAGGGCGGGCGTCTCCTGGTCGGCTCGACCGGACCCTTCAGCATTGGTAGCACTCAGTCGGCTCAGCCATAGAGAGCTAGCTGGCTTTGACAAAGCCCGCCATTTGGAGGGAAGCTGGTCCGATCCCTCTGCGTGACGGGGAAAGCACTTCACATCTTATTAGCCAGGGGATGAGATATAAAATCAGTTTCACGGTGCAGGAACACCCTGGAGGTTGATCAGTTTGTCAGAATAAATAGGCCTCTCTTGACGCAAAGACATTAAATTCACCGGTACTGTGGAAAAACGACCATAAAGAAAAAAAAAAGAAAGAAAGAAAGAAGAAAAAAGAAAAAGAAAAACTAAGACAACACAGAAATGAAAGCCCCCACATCATGCCACAGAGCGCAGTGTGAGGAGGATGAAAATGCTGGGTGAATATGCTGGTTCAACATTAGTTCCTGAGTTAATCAGCTTCTGTTCCACGGCAGCTGTATCACACAGAGCTCTCTGCAGTTAATGACTGGAATCTGTTCAGTATAAGCCAAGTAACCATCTAAAACGTTGGTTCTCAACCTGTGGACCTCCAACCAACCCTTTGGGGCACGAGGGGTGTGTGTGTGGTGGTGTCAAATGACCTTTTCACAGGTGCCACCTAAGACTGTCAGAGAATCCAGTTATTTACTTTGCGATTTTTTTTTAACTTTATTTAATGTCTGAGTGCTCTGCTGCATATATACCCTGCTGCCTGAAGAGGGCACTAGATCCCCCTATAAATGGTTGAGAGCCACCATGTGGTTGCTGGGAATTGAACTCATGACCTCTGAGTTCGAGGCCAACCTGGTCTACAGAGTGAGTTCCAGCCTGGTCTACAGAGTGAGTTCCAGGACAGCCAGAACTATACAGAGAAACCTGTCTCGGAAAAAAAAAATTGAAAAAGGTAGGGGCTAGAGAGATGGCTCAGTGGTTAAGAGCACCAACTGCTCTTCCAGAGGTCCTGAGTCCAAATCCCAGCCACCACATGGTGGCTCACAACCATCTGTAATGAGATCTGATGCTCTCTTCTGGTGTCTGAAGACAGTTACAGTGTACTTGCACACATAATAGTAAATAAATCTTAAAAAAATTGAAATACGTATAATTTTTTTCCAAGACAAGGGCTGTACTGGCTGGTTTTGTGTGTCAACTTGACACAGGCTGGAGTTATCACAGAGAAAGGAGCTTCAGTTGGGGAAGTGCCTCCATGAGATCCAGCTGTGGGGCATTTTCTCAACTAGTGATCAAGGGGGGAGGGCCCCTTGTGAGTGGTATCATCTTTGGGCTGGTATTCTTGGGTTCTATAAGAGAGCGGGCTGGGCAAGCCAGGGGAAGCAAGCCAGTAAGAAACATCCCTCCATGTCCTCTGCATCAGCTCCTGCTTCCTGACCTGCTTGAGTTCCAGTCTGACACCCTTTAGTGATAAACAGCAGCATGGAAGTGTAAACTCAATAAACCCTTTCCTCCCCAACCCTTGCTTCATGGTCATGATGTTTGTGCAGGAATAGAACCCCTGACTAAGACAAGGTCTCATCTTGTAGTACAGTCTGGGCTTGGATTCACCACATAGCCCAGACTGGCTCTGCTTAATTCCATGTGCTTAGGCACCCCATGTTTATGGGTATGTGCAATCCCACTTGACTTACATGCATTTAAAAAGTTGCACAAGAATAGGATTGCAGATTTTGCTCAGTGGTAGAGAGCTTGCCTTGCCAGGCCCTGGGTTCAGTCCTCAGCTATGGAGAAAAAAAAATGTCATGGGTGGTGACATGCGCCCTTAGTCCTAGCACTGGAGGGAGGCAGAGGCAGGCAGATCTCTGAGTTCGAGGCCAGCCTGGTCTACAGATTGGCTTCCAGGACAGCCAGGACTACACAGAGAAACTGGGCCTCAAACAAACAAAGACAAATGAACAAATTAATTTACAGAGCGATCCATACTTACTCTTCTGGCTTTCTGAACCCTGATCTATTGTTAGGTTTCGTTAGTGAGCACTGGTGATGGCAGCTTCGTACATAAACCTGACTGGGCCATGATCCTCACAAGCCCGCCACACTCTGACGAGGGATTGCTCGTCATTTTACAGACAGAATGCTGGTTTTTGGTAAGATTTCTCTAGGCGATCTGGGAGGATGGGTTCAATCCACTACATGGACTTCAGGATCAGAATGTGCCTACCAGTTTCATCCTGTCCTTCGCAAGACCTGTCCTGTTTGTGGACCTGAGGCATGTTTATCTAGCTCACAGACCAAGTAAGCAAATTCTGCAATCAATCTCTTAATATAAATAAGTAATTTGTATCTTTATAGCTATATATGTGTGCATATATGCATAGATATAACCAACACATATGTGTGTGCCTATAATTATAACCCATACATATATGTGTTTATTTATTTAGTTATTATCTCTCTCATGGTGTGTGTGTGTGTGTGTGTGTGAGAGTGTGTGTTTTTGTGTGTAATCATCCTGGTAGCTCTGCCTCTCTGCTGGAGCCCTGGCTGCATAACCATCTCAGAAAAATCATAAGTCATCTTATGCCCTGTCTTTTGTACAAGGATGACCATAAAAAGCACATCAATTTAAACTTTCTGTATTCAATTAAGAGAATTTGTTGCTTTTGCAGAAGACCCTGGTTCAGTTCCCAGTGCCCGCGTGACAGTTCACAACTCTCTGTAACTTCAGTTCCTGGGGATCCAGTCCAGGCGAAGGTCACTGCTCTCAATAGTGGGATTGCTTCCTTTGATTTGACAATGGGCAAGTGAACTCGAAGATCCAATGCCATGAACCACGTGACAGAGGAATGCAGGAACACAACCTGGATGCAGGAGTCAATGCTACCTCTAGCACATATCCAAGCCTAGGCGACTGTATCCAACTTCCTCTTAACTGAGGTGATATGATAAACTTATCCTGAGTGCCCGAGAAGAGGTTAAAAAAAAATCCCTCGTGCTGTTTAATAAAGCCCAAATCTAATAAATTCATCGTTGAGCTTTTGTTAGCACGGAATCCTGTTTTCTCTCACAGTTAGCACACAGTGGTTCCATGCGACATAGTCACACTTGGGTCAATGGTGGGCCTCGGGGAGATCTCAGCACCAGGGCATACACCACTGAAGGAGCAGCGGGTAGGGAGAAGAGACTGCAGAAGAACCTACCAGAAAACCGAGAGTGACTTTATCAGAAGACCCCAACAGTAATGGGCTGTTACCAATAGAGAGGACAATGTTCCGGTACTCAGACACCCCCCCCCCCAATCTTTGTGGAACAAGAGTAATTAGGCTGAATAAAGGAACATGAATACAGTCTGTAAAAAGTAACGCCTGGGGGCTGGAGAGATGGCTCAGCAGGTAAGAGCACTGACTGCTCTTCCGAAGGCCATGAGTTCAAATCCCAGCACCCATATGGTGGCTCACAACCATCCGTAAAGAGATCTGACTCCCTCTTCTGGTGTCGGAAGACAGCTACAGTGTACTTATTTACATATAATATGATAAATAAATATTTTTTAAAAAAGTAACGCCTGTCAGGAAAGATGCAGAAGAAAGTATGGCCTCCATCAGAGGGGGCAGCGCCATGCCACCATCCCAGGAGACTTCTTGGGGTGAGAAAAGAAACGACAGAGTAAGACAGTGACATTGATGACCTTCATCCTGGGGGTGTGGAAGGCCAAGGTCCAAGGGTGTGTTTGGGTCCTACGGTTTTAACTTAAAAAAGTTTAAAAATAATTTGAAAAGACGTTTATAGAATAAAGATATAAAGGAAATGTTTTATATGGTGTGCTTATGTTTACAAACTGTATAAAGTATGTTATATTGAGCTAAAGCTGATTTGATGTTGAAAAAAGAACCGTGTGTGTGCATGTGTGTGTACATGTGTGTGCATGTGTGTGTGCATTTGTGTGTGTGTGTGTGCGCACACGTGTGTGTTTAGTGTAGTTAAACACACAGTGTGTCTGAAGTCTGAAGAGGTTCACAGTGCTGTCCTGGGCCTTCCCACTGGATTCCCTGGAACTGGAGTTACAGATCGTTGCAAGCTGTCATGCAGGCGCTAGGAGCTGAGCCAGGGTCTTCCACAAGAGCAACAAGTTCTCTTAATGCACGAGGCCTCTTTCCTGAGCTAGCTATTCACTGTAACCCAGAGCCAACCTCATGCCTATAAGCTCTGTTCTACATCAGTGCTCTAGATAGAAGTGCTGTTTTAAAATCTTTCACTGTGTCCTTATTGGATATTTGTATGTTGACATACATTTAGGTAGATAAGTGCTTGCCACTGTGTGACATCTGCTTGCAGTCTTCAACACAGTAGCGCGCTGTGTGGATATGTAGCTAGGCACTGCAGGCTGTATCTTACCCCTTAGGTTTGCCGGGGGCTGTTATCTCTTAGGGTTTTATAACTACAACCCATGATGTTTGCAGGATGACAAAATCTCCTAACGGCACACTCGCAGGATGTATCCCCATCATGACAGGATGCATGACTGTGTTAAAAATTATGTGGAGGCACAGCATGCTCCAATTCACAAAATAGTCTGTAAGATATTTACCTTTAGAAACACAGCCTGGTGCTGTGCTGCCTGGCTTTAATCCCAGCCCCCAGGAGGCAGAAGTAGGCGCATCTTTATGGATTTCAGGTCATCCTGGTCTATAGAGTGAGTTCTAGGATACACCATGGTGAGATCCTATTAACCAAACCAAACCAAACCAAACCAAACCAAACCAAACCAAACCACAGGTGGGGATATAGGTCAGTTGGGAGAATGCTCGCCTGGGCTGCAGGAAGCCCTGGGTTGGAGGCCAGCACTGCATAAGCTGGGTGTGGTGGCCTCTGCTTATAATATCAGTTCTCAGTAAGCAGAGGCAGGGATATCAAAGTCACCCTTGATTACATATTGACTTCAAGGTCAGCCTGGACTATGCAAGATTTGTCTGGAAAATGATAACAAGATAAAGATATACATTTAATCTATTGCTTCAAAGCAGAACCTTTGAAGCCGGAGACTCTGGAGATAGTGTGAACCTAAAACAAGAACAGCATACACTGTAGGCTAGGTTTTCTCTTTGCAGTTAAGACAAGAATAAGTTCCTGTTTGTCCTGGGCAGGTTAAAGTTCCTGTTTGTCCTGTGTTCGGTCCTTGTAAGTTAAGGTTTCTATTCGTAGTTAAGAATAAGTTCCTAGTTGGGTGGTGGTGGCGCACGCCTGTAATCCTAGTACTTGGGAGGCAGAGGCAGGCAGATTTCTGAGTTTGAGGCCAGCCTGGTCTACAGAGTGAGTTCCAGGACAGCCAGGACTACACAGAGAAACTCTGTCTTGAAAAAAACCAAATCAAAAAACAAAACAAAACAAAACAAAACAAAAAAAAAACCAAAACACAAAACAAAACAAAACAAAAAGAATAAGTTCCTGTTTCTTAGATCTGTTGCAAACTGCAAAACATGGATTTCAACACACAATAAACCTGGGACCCTGTTTACACTATGTATAATATCCTTTCCTGGTTCCTTCCCTTTCATTGTATCTTTCTGACACTGCATAATAGCGACTCTCTAGCCCTACAAACACCTTATCTCTCCTATAAAAGGAACCTCAAGAGGCCAGCAGGGACTTCTCTCTAAAATCCCAACTCAGGGAGAGGCAGTCTGACCGGCCAGTCCCAGGCACACCCCAAAACACAGCTTGCCTTGACTGGACAATGGTGGATTGGCCTTTCTCCTCTCAAATTTCAGGTCTAACCAGAGGCATCTCTTTGCTCTGCATGTTCGCATCTTCAGAGAAGGCACAACAAGGGAAAAAATAGTTCCCGGCACAGTTTCCGGCACACAGTGAACGCAACGAGAAATCATTTCTTACTGGGCTGTGATGTTTCCTATGAAATGAAAATGTTTTAGAAATGTACACGGACGCTAAACACCTGGCTACCTAACATACATCCCAGTCTACTGATGATACAGATGGTCCTGTGGAAGTCTAGGACCTCCTCGGCAACGTCAAGCCTTTGCTCATATGAGTCTGCTTAGAGAAAGCGAGGCTGGCACTACTTCTGTGTATATACAAAGGAATACTTCAGCAACTCCTCGGACCATTAACACCGTGGAGCTGTGAAAATTGCTCCTGGTGTTAATCTGTCAGTATGATAGTGGTGATTGATGCTTAAGTCTTGTTTCTCATATGCCCATAAATGGACATACTCGAGATGTGTATTTTCTCCTTGGAAGCATGATGGTGAAGCCAATGAGTAGCTTCTGATACAATCGGGACAGTCACGGGGTTGCTGATCAATGCAGGTCAGAGCCGGCTGGAACCTACAAGCGGTGACCCTTAAGATCAGATTTTGATTCTTACTGTTGATGAATGATCTCTACATGAAACCCCAAATCTCTTTGTACCCATTTCCTGTCACAATTGTATCTGTATTAAAAGCATTCTGTCATGTGCCGCCTATTTTTCTTCTGGAGATCTGAAGTTCTATCTTAAAAGACTAGGATGTGGGGGGGGGCATGAAATGCCACCATAGGACCCTTCTTTCTTTGTGGTGTGAGGAAACATCAAAAGCACAAAGCAAGCATGAGTGGGTTTTTTTTTTTTTTTTTTTTTTAACTTCCTTGGGGATGGAAGAATCAGGACGCTACCTCAGGCGACTGTCCTGAAGGTGGCAGCAGAGATACGTATTTTTTGACCAGCCTGTGAAACTGGCTCACTGAGAGGGCAATGCTCCTGGTGGAGGGGACCAGAGTGTTGATCTATGGGAAACCTGTCCTGACCATGTGGCCAAGTGGAACCCGTGTCGGGCAATAACATGATAAGCCACGATTCAGGTGCATAACGTTTGAAGACCACAGTCTCGTGGGGGGCGGGGGGCGGGGAGGCAAAGGCAAATGGAGCTGGTGCCGAGCTCTGAAAGCAAACAGACAGAGACCGCCCTTTACAAAGTGGTCTCTCTAAAATGGTGGGGTAAAGGTCTCAAGAAGGCTGGGGTTGAGTGTTCGAGGGCTCCGGGACCATGTTTCTCCGCGCTTCCCAACCTCTACGCTAACGATCCCAGGACAGCAAAACACTTCTACCTGGTTTCCTGCAGTGACTGACTGCCCCTGGGCCGCCCCAGAGTCATGGTGGTTTTAGGTTCATGACCTTGAACGTGCCCTTGGTTTAATAGCCATCCGTGGGCTCTCTCGATGGGACTCTGATCTATCGGTTCCCTTTTCTTTTCCGTCACGAATGCATCCCAAGTTGCAGGTGCATAGTCGTAATGTACACACTGTCTGTGTGAGTGAGTGAGTGAGTGAGCGAGCGAGCGAGTGAGTAGAAACCTTCACATCCAGTGTAGGATGAGAGCATTTCAACCAACATGGCGGGCCCACTCAGATCGCTACCCGTGGAAGGGAGACCCTGCTTGGACTAAGGAGCGCCTGGCAACCAAAACTAACATCATCAGTGCGTCTCTGCCCTTGTGTCCTTCACTGTGGAGAGCTGTGCATCTTAAAGAAGGCGCCCGTTTCTGCCCTCTCCTGTGCCACAGAGAGTATTCTCTGTGTTAAACAACTCCTCATTTGTTTGTGGCTGTTGATCTATGGTTGCTTCCGCATATGTGGACCTATCTGCTTGCGCTACGTGGCTCACATGGGTTGGCTGCCTAGGGGGTTCTTAAGCTTTGCACGGGTGTTTCCCGGAGTCAGAAGTGGCGGGGGGGGGGGGGGGGGGGGGGGAGAAGTCAGAAGTCAGAAGATTTTTCAAGGTTCCTGAATAAACTGCTTAAAGAAGAGTTCGTGTGTTGCGTCTTTCCTTGCTGGTCGAGTTAGGCGCCGACGCTTAACTGGACCCCAGTTGGCTCCAGGGTGTGGGGGAGGGGTTGTTGCTGAGAATTAAACCATGCACTTTGCACATAGACCCAGAAGCATTGTGATTTGATTCCTACCTCAGGATAGTTCTTTTTCTTAACTTAAAATGTTCATTGCCTGTTTTATCTTTCCTTTGATGGCTTTATTGGTGTATAATCTGCCTAGTCATAGATTTTTTTTCCTCCTTTTTAAAAATTATTTATTCACCTTACATTCCTATTGCTGCCCCACTCCTGGTCTCCCCTTCCCACAGTCCCTCCTTCCATCCCTTTCACCTTCTCCTCTGAGAGAGTGGAGGTCCCCCTAGGTGTCCCCCACCCTGGTACAGGGTCTCTGCAGGGCTAGGGACATCTTCTTCCAATGAGACGAGACAAGGCAGCCCAGCTAGAAGAATGTATTTAAGAATAGCTTATGTGGGGCTAGAGGATGGTTCAGTGGCTAAGAAAGAGCACCACTGACTCTTGCAGAGCACTCGAGTTTGAGTCTTCACACCCATATGGTAGTTCACAACAGTCTATAACTCCACTTCCAGTAGATCCAACCAGCACTTCTGGACTCTGGACTCTGTTCTGGGCACTACCTGGATATGGGCACACAGACATTCATGCAAGCAAAACAGCCATATACATAAAATAAAAGTAAATAACAAATAGTTCATGGACTTGTTGAATGGATTGTACAGGCTTATCGGCACAAATTCAAGAGGCACCACCAAAATAATCTCCAGTTTTTCTTGGTCAGCTCCAGAGCTTCCCAGAGAAAGCTCTCCTGCTTTAGTGCATGTTCTAGAAATATTTTACACTCTGAAGTACACACAAATGCTATTTTAAAACCCTGTGGTTTATAAAATGTCCTAATTTGTGTTGTGGGTAACATCTTGGCGTTTCTTTTTTTTTTTTGGTTTTTTTCAAGACAAGGTTTCTCTGTATAGCCCTGGCTGTCCTGGAACTCACTTGGTAGACCAGGCTGGCCTTGAACTCAGAAATCTGCCTGCCTCTGCCTTCCAGAGTGCTAGGATTACAGGCGTGCACCACTGCCCAGCCTGGCCTTTCATTTACGGCCTCGTACAGGTATTGAGTTTAGCTCCAGTCTCCCCGGATCTAAACAGCCATGTAGGGATCCAGTGGGCACATGCGCCTCACGCCCTTTCCCCATCTCTACATTAGCAACAAAGCTGTGGGGAACCTTGTTTCCATAGCTGGTTTTGTACAGGAAAAAGAAACTCTGTAGGATGAGTCTCAGGAAGGAATGCAGCCGGGCTAAAGGGTGCGTACAGCTACCTGTGGTACTGAGGGTTTGTGAACCCTGCAGTGAGTCTTGGGAAAGGCCACTTCCTGCCCCCTGCCCAAAATGCTGTGCCCGACCATCTTGCTTTTCAAGCTGCGTTGAAAAGAATCTCAAATGAACACCAGCGCCTTCACTGAGAACTTTTGAGTCTACATGTCTGTAACCAGAGCAACACATTCCTGTCAGAACCTCCTCTCTGTAGCCAGGGTCCTGATGGCCTGTGACTGTCCCTCTCTGTCCATTCCCAATGTCTCTCTCTCAAAGTCTTTCTTTATTGTTCTGTTCTGATTCTGGCCGGGTTGGTTGACTCTACCATTGACAGCCAGCATCCTGGAGGGCCAAGCGGGAGAGCCCGAAATAGGAGAGGAACTAGGTTCCACCCCATGTGGTGTCCTGGGCCTTACCTTGACAGAATGGGTCCGCAGGTCCCCAGGAAGTGGGGGAGGGGAGGGGAAGCACAGTTTGTGGCACTGATTCCTGGTTTTTCCCACCCTCCTATTTGTCTTAGCTGTGAGCATTTTTAAAGAACAGTTCGCGCAGTGACTGGTCTCTGCCTTGCCGTGGCTCCCTTGTTCCCAAAGGCTAAAGCGGGATTTAGTTGCAAGCTGAGACTCTTGGAGTGATTGCATGCCAAGATTCACACCATCCGTGTTCCTTTAAACAAACTTCTCGGTGGGTAAATTTTCGCCTCTAACTGAGAGTTCTGCTTACTGTCTTGGAAGGCCTGCACAGCTCTGCTTTCAAACCGGCATCTCTCGGACCTTCTGGAGCCGTTGGAGTCCTCCAGAAACTGGTCGCAGAGTTATCAGATCCAACGCCACTTTCAAATATTGCCATTAATTAGGGAGCGTGCTTGGATGAGGCCATTCATTAGTAGAACGAGCAGCATATGTCTTCTATAATTTTTAACTGGGCTCTAATCCTCCTGACCTTATCATTTACAATCTGTAGCAAGGCACTAGACTCTGTAAAAATGATTAGACCACGCCAGTAAAAATGTGAAATCCAAGCCATATGGCAATTTGAGCCAAATTTGTCCCGTAAGCCTGTGGGCATCCGTATGCTCTCTAGCACAGTAGGGAAGCTGAATGGCTTCCTTTCCAGAACACCTGGACCCAGCCCTTGGCAATCTGGGGGTAGGGTCAGTTTCGGAAAGGGTCCAATCATGCTGGAGGCACCGTGCAAGCATGCTGGTGCTGGAGATGGGTTTCTTTTCTATTTCATCAACAAGCAATCAATCAACCCAAAGTGCATATTAAACTGGCTTTCTGACGTACTCCTGTGATCCCAGAGCCTGGGAGGTAAGAGGCTTATGAGTTTAAGGGCAGTCTAGGCAATAGAGTGAAAAACCCCAGCTTGGAGGAAAAAAGATATGTATTAAACCTTGAGTGGGTATTGCAGTCGCACAGGTAGAGTTGGGAATGGGACACCCATCCTAGCCTCTTGCCTCTAGTCCTGAGCAAAGCAGTGTGTTCTTCGTGGGGTTTTTTGTTTGTTTGTTTGTTTGCTTGTTTTTGTTTTTTTTTTGTTTTTTTTTTTTTTGTTTTTTTTTTTTTTTTTGAGACAGGGTTTCTTTGTGTAGCTCTGGCTGTCCTGGAACTCACTCTGCAGACCAGGCCTGCCTCAAACTCAGAAATCCACCTGCCTCTGCCTCCCAGAGTGCTGGGACTACAGGCGTGCGCCACCACTGCCCCCCCCCCGCGCCCCCCCCGCATCCCCCTCCCCCCCGTCTGATCTTCTTAAGGAAGGAGCTTGACACTAGCTGAGGACCCCTTCCATGGAAGGGGAAGTGGGAGCCTCAGAAACCCAGAGCTGACACTGTCTGATGGCCTCTGTGAGGCACGAATCGGAGGCAAGCCTGCAGGATGCAGCATTGGTGTTCCCTGCAGCCTGAGCGTGGGGGAACCTGAAAGTTCTACACTAGGATCTGAGTTTTAATATGACCTTGGGAAAGGCGAGGGGCACAGGGCAGGTGAGAGGCCCTGCTGTAGCTCAGTCACCCTCAAGTCCCTGGTGTGTACCGTGTCAGGTGTCCCGAGGTTCTACAGGGGAGGATGATAAACAGTATGGCCCGTTCTTCTAGGAAACCCCTCCCTCCAGTCCTCCATCCCAAAGCCCTCTTCTCATAGGCTCTGTTCAGGATGTTTGGTGTGTGAATCCTCTCCTCTATGCTCTGATGTCATGGAGTCCGTCCTCGCCCACATTATCTAATGACGCGAGGTTCTTGGGATTACCGAGTGAGGACCAGGACGAAGAGGTGTACCTCGTTTAGCTTTTGACTGTGCTGGGGAGAGCAGGGAGGCGTGGCACGGCTGGAATGAGGGGCTGGAGTTGGAAGGAACATCAGGGCAGGCAATGGGGCTTGGAAGCTGGCTATGGGACTGCGTAGTGTGGCCAGGGCTACTGGACCACTGCGATGGAATGGAATCTTGTTTGGTGCCTCTCCTACTTGGTTGCTTAGGACAGAATAAATACAATACCACTGTGGCTGCAGGAGTCTGGGCAGGGCGGAGCACCCACCCGGTAGCTAATTAGGGTCCAGGGAAGGGCCTGCGGTGGAGACTCACTTAAGACCTTAATTTTGGATGCTAGGATACATTACTAACAAAACCGACTTGGAGTAGGCAAAGAGCTAGTACGATTTTGTACGTCTTTGTTTTATAAAGGGACACAGTCTAGACTAAAGCTATGCAGCCAAAATAGCAACAATTTTACATGTTCGAGTGGCTGCATTAAAAGAGGGAAAAGGAGCGGGCGAGCCTAATTGTAATGCTGACTTCACCAAATATATTCAAAGGACATCGTTAACACTCTGTGATGTGGAGGTTGTTGCTGACTGAGACTTTACTAAGCTTTTGACGCCCAGCCTACAGTTCATATTCACAGCACATTGTGGTCTGGCCTGGCTTGACTCCGTGTGCCCAGAACCCTTGTGCGGCCAGTGGCTAGGAAAACCATCCAGCTGGGGATGGCTTAGATTATGGAGTGTAAGAAGCACAGCCTTAATTCCTGTTACTCAAGAGGCTGTAAGTTCAAGGCTAGCCTGGGCAAATTAGTGAGGCCTTCTCTAGAAACGGAAAAAGAAAAGAGGGCTGGGATGTGGGGAGTTGCTTTACATGCTCCAAGCCCTCGGTACAATCTCTAGGACTGCAAACAAAGGAACTATCAAACAAAGAGTATTTTAATGAATCAAATTATTTAAATGAATATTTTTCTCTATCCCTCTTTCGCTCAACTCACCACAGCTATCTCAGCATCCCTCTGATTCTTGCTCTTTAGCTGTCCTTTAATTACTTTGTTTCCAGTCCCTTAGCAAAACCATAAAATCAGAAGAGAAAAAGAAACTTATGTGTAAGGGGGCCCGGAAGGGAGTCTTGGAAGACTAGGATTTAGTCTCTCTTTCTTTTCTTTCTTTTTTCTTTTCTTTTAATTTATTTACATTTCAAGTGTTATCCTCCCTCCTGGTTTCCCCTCTCCCAGAAACCCTCTCTCCTATCCCCCACCCCTGCTTCTATGAGGGTGTTCCTCCACCCACCCACCCACCCATTCTCACCTCCCCCGCCCTTGATTCCTCTACACTGGAACATCTATCAAACCTTCACAGGATCAAGGATCTCTCCTCCCATTGATGCCTGACAAGGCCATCCTCTGCTACATATGCAGCAGGAGCCATGTGTACTCCTTGGTTGATGGCTTAGTCCCTGGGAGTTCTGGGGGGTCTGGTTGGTTGTTATTGTTGTTCTTCCTATAGGGTTGCAAACCCCTTCAGCTCCTTCAGTCCTTTCTCTAATTCCTCCATTGGGGACCCTGCACTCAGTGCAATGGTTGGCTGCAAGCATCTAACTCTGTATTTGTAAGGCTCTGGCGGGGTCTCTCAGGAGACTGCTATCTATCTATCTATCTTTCTTTCTTTGTTTCTTTGTTTCTTTGTTTGTTTGTTTGTTTGTTTGTTTGTTTCTTTCTTTCTTTCCTCCCTTCCTTCTTTCTTTTCCTTCTTCTCTCTCCTTCCTTTTTCTTTCTTCCTTTCTTTCTTTCCTTCTTTCTTTCCCTCCCTCTCTCCTTCCTTCCTTTTCTTTCTTCCTTCCTTCCTTCCTTCCTCTTTCTTTCTTTCTTTCTTTCTTTCTTTCTTATTTTCTTTCTTTCTTTCTTTCTTTCTTTCTTTCTTATTTTCTTTCTTTCTTTCTTTCTTTCTTTCTTTCTTTCTTTCTTTCTTTCTTTCTTTCTTTCTTTCTTTCTCTTTCTTCTTTCTTTCTAAGTCCCACATGTCCCAAGGCTAACCTTGAGCTAACTATGTAGCAGAGGATAACCCTGCACTTGCCATCCTCCTGTCTCTATCTCTTGGATGCTGGGCTTGTAGGCTCGTGCCATGACACTTAGCTTTTACTTTATTTTAGACATAGTCTCGCTGTGTAGCTTAGCTTCCTGAGTGCTTGGATTAAAGGTATAGACTGCTAAACCCAGCCCCAATGCCCTGATCACGGTGCAGGGGATTGGACCCATAGCTTTGTGTAAGGATTCTACCAACTGAACTACATTCCCAGCTGGTTCTCTTTTAAAGAAAGTATTGCAGGATAGAGAGAATAAATCAGTCTAGTCATGGGAACTGAGGTGTAATAATACTTCCACAAAAGCAAGAGACTTTGCTGGCTACAGACTCACAGGCACATGCACACACATACACATGTACACAAGAAACTGCTCCCAGAACACACGAGCATCCCTCCTGATTCTGAGCACCTGTTTGCTTGGAGTACCTGTCTTGCCTGCCCACACACTTCGTCAGATCTTATACCAAGGTCAGATAAGTATCTCGCCATCAAGTCTAGGTGGATAGCTATTCAGAATGCCCCATTGATAAACGCTTTGCCAACTGTAGTATCACCCTTGTGATGGGCTGGGTTTAATACGTGTTAGGCAGTGAAACTCTACATAATCGCAGTTTAACTTTGACTCAGAATTACTGCCCTCTCTCCATTTAGTTTCAGGTAAAGACCCTGGCTTTTTGAGAGAAAAAGCTTTGTTCTCAGCCGCGGGACTTCCAATCTTGACACTTCAGATAAGTCAGTATTTAGTACATGGGGGGGGGGGGGTTTGAGGTGAAGAAAGGGATGGGGACAGGGAGGGGGGATGATGTAATTATATCTTAATCTAAGAATTCAATGGAAAAGTCAGGATTGGGATTTGGATTCCACTTGGAGAGACACGGCCGGAATGAACCAGAACTGCCTCCAGCCCTTTCCATGAGCTTGTCACGTGGTCATGTGGTGGCTGTGTTCTCAGACCCAGAACCTCTTCCAGCTGGTGACTGGCGGGGATTGGGGGCATCAGAGCTGGGGGGGGGGGACAAAGTATTTATTCCCCTGGAATCTCTCTGCAAGAAGCAAGCATCTTGCTTTCCTTGGACCTCTAGGAGGAGGCTTCCAGCTGTAGCTGTTTAGTAAAGGTGGAACCTCCTTGCTCTGTGTTCCTGATAACATCCCTCCCTTGCCTGCAGACAATGCAGAAATCGGGGCACCCTTAGGGAGCTGATTCCCACAGAGCCCATCACTGTGCTGGAAGACTCCTCTGGACGCCTGCTAGCACAAGATAAAGCTTGCCTGGGGGTGGGGGTGGGGTCACAAGGATCAAAGGAAACCAAATACCAGTGACCTAAATCCTAGCCTTCCAAGACTCCCTTCCTGCCCCCTCACACATGCCTAAATTTCCTTTTTCTCTTCCGATTTTACTGTTTTGCTAAGGGACTGGAAACAAGAGTAATTAACGGACAGCTAAAGCGCAAGAGGTCCAGAGGTCCAGAGGTCCAGAGCCGCTGAGATAACTGTGGTGAGTGAGCGAAATGCCATCTGAGTTAGTGTCGCCCTACTAAACAGCTTTTTTGGGGGGGGTCTTGTCCCACAATCGTAGAAAAGTGACAGTGTTCAGAATGTTCCTGTCCTTCTTCGGCCAGGGCACAGCCTGCTGCGGCTCGTGAGACCTGGAGTGAGTGTCTGGATTGGTCATAAAGATCACTGCACGGGGACGGAGGAGTGGGCTTGTCCGGGGGGCTCAGCCTAGATGCTACCCCTGCATCCCGGCCCAGAGCTGCTGGGCCACCCAGCCTGTGGTTCTCAGTGTGCCGACCCCATGACCCCACGTAGACCAACTCCCCTCTATCTATTCTTCTTCCTATTTGTTGTGATCAAACACCTGACAAGAAGCAACTTCAGGGAGAAGGGGTTTATTTTGGCTTATAGTCTGAGGGCAGGCAGTTCGTTGTAGAGGGGGCAGGCATGGCTGCACTGGAGTCAGGAAGTTGAGAGTAGACAGGGAGTTTGTGAGGTGATACACCCGGACGACCCGCCCTTAGCACCTCACTTCCTTTATGCAATGCCCCGCCCCCGGAAGTACTTCTCTCCTTCAGAAACTACACTTTTGCCCGACCTTGGGGAGAAGTTAAGAATATGCTCTGAGGTCACTTAAAACTATGTCCTCAACCTGGTTCCCTACCGTGTGCTCAGCTCATTTAAATGTAACCTGTCCTTAACAAAACCAAGTAAACAATTTTACTATGCCTCTGACTCCTGCTCTAATTCAATATTACAAGCTTTGGCCTTAAACTATGTTACCTGTCTCCTCCTTGTGACCCTTTCATGTCCCTGACTCAGAACAGTGTGTGTGTGTGTGTGTGTGTGTGAGAGAGAGAGAGAGAGAGAGACAGAGAGAGAGAGAGACAGAGAGACAGAGAGACAGAGAGAGAGAGAGACAGAGAGACAGAGAGAGGAGAGAGGCAGAGGGAGGAGATAGATATTAAATATAATTTTTTATAAGAAATGAAGTCGAGAGCAACCATCATGAACTTGGAAACGTGGGGTTGGCTTGATAACTTCTGTTTCCAGTTTTAAGTGATGTTCTGGGTCAGGAAAGTGATGACTTCCCTTACAGAATTCTGGAAAAAGATTCTCTAACATTGAGGTAGCATTTCTCTCCCCACAGCCTGTTTTAAGGCTCTGTTCCATAAACAGAGAGGATGCCCCTTTACAAGGGAGATCATGAGAGGAGTGGACAGAACAAGTGTGGCGTGCTCTTGGTTTAAATGGCACGAGATGACATTTCTGTTCTTTAAAGTGTCACTGCCACAGAGATATACCCCTAAGTTTCCACAGCCTTCTAGGCCATCAGCACCAGATGGGGACCAAATATCCGCACCTGTTCAAACCACAACAGCCCCCGAACCTGAGAGCTTGATGCGTCTCTTACATTTCTGCTAGACTCAAGTCCCTCGATGCTCTCTCCTGGGTGTGTTCTGAGTGCTGCTCGGGAGGGCCAGCCCTTGGGGAGGTGTTTATTAAGTTTTCTTTCTTTCTTCTTTTTGTTAGATATATTCTTCATTTACATTTCAAATGTTGTCCCCTTTCTTGGTTCCCCTCCCCCCAAAGTCTCATAACTCATCTCCCCTCCCCCTGTTCCCCAATCAACCCCCTCCTGCTTCCTTGTCCCAGCATTCCCCCACACTGCAACATCGAGCCTTTCCGGGACCAAGGGCCTCTCCTCCCTTTGATGTCTAACAAGGCCATCCTTTACTGCCTATGCTTCTGGAGCCATGGGTAACATCATACGCACTCTCTGGTTGATGGTTTTGTCCCTGGGAGCTCTGGGAGTACTGGGTGGCTCATATTGTTGTTCCTCCTATGGTGCTGCAAACCCCTTCAGCTCCTTGGGTCCTTTCTTTAGCTCCTCCATTGGGGACCCTGTGCTCAGTTCAATGGCTGGCTGAGAGTGTCCACCTATGTATTTGTCATGTACTGGCAGAGCCTCCCAGGTGACAGCTATATCCGACTCCGGTCAGCAAACACTTGTGGGCATCAATAATAGTGTCTGGGTTTTGTAACTGTATATGGGATGGATCACCAGTTAAAGGAAGAAGAGAGGGGTGGACTCAGGCCTGGCCTCCACAGCCTAGGTGACACTGGGGTCACTAGGGAAGACAAGATCAAGAGAGTGAGGACAGGAGAGTCCTCCAAAGGGAGTCAAGTGGTCTCTCAGGAGCTTCGAGGGATCCTGTACACATTGTCCTCCCAATGACCCCAGAGGCACCTGTACATTTTACTTAAAGGTTTAACAGTAAGCTGTGATTCTATTAGGTTGTCCCCGTGTGTTAGCCATGATACACATTCCCTCAGTTCTCTCTGGAAATGTACAGAGGTGTATCACGGTGTCCGTCGCTCACTGTGTGGTGCTGTCAGTCAGAATCCATCTTGGGGAGGTTCTATTTCTGAGGGTGGTGGCACGTGTTCACGTAAGTCACCACATGGTGACTTATTGTCATGGAGACACTCCAGCTCTTCCCCAAATCGAGACTCCTTACAAGAGTGCATGGCTGTAAATACTGGGAAGACATTCCAGCTGGAGTGGACGGAGCCTTAAAATGCATTGGATTGATTCCTCTCTCCTCTTGATGCATGCTTATTAGTTCCCATTTCCACTGAAGGCGGGAAGATGGGCTAAGTGGCCAGAGGTGATCCTTGACCATCCCTGCCAGGTACAGGGCCATTTAGCCTGAATACTGAGTAATACCTCCAAACATTTTACAGGTCTTTATTACAAGCCAAGAACAAACAGAAATGGTCAAGGCAGGCATGGTCATATCATGACACGATTCACCGTTTGATCTGGGTTAAAGTCATTGGGTACCATGAGTCAATATGTGCTCAGACACCTAGGTCTCAAGGGCGCCAGCTGCAGCAGCAAGTAAGTCCCCTGGCTTAGAAGTGGTTGGTTACACTTAGCTTTCTTGCTGTCCCCTGGGGGCTGTGGACAGGCTGACGAACCCGCAGGTATGCATGGCCAGGTGGGCTCCTGTGCGTTCTTCTCTGGGTAAGTTTAAGATGGGGATGAAGAGTCAGGGTACCATTCCTGCCCAAAGTGGCCGTTGAAACACGGGGGGAGCAAGTGGAATCTGGGTCTCTTTAATTCTGAAAAACATGTGTATCTTGTCTTAGTCAGGCACATGCCTTTAATCCCAGGGAGGCTAAAGACAGGTGGATCTCTGAGTTTGTTAGTCTGGTCCACAGGGGGAGTTCCTGGGCAGTCCAGCTAGGGCTACACAGAGAAACCCTGTCGAAAAACAAGACATGATGATGATGATGATGATGATGATGATGATAATGGAGGTGGTGGTGGTGGTAGTGCTGGTGATGAAGGTGGTGATGATGATGGTGGTGATGACGATGATGATGATGATAAAAGCATATCTTATATGAGCTCAATCCTGGGAACCTACCTACTAACAGTGGAAGAAATGAGAGCCTGGGATAGCCCTCATGTCCTCTTACTTTTGTTATTCCTCTGTAGAGACCAGCAGATCATAATGAGCCAGTGGCTTGTAACCTGTGCAGCATGACTCTACTGATGTGTGTCAGATATTTTACTCCAGAACCATCCAAAATGTAAGACTTCCAAGACCTTCTCTTGGAGAGAGGAGTCAGCTCCGAAGGTTGAACCCTTTCCATTGCTGGGGTCACGTGCCTTGGGAAGGACTCTTGTCCTCTTGACCAGGGCTGGGCATTACCTGACATGCCACAGCAAAGCTGTCTCTTAGCATCAGCCCAAAGGAAATGGAGGCTCAAGGCAGTGCGGGGTGGTTAAGACGAGTCCTAACTCCCTTTGCCCAGCAGTCGAGGCTCTGCTCTGGCAAAGTGTATTAGGTTGCTTGATTCCACATTACTCAAGCGGTCTAGAATCCACGAGTCTGTGATTCTTTCCAGACAGAGAATTATGATCTCAACAGATCATACCATCCCTGGGAGTGGCCACCCAGGCGAGAAGGAGGAGTCCCACAGGGACACATATGGCCCCTCCCTTTGGCTGTCAGTCTACGGAGACAACACAACGGAGCCCAAGAAACAATCTCATGGAGCCCAAGAAACAATCTCATAGGCTGAGGTCCTGCTGCCAGCCAGAGGGGCTAGCTGTGGCTCAGACTCCATGTGGTTCTGACAACATGTCGGATCACCTTGTAAGAGAGATTGCAGCTGAGCTGGGTGGGGGTCCTATATGGACAAGGATTGGGAATAATACCACTTGGCCCCCCCTCCCCCGTTCAAACCCAGATCTCATGTCAGCACTGGAACATAGGCTAAGGGATGTCACCAAAACTCTCCATCCATCTTTCCATTGTGTCTGCATTGAATGAATATCCATTTTCAATATCTCATTATTAATTTGCCTCTTTCACTTCCAGTGAGACCGGGGTGGGGTGGGGTAGGGTGGAGTGGGGGGGACTGAGGGGGTGGGGAGGGTGGGCTGAGCCTGACTCTTAGGACTTGGAAAGGTGGCTGGCACTGTTGAAGTGCCGGCCACTGCCTTCCAGGTTCTCTGTGGCTTTTAGACATGGCGTGGATTGTCCAACCCGGGGCTTGCAGTCCTTTATTACTTTATTTATTCAAGATGTAAAATATAAATGTGAAGTAATGAAAATGGAGCTTAAAAGGAAAGTAATTTTCTGAGGATGATGCCAACGGTAGCTATTAGTGGTTCGTAACTATGGATATGTACGGGCAAGAAATGGAACTTGCGTTTAGTGCGGAGCGAGGGGCCCCGGAAGGGGCCACGCCACAGGGCACTGCCAGAGGGTCTGTGCTCATGTGCTGTCCGAGAGGCCATGGAATGGGGTGAGGGGGTGGCTCCATTCTGAGATGATGTTATTATAAAAGGGGCTTTTTAATAACAGCCCGACAAGGAGAGGGAAAGGCTCATTTTTCTTCCTAGTGAGAAATAAAATCAGAAATGTAAAAATTAGGCCATAGGATAATGACCGCCATTCTGTAAGATGAATTACTTCACCAAATTATGGCACATCCTCATTATGGACCGCTATTAATCACAGCCTCAGAGAGATGTAAACTTGTGTGCGATATTATCAAGGGCGGAAGAGGGGGGTTAAAACCTGTAGAGTGCAAAGTCCATCCTATGAACAGTAGTGTGTGTGTGTGTGTGTGTGTGTGTGTATGTGTGTACGTAAAATGTCCAGCATGCTCTTAAAGCAATGTCAGAAGCCTAACTCCAGCTATGGGGGTAGGTCGATAGATGTCTATTTTGCTTTTCATTTCTCTACACTTTTGGACACTGATGAGCACAGTCGCCTTCGTAATAGCAAAGCCTCCCGTGCTTTCCTTTTGATGAAGGTGTGATGGCTGGATCCTTCAGCTGGTTCTCAGGCCCAGAATGGCCCAGGGCAGCTGGCCACGGGTGGGTGAGCTTCAGGTCAATGACCCTGGTGGGGGGAGGGCAGTGGGAATGCTGAGTTGAGTGCGAATGTCTGCTGGATACATTTTGTAACTATGTAGCGTTGCCTGAAATCAAACATGGATGATAAAGACAGATCCAGGTGTGCGGTGTGCAGTAAAAGTTCTTTCCATTGCTTCATGAAATGAAATGTTAGGGGCTGGGGATGTGACTCAACTGGTAGAGTGCTTGGCTAGTATGGGGAAAGCCTTCTATAGGTTTGATCCCCAGCAATGGAGCAACTGAGTGTTGTGGAATATGCCTGTAATCCCAGGATTTGGTGGAAGAGGGGAATAGAATCAGAAGTTTGAGGTCATTTTTTGGCTGTATAGTAAGTTCTAGACTAACCTGGGATACATAGGACTTTGTGTCAAAATGAATGCATGCATGCATGCATGAAAAATAAACAAATACAATGCTAGAAAATGGCGAGAGGAATCTTACCAGATAGGGACAGCCTTTCCTTGTTTACGTTTGACCCCGAGAATCAGGTGCTGTGCACACGCAAGTCCCATAGATGCAGGGCGGAGGAAGCCCGTCTTACAAATACTGGGGGTTGGGAGGATTCTTTAGTTGTGTGAGCATTTTGGACAGACGATTTGAGAGTGTTTGGTTTTGAAGTGTCCTCCTCTGTGCCAGCATACAGTAGCCATATGGCTCTCAGAGTGGGATCTTCAAGTTTAAATTACGAAATGGCACACACATATGTAGTGAGCTGACAGAACAGCACAGAGATAAACGTCGTAGGTGGGGAGGGACCCAGTCCTGGCATGGCCCTTTCCAAGGGCACCGATGAATGGCTTTTGCCCTCCAGAGAGAGTGCACAACAGGCTCAAAGTGGATCTTTTTAAGCTACCAGAAGATGCGATGGAGTCACATGTGTCTGTCCCTGTAACAACGAGAGCAAGCCCTGAATATGATGCTTTGCAATACATGGCCACTTACAGAAGACACATTTAGAGCACTGGTTATGGGCGTGGGCGAATCTATAAAGTGCTTGCCAATAATAAGTTCAATCACTGAACATACACACACACACACACACACACAAAGCCACTGTGCTTTTAATCCCAGGACTGTGGGAGCCAGAGACAGACAGAGGTTTGGTGCTTGCTGGCCGGCTAGCCTTGTCTTAGCAGGGAGACGCAAAGTCAAGGAGAGCTATTTCAAAACAGCAAGGTAGAGAGCATCCAGCAAAGGGGCCCAGTACTGTTCCGTGATTTCAGTATGCATGCATCTACATGCATGTATACATGAACACATACACACTTGCACCTATCAATTCAAACCCCCATTTGAAACCACATGAAGCCAGCCTAGTTCTTTGCAGTCTGGTTACCACGATGCCCCACTTCCGGTACCAGGTATGGCGACAGGAGCCTTCTGCAGATGTCTCCCTTTCCTTCACTACTAAGATTTTCCCAGCAGCCTCTGATCGATAGAACTGCTAGGTGTCTATAAGAATCTAAGTAGCAGATCCATTCTCATAAAGTTTACCATGTCCTGCCTCTCTGCTGAGAAGCAGAACTGGGGAAAAAAAAAACTATTTTGTGAGCATTTTCCACGGGGAGATTAAATTCTGTCTTATGTGTGTTACAAATAAGAGAGCTAAGCTGGGTATCCATGACCTTTTCTCTTTCCCGAGCCAGGATGGAAAAGATCTTAGGTGCAGGCTCTGGGCCTGCTGTGGCCCTGCTGAGTCTGAGGCTTGGCACATCAGTGTCTGCTGCCCTTGGAGGGAAGGATGGCGAAGATGCTGACACCTGGCATACGCAGATAAGCAGCGTGGGGCAGCCAGACGGGACGGATGGCGTTGAGTTGGGGGTGGTGGGAGTGGGCCTCAGCTGGTGGCTTTGTTCCGGAAGAGGCAGCAGCTGTGTCCTCTTCCGGTCTGTGTGTGGGAGCCTCAGTTAGTGAGGCTGTAAATTAAGCCCTGACTTCACCTACCACACTCTGGTCATTTCTCAGTCTGGGTAAGAGAAGTCACACTGCGAGTGAGTAGCTGTGCTCGGTGTTCTGTGAAGATTAGGGTTCTCCTAGATCAAGTGCGGCTGCTCGAGCCCTCCAGCCGGCGCTGCCAGCTCCCAGCTGCCTGGCTCCTGGCTCCCGATGGTGGGCCATACGGAGCATTATGAGGAAGCAGATGGGGGCACTGCCCAGAAGGTGGGGAAAAGAAATCAGCGGAGAGGATCCGGTGCTGATGGGGAGGGGAAGGAACAGGCACCACTGGCAGCGGTCTCAAGCACAGAGAGACTGTTTAATCCTCAGAAGGGATCTGATGGTTCCTGAAACAAACAATGCGACTTAGCGCCCACTTAGGATGGCAGGCAGGGAGGGATGTGATGGGGAGAGGATGTTTACCCGTCCTGACGCTGTTTCTGTCCGGACACAGGCCCGTGCTGCCTCCCTCTACCTTACTTTATCGTGCAGCTCGACTGATGCCGAAGCAATGATGCAAACTAGGTGGCTTTTCCAGGACACCTGTAAGTTCTGGTCTCATTGTGAGGCAAGATTTATCTGCTCTGATGAGACCCCTCCTTCAGAGAATCTGGGTACCATGGTGACAACAGAGATGAGTAGACTGACAGGGTGGCTCACACACTTCTTTATTCCACACCTGCTTAAGAGGCCTCAACTATGCCTCTTTCCGATTTTAGCAGGAGACTGAATTGGGAGTAGACAGACAGACAGACAGACAGACAGCTCTCCCCTGGCCTCCCAGGTACCCTCGGATACCTCAGGAACTGAGTGGAATCCTGGCTGTTTGACTCTTTTTATTGATTTTTATTTATTTTACGTGTATGGATCTTTGGCCTGCAGGCATGTCTGGGTACCACACGAGTGCCCGGTGCCTGTGGAGGCCACAGGAGGGTGTCAGATGCCCAGAACTGGAGTCACGTGTGGTGGTTGTGAGTTGCCCTGCAGACGCTGGAAATTGACCCCGGGTCCTCTGGAAGAGCAGTCAGCTCTCCAGACCCACAGAGCCATCTCTCTAGCCCCAGGTGTGACTTGTTTGGGAGCTGCAGGAGCCTTTCCTAATCCTTACACATCACCAATGGGAAAGGAGCACGTATGTGAGGTCAGTAGTACCTTTCTGATTTCTTTATGGAAATTATTGAGATTCTGGAGGGCAGCCTCTGCAGTTATACAGTATGGAAGTTATATAGATGGTATATATACCATCACTTATCAACTCCCTATTCGACTACTGAGCTTCCGCCTTGTCTGCCTTTTTGTCAAGTGATTTAAGCTTGACCTATGCATACGTAATGAGGCAGAAAGTGACACGTCCCGGACATCTGACTGAGGCAGCTCTACATCCTTTGCCTGATGGCTGTTATCTCAAACCTGAGGTGGTCAGCGTTCTGTCACGTCAGGTGGCAGAACTCGATGGGTGGTCCCAGCCCTCCAGGCTCTTCCTAGATTGCCCAGGCCGATGCACGATGCACAGGGTCTGTCTGTCTGTCTGGTCCCTGACAGCCACCTGCAGCTTCTGCTGCAAATTACCACTGCGGAGTGTTCACCTTTCTCTTCTGGGACCAGAGTTCTGAATGCTGAAACCTCATTTAGGAGCCTAGCGATATAAAATGCATATCAACTTCCAGCCTTTTGGCTGAGACTTTTTTTTTCTTTTAAGAAGCAGAAAAAGGCAGGTGATTCGAGCCTTCTGTTCAGCCGCTTTCTTGGTATTTCATAGCCACTTTACAGTGTGCAGATGAGCTTGATTTTTTTTTTTTTTAAATTTCTTCCTGGTTTCCCTTTTTCTGCGTAATTTTTTAATGGAAAGAGTCGTTCTTTTCACCTGATGAAGCTCAAGACGAAACAGGCATAAAAGGGAAATTACCCTTCCCCTCCCCCAGTGAGGCCCATGTCTGCAGAGCAGGACAGAGGGCAGCCTGGGGAGGCCTTCAGTGGGCAGCGTGGTGCGCACACGTGGGAAATGAGTGGACCTCTTTTTAAATATCCTCACCGTTCACAGGAAGCTAGGCCTGTCACGAAAAGGTGCTGATGTGAAGATTTCACGTCCTTCATTCTAATGTGGATGGTAGCTTCTCTGAGACAGTGACCTCGGAGTCCGTCACTCCGTGGGGCGGGACCGTGGCCATCCATTCCCATCTCAGCTGTGTCTTATGACCTAAGGTTAAGGAAGGCCTTGGCTTTCTAAAACTATGGAGCAAGAAGGGGAACAAAAGCCGGAAGAGAATGTGGGTGAACTGAACACCTGAAGAGAGGGTGGGGGGAGGGGGAGGGGGAGGGGGAAGGGGAGGATGCCACCAGCAAAGCCTGACTGGTCCTTACAGCTGTCACTCATGTGGGTAGATCTTGTTTATATTCTTAAACCCCTGTTATGGATATGAAGAATCTTTAAACAGATATATTTATTGAATATGAATTTGAATTTATTGAAAAACAGATGATTTATTGATTATGAATTGAATATATTTCTCTCTCTGACTCTGTCCCTTTGTCTGTCTGTCTATCTCTCTGTGTCTGTCTGACTTACTCTGTCTCTTTCTCTGTATCTGTTTGATTCCTTCTGCCTCTCTCTGTTGTCTGTCTGTCTCTGTGTCTGTCTGACTCTGTCTCTCTCTGTGGAACTGTCTGTCTGATTCCCCCTGCCTCTCTCTGTGTCTGTCTGCCCGTCTGTCTGTCTGTCTGTCTCTGTGTGGTGCATGTGTGATGTGGGCCATGGCATGTATGGGGAAGGCCAGAAGATAACCTGGAGGGATGGGTTCTTTCTTCTATCATGTGGTTCTGTCTGGGGCTCGAACTGAGCTTGCTTGGTTTGGCTGCAAGCACCTTGTACTCACTGAGCCACATCACCAGCCCTGGATGTGGAGGACAGAAATATAGAGCTCGTGGGTGTTATCAGGATCACTTAGGCAGAAAACTACTCAGTGAAGACCCAGATCCAAGCTAGAAAGACTTCATCACGACCACTACTACAGGCAGCGAGGATGCATTCATTCAGTACTCTGTCCTGAACCATTCTAGATGAATTCAGATCCCCAAACTACAGGCTGGCTGGCTCTCCTGCTCTCTGAAGCTAACCCCGAGGATATTCAGCGATACATCCTCAATTCTTCTACTTGTGGAATCTTCTGGAAATGCCGCTTCCCTCAGGTGTAATTCCCTCATCTTTTGCTCTAGTGCCTCCCAGAGTCTAGCCCCGCCATACACCTTCACCTCAGAGCAGCTGGAGCAGGGGCTCTCCTAGTGTCTCCTCTGTGCTGGCGCTCCTGTGGCTCCAGCATACCCTCAGTGAGAACCTCTGCCAGCCTCTGCTCTGTGCTCCTGTCCCTTGTCATCTCCGTTACCCACTCAGCCATGGCCGGGGCTTGACCCTACCATTCCTTCGCTAGGAACTCTGCAGGTGCACTGACAAGTCCTGACCTTGACCAGCTGTGCTCCAGCTGTGCCCCAGCTGTGCCCCAGCTGCGCTCCAGATGCTCTTGCACGCACTCACAGGTTTCCTGCTGGGAACCCTCCCTTCTTCCCCTCAGTGTTCTCCTCCACCGAGATCACATGGTGGTACTCAGGGGACCAGAAGAACTCCTTCATGTGTCTTCAGGGCACGGCCACCCTGCGGTCACTTCCACAGGAGAACAGTGGGACTGAGTGACTTCAGCTGACCTATGGCCCAACAAAGTCTGAGACAGCCACTTCAAACCTTTCACGACCCGGTCTGCTGACCTCAGTCTATCATCACCCCCACCTGACTCACTTACTGTGGCTGTTCCTCCGGTGTGAACACCAGAGGGCAGCGGTGTCTGGTTCTCTTGATCCCCAAAGCATTTCAACTGTGTTCTAGAACCGGTCCTTGTGCACAAGATAGTACCCTGTAAGGAATCCATAGCGGAAGATGCTGGAGAACTTTCTAAAGTCATGGTGGCTAGCCATCAGCGGCTGTCCTTCTAGGCAGCCTGACATACAAACGCAGAGAACTCCTCTCCACCGGGTTCACCGCTGCCTGCTCTCTCGGCTAAAGATGAGCTTTCTACGTTAGCCCGTCGTCGTGACGACAAAGGTCACGTGCTCCCTGAGTCTAATGGACTGGAGCAGGAAGGAAGGTGGCCTGCTTCCTTCCTCTCTCTCGTTATCCCTCTGAGAGCAGCTGCATCCGTGATCTGGCCGAGGCTACGAGCGAGGTTTTTAGTGCTGTGTATATTCTGACGGGGCTACGCTGTTACGTTGGCAGGCAGCAACTCCTCCTGCAGGGGCGCAGCATCCTTTTAAGGTCTTGCCTGTCTATATGTGCAACATGTGCTGGACATGTAGGGGAGGCAGATGGGATGTTTGACATTGGAAGCCACATCTGGCCACATCTGTAGAAGAAGCAGAGAGGAAAGGAGGGAGAGATAGAGGTAGAGGGTAGAGGGTAGAGGGTAGAGGTAGAGGTAGAGGTAGAGAGATCTGAGAAGAAACTCTAGAGAGAGATGAGTCAGGGAGGAGTGGGGAGAAGTTTGCTCACTCAACCTGAGGAGCCAGCAACTCCGCCTCCTCTCCTGACCCTTGGATGGATTTAGCTGGCGGGTGTACAGTTTTGATGGCAACCAGGTCTTGCTTGTTTGCCTATGAAAACCATCTGGTGGCTTCATGACCACGTGTCCCCGATTCAATCCGTGACTCAAAGACCATGAATTTACCTTCTCATGCTATGCTGAGGGTAGGATTTGTCCACAGGAAGAGGAAGAGAAAAAGAAGCCAAGAAGCCATGTTGTTCCCAGGAGCTGTGCTGGGGGTTCCTCAGGCACAGGAAAGCTGCAGTCACTGACCTTTGCAACTTCCACGTATTGGAGACGTTGTCTGTCAATCAACTGTTCCAACCACCTCTGGGTTTTAACAAGCAGACTCACTGGATGAAAGTGTGTGTTGTGTTTTGTAAACTGGCAGTGTAATGGGGCAGGAGGGAGCACCTCAGAGGCAGCCAAGATGCTCCCCCGAGGAATCACCACCAGGCAACAGGCTTCGTACAAAAAGGAAGTTTACTTGGGGAATGAAAGGGAACCTGGAAAAAAGGAGAGGCAGAGAAAGGAGGGGGACAGAGAGGGACAGAAAGAGAGAGGAGAGGGAGGAATGAGAGGAAGAGGCTAGCCAGAGACACGTGGGGAAGAGAGAGCAAGGGAATAGGAGATGGAGATGGAGGGAGAGAGAGAAAGAGAGAGAAAGAGAGAGTGCAAGAGAGAGAGTGCAAGAGAGGGGGGAGGCAAAGAGAGGGAGGGGGAGGAAGAGGGGAAGGGGAGGGAGAGGGTGGAAGGAGAGGGAGAGGGGGAGGGAGAGGGAGTGAGCAGGAGAGGGGGGAGGGAGAGGGAGAAGGGGGAGGGAGAGAGAAGAAGGGGGAGGAAGAGGGAGGGAGAGGGAGAAGGGGGAGGAAGGGGGAGAGGGAGAGGGAGAGGAAGTTGTGTAGGTGAGTTGTCCTTACATACCAAGTTGTCTTGCACCTGGCAGGCAGCTATGCACAGGGTTCTGAGCGAAGCTTGGCCAAGGACAGGGAGAACTCGGCCTTTCTACCCTCAGTCTAGTTGCTGGGTTTGCCCCTGACTCACATCAGTGACCCATCAGGGGCCTCCGAAACCCTTGGGCTTGTAGCCACCTCTCACATGGGATCCGGTCACCCTCATGGGCACCTGGCAGGGTGTAGAAAGACACCTGCAGTGCTACTGCGTCTAGGCAGCCTCTGCCAATCTGTTTAATCAAAGTAGAGAAGAAAAACAGGTGACTGAAGCCAAAATTATCACTTGGCACCAGCACCGAAGAGCAGAAGAGCCACTTGTTAGAAACCCCGATTTCTGACAGGAATTTCCGATTTACCTCTAGTCACCTGTCTGCCTCTGTGTGGTTCTATCTTTTCAACTCTAGCGTTACCTCTTTCCGCTCTGAAACAGAAGCATCTGACTTTATTTTGGGCGGTCCAACACAGCCAACTGAGAACGGTTGCTTCCCCCCCCCCCCGCCCCCTTTTCCTACAGAGATGCATTTCTCTGATCTACCTGTAGATGTCACTGTTTATTTGTGGCAAATCATTCCCCTGGAGCTCAGGCAATTACCTCTGCTAAAATAACAAGCGTGTTTTCTGGAAATAAAATAACCAGCAAGTACTGAGAGAGAGAGAGAGAGAG
The DNA here is from genome assembly GCF_947179515.1 of Apodemus sylvaticus. NCBI lineage: Eukaryota > Metazoa > Chordata > Mammalia > Rodentia > Muridae > Apodemus > Apodemus sylvaticus. The sequence continues at coordinate 42,215,986 of NC_067494.1, forward strand.
GCATTTTTTTCTCGCAGGTGCCTCCAAATCAAAGCTGAGGCGCGAACAACAATTCTCTCTTTCTCGAGGCCTCCCACACAGTGTTTGCTTCCAGAACTTTAACACCACAGTGAGAGCCAGCTCCTCCTGTCCTGGCTGTTCCTCAGCCCTAACTAACTGCCCGACCCCATCAGCATTTCCTACTTGTTTCAGCTTGTGAAGGACGCTGGCATTCTGAGAGACAGGAAGTAGAGTTATACTGTATTTCAATGTAAATAAAAAAAAAATAAAATTTTGCTGCCTAGTGCTGCCTACAGAGAAACAGGACACATATGCTATGGATATTGAAGTGGGATGTTTGAGTAAGTCTCTAATAATAAAGGAATGTAAGCACAGCATTTATACCACAGACGCAGGCTTGCATATATATTCACACAGCGACTCATGCGTGATAGTGGTTGTTAGTGATGATATTTAGATAACCAAATAAATTGGACTCGTTTATGGAGAATAATGTGTTAGACAGTCTATCCTTATCCATGCATGATCTCACTTGGGTAAAGGGTTGAAATGGAATGATACCATATGGAGTGATAACCTTTTCTTCCCTCATCCATAAACTGTCTGATGGAAAAGCCGAGGAGAGACCATGGAAACCTCAGCTGCTGCTGAGGGTGACCCAGGAGACCTCCACAGGTTGTTGTCATCACCCTTGGTGGCCTCCTGGAACTCGAAGGGAAGAGCTTGGTGCTGACAATGCTACGCACGCTGGATACAGAACTCAGTGGGTCTGAGCTGGCTCTGACCTGGAACACCCCAACCTCGGGGAGGCTGGCTCTCATAGTACCGCAAGTTGCAAGTTGCCAAGGAAGAGGAACAGCAAGCAGTCCTACCCTGAGGTAAAGTCTAAGAAGCACAGCACAGCACAGCAATGACTGACAGGGCACTTGATACCTGACGGTGTCATGGCGGCACGTATATTACAGGGGTAAAACCAACGCTATCTCAATAGACTAAGGGCGGCTCAGTAGGCTCACTAAGACCTGCTCATGCCTGGAAAATCTAGCCAATTGCCCACGGCCAGAGAGGTGGCATGTTTGTTCTAAATTCTTACCATTATGCCTCTCATCAAACAAGCTTCTTTTTTGCAGAGAATGGGAACTACTACAGAGATTCACAACTGCTCAAAGAACAGAGGACAGGCAACTGTGGTGTGCCCAGTGCCCACTGGTGCATCTACAACCAACCACTACATTGAAGGCTTGGGAATATCTGTATAAAGGAGGAAGGAAAAAGGTAGGAGCCAGAGGATTTGGAGGGTCTTTTGTTTGTTTGTTGAGATAGCATCTTTCTTTCTTTCTTTCTTTCTTTCTTTCTTTCTTTCTTTCTTTCTTTCTTTCTTTCTTTCTTTCTTTCTTTCTTTCTTTCTTTCTTTCTTTCTTTCTTCCTTCCTTCCTTCCTTCCTTCCTTCCTTCCTTCCTTCCTTCCTTTCTTTCTTTCTTTCTTTCTTTCTTTCTTTCTTTCTTTCTTTCTTTCTTTCTTTCTTTAATGTATGTGAGCATACTGCAGCTGTCTTCAGACACACCATAAGAGGGCATTGAATCCTATTATAGATGGTCGTGAGGCACCATGTGATTGCTGGGACTTGAACTCAGGACCTCTGGAAGAGCAGTCAGTGCTCTTAGCCACTGAGCCATCTCTCCAGCCCAAGAGCATATTTTTAATATGATAATAAGCTACAAGGATGAAATGCCTAAACAAGGTCTGCATAATGAGCCCAGCAGCCAACATGCCAATGGGAATGGGGAAATTTCTCAAGGTCCCATCCTTAGATGTCAAACTATGTTGGTTGATGGCTACAGAGGAAGAGAGAATCAGTTTTCCTGAGGGAGTTGCCCCTGAGAGATTTTCCAGTTCCAAGTGGTCAGCCCCAAACCCTTGTACCTAAGAGTAACATTAGATGAAATTTGGAGGCCATTTATTCTTCTTATAACCCCATTTGCAGCTCAGTCTCATTTTAATTAAGAGATACACGGGCAACGTAAGGCCCTGAAATATTAGAAGTTGCCGCCCTCTGGGGATGTCATGGGCTGGGATGTCAGCATCTTTAATTTATGTCATTCTTGGTTTTGACAGCCTCATGCACTCAGAAGGATAAGAGAATTAATTGATCCCAAGTAGCATCTGAAGGGCTATCACACACTTGGTGCTGTTCTGAGAGATGGGAGGGTGTGAGAGAGTTGTCTTAGAATGTGGATGCAGGATCTGTCTCTCTTAAGAACAAAGTCACTTGACTTCCATCACTTCCTACACGTGGGCTTACAAAGATGGGAGATATCCAGACAGAGATTGCATATGTGTGCAATCATTGCACTGAAGAATGCTGTGGGAGAATCAAGCAGCAGGCCTTGCTGGCCCTCAGAGTTCACATGCCGTTTGCAGACTGGCCTGTGTTGTTGGCCAGCAGTTTATGACGGGCCTGTTGCATGCATCAAAAAGACCATTCATGTCAGGTAGTGTTTGAGAGCAAATTGACTCCTGTCAAGGTATCTGAAAGAAATTTCACCACAGGAGAAAAGGTTCTTGTTGTGGTTTGAATAGGAATGGCCCCCACATACATAGATAGACTCATGTGTTTGGATGCTTGGTTTTAGGGAGTGGCATTATTCGGAGGTGTGGCCTCGTGGTGGTAGGTGTGGCCTCGCTGGAGGAAGTGTATCACTGGGGGGGGGGGGGGGCGGGGCATTGAGGTCTCTTATGCTCAAGCTAGGCCTAGTGTGGCATTCACTTATTGCTGCCTGCAGATCCAGATGTAGAACTCTCAGCTCCTTCGCCAGCACCATGTCTGCCTGCATGCCACTGTGCTAGCAGCCATGGCGATAATGCACTAAACCTTTGAACTGTAAGCCAGCCCCAATGAAATGTTTTTCTTTATAAGAGTTGCCATGGTCATAGTGTCTCTTTACAGCAATGGAAATCCTATCTAAGACAGTTCTCTTGTGGGACCAGCCCCTGAGGGTCCCAGTAAGGAGTGGCACCTGTGGCAATGCTGAGGGTCCGCGGGAGGCTGTGTGTGTCGCTTTCTGCCACCTGTGTGCTGATGTTGCCACTAGAGCTGCTCATCCTCTCAGCCACAGAGTCCATCCCGATGTGACAAGGGGAATTTTATCTCTACTCTTATCCCATTCTTCATGAGGTACATTTCCTCATCAGACTCAACTCCTGACTAAAGACTTGCATTTCCTGTGTGGCATCCCATGTGGGTCCCCCAAGGTACCCAGAGTCGAGAGGATAAAGGAAATGTAAAATCACTGCCCTGGTGGTAGGCAGGGATGGGTGTCCCTGCCCTGCCACGAGCCCTTGAGCCCTTGGGCCCTGTGGGCTGCAGTTGCCTTTCTGGTGCCAGCCACCCAGGAGCAGGCAGCAGCCAGGAGGGTCACATAGCCCTCTAAGTCTCTAAGTGTGTGGGCTGTGCTATGTTTGTTTGGTGAGTTTTCCGTGTACTGAGAGTGTTTTTCCAGGACTGAAGGTCAATCTCTTCCTCACCTGTTGTTACAATGTTGCTAAAGAATCATCGAATCACACATATAATAATCCTCCCAGTGAAAAGCTCATTCACGATTATTTTCCCCTTTCATTTCCTGTTTGAATTCCGCCACCTGTGAAATCTCCATCCTCCTGCATAGGTGTGTGAATGCACACGTTTAAACCACAGTCCCTCCGGCAATTCACTCTGCGAGGGAGGCAAGCCAGCTTGTGGTTTGTACTGAGCCATGGCCAGGGGGTCTTGGATTCTCCCTGTCATTCACATACAGATCCTACATGGCCAAACGAACATTTATATCTCACAACCAGAAAGCTGGCAGCCTTTGAAGTGTAGCTGCTTCGAGAAGAGGGGTAGTTTTGCTCATAACTGAGAACTCACGTTGGGCTAGCGGGAAACCACATTTTCTTTAAGACAGCATCAGGTGGCAGCTTTGCAGCTTTGAGACCACCCTACCCGACAGTCCCCTTCCCTGTAAAGACAATGCTTCCATTACCAAAACCGAAGGTTAGACTCAGCAGGCACATTGTTTCTCCTGTACTTATAAACACGCCCTGTAAATACTTCTCAACTGTTTGGGTATGTATGGGGTGCAGAGTGATAGATACATTGTAATACTAACTGATACAATGACAAAGAAGACAGTCTATAAGGAGCTCCTGGGCAAGTAAGTAGGACATGATAGCAAATCGGTGTGATAAATACTACTGGGTGGGTGGGAGGCAGGCTGCTGGGTGCCCACAGGGATCAAAGAGGGGTCTGGTTACATTCCTGGAGGATGAGGACTGTTTGCACAGAACTCTATACATGCCAGCCTTTGCGGAATGCAGGGGTTGGGAGTGGCCTGGACACTGCATGGGTAGGGGATGCGCTGAGGGCGGAGGGCTTGTAGTGAAGGTTTCCCAGTAGGCAGCGATGGAAAGAGTTCTGATGGTATAATGGGGAAGATGGGTTGGAGCCAAGAAAAAGTATTAGGAGTCTGGCAGAGCTCAGGTGCAGAGGGGGAGGAGCTGAGATGTGGAGGGGAGGAGCTGAGATGTGGAGGGGAGGAGCTGAGATGTGGAGGGGAGGAGCTGAGATGTGGAGGGGAGGAGCTGAGATGTGGAGGGGGGAGTATGTCAGATGTGGTGGAGGGGAACCAAGGAGCAGTGGAAATGGCTGCTAGTCGACTTGGCAGGCCAGATACTCCCTTAAATCAGAGGCGTGGATGGCAAGTTTGTAGTGTCCCCTCCAGATGAGGCCACAGACCCACGACACAGCGTTGTGTGAACCAGTAACAAGACACCAGCAGAAATGGAACAGGATGTAGTGGAGTAGAGAGTCCTTGTAACCTGCCACCCAAGTCCTCAGATCCCTGGAAAGCATGGGGAGACTTTCTAAAGATGCCCAGTGGGCAGAGATATCCAGTGGGTAGAGATGCCCAGCAGGCAGAGATGTCAGTGGGTGGAGATGCCCAGCGGGCAGAGATGTCCAGTGGGCGAAGATGCCAGTGGGCGGAGATGCCCAGTGGGTGGAGATGCCCAGCCTGTGGAGATGCCCAGTGGGTGGAGATGTCTAGTGGGCGGAGATGCCCAGTGGGTGGAGATGCCCAGTGGGTGGAGATGTCCAGTGGGCGGAGATGCCCAGTGGGTGGAGATGCCCAGGGAACCCACTCCCAGAGCCCCACCTTCCACACATGCTGGACCTCAGCAGTATCTCACTGGGCTTCCTTCCCTAGCCTTTCCTGTAGAACTAGCCTGTGGACATCACAAAACCAATGGCTACCTTTGGCCCACCACGGTCTCACTAATGGGGTCAAATAATTCTCCCCGAGAACCTTAGAGGTGATGCCAAAATCCACCCCCGGGGGAAGCTTCTTTTAGGATGGAATCCGGAGCTCTCTTGTGAGGGCTGTGGTAGCTTCCTGCCCTAAGACGCACCGTGCACAGTGTGAAGCGGGACTGAGACCGGAGAAGCTTGTGGCTCCATCAAAATGCTCGGAGATTGGAAAGTGCACCATGGAAGCGGCATTAACTCAGTGTGTGTAATGTCACCTCTTCTCCCCTGTGATGATTCTCCATAAATGTACCCCTCTTGCAGGAGGCTAAGAACTGGCAGAGATAAGGGCTGAGGGGGTGCTGAACTGGCTTTGCCCTGTAACTCAGGCCCCTGACTAGGCAGCCTCAGTCAGTACACATGCAGGTCCATCATTAGCTGGAGAGAAAGAATGTTCCAACCCTTAAAGCAGCCCACTTTTCAAAAAAGGTAACTTTGACATTTCTGGGGACCACCAAATATTCACATTTTAAACTGGATCAAATTAACAGATAAAATTTTTATGTGGCTCATTTTATATTTAGTCTGAATTATTTAAGAAGGTAGTTAAAATCTGTTTTATTAAATTGCATCATGAAATTTTTATCCTGAGTTCAGTCCATGCTTGTATTTTCATATTATAAAGTGTTTAGTATTTTCCACCTCTTATGAATAAGAAGAGGTAAGGCTGGATATCAGCTGCTGAATCAGAATATTTCATGTTTCCTGTACCCACGTAGGGATTTCATTTTTCTTTAAAAATGCAGAGAAAGTTTGGTTGGGAATAGAGTTTGTCGTATTATCACACGGGGTCTGGTCTCCTACTTAATCCTTCACAGTAGACAAATACGAGACTGCATTCTAGGCACGCACAACATTTACTGAAGCCTACCCAGTCTCATAAATAAAACCCAATTTCAGCAACACTTCCTTGTTCCAAATTAAGTCCAAGGGCTGGTAGATTTAGTCTTGATTTGAAAACGTTGCAAGAACGGTTAAGGCAGCATTAGATTCTCCTCATTCTGATCCAGACTGAGTTTCATGATCCATTACGGGATATCTAGCTCCTGGTGATATTTACAATGTTCCTTGGCAATATGGACTAGCATATTTATTTATATTATAAATAAAGCTACTTGGTCTGGCCTTGTTGATTGGCGTACTTATGAAGTTTGGGAAACCTTTTACGGTTACCACAAGAAGACTGGCTCAGCCATTTCCACGTAGGTGAGACATAAACTGTATTTAGCGTACAGAATGGGATGTTTTATCATGAGATAGCCCATTGGTAAAGGTATGTTTAGATATTTATAAACCCTTGGAGTGTAATTAGATAGATTACATAGGTTTTTTGTTCATAAAAAAATTAGTTGCGGGCACTGTGTTGGCAATTAGAAACTAATGGGTAAAAGACTTTTTTTTAAAGTTTTGTTTCTAAACCTCTGTTCCTTAAGTTTTGGGAAAATGAAAATAATTTTTCATAATGGATTGCTCTGTGTTTTATGACACAAAATTAGACCAAGTACATTTATTATTATTATGATGATGATAATGTGTGTGTGTGTGTGGGTGGGTGGGTGGGTGGTGTGTGTGTGTGTGTGTATGTAGGTCAGAGGTCATCTTGAGGTGCAGGTTTTCTCTTCCCACTTGGGTCTTGGGTATTGGACTTAGGTTCGCAGGCTTGGTTCCATTTCCTGATTCATCTTGCTGACTTCATTTATTTTTTAATAGGAAAAAAAATAAGCTGGTATGTATTCTAGTGAATGCTAGAAGTTATCACTAGAAAGTAGCTTTGACAGAATGGGGTTCAAGACAGGGTTTCTCTGTGTAGTCATGGCTGTCCCGGAACTCACTCTGTAGACAAGGCTGGCCTTGAACTCAGAAATCTGCCTGCCTTTGCCTCCCAAGTGCTGGGACGAAAGGCATGCGCCATCACTGCCCTGCCCACTCTTCTGCTCTCTGTTCTGCTATAGCCCCAAGGGCTGGGATCGCATGCGCTGCTGCTTCCTTCTGCGCCAAGTAGCCTTGGATCGCTAATAATTTTCATGTTAATTAGGAAAACCATTAGCATTTAGAACCTTGCATCTTTCAAGAAATAAAAAAATTTTCTCTCTGTTTTTATAACTGAGTTACAGAAGAGGTAACTAGTCAAAGGTTTTTGAATATGAAAACATAGTATATCAGGGACCTTGGAAAACAGAATGGAATACAAGCCAGGAATGTTTGATAGTGTAGAAATTTGCTGTTGTCTGAGAAGAGCCTATTTGTGTGGCTTCTAGATTCCTATTGCCCTTAGATTCTACTTCATAGTTTAGAAGAATGCCATGTCGTGTCCTTTATTTTAAAGTCAACATTTATAATATTCCAGAAATCTCACTTTTTTTTCCCTCCCGGTTACAAATCCACAGAAAGCGAACGAGGCAGTGCACAGCTTTCATAATTGCGTGCGGAGGTGTATGAGGAACCGCGGAAGGCGGCTGCCCGCCATTCCTGTGGGAAGCACTCTGTGAGCTTGTTATCGGCCTTCGGGGGATTTCTCCAGTCTGCTATTTCAGCTCGGCAGTGCCATAAATCATAGGGAGAAAGATGACTTCCTGCTAGGCTCACTTCAATTGCTCTGCTGAACCCCTTTCCCTCTGCCATTGTCCCGAGCTAACAATACCTGCTGTGCAGGGTGTGGGAGGCTGCCTTGGCTTGCTTGGGTCTCGGAATTCACTCATTTTCTGTTTCTCCTTGGGATCCTTTCTTCTCATGCAGTGCCACCAAAGCTGCAGGAGCTGGGCCAGATTACACCTTCTCAAGGCTGGGGCGTGCTCTAACTCAGCATACAGTGGGGCGATCATGTGAGGACCTGTGCAGTCACCGAGCAGGATTTTAGCTTCCAGAATCTGGGTGCTCTCACCTGAGAAATGAGGATATATACACATACCGTATATGTATATGTATATGTATATGTATATGTATATGTATATGTATATGTATATGTATATGTATATGTATATATGTATATATGTATATATGTATATGTGTGTGTGTGTGTGTGTGTGTGTGTGTGTGTGTGTGTGTGTGGTATTTTTAAGGGTTGGGACTAGAAGAGGAGAGGAAAGCCCTTTGAAGAGAGGTATAGTTTTACATATGAAAATCTTCAGGTGCCCTTAAATTGCACCAAGCATACTCAGCCTTTTGAGCATGTGTGTACATGTGTGTATGGTGTGCACAGACGCTGCCTGCAGAGGAGAAAGGCAGGTGTCTTGCTCGAACACACTCTTACCTACTCTCTTGAGACAGAGTCTCTCAGTGAACCTGGGCTCGATTATTTGTTTTCCTGGCTAGGTTGGCAGCTCGTGATCCCTGGTGATGAGCCTGTCTCTAATCCACCCCAGTGCCACGGGCAGGTTCCCATGGCCATGCCTAGAGTTTAGCTGATTACTAGGGATCCAGACTCAGGTTCTGCAGGCTGTGGCAGTGAGCGCTCTTACCCATTGAGTCATCTCTCCACTTGCATTCAGCCGCCTTTCTTCCTGTTTCAGACCCATCTTTAAAAAAATAAACAAAATAAGACTACGAGGTTGGCAGGGTAAAGTGGCCCGGATAACTCAGCCCGAGAGTTTCGGAGGCATGGTGGAAGCAGATGGGAGAAGCCCAGCTTCTTGGCTGTAGTTTGTTGAAGGAAAAACAGAAACAACAACAACAAAAACCGCTAGCCTGGAGAGCGGTCTCTACGCTCCTGTGCTCCTGACAAAGAAAGGTAACCTTCGGCCAGTTGCATTTCTGTTCCACCCGTAACTAGGTTAATGTGACCTGACAGGTCCGGTAAGACAGCACGAGAAGAAATAACAAATGCACTTTGTGGGGCTGAATGTAATAAAGGTAACCTGGGTAGGCTATGAAGGTGGCATTTTGGTTTTTTTTTTCTTCCAGAAAAAAGAATTTCAGTATAAAAGATGTCACAAAATAACATTTTATGAGCAATCTTTGTGATATACATAAGTGGTTACATTCCCAGCTGCTCCTCTACAGACCTCCTGGAAGGGTTGTGCCCTACTTTTATCAAACCCTGTTTTTTTTTTTTTTTTTTTTTTTTTTACAAATTCTGCTGATGTGCAGCTCTTCCCCCCCTGCCCCGCCCCCACAAGGGTGAGAGGGAAGGCAGATGAAACCCTTTTGTCATTGTGGTTTAGTATATGTGCTGCCGAAGCGAGCACAGTCATTGTGGTTTAGAAAAGGAGCATGGGGCTCCTACTTCATGCTAAGGGCTTTACAAATATCAGGGTTGAAAAAAAAATAACTACTTTTTAAAATAACATTTGAACTCAAGGTATAGGCTTAGGCGTGTAATTCTCATTTTACAGCTGTGGGGGTGGAGCCACATAGATGTCCAAAGATGAGGTCAAGGTCATACCATGCTTTAGGTCTCGGTCAGGAGACACCCATCAGGATTTTGAGCATTCTTCTGTCTTTACTAGGAATGGTGTTTGGATTCGTATGGTCTGCTAAACATCTTTGCTTTCCCAATCAGGTCTCTTTATTTCTGGATTTCTTTTCAAGCAAACCCTGTATCCGTTTGACATTTCCCCGCAATTCCCTTTTCCTCTCCAAGTGTGCGATGCTCTCTGCGGCGCTGGTATATTCTGTCCCTCATCTAGGAGGGAGGGGAAGAAGCAGACTGTGGGGTTGGAAAGTGTCCCTCACACATGGATTCCATCCCCTGGGGTGGAATAGAGGGCGTCCTGTTGAGATGATGTCCTAGAAGCAGCTTGCCTTCTCTCCACAAAGATTCTTAAGAGACTGGGGAGGAACAGCCTTTCGGGGTTGCAGATATTCCTAGGGGAGGACTGAATTCCAGGTGACTGGAAGTTTTCTTTGCATTTATAAGATAAGAAACCATTGTGGCTTAGAAACAAAGGAGAGATGGGGGCGCTAAGGAAAGGAGGGCTCAGCAAGCCCTTGCTCTGACGCCACTCCTTCCTTTACTTGGGTCTTGTGAGCCTGGTTAGACACTATGCAGGCTTCTCCACATCTAAGGCCCTTCTGTATATGGAAGAACAATTGCCCATAGCTTGAGTTGGCCTCTCCTCCCTCTCCAGGTGCCTTCTACCCGAAGCCAACTTGGACACGCCCGTCAACCTCAAAGCTAAGGCTCATCATCCTTGGGCATGGTGACAGTGATAGTTTGGTGGCAGGGCTTGGGCTTGTCAGAATAACCATTGCCAACTCCATGTCTCCCTGCTAACGTTCACCCACACAGCACTGAGACCGCGTCTACACTGAATCAGTGAGATCTGGGCTGAATTCCCTTGATAACCAGGAAGGATTCCCTTGATTTCTTAAATTAATTTATTTATTATATGTAAGTACACTGTAGTGGTCTTCAGACACACTAGAAGAGGGAGTCACATCTCGTTATAGATGGTTGTGAGCCACCATGTGGTTGCTGGGAATTGAACTCAGGTCCTCTGGAAGAGCAGTCAGTGCTCTTAACCACTGAGCCATCTCATCAGCCGGATTCCCCTGATCTTTACATGGAGGAGGCTCTATGTGACCTCATAGAAATTGGTTCCATGTAAATATAATTCTGATCTTGTATATTACAGGGTCCCTTAAGTGATCGGTAAAGTAAATTAATACCTCAGACAAACTGTTAACTTAGTGTTTATTCACTTCAGTTAGGATAGGCTAGTATATCTGTAGAAATAAGCTTAATGTATCAGACAGTATATTCCGAAAGTAGCCATTAAGTGCATACTATAATCAGTATTCCTTCTCCCAAATAGGAATACTAGCCAGACGTGGGTGTGGGTGCAGATTTTTCAACTAGATTGGTGCACATTTGTTTATTCTTAGTTGGCATAATTATGGCCTGAGCCACAGGCGGTTCTTGCACGGTTCCTACTCTACACAAAGAGTTTGTTGGAAGTATGCTAGGTTGGACATGCTACAGAGTTGGGTAGGGGACAAGAACACCCCGCCTTACACACACACACACACACACACACACACACACACACACACACACATCCAGGAAGAGGGAGGCTTGGCTTGCAGGTGGAATGGGCAGTTTGTGTTTTCCCACGAGCTTGTCTGCATGTGGAACTGCACTGACATGTGCTTATGGTCTGTGGCACAGAAGCCACACTGTGTGTGTGGAAGGTTTTCCAACTGTCACTCCTACAGGAAGGGACAGTGAAGAACTGAGAGAAAACAGGCAACTTTCATTGCCAGGTCCAGCATGGCCTTGGTGGGGACAGAATGACAAGGTTTCTGCTCCTGGGACAGGGCCAGCCAGCGTGGGTCTCCACCAGTGTGTGTGGCTGCTGGGGGTGTAAGGCTTGTTTGTATAATGATGTACATATTTTTGTTCCTCCTATGACGTTGTGATAATCAGAGATGGCATGAGCTCAGGAGGTGCAGGTGTGGCTAATGTCAAAGGAAAATGGTAAATGCTGGGACCTTCAGGACAGCCCTTAAGGCTGCGAGAAATAACTTTGAAAACATGAGTTTGAAACTATATAATTTGTCAACAATGCAAAAGGTAAGGGTGCAATATGAATTATAAGGGGCTTCACACATCAAAAGGAACAAAGGCAGCCACACCATGAACCAGCTTGTCAGATAGAAACAAAGGCAAGGAGATACAGAGGCAGGCAGATACAGAGGCAGGCAGATACAGGGGCAGGCAGATACAGAGGCAGGCAGATACAGGGGCAGGCAGATACAGGGCCAGGCAGATACAGGGGCAGGCAGATACAGGGGCAGGCAGATACAGGGGCAGGCAGATACAGGGGCAGGCAGATACAGGGGCAGGCAGATACAGGGGCAGGCAGATTCTTGAGTTCAGGATTGGCCTGGGACAGAGCAAGGTTAGGCCCAGGTGTGGTGGAAGTGGTAATTTCAGGATGGGGTCCCACCCAGCTAGCTTATTGTCTGTGCTTAACCGAGGCAGGTAGATCTCTGAATTCTTTTGCAATGTTAAAGGAAAATGTGTGCTTGCTGTCTCCTAAGAATTAAGGGGCCAGGGTCATGGGATACTGAATCATAGGATAACCAGAAGGGAACCTGCAGTAAATGACTGGGTTGATTTGTTAAATAAAACACTGGGCTTATGATACGCAAGAGATGATCTCTCCAGAGAAAGTTTTAGAATAGCAAGAGAACTGTCTCGAGCAGAAAATAGATATATAGAGAGAGCTGTCTGGAGATGCGATTCTGTGTTCCGGCTAGCTGCCAGGGTGTTTGAACTCTGCTCAGGCAGATGAAACATGCCGCTATTGGGGGATGGGCTTGGGGGAAGTATTGATGCAATGCTCAAGGGTGGGGCTAAGATGGGGATCTCAGCCCAGATGAGAAATGAGGCAGGCTGGGGTGGAGGAGGCAGGGGTTCCCAAACTCCTGGGCATCTAGTCACCTCTGGAAACCAAGAGGAGTCGGGAACAAAGGGGGACAGGGCAGAGATGGGAGGATGGGAACTCTGGGGGACTTTATCGCTTAGCTTATCTGAGAGTGTCAGGGAGCGTGGTGGAGGGGACCTTCTGCAGAGACCTAGGCGGTGAGGCTGGGTAATGGAGGCTTCTCTGCCACAGCAGTTCTTGATGAGAACGTCAGTCCTTGGTTCCAAATTATTTATTGTTCATCGTGGAAAATGGGCACACACCACTTCCTCAGGGTGGACCAGGGATTAAATACTCTTGCAGGAAGGAATGTTCTGGAAGGGAAGCTCATTGGCTGAACCCTCAGGGCCCACTAGATATCTCATTAGCATGGAGGACTCTGTGTTCTGTGGTACATGACCGGTGGTCACGTTCTTCATGTGGGGAGTTGTGGTCATATGTTCCAGGCCAGGAATCTGGTCGGGGGTAGGTGCCACTGCCTCATGTGGAGGTCTCCAGAGAAAGCGGAACATAGAAAGAACATTCTGGAAAGCCGTCCTGGGCAACAACCAGGTTGGACCCACAGTTTGATTTAGAGTCATTTGTTTTTGCTGCTTCCGGGCGCCCCTTCCTCAGAACCTTGCCATTTCACAATGCAAGTTCGTGTGAAAACATGCAAGGAAAGATACGTTATGGCCTTACCAAAAATTAGCAGGTTGTAAAAATACTACAGAAATACTAAATACGTATGCAGCTATTCTGAGATGTGTGCATCTGAACGTCAGCCTAGCCAGATGAGTAGTGCTGACTTTATTGGCTAATCCACTCTTAACTTTTGTACGTGTGTATGTGTGCCTGTGTAGGCTTATGTGCACAATGTGTGTGCAAGTGCCCAAGGTGACTTGAGGAATTTACTGCTCTGGAGCTGGAATTTCAGGTAGCCGTGAATGGCACAGGTTCTAGAAAGCAAACTTGGCTTCTCCAGAAGGGCAACCTACTCTTTTTTTTTTTTTTAAAGATTTATTTATTATTATATCTAAGTACACTGTAGCTGTCTTCAGATACCTCAGAAGATGGTTGTGCGCCAGCCACCATGTGGTTGCTGAGATTTGAACTCAGGACCTTCAAAAGAGCCGTCAGTGCTCTTAACTGCTGAGCTATCTCTCTAGCCCAACAGCAATCTACTCTTAACCACTGAGCTATCTCACTAGCCTCTGACTAATATATATTTTATTGAACTCGGGGCCGACGGCAAAGCTATAGAGTTTATCTTAAGAAGTATAAGCCCTGCAAGGCTCAAGTAAGACAGATTCTGCATGTTCTCAACACAACAGCTAAATCCCGAAGCTGATATTTTCGGCCTTAGTCCTTCCAGAGTTAGGCTACGACAGCCGATCGCTGGATACTCTTTTTTTTCCCCTTTTAAGTCGAGTCTCTTTGAGAAGCAGAAGGAAGGTCAATCTCACTTTCTAAGAGAAAAAGAAAGGTGACTCTTGTCATAATAATGTAAGGCAGCTGGTCCCCAGGTGGAATTGGGAGGAAAAGACAGGCAAGGTCCCCTAGAATGTCACAGCCGAGAGGAAGCTGACGCCAAAGGCTTCTTAGAAGAATGATGACTCATTAGGCTGGGGCACAGAGGCAGATGTGAGTCTCCCCCGAACCAGCCTCCCTCCAGGGATCTTGGAAGATGTGAGCCCCCTGGCCTGCTTAGGAGGTTTTCTAGGTGGTCCCAGGGCAAACAGAAAAGGACTTGGGATCCACAGAATTGAAAAGACAGATGTCAGCTTTGGGAGACATAGAAATGCAAATCGGTACCGATGTGAACAGGGCGGATCAATGAAGGTGTGCAGTCACCCAGAGCTGTGTCTACTACCCAAAGGCAACTGTCTGTAATTATCTGGGTGCCATTAGTTGTGTCAAGGGGGCACATAAAAAATGCCACCTGAAGTTAACCTTCTTCCTGTTCTGATGATAAAGCAAAATCTCTGAGGGTGTTAAATCTACCATCAGCCAAACTGTTTTGGTCTAGAAGGGCTAGAAGTATATCTATTTAGTATACCTATTTTGAGATAAAAACTGCTGGGTTTCCACAACTTACCACCTAGTTCAATGCCATTCATAACTTCTAAGTGAGGAAAGGGATGAGGAATATTTGGCTCCCGTAAACATCAACATAAACCTACCATATCCTGTACTTTAATGACTGCAATGACTGTCTCACACACCAGCAGTTCTTGGCTATGCGCAGTTTTGCCTTCTGAGCAGCTGCTTGCCAATGCCTGGAGACAGGGTACCACATTATTAGGCCAGGCTGGTCTGGAATTTGCTAGGTAGCTCCTGTTAGCTGTGAATTCAAAACAATCCTCCTCACCTCAGGCTTCTGATTGCTGGGATTACAAGTGTGTTTACTTGGGGCCAGAGACATTTTTCACTGTCACTTGGGGTGCCACTGGTACCTGGAGGATAAAAGTCAGAGACTCTGCTAAACACCCTATAGTGCGAGAAGAGCCCTCGCTACACAGAATCCCTCTGCCTTACATGGGGAATACTTAGCTCTCGTCAGGGGTCTTGTAATAAAATCCTTGTTCCACCTCAGGCTGGAGGAGAAGAGGGGCCAGGCACTAAAAATTCTTCACACATCCACAACAAATGCATTCTAAGATTGTTCAGATCCGAATTGCACTTTTGAGACCCAGGAGCTGTTTCCAAGACCACCTGAAGCTCTTGATGGGCCCCTAACATATTCTACACCAAGGCTTAGAGAGTGGAAAGCACCCGGGCTTTCCTGTACATTTTTTATTTGTCTTCCAGAATATTAAAGTCTGGCACCTCATAGAATACAAATAAGAAGTTAATGTGATAAGAAGCTGACCTGAGGGTGTCCCCAGAACATTTAAGACTAAAATGTCAGTTGAGAGACCGAGGGAGATGGGGCAGCATTTGCAAAACCTCACTGGTGAAGACGGGATTTTCCTAACAAAATGTTTGGAGGTAAAAGCGTTGCTGAGGGATTCTGCATCTCAACCAGCCAAACAGCGTTGACTAAGGGGGCTTAGTCCAACAAAGTGGAAAAGGGGCCTGCACCACGCAGACAGGATGCAACAGTGTAGCAATGTAGCAAGAATTCTGGGAAAGGCACAGTGGAGCCAGGCCAGGCTGTGTCAAGAAGCCAGGACGGTAGCCTGACTCTTCCCAAGAGAATCATCAGGCTGAGCCTCTAGGATCCAATTTAAAAGGAAGTACCACCGCGTCTCAGCTTATAAATTCAGTTGGCAATCTCACAAGAGCACTAAGGTATTTTGCTACTTTTGCTCATGTGTGAATTATGGGACAACTAGAGGGTCTGGGAGACTCCAGCTCTTTTCCAGTTACAAGAGCTGACCCACTGGATGGGATTCTGTGGTCCTGAAGCTTGGCAGCATTGGGAGTCCCCAGAGAAGGCCTAGGCTGCCTGGTGCCTCCGCCCACCTGAAGGCTCAGCTTCCAGATGCTCTCCGGATTGCTGCTCCCATTCTGAGAACAGTCATGGCTGGCAAAGATGTTACTGTGGAGAAATGGGCTCCAGGGGAAGCTTAGGAAAGCTGGCACTGGTTCGTGCAGTGAGCCTAGCAGGCAGCCCCAGTGATGTCTTCAGCAGGGAATCCGAAACCATGCATTTCCGATCGGAGCTGTGGAACCTGCGGGCTGCTAATAGTTTAGTGAGTTTAGCGAGATAATGCCGCCATGCTAATCGGTTTTATTTTCACTCCAACCTTAATAAACATACATGTGCTGAGCTAGCTCTGAATTATTTAAAATTACAGCGTTCGGAAGCGAGAGACCTTCTCCATGATCTGTCAGAAAGATTTTTTAATCATCTTTAAGTAAACTTCAATTTCTCTGAAATTGGAGGAGAATTATTTCTCCACTTCAAAAATCCAGAACGGATCTGTTGAAGGGCCTTTCTATCTCCCACGGTAAGTGAAAACATGAGATGATTAGTAGAAGAAATACACTGAGAAATGGGCATAAAGTATATTTTTAAAAGACTGAGCTTAAGATACTATTACTAAAGTCCATAGGTGGGGGCAAACGGTTTACCTTAGGGATAATCACAAATGACCTTTACTCAAAGCTATTTCTCTGTGTTATTTAAAAATCTTAGACTTAATCTTGTGGGTGACTCATGAGGTACAAACTCCCTACACAGGATCCCTACACAGGATCACGAGATGAGATGCTAAACAACATACCAAGCTCTGGGGCTGTGCACTCACAGGGCGTGGGGTTGCTTTTCCACCAGGGAACCCAGGATCACCTACCTGCTGTGGAGGTGCTGAAGCATTCAGCTGTATGAGCCCACGGGAGCCATTCCTAGGTCAAGCCACCACAATGGCTAATGTTAGTTTTAATGTTGATAAAAATAAATGTCTTACCATAAAGATGAACAGTGTGGACGGACGGTGAGCATCTGGGCCACATACTGACATATTGCCAAGCCAGAGGAGGGGTCCAGATCCCCCTCCGGTAAATCCCATCCCAGGGCAAGTCTTTAGGGGTACTGAGCATCCTAAGGAGAGCTCAGTCCTGGGTGAGGTTCTGAAGTTCCCCTGCCACTTTCCCTCCACCTTGTAAGAAACAAGTCAACCTATCTTTCACAAGGATATCTTCACTGAGTTAACATTAAGAACTTGAGTGTCTAGGAATTTAGACAAATCAAGCAAGCTGCCTTCCCAATCCACGTGTTTGTGCAGAGCCCTTGGGTTCCTCCGGTGGGTCTGGAGGGTGTGCTGACGTCACCCCTGCTGGTATGCCCAATCAGTCTACTTAGGTTAGACTACTGCCTTGGCGACTGCTGTACTCCGATCCCAGCAGCACCCCCCCCCCCCCCCCAGCACAGATAAAAGTGCGCATGCAGCGGGTGCTCAATCAGCAGATATTAATTGATGTGGTGAGGCTGTGCTCTGAAAGGCTGAATTCCTCCCGTGAGGCTAATTCACTGTGTTCTACCTGTCTGCGGGTAGCGAGGGCTTCAGAGGGAGAGAGAGCTTTGCAGCAAGAGCTACCATGGTGTGGGAAGAACGTTTGTTCCAGCGATGGATAGAATGGCGCTCTTGACATAGTGTACGGGCAGAATCCTTACGTGTAATTTATTTTGGTTTTCCATTATTTTGGAGGGAGCTCCCCTGTGGTTTTGGCCAGAGATATGTATAAGCTATCAGTCTAATGGGCTTGTTCCTGTTTTGCTGAGGTGATAGCTTATGAGCAAAGCCCTCACATCGCTCTGGCTTGCATTTTCCATTATTTAGACTATGGTCTTACCAATTAGGATATCTGGCACTGTTTCTACTTGCCTGAGTTTTACTCTGGGCTGTAAGAGCACCTACATTCACTTCAGAGACTGATAAATTCCACAGCAACCTGGGATGCTTGAACCTTACACTGCATCTTGCCAAAGCCTGAGTCAGTGCGTGCTTCCGCCTACGCCAACCAGGAAAGGACCGGGAGGCAGGTCTACACTTTGTGATGCCCACCACCAGGAGGCTGATAAGGACAGTGACCATCCAGCACTCAAGCAGGGTAGTATGGGCGGAGCAGCCGGTCTCAGGGCACCTTCCCCACAAGCCATACCTCTGTGAGGACACAAAGAAAAGCCTCCTTTCTCCAAGTTTGATGGACGACCCCTGTGAGCCTTTTGGTGGATTTCAGAGCATCTTAGCGATTACTGGCTGCCCTCTCGGTGGTCCACTGGGGACCCTGAGGTGCGGTGTGGCAGAGCTGGATGGTATAGTTGTCTGTGACACCGACATGCCCTGGTACCTGACTGTGCAACATGTATGTGTCCCTGTATCTGGGTCAGCTGAGCGCCGTGACAGTGACAGGATGAGTCTGCATTCTTGACGCCAGACCCCAGAGGACTCAAAGCTTTGTGGTGGGGGCTTCCTTCCTCTGCTGGGAGCTTTACAAGAGACAGTAGAGGAGGGAGGGGCCTCCTGGCCACAAGGTTCTCCCATCATCCCTCAGTCCCTACCTGTTCCCGGGTTGGGGATGGGCGGGCGCTCCTTACTGGATTATACTTCCCCCTACTCTGAACTCTCCTGCCCAGGTTCTGGGCTGCTCTCCCCCTACCTGCTTTCCCATTTAATCCATTTTGGCTTTGCTGGTCCTTTTTACCCTATTGCCCGTTTGGTCTTTTGGTCTCCTGGTCACGTGGCTCGCCGATCTTCCCTTTCTCCTCTCCATCTTCTTCTCACAGGGCCTGGCTCAGTCTGGCGATGTTCACTCTGGACTCTCCCATTCATAGTCGTGATAAACCTTCTCATCCATACCTAGGAGCGCTCATGACTTCTGTTCTTACGTTTTTCTCCCCTCTCATTCAGGGGAAATAGGAGGGCGTGTGGGCCTCTGGGGAAGCCCCGTGTGTGGGTGAGACTTGAGGGGAGCTGAAGATTGCTGATAAAGCCAGAGAGACTCAGGGTTTGGGCCTGGGGCTAACCCAGCTAGGCAGCTGAAAGAGGCCAAATGCATAGCATGAGTCAGCTATGACTGTTCAGACGCAGGGGAGAAACAGGATGCTTGGGGTATCCGAGAGCAACGGAACGGATTCATACCTGTTCTCAGGGCAATCTGTTTTTAACCTTGTTAACCTAAAGCCTACTTTGAAATTTAAACCAAACGGAGCCTCTTTTCCCTCCGTGATTTATTAGGCCTCCCCTCTCTATCAAATTGAAGCTTTCCACAAGTGAGACAATTTATCCTTATCTAATTTCCGCCCACCCTCCCACTCTGGGAACACGGAGCCGGAGCGAGGGAGGCTCATGTGGGAGGCAGCCACGGAGCAGTCGGCTCTTTTGAGTTTCTTTAAAATTCGAGTTTCATGCCGTCTACCAATCTATTTTCCTGCCATATGTACTCGGTGGGACAATGCCACCCATCCCCAGTGAAATATTTCTAATTCTGTTTCACCCACTCCGAGCCCTAGGGTACAGGAGCAGCTGACCTTGGGGAGAGAGGCTCTTTCCTCCCTTAAGGCTAAGTAGGACTTCTGTTTATCCAGTGCCGGGTAGGTGACTTCTAAATGATCTTTTAAGGCAAGAACCTGAGAGAAGGAAAAACATCCTTTTTCATCCTATTTTCCTCCTCACCCCACACCGAGCTGTTACCATGGTAACACGCTACCTGCTACTAGGACAGTTAAGTCTCCCTGTGAAGTTCAGCAAAGCTTTTTCACTCAGAGAGGGACTGCTGTTCACTGGCCACTTTGCCCCTAGGGGGGCTGAGTTCTTCAATTCTCTATGACCTGCTTAATCCAGGGTTTCCCACTGCTAAAACCTAAAATTCACTTATAGCCCACAAACAACATAGAATATCCCCGAACCTTTCTAGAACCGAACTCAGTGGAAATGCATTGACATTTTGTTTTAGTTATGGATACTTTTCTTCTCTGTATTGCTTAGAAAAAGCTCCTCCTGTTCATGAAATAATATGGAGGCGATTACATATTCCTATCCTTTCTCTCCTTCTCGGGTCTCTAAAATCATGTTTGGTGTCTGTGCGTGCATGCACGTATGTAGTGACGTATTTCAGACGCACAGAAAACACGCAGGTTGATGTCATAACCATTGCCCAGCCCAAGCACATGCTGATATTGAGGCCATTTTTTACTTTAACCACACAAGAATGTGACAAATAAACCTGAAGACCTCTGGATCCATGCCCAACCTCCCTTTTCTCATCTGTGTGTGTGCCTGTGCGTGTGCGTGTGCATGTGTGTGTGTGTGTGTGTGTGTGTGTGATTACGTGTGTGCATGTGTGTGCATGTGTATATGTGTATGTGTGTGTATTGTGTGTGATGTGTGTAGTGTATGTATGCGGCTGTGTATGCTCTCATACATAGAAGCCAGAGCAAGACATTGTGTATCTTCCTGTCTCTTTCTGTCTCTTTGCCTTGGCACAGAGTCCACACTGAACAGGGAGCTCTTGTCTGAGCCAGGACCTGTTTCTGCCTCCCCTCTCCTGGGTTCGCTGGGATTCTGAGTTCAGATCCTTCTGCTTGCTGAATAAGTACTCTTACCTGCCGGACCATCTCCCCAGACCCTTTCCTCCCTTTCTCCTTCCTTCCTCATTCTTTCTCTCTGCTTGCCAGGAGCTAGCTTGCGTCTTGAGGTTGCAGTTTGACATCGGGACCCGTACTGTCACCTGCATAGTTCACACTGAAGAAGCTGTTTGTGTTAACAAAATACAGAGGCAATCCCACCTCCGATTTCATAATGTTTTAAATAATTTACCATTTTGCATTGGGCTGAAATCATAGTTAGGGAGGGGACGTAGTTGACGGAGCTTTGTACCCAAGTCCCTGCATCTTTGTTATACACACATGTGCTAGTTCTTTTAGCCTGTGTGCTCCTAGCTGAGGGTGCCAGATGGGGATGGAAGGCTCTGGTGCACAAGGTCACTGGAAATCCTAGAGCCCCAGAACCTCCAGCTGCCCCCTCCCCTTCCTTTGACTGGCTTGGTAATCCTTACACCCCAGAGTGCAGATTAAATAGAAAATGTTTTAGGTGGAGGCTTCTTCAGGGCTCCTGCTCACACAGAGAGCCCGAGTGTTTCCACCCCAAGGTCAGATGGAGAACTTAGTTGGGTCTGATATTTTGTCAGTTGAAGCTAAAGTGACAGGGGTGTCAATACAGAGGAGACAGTTGTCACCTGGGCGGATGGCTTACTTGTGGCATTATGAATGGAGACCATCAGGGTCTGGGCCAGAGCATTATCTTGGATAAATGGTTTGTGGTTATTGATCTCGTCCACCCTGACAGAAGAGGAAGCTCGATGTATGATTGTTACAATCGCCTGATTCATACCTGCAATTTATAATTCGTGTGCCCTGTCAATTCTGTCAATACCAAACAGCAATGCCCTGCCTTCAAAAACCTGACAACCTGGAAGCAGTTCCCTGATTTGGAATGTCCTCTAAGCCGAAGAATTGCCAGACTGGGTCCTTTGCTTCCAGGACTGAACACATGCAACCACGGAGAGGAACAGTGTAACTGAAATCGGACACCTGATGGCTGATTCGGAGAGAAACAATGTAACTGAAATCGGACACCTGATGGCTGATTCGGAGAGAAACAATGTAACTGAAATCGGACACCTGATGGCTGATTCACACTGCCCGCTTGCTTGGATCAGGAAGGAAACAACCAAAACACCGGTGTCACGTACTTTGGGTATGTCCATGAGGGTGCTGCCAGAGAGGATTGACCAATCCTTCCTAAGCATGGTAACAGCACCCCATGGGCTGGGGGCTTGGACTGCGGAGGAGAGGAGGAAGAAGAAAGCCAATGAGGAGCATCCATTCTTCTCTCTGCTTCCTGACTGCAGACGGTGTGATCGGCTGCCGTGCCTTAACTGCCATGATGGGCTGTATCCCTTTAAACCACAAGCCCTATACAGCAACACCACCACCACCACCACCACCACCACCACCCATACTACAAAAAAAACAAAAAGAAACAAACAAATCCTCCATTTTAGTCAAAGTTCTATTGCTGAGAAGAGACCCCACGACCATGGCAACCCTTATGAAGGAAAGACGTTTAATTAGGGCTGGCTTACAGTTCAGAGGCTCAGTCCATTACAGCCGCACAGGCAGATGGGGGGGGGGGTGGGAGGACCAAAGTTCTGCATCTGGGTCAGTGGGCATCAGGGAGAGATGGAGACACTGACCCTGGCTCGAGTTTCTGAAACTCCAAAGCCCACCCCTGTGGTGACAGTTCTGGAATTCTGGGTCCTTTAAAAAACACAGAAATGTAAGACTATGCTTTTGTTTTAATCCCAGGTGTCGGGGCGTGGGGCTGCTTCAGACTGTCTGCAGCAGGCGGCTACGATTTGTCCCGTGCTCTAGTAGAGGTATAGCTGCAGTAGTTTGCTAGCTGCAGATAGTTTCTGTGATTGTGTGATGTTTGAGATTCTGGAAACTTTTCAGAGGGTGTACAAATCCTAGACCTCAATAGGCGGGGGTGGGTGGTGGGTGGGTGGGTGGGTGGTTGTTATCAATGTGTGTGTGTGTGTGTGTGTGTGGTTTCGGTTTGTTAGTAGTTCTGCTCAAAGAAGAAACAGGAAGGAAGAAATTGGACTTAAGGATCACTGTCTCTGTCTTTCTCTGTCTCTCTGTCTTTCTGTATCTGTCTCTTTCCCTTCTTCCCTCCCTCCCTCCCTCCCTCCCTTCCTCCCTCCCTATCTCCCTCCCTCCCTCTCTTTCCCCCCTCTCCTCTTCCTTTCTCTTCTATCTAGTAATAGGAGGTAAAACTCAGTTGGGACGGGATAAAGATTAGGAACAAGAAAAATCCACAAAGTATTGAAGACCAGTTACATACCCCAGTGACAAACTTCTTCCGACAAGGTCACACCTCCTAATAGTGCCATTCCCTATGAATCTATGGGGGCCGTTTTCATTCAAACCAGCATAGGTCCCACAAAGTCAACCAAGCTCCCCCAAACACCCCACAATAATAAAATCCTTAAATTGTGTGTCTTGTCAGACAAACAGTTATAGCAACAAGGAAGATAATAGAAAACTTCAAGGTTTACGAACATACCACGAAAGAAAAGATTCCCTCCCCTGTCCTTACACGCTTCGTCATTGTGCCTCATGTGCCCCAGGGAAAGCTTGGTTTATTGAGAGGCAGCAACTCGGAACCAGTTAAGGCTTCGAGGTGTTACCTCTCTTGCCAGTGTCTGATGGGTACTCGTTTCTCAGACTACATAGAAACCAAAGCCCAGACTGAGTAAGGCAGCTGAGATGTCCATGTGCCAAAGAAACAGCTCTGGGGCATGTTGGAAACTGATGTCTGGACTCTAATGAAGAACTCAGAAGCCAGCAGTCAAGATCTGCCCTGCAGGGGTTCAGGGAAGGTCTTGTACAGAGTCAGTCAGGACTGACAGGGCAAGGCTCAATGAGGATGGCTATGGCCTCGCTCACCCTATAGGGGACCAGAGTAAGACTAGAGCAAACATACTGAGGGAAGGAATATCTCTGCCTCCTCCTTTTCACAGAACTACCCTGTTTCACATCCCCCGCCCCCGCCATGAAGGAGTCTGCTGGTTGTCATGGAGTCAAAGGCAAGAGGCCAGCTTCGATCCTCCGGTGGTCAGATGTAGGCGGTCTGGCTGTATCCTATTTCTCCAAACAACATCTAGAGGATGGAAACCAATGTTTCCATTAAGGAATCTTAATAAACGGAGAAATATTTACTCCTTGAGGTGCAGACCCTGCTGGATGTTGTGAATCACAGCCCCTGGAGAGAAGCTATGCCCGCTGACGCTGACTGATAGAGCTATGGTACTGTGAGGCAGTTGGGATGTTGCAGATCTCAAGACTAGTTTACTCATCTTGGCCTAGTTCTAGCCCTCCAGAGGAACAGCTTGCCCACCTCTTTGTCTGAACTAAGTTCCTGGGATTAATTGATAAATACCTTTGGAATCTATTAGCTTATCTAACCACTAGCTTCCCCAAACCCAAGAGCTAAGAATGTCATCATATAACAAACACCTTGGGCCTATAGGCAAGCCTCCCCTCTGTACCTGCCTCTCTGATGTGTCCACTCATGTATCTTAAACTCATCTTGATTAATGACTTTCTCTGTTCTGAAAAACTATGAAACATGATGAAACTGCTTCCACCCCGGAACTTGTTTTTGTGTGGTATCCTAAATCTGTGTTCCTGGAACATGATCACTCAAATGACTGCAAAATAAACTAACTCTTAGTCCCTTTAAGGTGAGAGCTGTGACAAGGTTCCCAATGGAGGAGCTGAAGAAAGGGCTGACAGAGCTGAAGGAGCTTGCAGCCCCTTAGGAGGAACAACAATATGAACCAACCAGTACTCCCAAAGCTCCCAGGGACTAAACCACCAACCAAGGAGTACACATGGAGGGACCCATGGCTCCAGCTGCGTATGTAGTGGAGGATGGCCTTATTGGACATCAATGGGAGGAGAGGCCATTGGTCCTGAGAAGGCTCGATGCCCTAGTATAGGGGAATGCTAGGACAGGGAAGCGGGAGTGGGTGGGTTGGTGAGCAGGGGGAGTGGGGATGGGATAGAGTGTTTTTGGAGGAGAAACCAGGAAAGGGGATAACATTTGAAATGTAAATAAAGAAAATATCTAATAAAAAATAAATGAATAATGAAAAAATGTTATGGGTAGGCAAAAAGAGGTGAAAGCTGTGGTTTTTCTGTTGGCGATGTTCTTTACACACTAAAGTCCTTTCTGAAGGCTGCTGTGACTTGGCTGTGGCTTGAAGGAATCCTCTAAGGGATGCCATGTGTGAGGCTTTGTCTTTACTGTGTGGTGTTGAGGTAGTGGCACCTTTAAAAGGTGGAGATTAGTGCAGGATAATTAGATCACTGTGGTTACTGTCTTCTGTAGGTTTTGAGGAGGTAAGTTCTCGGGAGAAATTGGCTGCTCTAAAAGGGTGTGACTGGCTCCGTCCCATCTCTGGCTTTGGGTTCAGCATGTGGCCTGTGCCTCTCCAAAGCTCCCTTTCCGGTGGTGCCATCTGCCACAATGCAGTGTAGCCAATGGGGCCATCATCAGATACCAATTTGGCTCCCACACTTTCAGCCTCTAAAACCTTGAGCTGCCTGAACCTTTTTTCCATTAAAGTTATACAGCTTCAGGTGTTTTGGCATAACAGTGGAAGGTTGATCAATATAGCGTGCTTTTTTTTTTTCATTCAAGAAGTGGATGGGTGATATCGGACTAACATATCATTGAAATGATCTGAGAAATGTGGATGGTGGGGTGGCCTGGTGAGGATCCCTTCTATGTGCCCCATTTCCACATCACTCCCCTTGGGTTTTGGTACTGCGAACCCTGCACAAAGCCTGTCTTTGACTGTGGCAAATGGACTACTAAAAAGAGTGTCCCAGCTGAGCACTGTGCAAGGTAATAATCTTAGTATTTGGAAAGGGAGAGCAGGAGAATTATGAGCTCATGGCTATCCTTGGCTACAAAGTGAATTTTGGGCAAGCCTCAGCTATAACCACCCACCTCCCAAGGGAAAAAGAGTAGCCCCTTCTGCCCTCCCATCTTCATATATGGACAAAATAGCATCAGTTCTCATGGTAAACTTTGTAAAATTCCACTTGATTCCTAAATCTAAATCAACTCTCCAGATGAGTGTTAGCGCTGAAATCCACAGGCTGACCTACTTTCTCAATGAGCTGCCTCTAAACGCTGACAGTTCGTGGAATTCTACATTTATGGACTTTTCTAATGTGAAATATTATGGTTTGGTTCTTGCAAGCATTTCTCCGCTTCCCGATCTCTCGAGGGTCAGAGTGGCTGAGGACAGCATTGCCTCACCCCAAACAGGTTTTGCCCTTTGGGGATTGCCTTACAAACTTGCTTAAAGCTGCACCAGAAGCCACAGTCTCAGCTGGAGCATTGACTTGAATCTTTGTCAGTCTGAGCTTTATTTAACGTTACCATGGTGATGATCCCATCACTTGCAGGACATGGACATAGAGTCTTTCACTTTAATTCTAAGTTTTATTAATTTATTTTAAATTTTGAGTGTGTGTATTTGAGTGTGTGTGGGTGTGTGAATGTGTTGGTGTGTGTGCACGTGCCCACACATCATGAGTGACAAGAGTTCAGTTGCCCATGGAGGCCAGAAGAGAGCATCAGGCTCCTTGTAGTGGGAGTTACAGGTAGTTGTGAACTACCTAATATGGTAATGGGATCTGAATCCAGATCTTCTAGAAGAGCAGTATATGCCTTAAGGCACTTCAGCCCCTAGTTTTACATGCAGACACTCTTCAGCTTGTTTGAGGATACGTCCTAATAACTATGTCCTGAGTTGAAAATACCATAAGTCAAGAATGTATTTAATACAACTACCCTATGAACATTGCAGCTTAGCATCCCCAGACACTGTTAGCAATCCCAACACAGACTGCTAGCCCCGGAAAACATCAAATTTCAAATAGTAAAGCATGATTTCTGCTGCATGTGAATGCTACGTTTTGTCCGAGATGAATAACCATTGTTAAGTCAGGAGATGCCTGTGTATATTACTCCTCCACCAAAATCTCTTGGTTCAGTTTAGCCCTGTTGTATAAGATGTTAATATATTTCCATCCTAGTATGTTTGGATTTGATAAAAATCATGCATTCTGTCATACTTTGCATGTGACCAGACAGATTTTTTTTTCAGTTATGAAAATATATCTAGCTAAAATTTTAAAATAGCATATGGCTTTGACTTGATAATTAAGTGCCAAGATCTAAAATGATTTAATTCATATAATCAATTTAATGAGAGCTTAGAAATGAGAAGATTGGATTCTGTGTGGTTCATGAAGGCTTCAGCAAATATAGAATACTCGTTAAGAATATGGCTTCTGCTGAAAAGAACCCAGGTATCCCTCAACAGAAGAATGGATGCAAAAAATGTGGTATATATACACAATGGAGTACTATTCAGCCACTAGAAATAATGAATTCATGAAATTCTTAGGCAAATGGATGGAGCTAGAGAACATCATACTAAGTGAGGTAACCCAGTCTCAAAAGATCAATCATGGTATGCACTCACTAATAAGTGGGTATTAGCCTGGAAAACTGGAATATGCAAAACATAATCCACACATCAAATGATGTACAAGAAGAAAGGAGGAGTGGCCCCTGGTTCTGGAAAGACTCAGTGCAGCAGTATAGGGCAAAACCAGAACAGGGAAGTGGGAAGGGGTGGATGGGAGAACAGGGGCAGGGAAGGGGGCTTATGTGACTTTCAGGGAGTGGGGGACCAGAAAAGGGGAAATAATTTGAAATGTAAATAAAAAATATATTGAATAAAAAAATAAAGGCTATGGCTTCTGGAGTCAGAGAGTCTGGGCTTAAAATTATTCACTGCATTCACTTTTGCCCTGTAACCATTACACTGAAGAAACTCTCACCCTTGCATGTGTGTGCTTGCGTGTATGTGTGCATGGTTGCACATGCATGGCATCTCCTCTTCCTTTGATTCCTCCCAGCCTCAGACAGAGCTCAGTAGATAAAGCATGCATAGAAGTTAGTTATATCAATGTCCTAGGGCTATCACGTCCAGTGGTTTGACAGAACATCTTTCTGTGTAGGTATCTTGTAGGTGTGACTGAGGTAATCATCAGCTGACTTCAGGTAAAGGAGCTAAGTCTTGGTAGTCTCAGTGTGTTGCATCTTTTCATTGAACAGGACTTAAATGACATTTCTTACAGGAGGGGAAATTCTACCGTAAGACCATGACATCACCGCCTGCTCGGTTTCAACCTCAGGGTCTGCCTCGCAGAATTCAGAACTGCCAGCGATTCTGGCATGTGACCCAGAGCCTTCAAGCTGAGAACCATGACTAATGTGGCTTTGTTTCTTTTCCTCTTGTCTTTTCCTTCCCGATCCTGGATCTGAAAGTAGGAGCTTCAAGGAAGTCAGCAAATGTGTGCATGGAGAAACCGGTTGGTTGAGCACAGGGCACACGTGCTTGCTTTTTCTATTTTTCGGGAAATGGTAACAAGAGCTAGGAGTCATTGTCATTATTCGTGCTGGCACTCGAGAGGCACTAGCAGTGTTTTGTTGGTGGCTCCGTGGGACGCAGCACACAGCAAGATCACATGTGGGATACATACGGATCCGTAGCAAGCATGTGATTCCTCTGGCATGCTTCTCTTGTGACTCGGGGTTCTGGGAGGGAAGAGCTTTGGATTACACTATTAGCATTGCAGGCAATGCTCAGTGCTCTGAAATTACCATAGTGCTGGGGGGGGGAGGGTAATCTTGGGAAATCCTTCATTGTATAAGAAATCCTCTTGATTCCTTCCTTAACTTGTAGGGAGGCATAGCAGGTCATTCAAGATCTCTGATCCAATTTCCAGCCTGGGCTGCGATTCTTATAGGTGTCTTAACCGAGCCACAATGACAGCCGCCAAATTCTCCTACTAACTAGGCTATGGAGGATTTTAGTATCTCGGGAATGCCTCAGTTTACATTGCACTAATACTACGTTTATACTGGAGTTTAGGCCATGTGGGTCAGAAAGGACCAAAGGCATTTGTGAAACCCAATGGCAAGATCAGTTTATTAAGACCAGGGTCCTCGTTTCATGTCTGTTGCTATTATAACAAATCCTGACCACAAACAACTTGGGGTTCTAGAAAGGGTTAATTTGGCTTACCATTCCAGGCCTAGTATAGGAGAGAGCTCAAGGAAATGGGACCCTGGAACATTTAGTCGCATTGTAGCCACAGCCCAGAGTCGAGAGCAATAGACTTGCCTACTTGCTTGCTTGTGTTTAGTTCAGTTTCTCCACTGCTAAATAGCCACCCCCCCACAGCCCCTGAGTAGAGAATTGTGCCACCCACAGTGGTCTGGGCCGTCCTTCCCATATCCATTAACTTAATGAACATAACCCCTCACAGGGGCAAACTCCAGGTGACTCTAAGTTGTGTGAAGTTGACAATTAAAACTAACCATCAAACCCTCTGTCCTAGTTAGGTTAGTATTGCTGTTGAGGAAGTCATGACCAAAGCAACTTGTTGAGGAAAGGGTTTATTTGGTGTTATGCTTCTATATCTTTGTTCATCAGAAGGAAGACAGGACAGGAACTCAAACAAGGCTGGAACCTCGAGGCAGGAGACGATGCAGAGGCCATGGAGGGGTGCCGCTTATTGGCTTGTTCAGCCTGTTTTCTTACAAAACCAAGTACCACTAGCCCAGGGGTGGCCCCACCCACAATCAGCTGCGTCTGCCTATATCAATCACTAAGAAAATGCCCAATTGTCTTAGAATCAATCTATGGGTTCTATTGGGTATTAGAACCCAATCTCATAGAGGGATTTTTCTCAATTGAAGGTCCTTCCTTTCATAAAATGACTCTCGACCAGTGGTTCCTTTGGGGGTCAAATGACCCTTTCACAGGGGTTGCCTAAGACCACTGGAAAACAGAGATATTTATATTATGATTCATTAACAATAGTAAAATTACAGTTATGAAGTAGCAATTAAGATAATTTTATGGTTGGGGGTTCACCACAACATGATGAAGTGTATTAAGGGTCACAGCATTAGCAAGGTTGAGAACCACTGGTCTAGACTGTGTCAAGTTGACATAAAAATGTCCAGCACGCCCTATTAGCTATCCCATGGGGCCTGAGGACAAAGCTGGAACAGACAGTGAATACTGTCTTTCATATTTGTGCCTCTATTTGCATATGTTGTTTATAGTAACACCACGGTTGTGTGAATGGTTAAAGTAGTCAATGAGTTGAGGTATATTCTGCAATATGAAGGCTGAAGAAAACTAAAACAAGAAAACTGTAGGTAGGAAAACCAATAACTATAAGAATATGGAGGGGTGACATTTATAGACATACAAATAAAGGATGTGTTGGGAGGGCCTCTTTCCTCCTTCCTCTGTAGTGATTTAGAAAGAGAGTGTTAGCGATCCAAAGAGATGCAGAGACTGCAGATTTCGTGTTCGTATTGCAGAGGTGTGGGTTCTTAGGGACGGGATCCAGGCTGACTGTAAGAAATGAACTCCTTCAGTAGTGACTGGGCTGCTTAGGAATCTGGGGAGAGACACAGAACATGGTCCACACCTGTTCCCATTCCGTGGCTGGAGAGACTATCTCTTTAAGAAAAGCCTTTGGGGACAGAACCCAAGAACATAAATAAACCCAAAAAAAGTGTGTGTGAGGCAGCCTCCCTCTCTAAAGAAGGTTGGTGTCTCTTAACGCGTCTTGCAGATTTGGAAGCGTGTCGTCCTTCTTTAATCATGATCATTATTGGAGGGAATGATTGAAATTTTAATTATTAAGTAGAAGGGAGGGCAGAGTGCTTTCACAGAGCACGGGGCAGGCGGAGGCCATCAGCTTGAACCTGGAAGCTGTGGTGGCAGCCTGTGACCCCTGCCGTGGCAGAAGGAGCAGTCTGTCTCCCTCCCATGGCTGCCTGTCTCCTAAAATGTTTGCATGCTGCGTGCTGCTGAGCCAGTGTTCAGACCAAATGCTCCATAATGGGAAACCATCAATTATTTCCTTCCTCTAGTCAAATGATATATGACTGCCCTTGATTTAATAAGGAAGGAGCATTTCGGAGGCAGGGAACCATTTGAACCGCGGAGCACAGAGGTTGTGCTGGGAGTGCAGGGTCGTTTTCTTCTTTTGCAGCCCACCGGGGATGTTGGCTTTGTGCTCATGGTGATGCAGGACAATGGCTTCCCTCCACCTCTGCTGAGTCTCACCCTCTCTGTGAGGGCTGTTCAGTGTGCAAGGCAACCTCGTGCAGGGAGGAATGCCTATTTGTAAATGGTGGGTGAAGAGAGATGAGGATCTGTCTGCCTCTTCGGTACCTTGATGGAAAAGTCTTACAACCACCAGAAGCCACTCTTTTTAAGGCTAATGTGGATACGATTTGTATGTCACAAGTCTCTGCATCTGCCTTGGCTGGAGGAAGGAAGGCAAGTGGCCACCCCAGGAAGTGATTTGGAGGCAAGGCTGAGCTCACCAGGGCTGGCTAGCACCCCTGTGCCCTGGAATTGGCTCCCGCTATCTGGGGGCTCTCACGTGGCCTAATCACCAAAGGAAGCCATCATCTAGGGTGAAAGGTTTACTTTAGCCCTAGGCAAGCACCAGAGTACAGGCCAAGTTTGCTTCCTAGGCTAGCAACGCTGGAAAGCAGATCACATTTTACACTGTGTCTTCTGCAGGGTTCACTTTGGTCAGGAGGCATACTACAAGAGACGCTGCTTTCATTTCTCTCCATAAAGGACACATCCTAAGCCAGGTGTGGTGGTGCACACCTTTAACCCCAGAACTTGGGAGGCAGAAGCAGACAGAGCTCTGTGAGTTTGAGGCCAGCCTGGTCATCATAGTGAGCTCCAGGACAGCCTGCTTCCCTCTCTCTCTCTCTCTCTCTCTCTCTCTCTCTCTCTCTCTCTCTCTCTCTCTCTCTCTCTCTCTCTCTCTCTCTCGCACTGTTAGGAGGGTTACAAGGTGTGACCTTATTGGAATAAGTGTGTCACTGTAGGGGGTGGGCTTTGAACCTCTGTCCACTATGGAGGAGTCAGTCTGCTCCTTGGCTTCCTTTGGATGAAGATGCAGAACTCTCAGCTCCTACTATGCCATGCCTGTCTGGGTGCCACCATGTCCCTGCCTTGATGATAATGGACTGAACCTCTGAACTGGTAAGCCAGCCCCAATTAAATGTTGTTCTTTATAAGATTTGCTTTGATCATAGTGTCTGTTCACAGCAGTAAAACCCTAAGAGTCTGTCTGTCTCCCTGCCCTCCCCCCCCACACACATGTGCATGCACACACATGTGCCAACAAACAAACAAAACCCTACAAAAACAACATTAGAAATCTACCATTGTAGAAGATATATATATCTTCCTACAGTATTTGTACCTACACACATACATATAAAGTAAAAGTGGAGTTATCCTAGAATAGGACAATGCTCTATTAGACACCACAGGCTGATAAATAAAAGTTACAGTGCCAGGCATAGGTTGCTTCTTTTAGGTTACTTCCAGAGAGGTCGCATAGCCTCCCAAACATTCCAGGCTTCTGCCGTTGCTCTTGGTACCCCTGAAGAACTTGATGATGAGACCCTAGTGCTTCAGCTGCTCCATATTTGAGTCACAGAGCATGGAGGAATGAGAAGCTTCGTTCCCACTGGGTAGCTTTCACAGTGCTGGAGGGAGCTATGTAAGCTACCAGAGGAGAAAAGTAATTACCAGTCATACCCAGCTTTGAACCCCAGGAGCTACAATAACAATTTGGTTTGGCAAGTCTCGCACCCCGGTGCAATAATGGCACGGATCTCACGGCAGCCACCAGCCACTTTGTGGTTGGATTTAAGCCCTACTCCATAAAACAAAACCCACACTCGGCATCGATAACAGGCTGAGAACCTGGATCAGGAAATGTCAGAGGCCCTCAGGCATTAACTGTCAGTATTAAACTGACTTTTAATGACTTATTGTTATACCCACAGAACAATGCACCTCTCACCCACGCACTTCATCTGGGGAGTTTCTGTTTTGCAGTAGATAGTGATTTGCAATAGTGATTTCCAATGTGCAGAAAATAAGATACTACAATATGTTCAGAACTAAAGAAAAAAAATATATATATTGTACCACCCCCTTATTCTTTGCATCTTCATGTAGTTATTACCTATAAGCCATCTCCTACTATCATAAAAATCTAATCCATGGGGCTGCAGAGATGGCTCAGAGGGTAAGAGCACTGACTGCTCTCCCGAAGGGCCTGAGTTCAAATCCCAGCAACCACATGGTGGCTCATAACCATCCGTAATGAGATCTGATGCCCTCTTCTGGTGTGTCTGAAGACAGCTACAGTGTACTCACATATAATAAAGAAATAAATCTTTGGGCTGGAGCAAGCAGGGACTGGGCGAACAAGGTTAGCTGGAGCAAGCGGGGTTGACCGGAGCAAAAAGGGGCCCTAAATTCAATCCCCAGCAACCACAAGAAGGCTCACAACCATCTGTACAGCTACAGTATACTCATATACATAAAACAAACAAACAAACAAACAAACAAATAAATAAATCTTAAAAAAAAATCTAATCCACAGAGGTGAAAAAAGAGACCAAATAATTTGTATCTTGGGTTATTTTATTCTTATTGGTTCTTTCTCTCTCTCTCTCTCTCTCTCTCTCTCTCTCTCTCTCTCTCTCTCTCTCTCTGTATATTATATATACATACATACATATACACACATATATATGTGTGTGTATATATATATATATACACACACATCTATCTATCTATCTATCTATCTATCTATCTATCTATCTATCTATCTATCTATCTATCTATCTATTAGGCCAGAAGAAGGTGCTGGTTCCCTTGGAGATGGAGTTACATGCAGTTATGGGCTGCCCAATGTGGGTTCTAGGAATCAAACTCTTATCTTCCAGAAGAACAACAACAAGTACTCTTAACTCCTGAGTCAATCTTCCATCCCCCAAATCGTTTACTTTGAACAAATTTACCTGTAGAGTGAGTGTTCTTCTAATTCTGAGCACAACATCTAGAGAAGACCCAGATTTTCAGTGATCGCTGGCATTTTTTTTTTTCTGTTGAAATACCATACAGGGAGGTATTTGAGAATCTGGTTTGTATTCAGGTAACATTGTAGCATATGTTCTACTGTTTCCTAGAAGCTAATGACTAGTTAAATTAGTTATATGGCTCAGAGCAAAGCAAAGGTGGTTGGCAGGTTTGACCAGGGTATCTGTTTGGGAAAATATTCCCTTAAGTTAAATAACACTGTGATATTCTATCAGCAGACTACCCAACCCTTATTGAAAAGGTCGGCTCTTTGAATGTCTCTCCAGGGTAATTATATTTAAAAGGGAGACTCGAAATGTAACATGTCACGAAGAGAGTTTTGACTTGCAGAAAAATAAGCAGAATTAGTTGGAAATTGTTGCCCAAACATTCTGCAGCTGGAAAATGTGATGGATTCTCTAGAGACTTTTAACAATAAGAAAAAGATATATTTTTTTTGCATCCTAAAGTTGGCTTAATAGAATCTCCGTAGAAAGACCCTGGACTGATGCTAAGGGCATTTTCTGTTTCTTCTGGATTCCTTTGCTCAGCTGGTTTCTGTCCCTGATGGAGCATTTGCTAAATAAACAAGACACCATGGCAGGCCCTGGGGCACAGGGATATTTGAAATCCCTGTGTGTTCTAGATTAATATGTACTAAAGGTACCAAGCAAAGTAGGAGGTAAACATTTATCTAAGTAAAGCACTAACTCCTGACAGTTACAGGGACTGAATTCTACCAGGGTCCTTGAACCCTGGGAGTTGGAATGGTCAGGGCTCTAGGGAGAAAGCAGTCTCCTGGGCCCACTAGAGTGCTCGGGGCTCTCTGCTTCAGGCTCGCCTCTGGAGGAGACACTACATGCTCCCTTCAGCCGATACCACTCCCAACTCCTGTTCCCCACTTGGTCAAAGCTCTCCCGGATTTCAGTATTTTGGTGGTGTGGGTTACTTTGGGTCTAGCTGTGCCCACCCTGCCGCTCCATTTACTGTAGTTTTAGGCTTTCTGTAAGTTGTCTGAGTCTGAGGAGGTACTGGAAACCAACCATGGCTCTTTAAGCCCTGCTCCCTCACACCTCTGGGGAAGTGCTTTGTGAAAGAGTCAACTACCCACGGCTTGTGCCATGTGCACAAGATGCCCTCTCAGGCTACTCTGGTATTCGGACAGAGAATATTCTAATTTCTTGGTCCCCGTGGACCAGAATTTTATGTTGAAAGGTCAAATGTCTGATTTGGTCGGAATCAGAAAGTCAGTAGAATGGAAGACTGAGAAATCTTGTTCCAAGTTAGTCATACCTGAAGCGACATCTGAGCCCCACGCACGGAGCTTTAAGGGCCAGGTGTCCTGTGCAGGTGCCTCAGAGGAAAATCCTTACCTACTGATGACATTTCCCCTGTCCTGTTGAACTTAATTAATTAATCCTAGAAATGACTTTTGTCAGTATTTCCACCTCATCTTAGAAGCGCCCACATCTGACTCTTCTGATTGTCAAGATCTATCTCATCCTTGCTCCTGTCAGAGATTTCTTAAAAATCATCTTTATGGGATGAGATGAGCTCGTTTGAATGCTGACATTTGATGGGCTCTGGGAAGCGATGCGCACCATCGTAAGCAGCACTATGATCCGGACGTGTGACATCTATCTGCAGCACCCACAGGAACGGTGTTTATTTTGGGCCCATCTTTATTAGGTTTCTTATCTTTATTACCGAGTTGTGTCTTCATATGTTCTGGATATCAGCCCTTCCTTCGCCAGATGTAATAGAAAATATATTTTCTTAGCGGATGATGGTTTGCATTTTCATTTTCTTGTGCTATCTTTGAAAGAGTAGTTTTGATTGAAATATTTGATACAATTCAATTAGTCTGTTTTTTTTTCCTCCTGTGTTCTGTACTTTACCTACTCCAGGCTTACAAAGACCATCTCCTTGCTTTCTGTTAGAAGCTTTATAGTTTAGGCTCTTGGATTTAGACATCCAGTCCTGTCTCACCGTGAAGCTCTCTCTGGCTGTCCTGAAATTCACCCTGTAGACTGCATGGCCTTGATCTCACAGAGATCTAGCTGTCTGCTTCTGCCTAGGTATGTGTCACTACACCTGGCTAAAAAAAAAAGATATAAAAAAAGATTTAATTTTAAGTGTGTATGTTTGTGATCCTGTGTGAGTTTATGTCCCAAGGACCACCTTGGCCTATTTACAATGACGACTTGATCATGTATATGTGAGTTCTCAGTTATTTTTTCTCTTTGTGTCTGCCCTTATACTGAGAATAACTTTATGTGTTACTTGGGCATTCAGGGAGAAACAAATCAAGCAGAGAATGCTGTTCTTTCCTTACCAGGTTGAGGAGACAGATTTTAGAGGGTTGGTGTTCAAGTAGAATACCGGCATGAAGAGAGGATGCTGGGAGCTGTAGAAGTCTGTATGGAAGTCCTAGTGGGGATACAATTGTGGGATGAATAGGAAGGATCTCCTGCACGCAGCCTATGGAGATCAGCCAGGGTCCCTTTCCTGCCTGGTCCACATTTGCCTGGGCTTTTAGTTCAAGACTCCTAGAAGCTTGGAATACCCAAGACACAATCCACATATCAAATGATGTCTAAGAAGAAGGAAGGAGTGGCCCTGGTCCTGGAAAGGCTCAGTGCAGAAGTGTAGGGGAATAGCGGGACAGGGAAGTGGGAAGGGGCGGATGGGGGAACAGGGGGAGGGAAGAGGGCTTATGGGACTTGTGGGGAGTGGGGATCAAGAAAAGGGGAAATCATTTGAAATGTAAATAAAGAATATATCGAATAAAAAAAAGGACTCCAGAAATAAAGCCCAAACAAGACAATATTTTAGAAGAAGTGAGGAGCTGATCATCCAGTCTATACCTGCACATACTAAGTAATGGCTGGTAGGTTTTCCTAGTTAAGTTTCATATATATGTGTATGTGTGTGTGTGTGTATATATATATATATATATAGTATATATGTGTATATACATATATACACATATATATGTGTGTGTGTGTATATATATATTTCTATTCTGTTAATTGCTTAAGTTACTTACTTATGGTCAAAGACTTTCTGACAATTTCTGAAGATTAGTCCTAACCCTGGCAAATACACATGTCTCTTACTTAACAAAGAGGGATGCTAACTAACAAATCACAAATAGCATGGTATTTAGTCTCTGTGGCTCTAACTTTTCAAGAGCTACACAGTAAATAGCACTCTTCTGAATCTAAGATTCCATCAATAGTTACCCACTCAGGTACATATCTCCCTATTTGATGCTCATTTAGAGCATTCATATTGTTAATTTTATACATAGTATTTTATTGTCTTTCTTTGTATTAATGTGGACCCAGGGGGAGAAGGGGGATTGAGTTTTCAAAGTTAGCATTTCCTTTTTTTTTTTTTTTTAAAGTTTGCATCGCTTCTCGGTCTTTTGACTAAGATCAAGTGTAAAAAAGGTTTTATTATTATTATTATTATTATTTATTGGGGTTTTGAGACAGAGTCTGTATAGCCCTAGCTGTCCTGGAACTTGCTCTGGACTAGGCTAATCTTGAACTCAGAGAGATCTGCCTGCCTCTATTTAGTGATGGGACTAACGGTGTCTTCCACTGCATTGACTTTGGTTTATCTTATTGTATTTTAATTGTGTGTGTTTATTTATGTATGTGTGAATGTGTTTATGTGTGTGTACTTGTGTGTATGTGTGTGAGTGTGTTTGTGTGTTGGGGAAATCTGCATGTGTAGTGCAGGTCTGTAGGGTCTGGAAAAGTGTATTGGATTTCCTGGAGTTGGAGTTACAGGGAGTTGTGGTCTGTCTGGAAATATGGGTTCTGGGAACAGAACTTGGGTCCTCTGCAAGGTCAGTATGTGCTCATAATCATGGGGCTATCTCTCCAGCCCCCCAAAGCTAGTATTTTTCTGCCAACTAATGAGCTGACTTATTGGAAAGCTATTGAAGGTAGCACCAGAAAGAGAGAGCTCCTGGGGTCTATTACTATTCTCAGCCTGTGCACGGACATGATGCTTTCTATGATATCTGGGAAAAGTTATGCAGTGATATACTGTCTCATTTTGTTTGTTTCTGGTCACATAAATGAAGTACTTTTTTTAGGGTAATAGTAAGAAATCTAGTCAAGAGATCCAGCCTGTCTAGTGCACAGGTCTTGTGGAGAAGTCCGCCTCCCTGCCAAGCTCCCTTAGAACTCCCACTTGCTGCTCAGTGGTTTCCGTTGGCTCCTCCTCCTTGCCTCTGGATTAAGAAGCCTCTCTCATTACTGCTCATCAGAGTCCTGCTGTTTCAGGAGCCATTTGTGCTGATGAATAGCTTTCTTTTTTAACACGCTAGGAATGGAGCATTTGGAGGAGGGCTTCTCTCATCCATTCCTACAGCTGTAACCATCATCTGTGTATCCATCCATCAGTCAATGCTATTGAGGATGGATGGTGTGTCTGGCGCTCTGTGTCGTTTAATACAGATACATATAGTACTGACGCAGTTCCAGTCCATACAGGGCACATAAATCACGGAGTTCTTAGGAGTTCAGTTAGACATACCTTCAGCTATCTGTATAATAGCAGCATAATGATTAGTGAGACAGGCATCTCGGCTTAAGCATATAGATGAGAGGTGAAGGCTCAAGCGTTTGTGGTGTCTTAAAACTAGCAACAGAGAAACATATGGCTTGCTAGGGGATATAGAGGGAGAGGTGCTGGGACACAGAGGTGCTGGGACAAAGCTCCCTGAAGATGGGGATGCTTGAGGTGACTCTCAAAGGATGCGGAGAAGTTATCTTGGTGGGACAGCAATCACCCCACTCCTCCCACCCCCAAATCACACTCCACTCCTTCCTCATCATCTCAGAAA
Source organism: Apodemus sylvaticus (assembly GCF_947179515.1). Classification (NCBI taxonomy): domain Eukaryota; kingdom Metazoa; phylum Chordata; class Mammalia; order Rodentia; family Muridae; genus Apodemus; species Apodemus sylvaticus. The sequence continues at coordinate 42,254,633 of NC_067494.1, forward strand.
CTCGCAAAGACTCCTGGCCACAGCCTTGTCCATATTTGGTCAGTGAGTTGTCAACAGAGGTTTTCTTTAGGGATTCCAGGAAGAATTGTGTGCACACAGGTGGTCCAGAAGGAGGGAGGAGTGGTCATGGGTGTTCCTGTAGCTCTTTGGCCATCTCTCAAATTCTTATGTCTACGGTCTTTTTGAATACTACGCACAGATGAGCTTACATGCCTTCTAACATACTTAACTTCCACTTTCCTTTGGAGAGCCAGAGCCTGACCATTCACTGGAAAGCAGCCCACTTGATAAGGTAGGTAGGAAAAGAGAGGAGGGGTAAAGCCTGGCAGGGAGAAACTGGAGTGGGGGTGGGGAAAATGTCTTTGAGAAGCCACAGCACAGAGCAGGATTCCCCTAAGGTGGGTACTACGGTGTTCTGGTATTCCTACGTGTAGCATGGCGGCCAGAGCCTTGTAGAAAGTGCATCTGGGGAGATAGATGGGAGGGCCTCCAGTGTCAGGCTAAGTAAGAAAACCGGGCTTGATGCTTCAAGGTGATGTCAAGCTCACACCTTCCACTTAAAAACACAAGCTGGGAGAAGGGAGAACAGATGACCTGTGTAGGAGAGTTTGGGGGTTGAGCTAATTAGCTATGTGCATGGATGAGCACACCACTGTTCTGGTATGAGCGGTAAGCAGGTGGCATAGTTCAGGACTTAAGGTGAGCAGAGGGGGCAGAACAGAACAAGTCCTTAAAGAGTGCATTTAGAAATTTGAAAGCAAACAGAGCTAACTGGCAGTGACAGGAACCGGGACACTGGTTACTTTGGATTGTGATGAGATGTAGGGAGTCTACTGGAATGATGGAAATTCTTAGGGATGAGATACAGGAAGCAGAGTCAGAATGTGATCATGCTTTTGTCGGGGAAGGGATACATAGAAAACTGTGATGTTGCAGGACAAAAGGTATCTTAATTCTCCTGTTCCTCATACTACGGCATCTCTCAGTGCCACAGGCTGGTGCCCTGTGTCTCACCTGCCACAATGGAAGAGGTGCTGGGCTGCCTACCACTGACATCTTTATCTTTCATCCTGGGCAAAAAGAGTTAGGGTTTCCATTGCTGTGAAGAGACACCATGACCAAGGCATGAAGTGGAAACTTCTAGGTTTTTTTGGTAAGTTAGTTAAGTCAAATGTTGTCTTATTGGGGCACACAGGTGAAAGGATGTCTTGCTATAGCAAACACGTGACAACTTTTCCTGAAGCAGACATGTGTGAAAGGATGTTTGGATATAGCAAACATGTGAAAGGACCCTTGATGAAGGGTCCCCACAGACACTGGGAGACAATCACTGAGCATTGGCTTGGTCTGCTCTGCCTGGTTATTCTTCGATAACAACAAACAGACACACATGTATTGGTTCGCCTTACATGGTGTTGTTGAGCTCAACTTGTGATAATGTTGCCATCGAGATAAACTTGGCAAAGAACTGTTTGTGAGGTTCCTGCAGCAGCCTGCCACTTCTGTGGCCTTACCTCAGGTTGCTTGGCAAACCTGACAGTTTTTTCAGGATTGAACTACAGCTGCCTGGTGTCTGCTTGCTGAGAGGACTGCACTGTAGCTGCTGGTTCTTGCCTGGTGTCTGCCTGCCTAGAGGACTGATCTGCAGCTGCTGATTCGTATTTGGTGTTTGCTATGGGACTGAACTACTGTCAAAGATCAAGCTTGCCCCCAAAGAACTCTTGCAGAACAGGTCTACTTCCCCTATATCCTAATAACTTTTCTCTCCCACTGCCTCTGCTGGTGAGAGGAAAGGTTGAACCCTTATTAAAAATAGGTTGCAAAAAATTTTATGCCTACAAAGGCAAGTCTTATAAAGGAAAGCATTTAACTGGGGCTGGTTTACAGTTTCAGAGGTTCAGTCCATTATCATCATATCAGGTAGTATGGCAGCGTGCAGGCAGACATGATGCTGGAGAAGGAGCTGAGAATTCTGTATCTCATTCCGAAGAAGGCAAGCAGAAGACTGGCTTCCAGGCAGCTAGTAGAAGGGTCACAAAGCCCATCCCCACAGTGACATACTTCCTCAAACAAGGCCACGCCCATTCCAATGAGGCCACATCTCCTAATAGTGCCACTTTCTGGGCCAAGCATATTCAAACCACCACAAGAAGTTTAAAATTATAGAAATAAAATTTCTATTATAATTTGGTTAAAAAAAAGAGAGATGGGTGACAGACAGATTATGCTCAAAATAGGAACCTCAGGACCCAATGACATAGGGTCAGTCTCAGGAGACTGAGCAAAATGATACTGGAGGGAGCACTGGATGGGTTCCTCAGGCTACAGGCTGATGTGTTGTGCAACCAATATAAGGATAAGTAAGAACTGGCTCCAAAATTGGATTCTATTTATACATTATGCAAGCAACTCAACTTCAGGGTCGTGTGTTCTATATTGTCTGTCTGTTTGTAGTTCATTACAAAGGCTGGGCAAGAATGCTGGGTGAGTGGTGTTACCCTGGCAACTCTGGGGAGACTGCTGTGGTCCAGAGGGAGAGAAGAAACTTTACGGTTAAGAGTGGATATGTCAGGCTCACAAGGAGGTAAGATGAGGAAGAGCACTCTGTCCATACGGACTGCATTACCATTGCTACCTGTGACCCACCCACAAAGACCAGACTCCAAACCAAGATACTGACTATTGAACAACTTTGATCTATCAGCCCCAATACAGAAATAAACATCATGTCCCCTAAAAAGCAAGAGGTACCTCCACTGATATATTATCATATTATACCCATAGTTCTGTCTCTGCTGGTCCACGTGTTTCTGGACTGTTTGGCAGCTTAAGATTTGGTGCAGAGGGCATGGCAGAGTTCGTAAGATATTGGCGGGTACCACGAAACCATCCTTTACAGGATGGCCGAGGCTTCAGAATGCTCCAGAATGACTTCTAGCTAAGTATAAAGAAAGACATTATAGAGATGAGAAGAGTTTACAGAATGCAATGTATATCTCAGAAGAGAGAATGTCTTGATTCCAGAAAGTGTTGAAGTTTAACGAAAGCTGGGCAGCGATGGCATGTGCCTTTAATCCCAGCACTTGGGAGGCAGAGGCAGGTGGATCTCTGCGTTTGAGGCCAGCCTGGTCTACAGAGTGAGTTCTAGGACAGGCAGGGCTACACAGAGAAACCCTGTCTTGGAAAAAAGAGGCAAATATCACCCCCACCTGAGCTTGAAAGGGAAGGAGGGCCAGATAATATTTGATAACTGCTCCAAGAAGACATGAGAAGGAAAAGGCGAACTCCCCATCCCCCTCCTCCTTCTTCTCCCTTCTTCTCCTCCTCTTCTTCTTCCTCCCCCTCTTCTTCGAGACAGGATCTCATATATTCCAGGCTCTTTTTGAACTCACTATGTGAACTGGTAGAAAAATATTTGGCAGATAATTCATGTGATTAAAGATTAGTATTAAGCAATATGAAGCATGCATGCACTTCAGTAGCAATGCTACAATTGCTACTAATAATAGGAACCTGGTTAAGATTAGGCAAAGGACCTCAATGGACATTCTCCAAAGAAGGCACAGAGGTGGTCGAAAGACATAGAAAGAATGCTCAATATCACTGATCATCAGAAAGGTAGAAATTAAAAATCACCCTTACCACATACATGAGTCTCATGTACACATATAACTCAGCCTATTAATGAGACTTCATGAGGTCTGTGTGTTTGAATGAGGAAAATTATGTATTCCATTTCAGTAAACTCTAGGTGAAAATTGGCATTTCTTTCAACACACATGTTGTATTAACATGCTCTCAGTGTATGCACAGAAGGAAGGTATATGTTGAAATGAGTATGGGTTTGTGTTTAGAGACTCATTCCCATCAAACCTAGTTTGGATATGTAAATACTACAACATCTAAGCAAAAACCTCAAATCTGAACTACTTCTGGTCCTTTCCGAGGCGGCCTTCTTGTCCCCATCTTTTGTGTGCCTCTCTGTCTCTCTCCCTCAGGTGCGTGTGATGTCAGAAACAGACGAACATGTATTGTGTCTTTCTACGGTTGGAATTTGTTGGAATAACAACACATTCATAAACAGTATCAATTTTGTTGGCTGCTATCTGACAGGTATACCGGTTTCTCTGGATAGCTGGCTGTTGGCAAATAAGTTCTTTTATTCCAAGCTTAACTGTTAATGCTAATTCTCAACCATCACATACTAAATATATCCACGTGTATTTACACAGAGCAGGGCTACTTCAAAGAGGTTAGAGGTTCTGCTGCTGAGTTCAAGGTGCTCCAGGGGGCATTCCTTTAGGCACAGGCAAAAGGCGGATTGAGATACAAAGAGGGCCTCTGTGGGGGTCAGCAGTGGGGACCAAGAAGGGCACAAAGCCCTGGGCTCATCACAAGTCCTCTGTATGTTGGTACATATCCCTGATGGCGATATGACTGGTTCGTGGGAGTCCCAGACACAGCTGTGACCATGTCTCAGGACGATGACCGCGTGTCAGGGCTGGTGACAAGTCTTCCGTTCAGGTACTTGTCAGTTTCTGGACCTGGTTTTTCTGAGGTTTCAACATGCTTACATGTTCTCACATGGCTCAGCAGGCTTTGATAAGTTTATAGGTGGTGTACTCTTTATCTTCAGGAGTGAGCCGTTTGTCAGCCGGAGCTTCGTGGACTGTCTGCACAAGTGTTATTTATGTGCACGGCAAAGAAATGGGTGGCCTGCCTCTGGGTTTGTGTTAAGAATGTATTCAAAGCCTTGCAGTGGTGGTGCGTCCCTTTAATCCCAGGACTAGGGAGGCAGAGGAAGGAGGATCTCTGAGTTCAAGGTCAGTTGACCTATAGAGTGACTTTTAGGACAGTCAAGACTACACAGAGAAACCCTGTCTCAAAGTAAAAAAGAAAGAAAGAAAGAAAGAAAGAAGGAAAGAAAGAAAGGAAAGGAATAAAGAATGGTTCAAAGGTTGTCTGTGAACTGTGAAACAGAGTCTCCCAGGGCAAGGTATGAAAAACCTTGTGAAAAGTCACTGCTTTACACAATATGGAGAAACTTGGTGCAGGGCGCAGGCTGATAGTTGTAGCAATCCACCTCTGTCCACACACACACAGTCACAAAACTGGCCTCAAACTCACAACGTTCCTACTGTAGCTCACTGAGTGCTGGGATTGTAGGCATGCGCTTCCACTGGTCTGGTTTCTTGTAAGGGATATCTATTTGTGTTTTAAATACACTGATTTGTTATTTAAAGCATTAGTAAAGGGATGCATTTTAATCTATTTAATCTGCCTTTATTATTTGGAAAACTGGGTTTCCTTTGACTTTCATATATTTTATTTTATGTATTTAAAAATGGCATTCAAGATAGTGTTAAGGGAAATATTAAAAAAAGAACTCACCAACTCCCTGGTGGGGCCGGATCAACTGGTGGACCACAGGGCTCCAGCTGAATGATCTCAACTCAGCGGTTTCTCTGCCTGCAAACTCTCCGGCATGTGTGTGGGGTCCCCCAGTTCCTCTCACTACCATGCAACGCCTCATATACCCCACGGTTAGCTATCTCAACGCCCATTTACCCGGTAGAATTAAATCTCTTAAAGCTTATAGTTAACCAATCAGATTTATGTATCGATAAAATCACAACTTACAAGATGCCAATATAATAGTTTCAAAGCCAATTGATAATGATAAAGCTTTATCCCAATTATTCTAACCTTATGAATCATCATGTCGGCCTCCATTTTCCTTTCTCCTCCTTGTTGGGGTTCTGTCTAAGCTCCACCCCACACCTCCCTGGCAATAGCCAGGTATGCCCCGCCCCAGAGATCTGGCCCACTATAAGAGGGGCTACTTGCCCCTCCTCTCCCTCTTTGCTCTCCTGCTCTCCCACATACTCTCACCTCTCTGCCCCTTGGGCTCCCCCACTCCACGTGGTCATGGCCAGCCTCCACTCTACTACTTTCTCTCTCTCTCTTTCTCTCTCTCACTCCCATACCCTACTCTGAATAAACTCTATTCTATACTATGCCACCTTCCCCCACACCGCTGAGCCACACTCCCCTAACCCCTATCCTCCCCCTTTTTAAGCTCCCTTCACTCCTCTTCTCTCCTACTCTTAACCCTGTCTCCCTTTTCCCTGTCCAATCACAGGCCTCTTGCTTCCCTAATGTGACTGGACATGGAAAATTCTGCAGCATTTTGCCCTTTCTGTTTAATTAAAAAAAATACTCTATCAAAATATAAATTGAGTACAACTATTACCATTTAGTAATTAATAAAGGACAAGTTAGACTTAAGAGCCATTCCAACATTTTGTTAATAAAACAAATCACTGTCCTCTATCCTAACTTAAAAGACTATAATCCTGAACCTGGCTTTAGATTAAACACCATCTGAAAACCATCCTCTCAAATTTGTTCTCTCAAAGTAAATCACCTGGGTGGGCTAGGAGACTATGTAGTTTTTCAACCTCATCAGAAATCCAAGAACAGCTAATATTACCTGAAAATATGAGAAGCACAAAATATAGCCAATTTAGCCAAATTTCCAAAACTTAGCTGATTTATAGAGACCGCAGATACTTGGACAGTCCCCTACGGCAAAACGTTGGAGCACTGGGGAGGGGCCAGGAGTGCAGGGAGTTGGCGGGTTCTTTTTTTTTTTTTTTTTTTAATATTTCCCTCAACAACATAAGAGTCTGAATTTTCTACCAGATTGCCAAAGGGATTGATCCATGGCACACAGTAGCTAAGAACACTTACTGTCAGTGTCAGAATTTCTACCAAGAAAACCACTGGATTCTGGAGGCAAGCAACTTCTGTAGAAAGTTAGAATCTAAGAAGGTTAGTGCAAATTCCCCTCTTAAGATCCTGCCTGGTGGATTATTATTTTCCACTGTAATTGGGATATGGCTTTAAAAGAAGACCACGAACGCAAACACATCACATGTACGTCTCTGAGAAAATCCAAATATTTATGCCTTCAGCTAACATTCAAAGATCCTCTCTCAAGCCTGAGATATTATTGAGAGTTCCCACTGTTGATGGTGGTGATTAGAGGGGCCTTTAGAAATGGCTTCCAGGGAACGAAGCAGCTGCCTGAACGCCTGGAGGTGGGGAGGAGGCCACCACGTGTTTCTGCGATACTTGCAGTTCAGTCACACAGTGGTTGATTTCTGAGAACATCAGAAATGTGCTAGGATGGAGGTGGAAATTCTATACTCTCCAGCTCTAACTGGGACATTGCATAATTGCGGAAGAACTGAGGCTGGACTCCACTGTCTCACTTTGCCTGAGAAGAAGTTAGCTAGCATGAAAAGGAACCGAACAGAAACAGAGAGGCGGCTTGCGGGGGAATTGCTGACAGAGTCACCGGCGGGGAGCTGAGGTGAAACAGCTTTGATACAGACCAACACACGCGGTTCTAATTAGTAAAACAGGCCATGGCAGTGAGCTCTGTGTCTGCTAATTAACTCAGATGCTGCTGGATAGCCCGGCTTCCCCAGGAAGAGCCAAGAGTGCTTAACTCACCAGTGTGGTTAATTATTAGGGAACATTGTTCCTGTGTAATTTCCCATCCAGTACTTCCAAAAGATGCCTTGCTTTAAGCCTTAAAAGCATCAAGAAGTGTGACACTTCCTACAGGCTATGGCAGGCTTGTGCTGGGGATGAAAAAGAGGGGCTAGGTGTTTTATTTAGTACCAGATTGATGAACAAGGGGAGGACAATATCTTTCCTTCTCTCAGATGCAGCATGGTAGATCAAATTTATCTACCTTTATTTGGGGGAAGGTCAGAGATGGAAAAGGAGAGACTGCTGTATTGGGTTAGGTAGGAGACTCTTGTGTGGGCATGTATGTACACAAACACATATACATGTTCATGTGTGTGCATGTGAGGCCAGAGGACATCCTTGGGTGTTCTTCTGGACTCTCCCCCCGCCCACCCCTTATTTTCAGAAATGGTTTCTTGTTGTCCTGAGTAGGCTAGGATGGTTGGTCAGGGAGCCCAAGGGATGCATCCTCCTGTCTCCACCCCCCTAGCACTGGGATTACACTTGTCTGTAGGTCCATTTTTTTAAAATGGGTTTTGGGGATCAAACTCAGGTCTTCAAGCTTATAAGCCAAGTGCTTTACTGACTGAGTGGTCCTCCAGATAGAATAATCTTTAGAAGGGACTCTTACATTTTTTTTCCCTCTATGACAAGGGGAAGTAATTAAAATTAGGAATAACTGGATGGATCATATGATTGCAGTGCATAAGCACTGCTGACACAGTTATACTGATATTAGCAATGAGTGAGAGAAGATACTGGGGCACCCCTCCCCCCACCCACCTTTCCCAGCAGACTGGAAGGGAAGTGAGACAGATTCTGCACTGTCCCATACAGAAGATGATGACCAGGTTCTGAGGCAGAAAAGAACCACATGAAATGTGGTCTTTAAAGGACAGCTTTGCCTGGAGTGTATATATATATAGTGGATTGGACCCAAGCTGCATCACTGACTGTCAGGAGCCATTTGTCACAACCAGAGGGAGAAAAAAAAAGGGAGAAAAAGCCTACCAGTCAGGCAGAGTCAAGGCAGGTTAGGGTTTGTTAATAGATTTCCTGGCCTGCTGAGGCTGAAGATGAGGGGTTGAATATTCTATTGACCATGGTGGGAGGAACAGAGAGATTTTTTTGTGTGACTACAAATGTCTTGTGTGTTGTAGGCCATCAAGGGGAGTTTGACTGCGCTCATCCCATGCTATGGCCCCGGGCAAGCCAGAGCTGGCTGGGGTGTGTGTGTGTGTGTGTCCCCAGGCCTGCTACAAGGCTGGGCTGTGGGGTTCTCAGACTTTTGGACATCCAGGTGCTTCTGGGAGTCATAGAAGAGCAGAGAATGGAGTCAGGGGCCCGTGGGCTGGCGACAGGGTCTAGCCTGGGCTGGGCTGTTCTCTGCTCCTCCATGACTCCCCACAGCCCAGGCCTCCTTGCAGGCCTAGGGACCCCTGAGCCAGCTCTGGATTTCTCACATTTTAGACAGTGCTTTCCCACCCCCAGAGCGGTGTCTCGGTGCTTCCCTAAGGCCTAGTACACGCCCTGGTGGAGGTGTGGGGTGAGCACAGCCAAACGTGCCCTGCTGTTACGGACTCGGGCCTACAGGGTATATTTCAACAAGTTGTTTCTGTTAGCTGGTGGCTTTGCTTCCCATGGTTCTGTGGTATAAAAATTCTATGAGAAATATAGTTGCTGCTGGTGTGGTATTGACCGACAGCCCTCCCATTAACTCTCTCTTGCATTTTTTTCTCTGTCTTTCCTATCTCATCCTCATTCCCTCAGAGGACTGTTCAACTTCATACTGGCTGGACCGGTAGACACGGCTCAGTCTCGGCGTCTTCCAACTTAGCTATTTTGAGTGACAGTATACACAGACTGGTTTAGGATATCTTTGTTTTAAGATCTCAAGATCTGGGCCCTGGCTAATTTATTCTGGGGTAGGCTCACCCCGTGGCACAACTGAACAGTTTTTCAGATGAAAGCAAATGTGTCAGTGGGTGCTTCAGGATTGTGGGACAAACCAGCCTGCTTTGGGTAAAACCTCCAAAAGTGTGCTTCTCAGTGTGTCTTCTTCTGTGTTGAGGATTTGTGTGTACTCCGCCTCTCCTAGTAGTGTGATTTCCATCGGAATGTGAGATTAGCATAGAATAGTTAAGATAATATTACTGAACCAATATGAAAAGTCAGTAGATACTGTCCTCTATGAAATAAAAATAACAATTCACTATATTAGGGTTATAGAGATTCTAATAATTGAATTAAAATACCCTCCAATGACTATTAGGTAATTCGAATAGCTGTTGAGTGGGATCTGTAAAACAATCTGGAAGGTTTGTCCCCTAAGAGCGTTGGGACTGTTATTAGGTACATTGGTGCTGTGACAGAGATGACTGCCATGTATGTACACCAGACGGCTTCAGTGATCTCTAATAATCAGCAACATGACTTCATGTCTCCTAATGTACTCTAACAAATGGCCAGAAGAATGTAGCTTTCTATACAAGATTAGGCTTTACATTGTTGTTTGGACTAGCTATACTGCCCAGATCATCATGTGTAGGTAGCTCATTAAGTAAATTAAGATGTATTCATAAAAGGGATGTATAGAACAGTTGGAGTGATTTAAAGGTTATCAGTTCTTAGAGAATTTGTTGCAATGTATTTTGATCATACTTTGGCATCTTTCCCCAACTCCTCCCAGCTCTGCCCCTACCCCATACCTACTGATGTCTTGTCTTTCATTTAAAAAAAATAACTCACCGAGTCCAGTTTGTACTGCCCACATGCTCCTGAGCGTGGGCTTGTCCACTGGACCATGGCCGACTTACCAAAGTCTACACTTTTGAGAAAGACTGACTCTTCCTTCCCTAGAAGCTGTCAACAGTCTGGAGCTCTTCAGTTGGAGGTGGGGTGAACCCCCTCCCCGCTTCGTGCTCAACTGAAGATTCATTCCATCTCATGCAGGTTTTGAGCAAAACTGAAGCAAACACTGAAGCAAAACCACAGCTGCTGTGAGCCCATGAGTTGAACAGCCCTGGCATGCCCATAACTGTTTTGCTCTGGTTCTCCATAACCTGTGGTTCTTATAATCTTTTTGCCCCTTGCTCTGCAATGGTCCCTGTGCTGAGGGGTGCTGTGTGCAATATAATATACTGTTTGTGGCCAGGTTGAAACTATACATAAACTATAACAATGTGTGTGGAGCTAGACAACAAATTTTTGCTATATGAAAAAAAATTTTTTTGGATAAATAAAAAATTTATTAGTGGTTTACCCTAGAACCTGAAACTGGGGTTCAAAGGCAGAGTAATGGATCCTTGAGGGGGTGTTACACTGTTTTGTGACTGTTCTTCACAAAGATGGCATTTGAAATAAATGACTGTAATGACATTTAACACAACCACTTAAAACACAACATTTAATTCAATACTATGTACAAATGTAAATGCATCACAATGCTGATAGTCTTTAAAAGTTCAAGTATAGGTATGCTCACAGAGAAAGACAGAATGTGAAAGTGAGCAGAGGGTTGTTCCTGACTATACCAGCTTTATCTGCTTCCATCTTGTTTGGATTATTTTTTTGGACAAGCACAATTTATCCCTGATACCTGTGCTTTTGGGTTTGGGAGATTTGGTATGAAGGAAGTCCCGGGGATGGCTTAAGTGCTCCACTTTGTCCCGGAAGGGCTCTAAGCTGGCACAGCACTGTCTTTCCCAGCACGTGCTTCCCCTCTGCAGAAGAGAGTGGTCAAGATGACCTTGAACTTGTTGGAGGCTAGGAAAGATCACACTTCCTTTGGATGGTGCATTATCTCACTGCTGGGAAATTTAGGAAGAGAAAGACATTGTACGTGGTATACGTCAACGAGTGGGTCACACACATTAGGGACCATGGGCCACAGCAGTGTTAATAGGACCTTGGGCCTGTTCCCTAACCGCTCTATCTGTCTGCCTGCTGGGTTCTAGCTCTCCTTATCTCCCCTGTGGAGTTAGACCAGGTATACGATTTGATTTAGATGGCTATGAGCAAGATGACTGATGCCGTTCCCTGGCCAGTGTTCAAGTCTTTATGCCTTTCTTTTAAAACGTAGTGAGTATGATAATCAGGGTCAACGTTCAAAGTCCTCCTTCAGCCTGCTGGACACATCTCTTGTGTGTGTGTGTGTGTGTGTGTGTGTGTGTGTGTGTGTGAGTATGAGCAAGAGACCTGGTGGTTGTCTTAGTTAGGGCTTCTATTGCTGTGAAGAAACACCACTACCGAGGCAACTCTCAAAAAGAACAACATTTAATTGTGTCTGGCTTACAGTTTGAAGAGGTTCGGTCCATCATCGTCATGGTGGGGAAGCACGGTAGCATGCAGGCAGATTTGGTTCTGGAGGAGCCAAGAGTTTGACATCTTGATCGGAAGACAGGCAGCAGGAAGAGGGACTGCCACAGGAGAGACTCATCCCATACTGGGTGGAGCCTGAGCACCCAAAACCCACCTCCATAGTGACACACTTCCTTCAATAAAACCACACTTATTCCAACAAGGCCAAATCTCTGAATAGTACCACTCCCTATGGGCCAAGCATATTCAAACCAGCACAGTGGGATAAAGCACTGAGATATCAAAGTGCTGAGTGTACTTTCCATTGCAGTGTTTTCTAGCTTCTCCCGACATACACTTTGTGGAGCATGGTGTAAAATACACACACACACACACACATACACACACACACACACACACACCAACCATGTTTTTTATTTGCTTTGTGTCTATTTATGATGTGTGTGCACTTGTGTGTTTAAGGCATTGTGATTTCAAAGTGTTGAATGCATTATTATCATTGTAGTGTTTTCTACTTATCCTGACATGCAACCTTGCAGAGCACAGTGTAAAACACAAACAACAGAACCTTCTTTTCTTTTCTTTACTTTGTATGCAGGCACGCACACACGGGTGCTTGTGTGCATGTGCATATTTGCATGGTTATCAGGCTAAGTCATGAGTGTCTTTACCCCCTGAGCTACCAGCTGGCTACACAGAACCCTCATACTCAGATACTAGTGGGCACTGCAAGACTGTGGCTGCAGAGCTTTGAACTTCACATGGGCCCTAGGGCCAGACAGCACTCACTGTGTGGTTGCATATGTCATATCCCTGTGAAGCAGGGGCCAATCTTTTCTTTGAACCATCATGATTCTGGAAGATGCTTCTGGATTCTGTTAGTTTGCATACGAAGGGACTTAGGGCTTAAGCAGTACTGTTTAAAATCCGTTACAAATGTCAGATGCCAGAATTGGATAATATTGGCTAATATTAGTGAGTGCTGATAATGCTATCACCAGTCTTTATGGATTTATGATTCTGGAGTTTCAGAAAATGAAGAGTCAAGTACAGAACTCAGACAAGACTCGGGAAACATGGGATCTTCTCTTGGAAATCACTATACTATCGAGAAGTACAGTTAGTGATGTCAGTCCTCAGTAATGCCAGCTTCTGCACATGCTGAAATATCTATAGTGTAAAGCGGGTGCAGTCACTGATTTCGGTGTCCCCCCCAAGAGAAATCCTTTCGTGACCATTTTGCTAACAACCTCCTGGTTACTGGAGTCAGAGGCGAAGGGATGCAGTGTTCGCCATGGTAACCAGGCATGGAAAGGCACATCTGGGAACAGCTAAGTGGGGATGCTTGAGGGGAGGAGACAGATAGTTTCTCTGAGCAGCGAAGAGGAGCAGCGGGGAGCACCACCCTTTAACTCCACACGCCACAGAGAATGCGGGAGAGCTTCAGTCAAGAGCAGGGTTTTTCGAATTAGCTTTATCATGAGCCATTGTTGCGGTATTTCATATGCGTCCCTCAAAAGCTACTTAAAGAACATGGAAACTATCATTTTAAAGGTTCATCCTAGTCAAACCAAGAGGCTTTTCCTGCCAGCATCCACTCCTCCCTGTCCATTACCTTTCTCCTTTTTCAAGGAAGCTGCTAGTGAGGGGGAGGTCGCAGGGAAGGCTACAAAAAGGCATAGGCAGTGGGTCGGATAACAGAAAAGAACAATTAGAATGTTGTTCTAATTGGCCCTTTCCTTTATTGGTTGTATTCTAGAACACAGTTGTGAGCCAACACAAATCGTTTGCCATTTTCTCCTCTTTCCACCAAAATTCTGTTTGGGTAAGTTTCCCAAAGGGAGAGAAGGAGGGAAGGTAGGAAGGCAAAGGGAAATTAAAAGTCCAGTGCAGTAGTGTTATGTTAGAAAATTCCCAGGGGACTGGTTGCAAGTATGCTCATGGGGCGGGGGTGGGGGTGGGGTGGAAGAGCACACAGTAAACCCTATTTTCCAATGGCGGATCCACCAGCCACTTAAAATACAAATGTAGACGGACTTCCATGGAAATGCTTCGACCCGTCCATATCCGTTAACTTAAAACTGTATTCAAGCAGAGGAAATCAACATCAAGAAATGTAGTTCCTGGTTCTGGAAAGACTCAGTGAAACAGTATTCAGCAAAACCAGAACGGGGAAGTGGGAAGGGGTGGGTGGGAGGACAGGGGAAGAGAAGGGGGTTTGCGGGACTTTCGGGGAGTGGGGGGGCTAGAAAAGGGGAAATCATTTGAAATGTAAATAAATTATATCGAATAAAAAAAAAAAAAAAAGAAAATGTAGTTCCTGTTAAGGCAGCATGGTGAGACAGATAATTAAGGGCTGGGAGAAGGGAGTCACATAGGGATCCGGTTTAAACGGCTCATCAAGAGCTTCCAAACAGCCCGCAGAGGACTATAACCTCTCAACTGAGATCTCGCAAGCAGGCTCATGGGCTGAGTTCACAGTCAAAGCATTTACCTTGGCTTCTTCCTGACCTATATACAGGGAGACATTTTTGTGACCTTTGTTTTTATCTTATCAGCCTAGCAACCTCCAACATCCACCTTATAGTCTTAGTTACCGAAGGAAACTCCTTACAGTAAAACTGAGTGCATGAAAACATTTTTACTCAGTCATTTGAACCTTTTGACCAATTTTGCTTCAAAATCCATCACACTCACACACATACACACACACACACAGCTATTGTCAGGAAATGTTGTTAAATAGATTATCTCCTAAGTCCTCCCTTGGGTGTGTACCACTGTCCTCTTGGTAAATGTGTCCCCAGACCCCACTCAATGTCTGAGCTCAATGAAGATATTTTCAGAATAAATTCTGGCTGTGCTTCCCACAGGCTCCTCCTGAAATTCTCTTCTGCAGCTTACGTCAAGGTCATGGCTTCACTTAGGCGAGGTGATGTCTCTTTGGATGGCCGGCCTGGCAGTGTTGATCAGCTTTTGTGCTGTACTGGACAATACTCCTCAGCTGGCTTTCATAGTAAATCATAAACTGAAGGTCTTAGGACTCAAATATCCCCTCTCCTGCCCCTATGCTAGAGAGCAAACCTTGTCTATCTCTGAGTTAGTTGCATACCCAGCCTCAAACATTCATATTTTGGGAGTTGGGTGGACTGGTATTTACTTGATAACTCTTACTGAATAGCTATATCTCTTAAGACTTTCCTATGGAAAGTTGGCCTACCCCTGTTCCTAAGTCAAGATAACAGCTCTTATTTATTTTTTAAGATATTTTTATTATTATATGTACGTAGTCTGTAGCTGTCTTCAGACACGCCAGAATAGGACGTCAGATCTCATTACGGATGGTTGTGAGCCACCATGTGGTTGCTGGGATTTGAACTCAGGACCTTTGGAAGAGGTCTTAACCACTGAGCCCCAAGAAAACAGGTCTTCCTTCAACTTCCTGTTAGGTTTGAAAATGAGTATGGATTTGTGTTTCAAAAATCGGAGTTAGGCCAGGTGGTGGTGGCACACACCTTTAATCCCAGCACTTGGGAGGCAGAAGCAGGCACGTTTCTGAGTTTGAGGCCAGCTAGGCCTCAGAGTGAGTTCCAGGACAGCCAGGGCTACACAGAGAAACCCTGTCTCAGAAAAAAAAGAACCCACCCCAAACAACAAACAAACAAACAAAACCCCCCAAATCGGAGTTAGAGGTTTACAGGCTACTCGGGTGTTCCTGTGTGCGCATCAGACAAAAGAATGTTCTGATTTACAATGGCCAACAATTTGGTTAAAAAAAAAAAAAACAACCCTACACGTTGTTAATGAGATTAGCCTAGAGATTCTGAGGGCTACTGGGAAACAGAAACAGCTATTTCCAGAGCTATGTGTTAATTGACTAAATCAGCTTTGTATTTACCATCAATTTGAAGCACTCGTCAACAGTTACACAAATGTTTGCAAGGCCTCTCTTTAGACTCCTCCTCCTTTCTTCTCAAAAATCCATGAAGCATTGAATGTGGTTGAGAGATTTCTTGTGCCCAAGTGTTGATTAGCCCCTTGGTGCTTGCCTCAGCATCTTGCCAGACTTAGTCTATAAGGTTAGGGAAAGGGTAATAGCCAGGAGAATACGACCTGCATTAATTTCTGCACATAAACCCGTGGACTGTCCACACAACTCACTAAGCCTTAACCACCCCCTAGTCTATCCTTACTTCAAACATCTCATCCTGAAGACGACGTACACATTCAAGTCCCAACAAACAGCACGCGGACAGTTCAATAGGGCCATCACTCACTGTGACCTCTTCCACACTTCTAGGACAGATAGGAACAGAAGATCGGGGTAGAATTTTAGAAATAAATAAAACTCCTGCTTTTAGCGTGCGAGCAGTCTCCTAAGGTCTGAGTTTGACCTTTGGAGTTCCAGCCCTGCCGGGATGTGGAGACGCGTTGTCAACCTCCAGCCGCGTCGGCGAAGCTGAAGAGAGTCTTTGTTCTTGCTGTTTATATCATTACAAGGACTAACTGGGCTGTGTGGAGCATGTCACGCGTGGCAGCATCTACAAACTCAGCTGTCTGAGCTCTAAAACTGTCGGAGCGCGCTGTGATGTGCATGAAATGAGATTCACTCCACTTCTCGGTGAGGCACCCGGGCCGTGGGCAGCCTCACTCGCTTACCTGGGCAAGCCATCATACAGAGGGAGAGACGGATATGGGCGTATGGGCGTGCGTGGGGAGAGCGTGTCTCAGTTTCCCTGCCTCGACATTGACCCTTCGGGGCCTGATGGTGTTTTATGGTAGGCTTGTCTTGCTCTACAAGACATTTGGCCGCCTTCCTGGCTTCTGTCCACTAGATGCCACTATTGCTCTCAGAAGGATCAGAACTGTCCTCAGACATCCCCTCCCCCCGCCCCCCAATATATCCCCTGGGGGACAAAATACAAAATCACCTGCAGTTTGAAACCACCTGGTCTGCCAGCACCCAGCTACCAGGGCTCTGGCTTGCTTTGGCTGCTGGAGGGACAGTTCCATCAGATTCACAAGTGTGGAAGGGGTGGGCTGACCAGCTCCGGTGGTAACTCTGACAGATCCGGCACATTTAGCACATGTTGGCTCTGAGAATAATGGGCAGAGGCTGGGATGACATTTTCAATAAATCAAAATGTAGGCTATCTCAAATCTATTAATATTTTCTGGGACTTTATTATGTACCAAATCAGTCATTCAAATGACTGCATGCCTTAGGTGCTTTCGTGAAATAAATTGGATTTCTTTCGGTAGGCTAGGAGCAGCAGGAAGGGAGAGCCTTTATTTCCTGGCCATACTGTGCTGGGTGGGTGATAAATGTATAGGTAGCCTCACCAGCTAGGTCCTGTGATTTCCCCACTGACTCTCTTTTCAAAATAAAACCCATGCCCCTGTTGCCCCATGTCCTCTTCCTAATTCACGTTTGATCTTGCATGCCTTCTAGCGCCCATTTCTCCACAGCAGCACAAAAGTGAGGGGAACGGAAGACTAATAACAGGCTCCTCAGGCTTGGCTAGCTTTCTGGTGTAATTTCGTTACAAATGAGAATACGGATCCCGGGTGGTGGGATCAAGGGTTTGAGGAGGATGAGGATATCTCTGGATGTTAAGACAATGCACTGGCTTGGGGGAATGGTGGCCCTCTAAAACTCATGTTACAACTTTGTCTGGGGGGGGGGAAGTATTAAAGGGTGTGGCCTTTGAAAGCAGTAATGTCGCCTCAGGAAAGGAATGCACATCTGTATAAAGGAGGGTGGAAGAAGAGTTCTCTTACCCTTCCATCACTTGACCTAATAAGTTCACAATAAGGCACTATCTTGGAGGCAGTGGCTAGCCCCTGACAGACATCTGTCCTGCTAGGTCCTGGTCCTTGGGTTTCCCAGCCTTGAGACTCATGAGTAAGTTTATATAACTGGCAAATTACTGGTCTCAGGCAAATGTCACAGTAGCACAAAGACTCTGATGTAGGATGTCCGACAGTGCAGTTCCTTCTTACAATGACTTAATGGGAGCCTAGGCTCTGAGAACTATCAAGATTTACTTAAGAAGATGCAGAAAGTGCCGGTAAGAGAGGGCTCCTGGGAAACACTCTAGCCTGGACTCAAACACAACGGAAAACTGGAAAAATTCTACTGGATTATGAGGTACTGATTTTAAATCATTCTGAAAGCCCATGGAATTAAAAAATAATGTATAAGGAGTTCACACAAGGCCCTGCCCCTAGTTGAGGAGCTGATCAGCCCTACCATGTACATATGACTAATACTAACTGTACTCAGCAGTATACATGCATATATATAAATATAAATATATATATACACACACACACACACATAAACATAGATATACACATACACGTGCATATGTGTATATATATGCACATCTATATGTATATATGTATATATTTTGTGAAAAATAAGAGATAGAAGCTACCTTAAATATTATCTAGAAGAGATAGCAAAATACTTCTCAGAAGTCTAGTTCTTTGTTAAAAAAACAAATACACCCAATTAAAAATTTCTAAATAAACCGAGCACAGATTTTAAAATATTATGCACACCTGTGTTTATGCATGCATGTACCATGGTAGACACGGTGGTCAGGTCAGCAGACAGCTTGAATAATCAGTTCTCTCCTTTGTGGGTTCTAGGAATTGAACCTAGGCCATCGGGCTGAGTGGCAGGCCTTTCTTTACCTGCTGAGCCCTCTCGCTGGCCCGGCACCTGCTTTTGAAACATGGATAACCAATGTCATCACTTTGAATTTTCATACACCCGACGAGCTGAGCTGACACGAAAAATGAGGATTCGTTGATTAGGGGGCAGAAGCCTAGATCACAAGATTGTGACGTTACGTCTGCAGTCTTTGAAACGTTTGCTCTTTCTGGTTCATACCGTCTCTGTTATTAAATTACTTAATTTATCAGAGCAAAAAGCAAAACCTTAGGGAGGCCATTAGCAATTTACTATTTCCAGTTCTTTTGGGAATCTGCTAATTGCCCTTTCATAAATGCTGCTCATTATGATTAAGACTTTGATTAAATGTGGAAGCCTAGCGTTTATATAATATTACAGACATATTTAAAATGAATTTAAAGCTCCAGAGTAGCATGGGCTATGCATTCATATCTATGGGTAGTATAAGACTCACTGCCAATCAACCTGGAATGTTTCTTTTTTCTTTTTCTTAAAGGTTTATTCTAATGTGTGTGGGTATTTTGCCTGGATACATGTCTGTGCACCACATGCATGCCTCATGGCTCTGGAGTGGACTTACAGACGACTGTGAGCTGCCATGCGGGGGTCCTCTGTCAGAGCCGTTATCTCTCCAGTCCCCAGACCTAGGATTTTCAAGAGCTGGATTTGGGATAGTTATGGCTGACTCCCCCTGGAGAAGCTCCTGATGTAAGGAAGGCTCTGATGGTAAGTCACAGACATGAGTGTGGGGAGAACTTTCCAGAGAGGCAGACTGGCTTCGTGGCGTTTGGGAACACTTGAGCTTCAGGGACAGATCTGGAACTGTGAAGAGGGAGGAAGGGCACTGTGGTGAGAATGTCTGTGGAGTCTGCCGTGGACACCGCAGAGCTGTTAGCCATGTCCGTTGGAATTCAACAGTACCCGTTTGTAGCTTATAGCACCTTGTCAGCGGAGGAGAGCGAAATGTAGGGTCATGGAGTAGGGCTATTCAAGAGAAGGGATTAGAAAGCTGGCCTGTGCCCAACCGTGGTCTTCTGTCTTCACTTATTTGTGCACATCAAGGCAAGAAAGGTAGTCAGAGGCTACAAGGAAGGAACCTTCCAGAACAGAGGGCCTGGGGTAAGGATGCGGTATGGGTTTGAGAGTGGATTCTTCTCATCATTTGTAGGCCATTTTACCCAAGATCAGAAGATCACTTGGGCGAAAAAGAATCTGCTGTAACCTTTTATATACTTGCAAGGAGGAATTGGGTGGATATTAATTGATTATTTAACAAGGTAGCATTATATTATGATTATATATACACATATGCATATATATGACATACATCTAAACTTACTCAGGAGGTAAGAGATTATACTGCTTTTTCCATTTAGTCAAGGAAGGCCCTTGCTGAGGGCTTGTGGTGTAGACACTGAACCCTTTCTTCTGGGTGAGCCTGCCTACGCCATGCCTACATAGCGTAGACTACGCCTACATAGCGTAGTAGTTAGCAGCTAATGTTCAGTAGGTGAATGAATTGATATTTCCTGGTCCTGGCTGTTCCTTCCCACCACTCTCTCACCTTCCTTCTTCTCTGTCTTTGCCCCACTCCTTAGACAAACATTTATCAAATGTCATAAAACCTGTCTGAAATAAGACAGAGGCGGGTGGGTCCTAAAACTGGGCTGGGAGGTAGAAAATAATTTAAGATACTAAATGAACAACAGAATCACACAGCTTGTGATAAAGGGTTTTGGAAGAAATAAGGCAGAATTATGGACTAGATTGTGCCATGGTTGGGGAAAAGAGACTCAGAGAAAGCCTCTCTCGGTGGTGGGCATATGAGCAGGGAGCTAGCCACATATGTACCAGTATGCGGACTGCCCCAGGAAGAGAGTAGACGCTATCCAAAGGAACAACGTGAGTTCTCCTGCTTAAAGAACACTGGGAGAGTTCAGGACAGACATGGCAGTGACTAGGGCAGACGCCAGCTGGGCACTAGTCTTTGTGGATCAGGAATCTTGTCTTGCGTAATAGGAGCTACTGGGGTTCTTCCTATAATTCTCAATAGGAGGCCAGCTATGTCTGTGGTGAAGAGCCAGCCAGCCTCCTTCTTGGGCTTGAAAGTTATCTGACAGTAAAGACAGACTAGGTTCTCATTCCTGTTTATGGCTAAATCTGTTTCTCAAGACTGGGCTCTACCCCACTTAACTGCTTCTTCCAGGAAATGACAAGAATGTTTTTGTTTCCAAAAGTTGTAATCATCAGTGATCTTGCAACCATACCTTTGTTTCAAAGGTTGCTCTGACTGCCTTGTTTTGACGGCCTTGCTATGGTCCGCTTCTATAACCCTGCCTATTTTGTCTGCCAAAACCCCCATTTGGGAACGCCCTACCACTTTGCTGTAAAAATGTCTTCCCCACATGCAATGTCGATCTCTTGAACCACACTTTTAGGGCGAGACAGCCTGTGTACTTGAATAAAAAAAGGCTTGCTTTAATTAATTGCTTGATTTAATTCATTTGGCCATGATGATTTGGGTCGGTGGTCTTTCTCTTTGCATCTTTGAGAGTTATAAGAGGAGTACATGAAATTAAGTTTGACAGCAAATTTAGGACCGTGAGGCCATTAAACCCAGAAGAAAGTGTTGACAGAGAGGAAACGACTGGCCACACTGGACAGTGAAGAGAAATGAGGGTGTCTGGAACCGATACAGATCCTAGGAATCGAACAGACTGCTGGTTGACTCTGCTCATAATTTTATTGATTGTAAAGACATATCTCAGGGAAGGGGAGCTGGCAGATGAGGAAAAAGGAGCTGGGGGGGGGTCCCTCAAAATCCTCACAACACTGTTCATAGGGGTCTGAGAAATAAGCCTGCCTGACCACACTCATGTCTCACATATCATTTTATCTCCCTCCCTCTCCCCTTCCTTCCTTGTCCTAATGGGACTTATATTATTTACGATTTCTGTATTTTAGTCTCCTTGCCAGTAAAGTTACAGTCTTCATGCTGGAAAAAGTCAGAGCAACATCACCAAGATTTTTCTTTTCAAATGCTGGATATAACAATGATCCAATTTATTATACCTGGAGACATTTTTTTTTAAATTAACCTCCTAGAGATCAAATTCATGAATTATTGATGAAGAGACTTCTATATTGTCATTGTTATGACATTCTTGGTAAATTTCCTTCTTGCATTGTCAAGGCTTGGCTTAGTAGCTAAGAGAAGGCAAGCCTTTACAAACCAACCATCTCGGAATGGAAAAAGCTTTCCCTCCCTCCCTCCGCTCCTCGGGAGCTCCCAGCTGATTATGCGAGCATCAAGCTCTGGATTCATTTGCCTTCCAAGGGCTCCTGCCATGCTGCTTCCAATTACTTTAAACCGGGCATCCAATTCCCTTGTAACTGCTGGGTTCTGCTTGTCCATCTGTCCCTGCAGGGGCTTGAAGCCCCAGAAAGACGGTAGCAGTTAGAACGTTTCAACCTAATGTACCATCCAGAGGACTCCAGGCCAGTCATTACGTGAGACTTCACCTCCTCTAGGTGAGCTGGAGAACAGAAGAGGAGCTGACAGAACTAAGGCCAGTGAGCAAGAAGGAAAGGAGTCCTGCTCCTGCTGTGGGCTTCTTCCTTTAGTGAGACTCCTACTGCTCAGAGGCCTGAGGTGTGGTCTGTAGGCTTCTGCTAGAAACCAGTGTGTTCAGGCCATGGAGGCTCGGGTTGACTGCTTTAGGATACCCAGAGGATTCCCCAGCATGTAATAAGGACACATGCTCCACCATGTTCATAGCAGCCCTATTTATAATAGCCAGAAGCTGGAAAGAACCCAGATGTCCCTCAATGGAGGAATGGATACAGAAAATGTGGTCTATTTACACTATGGAATACTACTCAGCTATTAAAAACAATGAATTCATGAAATTCTTAGGCAAATAAGTGGAACTGGAAAATATCCTAAGTAAGGTAACCCAGTCACAAAAGAACACACATAGTATGCACTCACTGAAAAGTGTATATTAGCCCAGCAACTCGGAATACTCAAGACACAATTCACATATCAAATGATGCCCAAGAAGAAGGAAGGAGTGGCCCCTGGTCCTGGAAAGGCTCCATGCAGCAGTGTAGGGGAATACTAGGACAGGGAAGCGGGAGGGGGTTAAATGGGGAACGGGGGGGGGGGAGAAGGCTTATGGGACTATCGGGGAGGAGGGAACCAGGAAAGGAAAAATCATTTGAAATGTAAATAAAGAATATATCTAATAAAAAACAAAACCAAAAACAAACCCACAAAACAAAACAAAACAAAAATCCCCAAGAAAGTCTTCTATGTCTGGGTGGATGGCCCCACTGTCTGCAGAGCCTGTGTGTATTTATTTCCCCAACGCCTTCTTGGTTGTTCTGTGGCGGGCAGGATATGATGGAGCACACTCTAGGTGGGCTCTAGAAATACGTTTCTAGTATTCTTAGGGGAGAGGGATTGCAATGGTAGGGGAGACAGATAAATCTAAGAGAAGCAATTTATTAGATTTATTAGTGATTACTTGATACAAATAAATCTTTTTTCCCCCCAGTGTGTGCGTGTGTGCACACATCTTGTGGTGCTAGAACATCAAATAAAGGCATCAGAGCTGACCATCTAGAACTTGAAGACACAGCTCTTTCTCGTTTCTTGATGGTTCAGGTGACTTCCCCCCCCCCCCCACACCCTGCAAAGCTACCTTTCCCTTAAAATTACTGGCAGAATTAAGTGAGATACAACTTAGCGCAAGATCTGTCATAGACTAAACATTTAACAAACAGCAGCTGCCACACATCTGTGCTGCCGAGAAGTGAATTAAATATTGCGATGTAACGGAAGCCACTTTAGAGATCCACATAGAAGACAGTCCTGTCCTACTCCGTGTCCTTGCCAGTGAAGTCAAGACAGAGCAGGTGCACCTGTCAAACTGATGGAGAGATGCTAGGCTGCAGAACGGGAATGTGTCCAAAGTCGTGGCCTTAAAGTGACAGGCTTGAATGTTAGAGGGTAAGTACCATTTTTTTTTTGTAGGCTTAAACACAATGTGAGTGCGGGAAATTCCACAGACTTCGGTTAGTGACAAGCTCACGCCTTGCCTCAGGTGCTGACTGAATTTCTAAATGCTAAGAGGTCCCAGCCCCATTGCTTTCGGTGGTGATAAGGCTGGAAGTTACTATTGTTCTCTGGGTACCATATTTAGGGAGAGGTTTGTCTCCTTCATTACATTATAGGGAGATAAAACTTTAGTGGGTTCTGTTCTTAGTTCCATCTCCTGCGAGGTTGTCTGGCATATCTAGTAAGTACTCAGGAGCAGGTACTTGCTTTAACAATTCAGTTCCTTGCATTTAATGATTCATTTAACTATCAGACCTGCTCTACCAGGCTGATGCTAGCCCTCTCTTGCTTGAAATAATAATAATAATAATAATAATAATAATAATAATAATAATAATAATAATAAAGGGATGTTGCCAGTCAGAGCAACTTAAGTGGTTTTTCAAAATTAGGTAAGTTCTATAGGTGGGATTTGAACTCAGGAACTTTAATGCTAGAGCCAGTTTTTACGGTTTCTCTATGTTGCTACTTTAGAATAGATGCAAAAAAAAATGTGGTATATCTACACAATGGAGTACTATTCAGCCATTAGAAACAATGAATTCATGAAATTCTTAGACAAATGGATGGAGCTGGAGAACATCATACTAAGTGAGGTAACCCAGACTCAAAAGGTGAATCATAGTATGCACTCACTAATAAGTGGATATTAGCCTAGAAAATTGGAATACCCAAAACATAATCCATACATCAAATGAGGTACAAGAAGAACGGAGGAGTGGCCCCTTGTTCTGGAAAGACTCAGTGTAGCAGTATAGGGCAACACCAGAACAGGGAAGTGGGAAGGGGTGGATGGGAGAACAGGGGGAGGGAAGGGGGCTTATGTGACTTTCGGGGAGTGGGAGGGCCCGAAAAGGGGAAATCATTTGAAATGTAAATAAAAAATATATCGAATAAAAAAATAAATTAAAAATAAAGAAAAAAGGTACCACGCCAGTATTTATCTAACCTAAGGATAGCCACTGGAATAGTATGACCAAGAGGGATCCAGGGTAGAGTGATCTGACATGTAATACCGAGAAGGGGGCAGATAAGACGGAGGGGTGAGTGCTCGAAGTGGGGACAGAGATAACCCCTCTGTCACATTCTGTCCTTGGGCAGATTCTGTATCTAACGGGCTGTGGTAAGGAAGAGTGATGTGTGTCAGCAGAGGAGCCGGACCTCGTGGGCCCTCTGTCTTCCTTTACAGGGGAGGCATTTCCCATCAGGGTGATTAGTTAGAAGCCAGCAATGAAGTCCCTTAATGTGTATTCCTTCAAAATGCCATCTGTGCGAGACTAGAGAGGTGACAGCCAGCAGGCCAAAGCAACACACAGGGCTAACTCTGCAAGGACAGGAGTCCAGGGAGGCAGAGTGGCTCTGTCCACTGCTGTTGCGCATGTTCAAGGGTCCACCCACCAGGCAAATGCCCCCGACCATGGAGACAGAGACAGAAGCTGTGATTGAGTGGGTGCTTAAAGACGCAGCATCTTCTTATTTTTATACCGGATTTGACAGAAGGCTGCTAACTTTCAAAAGCATTTGGAAACTTGCAAATAAAAAGAAAATTAAAAAACAAAACGAAGATCCATCCGGCTTATGGAGGAGCTGCATCTCAGAATGCGTCAGGACTTGGTAGCATCTGGTCTGCTCTCTTCCGGGCTTGGTGTACACGGCACTTCACAACTGCTCTCCTCACAGGAGAGGGAGCCACCATGCTTGGTTTTATTTCAAAACTGCAGTGAAATGCTTAGCGCTGTTGTGGTAGGGAAATGGGAGAGGCATTGAGATTTCAGTATGGAAGAAGCCAGCAGACCTGTTCCCACTGGGGCGGTATATAAAGGACTGAGCATGCTCAGGCTTATAAGCATGCATAGGCTTATAAGCATGTATGTAGAAATATGGGAGAAGGTGGATGTCATGAAACTGGCCTCAGGAGAGTCACTAGTCTTATGGCTTAAAGCCAAAGAGCTTCTATTCTTTCCCAGCTCCCAGGTTTGCTCCATTCTTGGGGGAAGGAAGGGGGTAGTGGCAGCTGGGAGGGGGGAGATTCTCTTAATCTATTGTCCTCAATTCTGTGACCATCCATGCATCCATGCATCTCTGGTGCTTGTTGTTGTTGTTGTTGTTGTGGAACACAAAAACCTGGAACTCTCAGGGGTGCCCTGTGGACTCTGACCCAAGCTTATAAAACCACTATAATTGCTTGGTATCCATACAACTGAGAACCCTGATTGGTTCTTTCCATGCCCTGTGATAATAGATTGAGTCTTAGGAAAGGGTTTGGGATCTTGTGTTACTTAGATTCTGCATTGAAACACAAACAAACAAACAAACAAACAAACAAGGAGACAAAGGTCTGAAGCCAGCAGGGTCTGCACAGTGAGTTCTAGGCCAGCCAGGAGAGACTCTCTCCAAAAAGCAAAATACAAAACCCCTAGGAACTGTTCCTATGGAGTTTAGTGGATCAATGAATTTCTTCACCCCCTAAATGCAGTACTTGAAATCTGCTTGTACGGAGGCAACAGATGGAAGGGAAATCTCAGTGTCTTTATCGTGGCTTGTCCATCCGTTCATTCATTCTCTGAACGGATTCATTCACTGGGCTCACACTAGTAGAACGTTACACAGCTAATCCAATGTGATTTTATGCACTGAAATTAGCATGCGGGTTCTCGCCTCATAGGCTGGAGATGCTTTTTAAGTTATGTGTCTATGAGGACTATGCTGCATTGCAAGAGGGTTTTGCTTCAGGTGAACCTGTGAGATCCATCTTTGCTACGGAATATCAAGGCCTCTGAGATCTGTCCTCAGCTTTCCCTGATACTGCGACCTTCTCTCTGTCCCGCCCTGCACTGAATGCTGGTTTGCACAGTCTCCCTGAAGTTACACTGCACATCAGAAATAATTGGAGCCTCAAATGGAATGCTGCAATTTCTAGTACCTCCATGAGGTGACCAAGAAAAAAAGGGAAAGTGGTTTTGACACTAAGTTTTATTTATCTATTGATATAAAACTGCAGTTCTCATCTCAAAGGGACGGAGAGTTTATTCTGGGATATGAGAACCTGGAAATCTGAGTGCCCTTGGCCCAGACATGTGGACTCAGGTTTCTCTGAATACCATGCTTTGATGTGGTACTGGCTTCATGAAGTTTTCGTGAAGTTTTGTGAAGGCAGAAAAAAAAAAGAGAGAGTCATAAATCAAGGTAGTTTTGAAATGCACTGGTGGAAACATCAGATGGGTTGGTTACAGCAGAGAAGAGGGATCTCTACTGTAGGCCTTGGCTGCTATCTGATGACGTTCTTGGCCTCTGGGTCAGTAGAAGCTACAGTCGGTTAGTACATTTGAAAGGATTTACCTAATAGTCATGAGAATGTAGCTCAAGGATAGAGGCAGGCAATAAATAGCTATTAAGGGGGCTAAAGATAGCTTCATATAACTTGGCTCTCTGAACCTAAAACATTCTAGCTCTCTTTGGTCACAGAGGTTCTAGTCACTCAGCCTTGTAGAATCTTTGACACAGATGAGGGAAAACCACCCCCAAACTTCAGTTCATATATCTCAACAAAGAATTATTATTTATGCAGTCAGTATCAAGAATATTAACAGAATATCATTCTTTTTGAGCTGAGCCTTTGAAATCTGGTTTGTGTTCTACATTTATGAATTGGATCAGTCATGTTTTAACTGTTTACTGGCACCTATAGGTAGTGGTTATGATATTATGAGTACAATTTGACCTACTGACTACCATGCCAGCACCATGGGATGCCCTATGGTTGCCCTATGGCATCCACTCTCTCTTTCTCCTGAAGTATGAGTCTTACCTGGATATGTACTTGTTAGGCTAGAGACTACATTTCCCAGCCTTCCCTATAATTTGTCATACCACATGACAATGTCTGTTAGCTGGAATATAAATGGAAGACAAGCCCGCAAGTTCTGAGTTATTCCCTTCTCTTGTATTCTCTTCATTCATGCTAAAGGGTCAGACATAGTGATGAACCTTAATTCTCAGAAGTTCGGAATATGATCTTATTTGATAATGGCACTCTAGATATGATTAATTAATGCTACAGTACATGAGGGTAGTCCAAACCAATATGGTACATTCCTGTAAAAGGAGAAAAGGCCAACATACAAGAGAAGATGGCCTTGTGAAGAAGGCAGAGTCTGCCAATGATGGCCAGCAGGCACAAGGTACTAGAAGAAGCAAAGATTTCATTCATGGTTTTCAGAGAATGCATGGCCTTGGTGGCAGCCTGATTTCTAACACTCAACCCAAAGACCTATGAGGCAGTACATGTTGTTGCAAGCTACCTCACTTGTGGAGCAACTAGCTTGTTCCTTCAGAGTACAACTGCAGAGCCTGTTTGTTGTGCAGCAGTTTCCTCTGAGAGAAACCTTCCATCTTGGAAGGAAGTCTTTTAAAGCTCAGGGTGTTCTAAAGCGAGATGGGATAGTTCAACTTGCCTGGAAGCAATCAGGAAGTAAACAATTTAAAGGTTTCAGGAAGTCCCTGAAACTGACCAGATACATCAGTCTCCTCCCCCCTCCCCCCAGAGCTTACATAAGCAGTAAGGACTACTGAGAGACACTCTCAGATGAGCTGAGCTACCTAGGGGAGGCTCAGACCAGCCTAGAGACCTAGACAAGACAGATCAGTCAAGCTGGCTTCAAGAAGCTGAGACCAGCACAACTACTTGGAAGAGGGAAAGACTGGCTAAGCTACCTGGAAAGGACACTCTCCAACTGGTTGAGCTCCTTGCAGGTTATACACTACACTGGCTGTATGGTTTCAGTTTTTGGGAGCTGTCACTCATGCTGGGGCGGGTGGGCTTAGCTGATGGCAACCATCCTGAGCCCTTTCTACGCCAGTAAGAAACCACCCATACTCCTTCCTATATGTAGTCCCAGTAAAACTCATTGGCTCACCAAGCTGGACATTAGTAGCATTCTTACTTTGGTTGTTGTTGGTTTCCTATGTGGGGGTGAGCAGACATTTTTTTCCCCATGTTTCTCCAAGAGCATTATCACACAGCACCATTGCAAGGATCATCCTCACTGTTGGCTGGAGGCCTTCAGTAATGGCCCCTTGTCAGCTCTCTGACACTCCAAGCATGGCTTAGGCTATGACGCACAGGGGGTGTGGCCTAGGAATTAAAGGTGCCTTAACCTCCTGAGGATAATCTCACAGGGAAGAGTGATCAGAGGGCAGAGCGTCCAGATACAAGGACGTGGAAGGGTATATCTTTTCAGTTCTCATAAAGACAGAGAGCTGTCCTTAAAACAGACCCCACGGCAAATGACACCATCTTAGGAAGAAACCAGCTTGCTCTTTGGTTTAGAACTGGGAATAAATGTGGAGTAATGACCCACTCTAATCCCTCTTTGCTGATGCTCAGTGATTCCATTGTAAAGAAGGGTTCTCAGGTCTACCTGCACTGTCCTTTTTCTCCCTCACAAAGCTTTTTCTCCCCAGAGACTGAGTAATCTGAAACACAAAGACTTTTAAGAAGTTGGTCTCCATCTTTCTATTTGACAGAATCCACACCAGGAGCAGACACTAGGAGGCCAGGATTTTTCTTTGCTCACTGCCAAGGTGGGCCTACAGACAGCAGGGCCGAGTAGCTGCACCAGGTCTAACGCTTGCCAAGGTTAGCACGCCCATTCTGTCTCTAATAGAAAGGCTCATTTGTGATGTTCTACAATTGTTTTCCTTTAAAAGAAATACTTTAATATATTTAGTTTAAATTGCATGATGGCAATTATGCTTCTAAGTCTGATTAAGTGGCCTGATAGAGGGAATCTCTGCTTCCATAAGGAGTATTTGTTTTTCAATAGATGGGTCTAATTTTCCATGGTGGGAGAAATCATATTATAAGCATGGAGACTGCCTTTTTTTTTCATTAGTTATTTATAAAGCTCCTATTAGGCTGATTAAATGTACAAAGGAGGAGAAAGATAAGTTATTGTTAATCAATTTCTAATCTATTCATTGTGGAGCTGATAGAAAATGAAGCTCACTGTGGGGATTTTTTTTTTAAATTCAGACTTCAGATCATTCCAATGCCATGTATCGTGTCAATTAATAAGCAGAACCTTTAACTTTTTACAATTAGCATCCTTGTCTGTCACATTTGTTATGTTGCTTTCTTCCTAAAAATTCCTGCTGTGATTCCTCATTGGGTGGTGGTGAAAACACAGTCTTTGGGTAGGAACTTAATCTGGACAGTTTCTGGTCCATGTTAACCCTGTCCTGTGGTACTTTATGCCCTCTCTTTTATGAGAGTTCATGTTGCTGCCTTGTCTTCACTTTATGAAATTAACTATGGCCAAACGACACACTTGGCTAACAAGAGGAAGTAGAATGGATTTATAACTGGAGACCACAGTCTGTAATTGCTGGCATCCAAATCTCTGTCTCTACCCATGTTGTGGCACATACACTTTGGGCATAGGTGACTGTAACAGTCAACAGACTCATGCCCTTCCCACGTGGCCTGCCTGAGAATGGTGAGGAACAGAAGTCCTTGCTAACTCAAATGGACATGTTTTGTAACTGATAAAGATACCCTTGCCTCAAACCATTAAAAATTGGCAGTTTGTTATGGCAACATTGTTTAACATCAGAGTTCCTTCCTTCAAAACTTGATCAGCTCCATTCTGTTTGCAAGTGAGGTTTGACTTGGAACTTCTACATATAGTAGAAACAATAATGTCAACTTTCTAAGGAGGAGGAGGGGCAGGAGGGGAGGGAGGAGAAGGAGGAAGTGAAAATTTGTCTTTATTGTCCAATACACCCTGGTGCTCCCTTAAAACTTCCTAGCATCTTTTGGAACTCAACCTGAAACCCAATGAACTAGAAGAAGCAAAAGAAAAAATCTCTCCAGTTAAATTTGGGCACGGCAATCTGTAGCTTGTAAGAAGGAAGGATCTGGACAAACACAATGTATTTTCTTTTGTCCCACAGAGTGTTTCAATAGAATCTAAGACACTGTTGAAAGATGGGTGGATCACATATACAGCTTGGGTTTTGAACTTCCCTTAAGCAAATAAAGAGTTAGAACATCACCTTTCCCATACTCTTCCATCTCCAGGGTCATGTCAGTTGTCATTGTCATTATTCTTACACATCTGTGGTACTTGGAAAAATAGTCCCCTGTCCCCTGTGGCTATTTAAAGTAGCGGAATGTATTTAGGGAAGGTTGCGTTATCCTAAAAGCCAAAGGATGCATTCCTCTCTAGCACAACACAACTAGAGTGCTGAAGTTGAGCTTGTTAATGCTCTGCAGCCATCCTATCAGTTACTGGCATTGCCTGTTGCCTTTTTTAAGGTACCAGAGCTTGTGATGTCTCTTCTGTGTCTTACATTTGCCCTTGTGGTTGGGTTCTGAAGACATGGTCCCTGGTGCACCTGGCTGCCAGTCAGCTGGGATGCTCACGAGGAATGCAGACCACGAGATTTCAGATCCACTGAGTTAGAGTTCCTGCCATTTTCTGCATCTTTTATGAGCATCTCTCTTCTCCAACAGTTCCTGGCATAATTTACCAGGATAACCACCAAGTTGTGGCTAAAGGAACTGCGAAACACAGACCCAAAGTTCTAAGAACTGGGAGAGAAGTTTTCTTTCCTTTCTGGTATTGCTCAGCAGTACCAATGTGATCAGCCACTAGCTGATGGGCACCTTGGTTGCCTCTCAGCTTTGGCATTTGTACTCAGTGGACATTAATGAAAGGAGCCATGGCTTTGACAACACTGTTGAAGCTGAGGTGAGGGAATGTGTTTTCCTCTGATTTTGGCAAATGCCAAAGACTGAGTGACAGTTGGGTGTTAGGTTTTATAGGAAACAGTGACGTGATCCTCGAAAGTGTTTATTATTTACGCCCCTCATTGCAATGACTCACTGGATACTCCTGTGGCTCTGTGTCCTTACCACCCTTTGATGTTGTTAGCATTTTACAGTCTGGCCATGTTAACAGGTAAGACTTGTGGCCAGAGTGATATGACGTCCATCTTCTCAGATGCTAATTTGGTGTCTGTCTATCTTGGGTGGGGACTCTGCCCCTTTAAAAATCAGATTGTTTGTCTCCTAGTTGTTAGCTTTTATGGTTTGTTTATTCCAAATAGCAGCCCATTATTGGGTATGTACCTGGGCAATATTTCCCTCCCAGGAAGCCATTGTTTATGGTTGTTCTGTTTGAAGGAGTCTGGAGCTGGGCCTAAACACAGCTCCTCCCACTGCTGCCTGCTGTAAGTCTCTGCACTTGTCACAATCTCTTTCCCCTCCAGCTTCATGGTTCTGATTGGTCATTTGTTCTTTGTTGTTTCTGACATTCTAAATTTGTCCCTTTGCTTCTCAGGGGTGTCTTGTGGGTCGACAGGGGTCTATAAACCAAAGGAATGGGGCCGGGTAAGGAAAGAAGTGCCCTGAAAGTACAATTTATCCAGAGACCTACTTTATGCTGTGTCTGAGAGTAGACACATTCATATGGTCCAACTCCAGCTGGACATCCTGCTAGAGATGTGGGTAAGTGTGTAAGCTTATTATCAGCCACCTGAGAAAGCAATGCCTTTACCACTGAATTATTGTCACGAGTTGTATTGAAACTGCTTTCCATAGGTCATGCATAGCAGCTCTCAAGTACATTCTTTATTTTTTTATTTTTTTATTTTTATTTTATTTTTCTCGAGTGCATTCTTATTACTGTTGCTGGTATTGTCCATCCCGTGCCATGCTCTGTCCAGGTTTTTCACATAGGATAATTTACTGGTTCCTCACCCCTTAAGAGAGGCACTAGGCTGCCTCCATTTCATTGCTGAGAGAAATTAGTTGAGTTGGTGCTAAACTAGTTGGTAGTTCACAAATAGCTTTTTTAGTCTTTGAAAACCAACTCACAGTTTCTGTGAGTCAGGATAATTGATGAAGAGGACCACTTCTTACAAAGCTGAGGAAGTAGGTGAAGTTCTTGAGGACCCAAGAGGTTTCCCACCTCTTGTCCTCCAAACCAACATCTATCAGCCCTAGAATCCTTCTCCACATGCAAAAAACCGGCAAAGCCTGGTCAGTTAGTTAAGCTTATTGATTCGTGGGATTGGGGTAGCTAGAGTTCCCTTACAGACGAGGCCAGGCAAAGAGAAGGCATGAAGAAACACAGGGGTGGGAGGCACAGAAGACCAATAGTCCTAACATGGAAGAATCCTGACTGGAGGAACGAATTCTGAAGAGACACATGCGCCCCCTCTTTGGCTGTTAAATGGAATCTCATACTGGGGGAAAGGGGAAAACTAAAGTCCCAGTGTCTGCCAGATGGGGGAGCTTGTCTTCCAGGAAGAGACTGCATAGAGCTGACAACTTGCAGAAGAGACTAACTAGTCCAGGCCGTGACCTCAGTGGTTTCTGGGACCATGCCTTGACCAGCATTTAGTTATGCAAGTCTCTGTTTGCATCTAAACCTCATGCTAGCATCCTAGGAGATGGACTGGGGATTGCTAGAACTCTTCTCATCCTTCTTCCCCGTGTGGCCATGTTGACCAAATTTACTTCCATGCTTTTTCAGCATTACTTGAATGGTAGTCAAACCTAGCTTCTTAGCGCTGCTGGGGTCCAGGTGTTGACCCTCAAACACATCAATAGCCCTGACATAGAGTGTGCTGATGCTAGCAGTGACAGGGTGCTGGTGAAGGGGTTGCTTGGCCCAGGTGTCTCCCCAGGATGAACAAGTGGGAAGGGCAGGCATGTGATAGCTATGAGCGGGTGCCCTGGAAAGGATGGATCCGGAGTCAAACACTCTACAGCTCAGTGGAAATGCAGCCTGTGGGTGTCACTGCCTTGTCTTAGGCTAACCTTTCCCCAGTTTAATTTTGGGTGTTGCTGGTAAGCACTGAGTTAGGTTGGATCAAACATTAAGACACTTCTCAATATGCTGACAGTCGGTGGACATTAATTAAAGGAGCCATGACTTTGAGGGTGTCATGGCTTCCAGCCTAAGGCAAGCAGCAGTGGTGAACTCAAAATGCAAATGGGAGTCTGTAGTCGGAGAAGGACATGGGATACAGGCATTGTTTATACTAGACTTGTTATAGGGATGATAGGAAAGGTGTGCATCCGGCCTCTGTAACAGCACAGAACCGCAGGGCTCTGGGTAATTTATGGGTGTCATTCCAGAAACTTCCATGTGCTCTGAACAATACATATATGTCTTTTATGCAGTAGCCACTGCTCACACCGTTTATTCTCTGCTGCTCAAGCTGCTGTGCACTTTTTCAGGCTTCTTTAGCTTATTCTCAAACCAGACCAATGGGGTAAGAACCTCTTCCATTCTAGGTAAACTCTGCTGTTGTTGCTGCTTGGGGCTTCTCATCCCATCTTTTGAAGCTGCAGTGACTCCTGGAGACAGAAGCTTTTAATGACTTGCCCTCCTGTGGCAAAAGTGATGCTAGATCAGCCAACAGGGGCTGATCTGGGGCATTTGGGTGCGGGAACTTGATTCTTCCACTGGGCTCGGCCCCAGCACGTGCTCTGAGGACCACTCTTCTTCCATCAAGGTCATAGGCAGAATCAGTCCGGTCTGCACTTGATTCCTTTTTAAAGGTTAGAAATATCATTCACAGTACCACAGGGTGGCCTCTATACAATGCCAGATGTGAGGATTCTTTTCCAACCTTCCGTTAGGAATTCTGACAAGGATGATGACGTCGGGAGACAGGCTCCCTTCCTACCTTGCAAGTCAAGACCACCCTGGCCTATTGCAGCAGCATGGGGCCTGGGGGGGGCAGCATTACTCTTCCTCTTCATCGATGGTTCATCTGGATTTCTAACCTTGATGTTTAATTTGTTGCCACGTTGGTCTATCTACTTGCGTCGCATGAAGGAAGGTATTAATATACCTTGAAAGCCACATCAGCGACATGGTGTGGGGATGGGAGATAAGATTTGTCAGGTCTGGAGCCACGCAGTATGCAAAGACAGAGGCTTCAAGACGTAGCCCAAAGGGTCTTGGAGGGCTGAAGGGATGGGCGAGCGTGTCCCTAAGAGACTTAATGACGGGAAGCGTGACTTTCCTGAAGACTAGTTCACACTGTTTGGACTAGTCAGTGTCTCTCTCTCTCTTTCGATCCTTCAATCCCAGGAGGCAGGGGTCACTGGCAGGAGAACTCAGGAGTGTGGAAACTTGTCTTTGACTATTTACCCTAATGACTGCTGCTGTCCCGGCATGGCGCTTTTTCCACGGTTCAACTCAGTGCTATCATGACCCAAGAAGGCAATTTTTACTTTTAATCAAGGAACTGAAGCCAAAGAGGCAGGAAGAGAGGGAGTGTCTACAGAGGCTATATGTGGAGCGGTCCAGCCTTTGGACCAGAGTGCAGAGGGGAGGACCGTTCTTTGGCTCTGTCAGGCTAAGGAAGTGGGCCTGTTTAGGTGCACATGGGTCTGTCAAGGTATCTATCTTTCTGCTTGGTATTTGAAAGCTCACTCATCCCCTGGAAATGGGATGGTTCAGCTTCTCTTAAAGGAATTTAAGGCATTGGCCATCAGCTTTGACTCAGTGTCCTAGGCAAAACCATTAAATCACACCATGTGTCTGTGTGCTCAGGTGGATTGGCCAGACAGAGGGCGGTGCTGCACAGCCTCATACTGGTGGTCTCCTGGTTGAGCTATCAGGGCTGGCCATTTCCCCTCTTACTGCTCTGGGTAACCCCTCCCTGCCTCCCTGCGTTTGGTAAACTATAGCTGAATAGTAAGTGCTGACATCTGGTCTGAGTGATCCCCCTCCCTCATGGGTTCCCCCAGCAAGCACTGTGACTGACTTCTTCATCTTTGCAAGCCCGTTTATATCATCTACTATTGTTGGACCCTTATTACAAACCAGGACCCGATGTATGAGACAGGTCTCAGTTTGTAAAAGGGTTCAACAATAGTAGGTGATATAAACAACCTACCTTTCAACACAAGGGAATGTCTTCTTTATTCTTATTTTGGGGAGTGAAGTTTTGATCCAATGTATCCATGGTAACACTTCACTAATAGAAGCACTGTACATGTTGGGCTTAAAAGCCGTTTCTTTTTTTTTTTTTTTAAGTGCCGTGATAGACTAATAACTGTTAGTTTGCAATCACAGACAACAAAAGAAATGATTGCGCGAATGTCTGAGAATCCAGGTGTTAATTCAGCAACACAGAATGTGTGTGCGCGCCTGCACTTTAGTTTCTCAAGGCTTGGGAGCAGGTGCGTTCTTGCTTTGGAATTCACTGGAGTCAGGATTCAAGACCTTCTGTAATTCTCCAGACTCGGAGGAATAGATATCGCCTGGAAAGGTCACCCACCACGAGCCCCTGCCTTCAGGCAGGACAGGAGATAAAATGCCCGTGGATCTGCTATCCTTTACAAACCTGTCTCAAGGAGAATAGAGATGAGCGCTCTCTTCTCCGGCTGTGCTTCTCCGGAGGGAGAGCCCTTATGGTCCGATTTTACTTGATAATGAATTCTCCCCTGCTATATTGTATAACTGTTTCCATTTGCTCCGTCCTCAGCAGAGCAAGACATTGGTTGGCACCATGCACAGAATGACCTTCAATATACAGAGCAACTCCACCTGGGCTCTTCCCAGCCTCAGTTAGACCAGGTCCTTAAGAATGTTCTCACGACTGGCTTTGTAAGCATCTATCCTTGCAAGCATTTCAGCTGAAGCATTTTCAATTCATCCATATCCCACTTATTGTCTTTTTTTTTTTTTTTTGGCCTTAAAATTAAACACAAGTGTAATTCAAAACTGACCACAGCTAAGAATAGGGCTAGTCTAGACAGGATCTCAGGAACATGTCACTTTATTTTTTAAAAAGTAACAGTGACACAGAATGCTAGCATGTAGCATGCTTCTAGGCATCTCTATCTTCTAGATCTTTCTCAGCAGAACTGCCTCCACCCTGTGATTTAATGGCTGGGATTATAGGACTGTACCAGCACACTTGGTTTATATAGTACTGTGGCTCAAACCCAGGACCCCATGTATGCAAAGCAAGCACTCTAGAACTGAGTTACAGCTCTAGTCCCACAGAACATACAAATCGTATTTCTGATGTGAATGGCCTGGGCTGCCACCCGAGTCCATGGCTGCCTCTGAGGGCCTTGTCTGGTTCTGTGGTTCTACTTCAGTCAGAGGCCGTGTTTGTGACTGGTGGTACTGTGGAAACGCTGTGGAAGCCGGTTATCCATGCTCCCGGTGACTGAACAGAGCAGAGAAGCTACTTTTGCAGTGGTATCGATGACCACAGATGCGCAGTTGAGAGAGAGGGGCGTGGAAGGCTTCTGTGATATCCCCGACTCCCCGCCCCCCCCCCAAACATAACAGCCTAAAATGGAAACCATCAAAGAGAGCTCTTAAAAACTGTGATAACGATGCTGAAACCTATATCCCCATGATATTGGCTCCTGGTGGGTCTGTGGGTCGAGAAGGACTCAGTTTTCTCTAGGGGCCTGGCCACTGGAAATGTGACCACTCCCCAGTGAGTATATGAGCAACACAGATTGGACTTGCTTTTTTATTATCATTCTTATTTTGTCGGGGGTGGGGCGTGCGTCACAAGGGTTGGGGGCAGACATGGAAGGACTGGGGAGTGTGATCGGGGAGGATGATGTGAAATTTCCGAAGAATCCATAAAAATAGTATTTCAAGAAAAAAGATTCTACATAAAAATAACTTTAAAATTCATTCTCTTGTACTACAATTCTGCTAATGGTGATGGGTATTTGCAGGGCCTTGGCGCCATGCAGTTACGGCTGCCACTAGGTGCTGGCTCACTGTGGTGCACCGGGTGTTGTCTTTGTTTCCCAGTTCGCACAGTTGCTTCAGGTTAATCTGATATCAATGCAAAACGGTGATGCTGCCGACTGAAGAAATGTACCCATTTGTGCCTCGTAGTTTAATTTCCAAACCCAGCAGGTTCAATTTACTTACAAAGGTTGGTCTAAGATAGAGTCCTCAGTGCAGAAAGGCAATTTAACCAAAATGCTTTCCTCTAATTACACAGCACAGCTATTTGCATAAGTAACCAGTCTGGGGATTCAGGGACCTGAGAGACTTGGTGCTATTAGAGCTGGAAGTTATATTTTTGATAATTTTAAAGAAAATAATAGCAAGTCAAGATCTGAAACGCTTCATCTTTCTAGAAGCAAGGTCTAATCATATGTCACTCAAGTCAAGTATGTGCTACAAAGAGAGTCCTCTTAATGGGAAGCAATCAAATATGGATCCTGTATCATCCACAGTGGCCATAGCTGTGGTACAGCATGTTGGTCATACTGCGGGAGGGTAAAGGACAGTTTGTGTCAATCAAGACGAGCGGTCCAGACAAGATTTTCCTCTGCCAATATGGAAAATGCTACTTTTAAAACCTCTCGTGATCTCTTGTCTGCTGAAGAAAATGAAGTCATTTCTTAGGTTAATGGGCTCAGGTTATCACACACACAAAAGTTATCTTAAAATTTGCTAAGACATTTCCGACATATAAGAATGAAAATAAATGTCCTTTGCAGAGATTTTTTTATTATTATTATTAAATAGACAAAACAGTCTCCTGAAGAGATGGGCCTATGAGACCCATGTCTCTGTGCTGCAGGAGCAGCCGATCTGTCGGATTGGAACTAAGACATGAATGCCAACATGGAAGTGAACAGACACAATCTAGGCTCTCCCTTCTGTATCCTTAATAGATGATTTAAAGATTTGCAATACAGTGTCACATAATGTCTGCCAACTTTCCTTCCAGTAGAAAACAAGCCCCACAGACTTGACACAAACCCAAGAGGGAGCTCTTTGGCTCTAAACTCTCAAGTCCTTGGCCATGGAGACAGAGCATCAGAAAGCATCCCAAAGAAAAAGCGGAAGAAGAAACGTCTTTCACAGCCTCCATGGGCATGTCAGGTCTGTCATTTCTGTAAAAGCTTTGGTCCATGATAGTGGACGGGACACACTAGGAATTAAGGTCAGGTTTTCACCAACTCTCCAGGAGTGACCAAACCCACCGGGCATGATCAAAGAACAGTTGCAACCTATCCAAGTGGCCAGCCAGTTCTTCAAAGACATCACCACTAAACGGCAACCTTCCCAAGCCAGAGGCCAAGATGAAAAAAGGACAGCCTAGACCATGAGTTGCAGGTTACCGTGGCACAGAAGTGGCAGATGGGTTGATCTTAAGGAAAAAAGAAAAAAAAAATCGCCAACTGGTGTGGAGTTAGCCTAGGAGAAGGATCTCTCACTTTAGTGGAGACAGCTCCATCTCCATTCATTACAGCCCCTCAGGAAGGGCTGACCTTGCTGTGAGGACAGCCTGGGCTTGGGACTCCATCTCCCCTGCGTGGACACACTAAGCAGGCATGACTTCTCATCATCATCACTGTAGGCCATCAGGGGTCACGGGGTCACAGAGATGGAACCAGAAAAGAAATGTACCTCACCTGTCTGGGAGATCTACAAAGGTCAGTGTTGGCGGAGCAGTAATGGGTGTGAGTGGTTTACTCGCTATTAGAAGGGCACCCTGACTGAGGTCCCTGAGGTCCCCGAGTGCCACACCCAGATGCACCTAAGCACAGGTGCGTCCCAAGCCCACCGTGTGGCTTAACTCTCAGGAAGGATGAGTCGTGGAAATCACCCTTTGAATGGCAGCTCACGGCAATCCTCCTTCCTGAGTCTCTGGGAGTTGGAATTATAGCTGTGAGCAGCCACACCCAATTTTGACCCACCCCTTTGGCTGCAATTGGGGATCTAATCCAGAGCTTTGTATTTGTTAGGAAGTGCTTGCCCACTAGCTGAACCTCCAAACCCTTTTCCATTTTTTTGGTGGTTTAAGGGAGTGTTTACATGATACCTTTTCTAAGGCAAATGCAGGCAGAGGTGCCTGGAGGAACAGGATGCTGGAGTTGTCCTGGAACATGTCTTTCTGACAGGTCACACTACATGGATCTTGCTGCTGTGTCTAATGAGCATGACTTTTCTTGGCTGTCTTGTGCGGTGACCTCACTGCGGTCGAGGCTGCAGTCTCAGGGACAGACCTGCTCACAAACTGAACAATCCATGACGTCACACCCAGACAGACCCCCTTGTGAGGATGGAACAGAGATGGGCGGGATCTCATGTTCACCAGGATTGCTTAGCTATGTGTACCTGTTGCCTTCTGCCTAAACCCGAGCTTCATGTCCACACCTTCCAGATGGATTTGGGGGTCGCTGGACTCCTATGTGTTCATCTTCCTGATGTGGTTGGTCATAATGATCACATCTCCATTATTGTCTCTCTAATGGGCACCCTGAGGATGGGTGGCTGAGTCTGGCCTGTAAGGGTTGCTGTAGGCTGGGGTTTACCTTAAAACCTCTGGTAATGGTCCAGGGACCAGAATCCCAGTTGTTACTGCTTAAAGGAGAGCCCAGGCTGTCCCTGCCAGGGTCTGTCTCCAAATAGAGGTCTAGCCCAGTTCGGAGGTTCTCTGTGCGTCTACTGGCTCTGTTCCTCCTCTCACTCCTCCGGCTGCCCTTGTTCCCTGCGCCTTGCTGGGGTCTGTAATGGAGTCCATGAGACAGCACAGATGGCTTTGGCTGCCTTTGGTATCACGGGGAGGAGAGCACCTAGGAGCCCTGGTCTTTTCAAAGCAGAGAGATGGCTCATGGTTATTATCGAGTGCCTGTCTTTACATACTTAGCCTCTCAGGAACTCTAAACACATGCCTGAAGATGTGTGGTTGAAACAGTGAGACCACAGAAGTATATCTGTGAGAAGAACCAGAGAGGGACCAGAGGGGGACCAGAGAGGGGACCAGAGGGGGACCAGAGAGGGGACCAGAGGAGGACCAGAGAGGGGACCAGAGGGGGAACAGAGTGGGGGACCAGAGGAGGAACAGAGTGGGGGACCAGAGGAGGAACAGAGTGGGGGACCAGAGGAGGAACAGAGTGGGGGACCAGAGGAGGAACAGAGAGGGGACCAGAGTGGGGGACCAGAGGAGGACCAGAGGGGGGGGACCAGAGGAGGACCAGAGAGGGGACCAGAGGGGGACCAGAGTGGGGGACCAGAGGGGGACCAGAGAGGGGACCAGAGGAGGACCAGAGAGGGGACCAGAGCGGGGGACCAGAGGAGGACCAGAGAGGAGACCAGAGGGGGACCAGAGGAGGACCAGAGGGGGATCAGAGAGGGCACCAGAGGGGGACCAGAGAGGGGACCAG
This sequence comes from Apodemus sylvaticus, assembly GCF_947179515.1. Lineage (NCBI taxonomy): Eukaryota > Metazoa > Chordata > Mammalia > Rodentia > Muridae > Apodemus > Apodemus sylvaticus. The sequence continues at coordinate 42,295,514 of NC_067494.1, forward strand.
AGGAGGAAAAGAGAGGGGACCAGAGAGGGGACCAGAGGGGGACCAGAGAGGAGACCAGAGGGGGACCAGAGGAGGACCAGAGGGGGATCAGAGAGGGCACCAGAGGGGGACCAGAGAGGGGACCAGAGGAGGAAAAGAGAGGGGACCAGAGAGGGGACCAGAGGGGGACCAGAGGAGGACCAGAGAGGGGACCAGAGGGGGACCAGAGGAGGACCAGAGAGGAGACCAGAGGGGGACCAGAGGAGGACCAGAGAGGGGACCAGAGGGGGACCAGAGGGGGACCAGAGAGGGCACCAGAGGGGGACCAGAGAGGGGACCAGAGGGGGACCAGAGAGGGGACCAGAGTGGGGGACTAGAGAGGGGGACCAGAGGAGGACCAGAGAGGGGGACCAGAGGAGGACCAGAGAGGGGGGACCAGAGGAGGACCAGAGAAGGGGACGAGAGGAGGAACAGAGAAGGGGACCAGAGTGGGACCAGAGTGAGGGACCAGAGTGGGACCAGAGTGGGGGACCAGAGGAGAACCAGAGAGGGGGACCAGAGGAGGACCAGAGAGGGGACCAGAGGAGGAACAGAGAGGGGGACCAGAGGAGAACCAGAGAGGGGGACCAGAGGAGGACCAGAGAGGGGACCAGAGGAGGAACAGAGAGGGGTACCAGAGGAGGAACAGAGAGGGAACCAGAGTGGGACCAGAGTGGGGGACCAGAGTGGGACCAGAGTGGGGGACCAGAGGAGAACCAGAGAGGGGACCAGAGGAGGACCAGAGAGGGGGACCAGAGGAGGACCAGAGAGGGGGACCAGAGGAGGACCAGAGAGGGGGACCAGAGGAGAACCAGAGAGGGGGACAAGAGGAGAATCAGAAACAGGGAAGTCCTTTTTCCTTTACCTTCAGCAACAGAGAAACGGAATCATCTGCACTTGGCATACAGAGGTCAGCTGTAGAGGTGGCCATTGTCATCCTGAGAGATAATAGTTACCTAGGGCCTTGTCTGCATGATAGGCTGGGCCACAGGAGGCTGGCGCTGGGACTCGGAACAGCGTGGAAGGGGATGTAGTTTTATTCCAGGGATGGAGGGAAGTTCTGGCAGAAGGAGGCGAGGCTTGCAAGAACAACAATACTGGGCTCAGATAATTTGAGGATGTGCGTAAGTCAATCTCAATGCAAGGAGCAAGGAATAAAAAAAAAATAAGGAGTGAAGGTCCAGGGTCGTGGGGCTGTGGCTAAGGCTCCTGCAGGAGGAAACCTGAAACTAGCAAGGGTCTCCTGGAGGAGGAAGCCCAAGTTTTTTCCAGTGTCTGGACCAGTGGGGCTTAGAGGATGTGCCTCTGGGAGCCACTGATGAAGCCTACACATCCAGGAGAATGGGACTCAGTTACTAGGGACAAGAGGAGAACTCTGTTACTATAGCAACTAGTCACAGGCAAAAATGGGGACATCCCTGGTCCCACAATTCAGCTAGCTCCTGGGTTCCTTTACCACAGAGGTGGCTGTGAGGCCCCTCAGTGCCTCTCGCTCCTGAGGTGCAGGGTGCTATGTGGTCTGAGGCAGGACAAGAAATGAAGTGGGAGTTAGGATGCTCTGCGGAAGGAGAGGGACCTGCAGAATGGTCTCCACCAGCCATCCCTGCAGAGGGGCAATGCCACAAGGTTTATTTCCCTAGAGAGAGGGCTTTCCATGGGGGTTCTGTAGCCTCTCCCAGGACAGCCTCTATAAATTATGCCTCTAAAATGTAAACCAAGCCTGCTGCCATGTCCCCTTTCTATGGGTGTGCCTTTCCCAGGCTGCACGCATGGAACCCCTGTGCTATGCAAGGTACTGAGGCCAGAAGCAGACATCAGCCGAGATATTTCCCTCCTCTGTATCATAAGGAGATATTAATGCTTAAAAATTATAGGCATTACTGGCTTCTTAAAAATAGGAACAAAAATGACCCATAATATCACCATATTAAGCCGTTATATTATCTTGATTCTGGATTCATATGTGCCTGAGTTCTTACAGAGTTATACTCATAAATATGGTTTTGTGTGGCTTATTCTTATATGGCTATATTGCCTCTAGAAATTATTCTTTTTTTCCCCCCAGGCCTAGGTGTGGGATGCTTAGGCAATGAGAAATTGGATTTTAGCAGCAAGGAGAGGGCCATTTAGGAGGAGGAGCAAATGCTATTACTTCGTTTGTATTTTGTTTGAAGGAATGTTTTATTCTACTGCTGTAATAACTAAGGCAACCTCTTTTGAGCAGAGATTTGAGCAATGGAGAAAAATGGAATTAAAGAGCACATTGGCACATTCTCAGGGCTCCTAAGTGTCTGATAACCACCAACCTGCAAACCTAGTCACACTTCTATCTCCAGGCACCACAAGTTCTTCCACTGGGATCCTGGTCAGTAGATACTGACATGCATGACACCCAGTACATGAAATAGCAGGATGTCTGAGAGAGAGGGCTGGAGAGGAGAAGGAGAGGAGGGAGAGGGGGAGGAGGGGAAGAAGAAGAGGGGGAGGAGGAAAGGAGAGAGAGTTCATGGCATTTCAGACATGCACTGACAAGAACTAGTAGCCTCACAATCTTCACAGAGAAGACATTATTTCCTCAAGACCGAAATTCTCCAATATGGGACACTGACTTGAAAGCTCTGAGTGCAATGACTAAAAGTCACTAAGATCGAAGCCAGGAGTGGCTCATGCCTGCAAGCCCAGTACTTGGAAGGCTTAGGCCAGGCCTCATGAGTTTGAGGGCAGTCTGGGGTACAGAGTAATGCCCTGTTTCAAAAGAAATAACATCAAACAAAATAGAGCAACCATCAAGAGCTATTGAAGCCTCTTGCTGTGATCCTTCACGTGAAGAGTGGAACTCATATTATTATGCCCAAACAACCTTAAGAGATGGAACTGGGCCCTTACAAGTGCTTCAGAGGCATTATTTGAGAAGTAAAGAGCTAAAGTGTGACCCTTGAATAAACCGTCATTTTAGTATATATATTTATTATGAAGCTAGAATTGATGCCTTTACTAAGTCTTTCTTACTAGGTAATCTCTCTAAAAAGTCATGTGCAATCTACCACAGGTTGAAGTATTTTTTCTTGCTAGTAATATACATTATATACCATCACTCATATGTGTGAAAATGTTCTTGTGGTCACAGTAGCAGTATTGATTTTAATGCAGGTGTCTATGGAGTACATACAGGTATTAAAGCTGCTATGGGAAAGCCTGATTTGGCACAGATAAATCTCTCTGCATCACAGTACAAAATGATCAGTGCCTGTTTTTTACTTGGAAAGCCCATGTCAATCATGAATCTTTTGACTGGCAAAGACAAGTCTATTGGGGTAATGTTTGGCAGGATAGATGTGTCTGCTCAGATCCATCCATGTTAAACAATCTTTGTAGATCTTGGAGCAATGAGACTCCACAATCACTGACTTTGGTCTTTCATACAGTAACTCCATAGAGAATCAAAACCATAGACTCTTGAGGTTTCCTGAAATTGTGCTTTGGAGGAACCTCACCGTACAGATATGAAGTGAAGACAAGATTTGAGGTTGAGATTATGGCAACCTGCATGGGCTAGAATAGCATCGAGTGAGGACCTCAGCAAATTCATAAGATAACTGTCTCAAAATAATCTCAGAATAAGATGGGTAAAAGAGAGTGGGAGATTTACCTCAGCAGTAAAGCACTTCCCTAGCATACACAGTGGAGCTGTTTGAAAGGATTAGAAGGATTAGGATGTGTGTCCCTGTGTCACTAGGGTGGGACTGGGAGGGTTGAGGCCTCAAGAGCCCATGCCAAGCCCAGTATTTCCCTCTCTGCCTACAACTGGAATGCATCTCTCAACTACTTCTCTAGCTCCATGCCTGCCATGCTTCCTGCCATGATGATAATGGACTAAAGTTCTGGAACTGTGAGGCAGACCCCAACTGAAGTTTTTCTTTTATAAGCATTGCCTTGGTCATGATGTCTATTCCCAGCTTCAGAACAGTGACTGAAGATGCTCACCCATTTCAGAATAAAAAAGTAAACTATAAACAAGATAAAGGGCTTAGGATTCCTGGGAGAGGGGAGGGTTCGGGTAGGGTAGGAGCTCTGACTTCTAGAGCTGTGCATGCAGTTGATGGCCAGATGCCGTATGGTCAAAGCACAGCTCCCTAGAAATTTTGGAAAGCAGGGTTCGATGAAGGGCTGGCGTCAATTCAGTGTGCTTAGTAGATCCAATGTGTTGAGCACTATGAGCGAGGGCTATGGGTCAGGAAGTGTAAATAAACTTAAGGGAGGGGTCTTACCAGAGGCATCTTTATAAGAATATATGCACATTTTGTTATTTTGTTTTGTTTTGAGAGAAGCTGTGTAGTCCTGACTTTCTCCAAACTTCTGAGTCTTCCGCCCCGGTCTTCTCAGGTATTGGGATCATAGCGTGTACAGTCTTACCCAGCTCTGCTAATCATTTTTTTGTGTGTCCCTTTGTCATTTAAATACCAGTGCACCTTGGACAACCTAGAGCAGCAGCAGTGGCCTCACTGTGATTGCGTGAGCAGGAGGGGACAGCAAGACAGAAATACCACCAAAGTGGATTAAATGTCTTTCTAAGGCTGAGTGGCAGGTGATGCCAAGTGGGAGTGAATGACGTCAGAGCGGGGAGGTCAGGGAGCTGTGTGAGAAAAGCCTTCGCCAGTTTTCAGTCTTACCTCAGGATGAACGGCTTGCCTGGGACTGCTGAAGGCAGCTGGGCAGGCAACATAGCCATGGGTAGGGGTCCTCAGTGATGCTCTCAGTGGAGACATGGCAACCTCTGAGCGTTCTCAGCTTCTCTACATGTGCAAATCTTTTAAGGGGATCCTCTTTTACTCTGGAACATTCCATGAGGAGGCAAAAAAAAATCTGGCCATATCCAAGAGTAGTGGTCAGTAGCTAAATATCAGCGGGGAAATTAGGCCCAAGTGTCTGGAAAGACTTAGTCCCAGGTCTCAGGTGTCATCTTTGAAGGCATTCTTATGAACTTATAGATTTTTTTTCACATTGCTTTGAATATCATAAAGGAATACAGTGTATATCTGAAATCCGGAGCTCTGAGAATGCTGGCCTTCTCAAGCAATGTGGTGAAGACATTTTATATCAAGACTCCAGACCCCTCCCGTAGCCATCTCTGCCCTGACTCAGCGCCCACTGTTCAGGGTCTGGGCCCGTCAGCATTTGTTGGCCTCAAGACAGGGCTCAGTCAGGGAGACCCAGGAAAGGTTATGGGACATGGTTACAAGCTGTATGATGGTCACCAGTCCATTGCTTATATGTCTGTCCTTGCATTAAGTCTTGTTCTGGAAAGACTCAGTGAAGCAGTATAGGGCAAAACCAGAACGGGGAAGTGGGAAGGGGTGGGTGGGAGGACAGGGGGAGAGAAGGGGGCTTATGGGACTTTTGGGGAGTGGGGGGGCTAGAAAAGGGGAAATCATTTGAAATGTAAATAAAAATATATCGAATAAAAAAAAAGTCTGGAACTGAAGTTAAGTTTGTCTTCTCCACCATCTCAAAGTTGTAAGACGCTGCAAGGAATGACACTCAGCAGAGTGTGTCAGAGCTGGGGCGAGGCTCAGTTGGGTTAATAAGGCAGTGAGCCTCTGGTTCCAGACAGTGATGAATAAGGGAGTGATAGACGGCGTCCATACATAAGCAATTTATTATTCATTTGTCTAAATGTATTCATTTCTTACTCCGGAAGAACATTGCTTTCCATTTCAAAGACTCTGTAACTGATCCATCTTTGCAGGGCTGACAAATTACCAAAAGGCGGGTGAAATTAGGGTAGAAATCTCTTTGTGATAAAGCCCCGGAAAAACCATGCTGAAATTCATTCGCATAGAACAGTGCATCGGGGATATGCCAGTTGCCCTGGGGAAGTGTGCTTTCTTCTTGAGAATCAGACGTGCCGTTTTAATACTTGAACGAAAGTCCAAATCAGCAGTGTCCTCAAAGACTTGAGACATCATCCCTGGCACGTGTGTAGTACAGGCATCTCGGCAGCCATGTCTGTGAGCGTCCTGAACTTTTCCATGAATGTGAGGGCAGTGGCATTTGGTCATGCACGTCACCAACTTGGCCACCCATGATGGCCAAGGAGTGTGTCTCCTGGTTTTCAGCTACACTGCTGTTTTGTATCTGCCTCTGTTTCTCTCTGTCCCTCTCTGTATCTGTCTGTCTCTGCCTCCCACCCCACTTTCCCTCCCTCCCTCCTTCCCTTTCTTCCCCCTTTTCTTTATTTCTTTTCCTTGGACTTTCTCCCTGTTGTGGATCGAATTCTGGGCATCACATATGCCAAGCATGTAGTCTAGCACAGAGCCACATTCCCACTTTTGAATTTAAGACAGGGTCTCACTAATTGCCCTCAACTGGTCCCCAAACTCACCCTGAAGCCCAGACAGCACTTAGACTGGTAACCCTCCTTTAGTCTCCTGAGGAGCTAGGATCGTAGCCCTGTACCACCAGGCCTGGCTGGGAGTCACGTTCATCTTCGGGTCCTAACTTTTCCTGTGAGAGCCTGGTGAATGCCTTTTGCTCATGGGATTGCTTCCAGACAAGCTCTGGCCGTCTGTGGTGAGCGTGAGCTTGGCGCCCAGCCACTGCTCCTGGTATTCTGGTTAGAATCAGTTATTAAATGCTCAGTTTATTGGAATAGACATGCAGGCTGAGCCTGCTGGATTTTCCAAGTCTCACTTAGAACAGAGCTTTCTTGGGGCTGGCAGAAAAGACATGAAGAGCAAGTATTGACTATATATATATATATATATATATATATATATATATATATATATATATATATATGTATGTGTATGTGTATGTGTATATGTACATGATGTATGTGTATATGCATATGCATATGTATATGCATATATATGATGTATATGTATATGATGTATATGTATATGATGTATATGTATGTGTATACGATTTATATGTATATGATGTATATGTGTATATGATGTATATGTATATGTATATGATGTATATGATATCTATGTCTGTCTATGTCTATGTTCATGTATATGATGTCTATGTTTATGTCTATGATGTATACGTATAGGTATGTGTATATGATGTATATGTATATGTAATACACATTTATACATGGGCATATATATATATATATATATATATATATATATATATATATATATATATATATATAATGTTTTGGAGAATTTTTTAAAATAAAAAGTTTAGTTGGTTTAAATGTAATATTTAACTGAATGTTGTCAGAATCTGCTGCCTTTCAAGGACAGTAGGAAAAAATCCATTCATAATGTATTTGCTGTTGCCACAATGTCTTTCTCCAGCTTGGGTTGTGTGTTGGGCTGCCTCCCTCTGAGAGAGCTGCCCAGGCTGGGGAAGGATAGAGGAGAGGGCTGATGGATATGTGCTTCTGTGTTGACAAGGGGAAGGACAAGTGGGTCGAAGGATCAGTAAGATTTTCCCATTAAGTCAAGAGAAACACAACTTGCCCCTAAAGTCACCTCCGATGGTTTCTCAGACCAGATGCTTCCCTGACACCCCACTGAGGAACAAATTGCTTTCCTGGCAGGACATTTGGACACTCCTGCATTAATAGATACAGATCCCAGCATGCCAAGCCAAGCGAGAAGGCAGTTTAATATGAACAACACTGTCATCTCAATTTAGGACAACAGCGAGGATGCCCTACAGGGCACCACGACAGCTTCTGGAAGTGCACGCCATAAGACATCCGCGCTGTCTTAAGGCTATAGAAAGCTGGTGTTTCTAGTAAACAGTTGGAGCAAGGATAACGGAGAAGACACCGCCAAGACAGTCCTATCTGCTGCTTCAGTCTGATGTGGAGGTGGAGGCTGGGCAGAGACTCAGAGCCCACTGTTCTGACAGACACAGAAAGGGCGGCCTCTAAGGGAGAGATGTGCAGATGTAGGTCTGAGGGTATTTCACAGCAGATGAGGGGAGTTCGCATTTCAGTCTCAAACCTAAATGTCTACCTGAGCTGCTAAGCAAGTCAAAAACAAACAGAGTCCTGTTTAATTTGCATCTCCATGCTGCGAACTATGCAAAAAAAATGCTTTTGTAAAACTCTTAAGGCTTTCTATGTTGGTATTCACTTTAACAATGGTTTCTATTTTATTTTCTCCACACTTAGGATGTGGCTGAACCGAGCCGACACATGTATTATTCTAGGATCATTTATATTGAGATATTATCTTTGGCAAGGAGTCCCATGATAAATCAGCTGCGTGCAGAACTTTCAAAAACTGCAAATAAATATATTTTTATATAATATGGATTTTTTTGCCATCTTTATTGAGTCAATAAAGGTTTCTTAATAATCCCATTGAAGATTCTCTTGCATAGGTTAAGAAGAAAGATATTTATATGTGTGGTACTTTGAATAACTGATGTACCCCACCCTCTCCCCTAATAAGCTTAGGCATTTGACACTTGTCTCCTGCTGATGGCGCTGTTTGGGGAGGTGGCGCTGCCTTGCTGGGGCAATGACATCATTGGAGTGGACTTCGAGAGGTTAGAGCCATCCCTTACCTCACTTCCGGTTTGTTATTGCATCACTTCCTGTTTGCTATCACCTCACTTCCTGTTTGCTCTTACCTCACTTCTGGTTTGCTCTCTTTGCTTTGTGTTTGTGGTTGGAAGTATGATCTCTCAGGGTCCTGCTCCTGTCCAGCCTGCTGTTCTCTGCCATGTGCTATGCACCCTCCCCCACAGCTCCCCCTCCCACTGCTCCCCTTCTCCTGCCTCCTCTCCTGCCTCCTTTCCCTCTAAAACTGTAAGCCAAAACTCTTCCAAAAGTTGTGTTTTATCACAGCAACAGGAACATAATTAATATAACGTGATAAAAATAAAATCACGTTTTCTTGACAAAATATGTACAGGTGTATACATACACGCATGAACATATATACATGTACATACATGCACACACACGTGCACACATGCACCTGCACACACACAGGTCTATGCTAAGTCACGCTACTTGCCATTATTACCATAGAGTCATTTTTCAGCAGACACATTGTAACACGCCTGTGCTTGTAATTACCATGGGTCACTGCAGAACTATCTATATGATGGGCACATGGTCATTGGTGCATTTGCTGGGTGGCGCAAAGGTCTTTCTCCATCTTCAATGAGGTGCTAAAGTTGAAAACTGAATTCTGTGGGGATTAACTACTTATTTTTTAAAAAAGATTTATTTATTATTATATCTAAGTACACTGCAGCTGTTTTCAGACACACCAGAAGGGGGCGTCAGATCTCTTTACAGAGGGTTGTGAGCCACCATGTGGTTTCGGGGAATTGAACTCAGGACCTTTGGAAGAGCAGTCAGTGCTTTTAACCACTGAGCCATCTCTCCAGCCCTAAATACTTACACTATAACGCATTTTCCTCCCTTCTTTTAAATATTTTTGTGTGCAGGTGCGGTCGTGGGTATGGTGTATATTCATATGTGTGTGAGCATATGCAGACATGAGCATACACGTGTGAAGGTCAGAGGTCAAACTCATGTGGTTTTAGATAGGGATGCTTGTTGTCCGTGACTGGCCTGCAAGGTTCTGGAGATTCTCTGGTCTCTGTCTCCCGTGTGGCCCTAGGGGTGCTGGGATTACTGATGTGTGCTACTGTACATGGGCCCTGGGGATTCGAACTCAGGTCTGCATGCTTGTGCAGCAGGTGCTTTACCCACTGAGCCATTTCTGAACTGCTTTCTCTCTTCTGTTTCCCTTTACAGACGTTTGTGTTTGTCTAGGAATTCATACCTCTCTAGAACACAGCCTTGGGGGAGGGGATTATCCAATATGGAGGGCAGAGGAACCTCACAGAAGGGTCACATTAGAAGCTCACACTTCCCATGTTTGGGAATTTCTGGGGGAAACAGTGCAATTTACTCTGTGAACTTAAAAATATGATATCTATCTAGAGAAGTTTTTTAATTTCTTTAACTATCATCATCATCATCATCATCACCACCACCACCATCATTATTTTTTTTAATACAAAACCCTTTATTATCACTATTAGAAAACATGATAAACAGTAGCAGTTTGGGGCCCATGCTGTGCTAGGACTACATGGGAGATGCTTTTCCGAGAGCTATCTCACCCATGACTTTAGCATGGATAAGATGCTCCCCTTCCCCCCCCCCTCCCCGTCACCCTCTCCTCACATCAGAACAGCTTAGAACCCAATGTTCTCCAGGAGAAAGCCTTGCTTTGTTGACTCATCAGGAGCAGAAGCAGCTCTGAGAGGGTTAATCTGAAGGTTTTTAATTTCCTATGGAATGCTGGTCTCACAGATGAGCTTTTCCAGACAACTGCAGCCCCCTGCACCAGGGACCAAACAGAGAGGCACAGGCTCCAGGAGGTGAAGAAGTGCATCTCTAAAGGACCCTCCAACATCCAGGGTTTTCAGGATCATAGTTGTACCCATTATCAGTGCCTGGCAGAGTAAGTTTCCCTCCTGGCTTGGAGCCTTGTGCTTCCCTCCTTGAAGAGTGGGCACAGCAGCATGGGGCCTGACAGGCTGGGGGCGCTGGCTGTGGTCCCCACGTGGGGATTCACAGGAGGCTTGGTGGTGGATTCTAAAGCTTGTTTTTTCTTTAAAAAAAAAAAAACAGAACACATTTCAAAACATCAAATGTGTTTGTTTCAGTTTGGATTTTCTTTCTCTTCTGCCCGAGAAGATGATGTTTCAATTTCTAAGTGTGAAATAAGACTTTGGGATCACAGCATTCGTGTGTGTGTGTGTGTGTGTGTGTGTGTGTGTGTGTGTGTGTGTGTCTGTGTGTGTATGTGTTTAGGGTTTAGTATGAGGCAGACGGAGAAAAAGTATACACACACATACACACAACATCTCCTATTTATATATATGTCTCTGTGTGCATGTGTGTGTGTGTAGGGTTTAGTGTGAAGCATATGGAGGAAAAGTACATGCATACACATACCACATATCCTATTTATATATGTGTGTGTGCATGTATGTGTGTGTGTAGGGTTTAGCGTGAGGTAGACAGAGGAAAAGCATGTATGTTTATATATATATATATATATATATATATATATATATATATATATATATATAGACACACAGACACACAGACACACAGACACACACACCCCACATATCCTATTTATATATGTGTTTCTGTGTATATGTGTATGTATACTAAGGACACTCATTAAAAGGCAAGATGACGGGAGCTAGAGATTCAGCTCTGTGGTTAAGAACACTTGATGTTCTTGCAGACAGAGGATGTGGGACAGGCTCCTGCACACACAGGATGGCTCACAACTGTCTGCTAACCCAAGTCCAGGTGATCCAAAGCCCCTTCTGGCCTCCATGGGCATTGATTGCATCATGTGGTTGGCCCGCTTCTATGCTGGTAGATCATTTACAAAATTTTCTTTTTAATGGCAAGATGATTGTAAGCCTTGCGCAAAGCTCTTGCATTTTGCAAGAGCTGAGGCCTGAGTGTGTGTGTGAACTTAGCATGGCCTGGTTCTGGGCCTAGGATGACGGCCCCTGTCTCACGGGCCCTGTGGGCATTCTTCCTATTGCCGGGCCTTCCCTCAGAGGATTGCTGTAAGCAGGAGCTGGAAGCTGACTTGGGGCTCTGCGTGGCTTCTCCTTTTCTGTGGGCCGTCTAGTGGAACAGGCCCACAGTGTCCAAATTCGTTTTTTCCTCCCGATAGATGACAAGAAGGCAGACTAGAGCCTAGTTAGTGACTAGAGCCTTGGTCCTTGTAGCATCCAGAAGGGAAGAGGGGGTGGGGCACACCTGCTACTGGCTTGTTAGTGCATTTTTCTCACATTGCTGATTTACCTTTTTCGTCAGTCCCAGCTGAGTGCATCTGAGCACCAGAGACATTCCCTTCTGTGTATGAGAGGGAATCCAGCCAGGTTTGTTATAGATATCTTAGGAAGCTGGCCCCCTGAAGTCATGGCACCCTCTTGATGGCAGAGCTGAGTTCCTTCCTCAGTGGATGGTACACAGATAAAATTATTGACGTGAGTGAAGCCCAGTCATAGGAGGGAGCCCAACCCCTCGTGTGGCAGAGTACTCGAAGAGCCCAGGCTCCCGGATGAATACTCTTTTCCCTCCCTCCTTAGATCCTGACAGGTTATTGTTAAGGAGATCCCTGTCTACCTAGCCCACAGAGGTTAAGTGCCTTTCCCAGATCCACATGGAGACAAGATGGCACAGTTTTAAGTGAAGATGAGGAAATCCATGTTACACCTCTTTTGTTTTCTGTCCCATACTGAGGCAAGGCTCACCAAAACCAAACCTATGCTCTGTTTCATTGTTTTGAGACACCAGTGCCAAGAGCTAACTCCTTATCAGTTTTAATCGGTTTTAGAATTTTTATATGTTTTTAGATCATCTCATTCCAAACCATATTTAAAATGGCCGAACTACCTGCTCTTATAAAATCAGACAGCGGATGACATCAGGGTAGAAGGAAAATGGACTGCGTAGTCATATGTGATGGCGCGTAGTCACATGTGATGGCGCAGAGTTCCCACCCGGAACATCCTCTCCATCACTGATTACCTCTGAGGTTTCCAGGCACTGAAGCAAAATAAGAAGAACAGCAAGCCATACTTCTGTGACGCGTCAGCCAAGACCACACTTTCATAATCATTGGGTAGCCGCGAAGATCTCTGTAGACAGTGCTGGAAGGAGAGCCAACCATGTGCCGCCAGCCATGTGCCAAATCTGGCACATGCTAATGCCATGTAGGTTCATGTGCTAACTGGCGTATATGCTCATGGCCACAGCTGGCCCTGCATTAAGGTTTGAGGTGTGTCAGCCTAGGTTTGGGAACGGTGACGTCATAAGTTCATACTAAGTCATAATTGTTTCTGAGGTAGAGCTGTCTGACAAAATGGCCCCTCTTCCCATCCTGTCTTTATAAACATCTCCCATCAATAAGTAGGGTCTCACATGCCAGTCTCTGGGGACAGAATAGACTTGTGACATGGCTAAAATAGTGGGCTGAGACGGATACTCTGTAGCTCAAGGGACCTTACCCACCTCTGCCCTCTTGGATCCCAGTCCCTACCACGAGGGCCAGGTTGCCCTGCAGAAAGGGCTTCTCCTGTGACAGATGAGCTAGGTCTTCTGTCCCAGTCAGGCAGCCACTAGCCCATCCACTGACTCACTGGCTAGGAACAACTGAGGTAAGCCCACTGACTCACTGGCTAGGAACAACTGAGGTAAGCCCGGACCAAATCATCAGGAGCAGAGTGGTCTAGTTGGACCAAAGACTTGGGAGTAAAACCAGTTTGATTTCCATATGTTGCCGAGAGCGTGTGGGTGATGTGGTTGAAGAAAGAGGTAGTGAGTATCGTATCCAAGTCAAGACTAATTTCCATCTGTGTGTGGAGAGACATTGAGCATCAGCAGAACCCTGGGTATCTGGGGTTGGGGTTAAGCCGTGCCTACAGGGATGACTATTTTTAAGTGGTCTCTTATGAAGGGTGTGGTCAGTGGAATGATGGACCTCTCAATAGATGCTTACACTTTTTATTCCCAGAACCCAAAGAGATGGTGGTACCCAATACAGCAAAAGATCTTTTCGGAATGGTCTAGGGCTATAGACTTCAAGATGGGGAGGTGGTTTTTGTATTTGGATGGATCCAGTGTAATCCCACAGATTGTTCAAAGCAGAGATCCCCTTCCTGCCTGGAGGGGTTGGGGGGGTAGGCAGAAAGGGCAAGGGGAGGGAGCCTGGCTGCCCATGTCCATGGTGGAGGGGACCACAAGACAGAAGACATAGAAAAGGAATTCTTTATAGAACCTTGAAAATGAGCACAGCCCTGTCCACACCGCAATTTTAGCCCCATTAGATTGCTAGCCAGCCCACTTAATGTTATAGTAACAAGTTCGGGATAGAGTAAGTCTTTGAGTTTGTAAAAAGTTTACAGCAATGACATAAAATGATTATAAGCAAAGATTTTCAAGGGTGGCTTTTGACCATAAGAGCAAAGTTATATTATTTGTGGGGAAATGGATACAACTGAATATAGTCATATTAAGTGAATTAGACCAGACTCAGGAAAACTTATGTTTTCTCTCACACCTGGATTTCTTATGGGCACATAAGACATGTTTGTATATGCAGTGATTAGTGCTGTTGTCTTGATAGAATCTAGGATCACGAGGGAGACCAGCCTCAGGGAACGCCTGTGGGGATTATCTCGGCTGCTTTAAGTGAGCAGGGAGACCTTACACTGTGGGTGGGACCATTCCTTCTCTGGACCTGGGTGATAGAATTGGAAGGAGGGGGCTGAGCATCGAGTGCTTGTCACTCGCTGCCTCACTGGTGTGGATTCGCCATGAGCAGCTGCTTCAAGCTCCTGCCCTCTGACTGCTCCACCATGCTGGTCTGTGAGCCTCTCTCCCTTTTGTCAGAGTATTTACTCATAGCCATAGGAAGAGAATCTAAGACAGTATGTATATATACATATGTGTACATAGTGTATACGTATGTGTGTGCACATGTGTGTATACACACAGATACACACACACATATACACACACATATATAATCTTGTGTATTGTATGGATGCATTACTTGTCAATTAAAAAGCCTGTGGCCTATGGCTTAGGCAGGAAATAGAAGGTGGGACATCCAGAGGAAAAAGAATTCTGGGACAAATCCAGGCAAAAACTTTGTCTGGGGAAGATGTGAGGGGATGGCCACCTGGTACCCGAGCACAGGTGACCAGCCATGTGGCAGAATGTAGATTAGAACAAATGGGTTATCTTAATTTATGATCTAGTTGGAGTAGAGCCTAGCTAGATGGCCAAGGCATTTGCAAATATATTTTTAAGTCTGAGTTTTATTTATGGAAGCATGAGGCTAGGAGGAAGAACTATACGTAAACTTTACATATATATGTACATGCATACATATATGTATATATACATGTTTATATACTTTCATGTATATACATGTATATGTATATGTATATACATGTATATGTATATACTTCATATATATGACATGAAAGTAAGACCGTCAAGCACAGATGTTCAACTTGCTGACATTGTCACTGCCACCTACAAGTCTGTTGGGTTCCATGTATATAGAGCTCTACTGGGTATATGTGGCCCACAGGTCACAGGTTGGGCATGCCTGGTAGGGAGATAAAAGGGGGAAAAGTGGCAGCAGGGGCTTATGGGGGAATATGCTCAATGTTCAATATATGCTTATGTGAGAAAATGTCTTCATGGAACATAGAATCATGAACAATGAAAAAAGCTGATTTTGTAATAAAAAGCAGCTTTAGGTTTCAAATGGACAGAAGAGCCTAACTCCATATTCTCTGATAGAAGCCTGCCTTCCCTGCTGCACTGTGGCAGAAGACAGGTCTGCAGATTACTTGAATACGAACCTGAAACTGCACCTTGCTGTTGACGAACCTGTGACATTCTGAGGAATGCAAACACGAAATGCCAGGCAATTGGAGATGGGAGGTGGGTGAGCACAGGGGTGTGCTAAGTAACCTCGTCTGTAAAGCAGGATGAATTAGTGGCTTCTCCAGACGCTCGAATTCTGTCATTTTTGAGTGACCTCTGTAGAAGATGTCATCCGTCTTGGCATCTGACCTAATTTTAACAAAATGAGCTCATGGTTTTTGAGTCACACTTTTGGCTTGAACTGGCTTGCAGAAGCTACTGGCCCATTCTGCAGATATGGGCTCTTCTACCAGGCTGGTCGTGTCTGCTGCTGCTGCTGTTTTGTCCCAGGGACTTGGATTCTGTCTTCATTCTAAGTTTTTGGTGGTTTAAACCTCATCCTTTCCTGATAAAAGGAAAGCTTGACTTCACATTGGAAATTAAGGAGTGAACTGGACTCCAAAGTTATTAAAAATGTCCCTTCAAGGCTTTTACAACCGATTCTGCATCTCGTTCAGATGGTGTGGCGGTGCTGCTAGTCACTGTGCCTTAACCTTTAGTAAGCACTGGAGTGCATGCTGAGGCTGTCTCCAGAGAAGGCTTGACAATGAGGCCGGGTGCTGAGTGGTCCTGGGTAGGCAGTAAAGCCATGGATGGGACCACGAGGAAAAGTAAATGGGAAAGCTATATTCCTTGAAGACCTGCTAAATGAATTCCAGTCCCGGGAACCTTCCTAATTGCTCCCATTCTTCAAAATTTTGTATGTGCTTTAGTCACAGAGGCTGCGATTTTAATTACCTGAAATGTGTTTCTGAAAGATTAACCAGAGATGCAAGAGAGATTATGGGAGGAACTTCAGAAGGCAACGGTGTGAAAATATGGCGATACTATCGTCCCTTGTAGACAGCGAACCGGAGAGGTGTTTTTTTGTTTTTGTTTTTGTTTTTTTTTTTTTTTCTACAGT
Organism: Apodemus sylvaticus; assembly: GCF_947179515.1. Taxonomy (NCBI): domain Eukaryota; kingdom Metazoa; phylum Chordata; class Mammalia; order Rodentia; family Muridae; genus Apodemus; species Apodemus sylvaticus. Next base: position 42,311,911 of record NC_067494.1, read on the forward strand.
ACTAGAGAGGGGGCGGAAAAGATCAGAAAGGAATCAGCAGAAATGTAGACCATCAGGAAGGAGAGAATCAGTCGGTTCTCAAAACCTCAATCTTCCCAAAACAAAGAAGTAATCCCCATCTGGACTTAATGTTTCAGTCCTTGGGATCTTGGAAGGCTTTGATATTACTGAAATTATTACATCCAGGGGCTGGAGAATTGACTGAGCAGTTACCCTGGCTGATCTTCCAGAGGACCCAAGTTTAATTCTTAGTACCCACATGACAGTTCACATCTGTACTCTAGTTCCAGGGGATACAATATCCTGTTCTGGTCAGGCACTGCATCCATGGGGTACACAGACATACATGCGAGCAAAATACCCATGCACATAAAATAATAATTTGTAAGTAAATATTATACTCAATGTATCATATCTGAAATGCAACTATTTTAATCTACAAATTTGTGTTTTACCCAGATTCTCAAAATATATTTGAATATGGAATAATCAGCAGATGTAATTGGAAAAATAGAGTTTTAAATGAACTCTTGGTGAGCAAGATGGTAACTTAGGCGATGCTATTGATACCTGTGTAAAATGGATTCTACTTCTACTGATGGCCCAAATATACAGAACGTAGAGCCAAAGATGAAGAGACAGATAAATGCCAGACGTCTGTTAACCAAGGAAGCCTGCGTTCCATCCACCTCTTAGTACCGTCCACCTCACGGTAACCCTAATCAAATGGGTTAATCAAATACCCATAGATAGTGTACTTATAAATCAGCTTCCCTCTAGCACCCCCAGCAGCTAGCCTCTCAAGTGCTCTTGACATATCCCATTTCATAATATCAACATGAAGTTACTGAGCAGAGTCAGAAGAAGATGTGGTAATGGGCAACCTCAGTTGTCAAGTTGGCCTCAACCAGAATCAACTAAAGCCCAAGATGCTGGGTGCTTGCGTGGTTCCTAAATTCAGGCTACACCTTCTGGAGTCAGTCTAGGTAAAAGGTCATGGAGGAAGGAATCTTCTGCTTGTTGTCTAATTACTCTCACATTCTCACTGGCAAATTAACCTATCCTGTTGTTGAGGCGTTCTACTACCAGATAGCTACCAGGTTATCAGTCTTTCCAGTGTGAGCACCACTGACAGACTGCCCAGACCACAGCCTGTGATCTAGTCTAACAAATGAATATACACACACACACATACACACACACACACACACACACACACACACACTCACACACACACAGATATACATATATATGTATATATATATACACACACGTATAGGTCTATATATTTTTGCATGTATATATCTACATATGCATCTATTTATACACACATATTTATATATTATACATATATATCTATATGTATGTATATATATGAATATATATTATTCTATCATTTCTGTACTCATGTACATGTATGCACATTCAGCAGACTGTAGTTGCTTGCTTCACTGAGCCAGAGTCTTGGACAACTGTATCTTATTTGTGACATCAAAGACACATGTTACAACAATGGGCACAAAGTTTCTTGAATACAAAGTAAAATAGTCAATGAGCGTCTCTTATGAACTTCCTTTCTTTTTGTGCTAATAATGGAATCTTCATTTACTATGATGGTTAGAAGTTCTAATAACATTCTCAAATATAACTGCAACATGGGTCATATGGCCATGGGCCCTGCTATAAGCTTGGTTTATTTAATACCCAAACACAGATATGAGGAAAGATGAAATGTGATTTTGAACCCAAGTTTCTGTGCTTTTGTGTAATTTACACATTGTTTGGATAATTCCACCCACAGGGAGTCCATTTTTCATCTGGTAGGGGCCACACCCATATGGGTAGAGATGCCTTTTAATTCACAGCAAGGTGTTACCTGCTGGCCAAGTTCTATATCCAAGTTCTTTGCCTGCCTGAGGCATACTGGGAGACACAAGGGTGTATTAGTCAGGATTCTTTTGAGCAATAGCACTTATAGAATGAATATCTGTTTATATATAGAAAGGAGATTTATTAGAATGACTCACAGGTGGTGGTCCAGTTAATCCAACAATGATGGCTATGAATGGAAAGTTCAAGAATCTAGTAGTTGCTCAGTCCACGGGGTTGAATATTTCAACTGGTTTTCAATATATGTCAGAACCCCAAAGGAGCAGGCTCTAAATGCCAATGAAGACACGGGCTTGCTAGCGAGGTAAGAGCAAGCAGGCAGAGACCAGGCATGACCTGGATTAGAGATGGGTTCTCCTGGCATAAAAGCTCTGGATTAACTCGAAGATCTCGATCAGAAGTAGATCTTCTCACATCACATTAATCAAAGATCCCTCACAGGTGTGCCCTCTATTTTTGGGCTTTGGTTATTCCAGATGTAGTCAAGTTGGCAACCGAGAATAGCCATTGCAGAGGGCATCCTTTAGAATCTGCTTAGAGGAGGTCAGGAGGACTCACACTGAGAAGCATGGAGCTGTCTCTTCCCTTCATGGTCTGATACTTCCATTTAGTCCCAGCTGTCTCCCACTGCCTCCCTGTCTTCTCTGGGAGACCTTGCCTATGCCACAGATACGTACGGAGGAATTCTGGAGCAGGATGCAGGATGGTCCTACACAGAGAGCCTCTTTAGGTTAGGTTAGGTCAGGTTACCTAGGACACGGTGGTCCCCTCAACACAACACCATTTTAAAACATTTCCTTTTCTCTGGGTCCCCCAAGACTCCGAATTAACTTGAATAAATTCTCCTAATCTGAGCCAGTGTTTTAGAAAGCTTTTAATACTCTAAATCTCTTTGCACATACTAACAGCTTAACACTCAACTTGTGATGGGAAAATTTACCTCGGAACATGTGTAGATCGGGACTGTTCCAGGAGTCTTTGGGGACAAGGGCTTTTCTCTGTGACATAGCAAAGTGATTTAGCAACTCAGGGAAATGGAAGCGTTTTATTCTAATAGATATTTTCTAGTTGCCCCCTTTTATTTACTAATAAATACTTCTTGGTACAGGTGTATCTGTGTTGGCACAGGTGTGGGGATGCGTAGTGGCCTCCTGTCCTGTCCTGGAGCTATTTATTATTATTTTCCCATTCTATGGAAGAAAGGTGGGCTCCTAAACGCTGGAGGGAAGGCCAGTACTCCAGAGACAATGGGAACCAGATAGGAACCCCAAAGCTCAAACTAGGGAGAAGTCCCAAGATCACAGCAGAGAAATGGGGTGTCTCAGCCACATCTACTAGATGTGTACAATAGGGTCCCACTGACCCCAGGGCAACCAGAATATCTGAAGACTGTAAGACTTCAAGAACGTCACACGAGAAGTTGCTACGTGATATATTGGATTGAGACTTCAGTCAGGGATGAGGTTAGACACCGAGTTACTTCTTGTCAGCCAAGGTAATTAATTGTCGCCTCAGGAGATGGCATAATTACCTCCTAAGTAGAGATGCCTGCTTGTCGGGAACGATTAGGTGAAACCCTTCATGCAGTGGGAGGCTGGAGACGGCCATTCTTGTGAATTTAGACAAAACAGAGCAAAGCCAAACAAACGACCTTTCTTACAACCCCACCCCCACGTGCCATGCGACAAACGTGTCCTTGGGCTTACTTTAAATTTTTTACCTTATGAGGTGAGACTCTGTTTTGTGTTTTTGAATGATTATTTCTATGTCATATGAACAGTCCAGTCTGAATAAATGTAATCCAGGGGTCTGCTACTGGAAGCACACACACTGCAATCAAACTTAGTTTAATGGCCAAGAAGTGATATGCTCAGTAGCTATTGCAGGGCATGACTGCCTGTCTGGAGACTGCATTCTGGGCCTTCCTATTCAAATATGACACAGGCCTGTAAGGCAAGACTCTGGGCATCCGGCTGACTTGTCAAGCATTTAAGGAAGAAACTTCTGTGAAAACTAGAAGACAAGGGTAGGCCGTGGCTGGCTACTGTCCCCTCTACATGTGTAACCTAGACCCACTGCAAACATACCTTGCAGGCTTGGTGAGCCCAGCAGGCTTGCTCTGGTTACATCAGCGATGAATCTGGACTTTTTATCCTCTTGTTGCACTTCCTAACTGCTGGGATGGTGGTGTGGGCCGCCATGCTGGTTTGATGGAGTGTTGGGAATCCACCCAGGCTTTGCCTATATCAGGTTTGCATTCTGCCAATTGATCTCCGTCCTCAACTTCAATTAGTCTCATCAAACGAATTCTCTTTATACACTTTTTCTTCTCTCGCCCCTCCCTCCCTTTTCCTTTCTTTTCATTTCTTTTCCTTTCTTTTCTTTTCATTTCCTTTCCTTTTTCCATTCCTTTCCCTTTCTTTCTTTCTTTCTTTCTTTCTTTCTTTCTTTCTTTCTTTCTTTCTTTCTTTCTCTCTCTCTCTCTCTCTCTCCCTCCCTCTCTCCCCCTCTCTTTCTTTCTTTCTCTCTCTCTCCCTCCCTCCCTCTCCCTCTCTCCCCCTCTTTCTTTCTTTCTTTCTTTCTTTCTTTCTTTCTTTCTTTCTTTCTTTCTTTCTTTCTTTCTTTCTTTTTTTCTTTCTTTCTTTCTTTCTTTCTTTCTTTCTCTCTCTCTGTTTCTTTCTTTCTTTCTTTCTTTCTTTCTTTCTTTCTTTCTTTCTTTCTTTCTTTCTTTCTTTCTTTCTTTCTTTCTTTCTTTCTTTCTTAAGACAGGGTTTCTCTGTATAGCCCTGGCTGTCACAGAACTCACAGAACTCACTCTGTAGACCAGGCTGGACTCAAACTCAGAGATCTGCCTGCCTCTGCCTCCCGAGTGCTGGTGGGAATATACCCAGAGAATTCCTCAGCATGCAATAAGGACACATGCTCCTCTATGTTCAAAGCAGCCTTATTTATAATAGCCAGAAGCTGGAAAGAACCCAGATATCCCTCAATGGAGGAATGGATACAGAAAATGTGGTATATATACACAATGGAGTACTATTCAGCAATTAAAAACAATGAATTCATGAATTTTTTAGGCAAATGGATGGAACTGGAAAATATCATCCTAAGCGAGGTAACCCAATCACAAAAGAATACACATGGAATGCAATCATTGATAAGTGGATATTAATTAGCCCTGGAGCTCTGAATACTGAAGATACAATTAGCATATCAAATGATTCCCATGAAGAAGGAAGAAGAGGGCCCTAATCCTGGAAAGGCTTGATCCAGCATTGTAGGGGAGTACCAGGACAGAGAAAAGAGAGGGGAAAGATAGGAGAATGGATGGAGAGAAGAGGACTTATGGGACATATGGGGAGGGGGGAACTAGGAAAGGGGAAAGCTTTTGGATTGTAAACAAAGAATATAGAAAATAAAACCATATATATATATATATATATATATATATATATATATATATATCATACACGGCCGTCTAACTACTCTCAACCCCTTTCAAGTAAATTATCTAAATTTTCATTCTTAACTAAGCAAGGGCTTGCTTTTATAATGAAGATAGCTCACTCTAAAATGAGCTTGTTTTGAAAGAGCCTATCTGATATATAACATTATTTTCTGAAAGCAAAAAAGAAAAAAAAAGCAAAAAGAATAATTTTCTGAATATTTATAAAACATGGCTCAACTGATTTTAATCTCTAGCCAGGAGTCTCTGCTTGAGTTAAATGCTCTTTAGTAAATTTGCTGTATTTGGGAAGTAGAGGTTCCATTGTCTGTGTTTTGATGACCAAGGTAAAGACCTTTGGATGATAATTAAGCCAACCCCTCCTGAGATTGGTTCCTTTTGCATGGAGATAACCAAACAACACAGGGGCATCAGCTTGCTTGCTCCTGCAGGGAGACTCACTGAGTGGCCCAGGGACCAAAAGCGGCAGAGGAGTCTGATGTGGAGGCCTGTTGGTAAATTATGATTTGTTTCTAGCTGCCTTGGCTTTTTAGAGGGCATTTTTTTAAAATGGGTTTAGGCTGGGTGTAAGAGTCTCCTGCCATCCCTTAGTCGGTGCCTCTGATGCTCATGTTTGGATGCTCTACACAGGTAAGGACAGGGGAAGTACGGAGGTCAAGGCACAAAGGCGGCTAAAATGTTTCGAAGAGTTACCTATTTGGTCCAACCCAAAACATATTATTTTCCCACTCAGACTTGGCCAGAATTATCCAGGAATATGTAACTTTATTTTTATACTCATTTATCCATTTTTTTAAAAAAGCTTTTGAAGATATATTTGTATTTTATGTGTATAATGTTCTGCCTGTTGTAACTTTAATTTTTTTCAAATGCCTCTTTTTAATGATGGTCTTTAAATGCTTTTCCCTCCCTTTTAACCCACCACCCACTAGAGATAGTGGGAAAGAAGGGATACGGGGAAGTGGACCTGTTTAGAAAGGTTCTTTGGAGAAACTCCCATCTGTGTTGTCTGTTCTGCTGTGGAAATCAGCAGTTCAGTTCACAGGTCAGCAGTGGCAGCTTGATCCACTAGCAAACACTTTGTGGATATAGCAGCAGTTCAGTTTGGCAGAGACGGGATAGCAAACACGAATCAGCAGCAGTGGCACTACCCAGCAGACAGTCAGGCCTCAGCCTCAGCACAAGTCATCAGGAGGGACCAGGAGGAACACCAGGAGGAACACCAGGAGAAGTTCTCAGCAGTGTCTCTCTTATCAAATCAAAGAGTATCAAAGACTCAACCATCCAATATCGCATAGCTGTCTCCATAAGCAAGCCAAGCTCAGCCCCATCATTGTCTGTTGAGTCCTATTTATACCTTTCACACATCACATACCCTCCAGCTCGTGCACCTGTCTCACCTGACATTACTCTGCCAATCAACCCAATCCATGGAAGCAGCAAAACCTGGGGCACACTACCAGAGGTTTTTTTGGTGTACTTATCTCTATGGAGTCCCTACAAATGGAGGTCACCTACACACTGTAAGGCAGACTAATACATACATGCTTGCAAAGAATCCTTCTTCACGTGTCCTTTCATATGCTTGCTTTAGCAGAACATCTTTTCTCCTGTGTCTGCTTCAGCTAAATCTTCCTTCACGAGTCTGCCTTAGTCTTTCACCTGTGTCCACTTCAGGAAAACACTCCTTCATATTGCCCCAGCAAAATGCCTTCCAACACAACTGACTTTCCAAAGAACCCTTAAGTTTCCACTTCGTCCTGTAGTCAGGGGAGCTGTGTCTGAGTGGAAAAGGGCTGGGGGATCAAAATGGAGAGGTCAGGGGAGATGGCAGGATGTCCATTTCCCACTATTGTTCGAGGGGTTGTCCACATTGGCTGCGTGTCCTGCATGCAGGGAATGGAATAGTTCTCTTTGGAGAAGAGGCAGGATACTACAGAAAGTCACATTGGCCTCTCTGAGGAGGAAATTCCTAGCAAGAGGATTGCATGGTTCAGTGTTGGGTAACAATGTAAGGTTTCTATTGCGGTGCTAACATACCAAGGCCAAAAGCAACCTGGGGGATGGGACTTATTTCACCTCTCACTATCTAAGTCTTCAATGAGGGAAGCCAGGTGTAAACTTGGAGGCAGGAACTGGAGCAGAGGCCACAGAGGAGTGCTGTAGCCTTCTGGCTTGCTCCCCGTGTCTTGAGGCCTGCTTTCTTATAGCTCCCTGGACTGCCAGCCAAGGGATGGCACCACCCACGGTGGGATGGGCCATTCCACGTCAATCATCAATCAAAAAACTGCACCACAATCTTGCCTACAGGCCAATCTGGTGAGAACATTTTCTCAGAGATTCCCTTTTTGAAAATGACTCTAGATCAGCGGTTCTCAACCTTCCTAATGTTGTGACCTTTTAATACAGTTCCTCATGCTGTAGCGAACCCTTCAACCACAAAATTATTTTTTGTTCCTACTTCATAACTGTAATTTTGTTACTGTTATGAACCGTAATGTAAATACTTATGTTTTCTGATGATCTTAGGTGACCTCTGTGAAAGGGTCATTTGACCCCTAAGGAGGTCGTGACCCCCATCGTGAGAGCCTCCACTGTAGATTGTGTCAAACCATTGTAAAATTAGTAATACAAGTGATCTTGGGTCCAGGAGCCAGAGAAAGGATGGGACTGAATGAGAAAACAGCTCGGAAGAGGGCTCTAGAATTTGTACAATGGATCCTACTATCAGGGACTAAGTAGAAATGTATTTGCAAACCATCAGGAATATAGCAAATGCAGTGTGTGGACTGAATACAGGCCAAAGGCTTTTCACAGAGGAGTTTTGGTAAGATTTGGAAAAGCTTTGCTTTACTCCCTTGAGGTTTAAAATTTCCACTGTGGTTTCCTTTGGAAAATCTATGAAACTCTTTTCTCAGGAAACCCGGACCCTGAGGTTTGGAGGTTTGGATGCTTCAAACATCCAGGGAATGAACAGAGTTTTAAAGTTTTGGGGTTCCTTTTACCTTTCACCCTAGAAATGCCAAGATCTGGCCTGTGCAATATCACATGTGGTGGTATGTTCCTGAAGTGTTTGTGGGTATAAAGGTCTGTGTAGTGGTATGTGCAAAGTGACGTGTGTGTTATGTACCTGTGTGTGTGTGTGTGTGTGTGTGTGTGTATCTGTCTGTCTGTCTGTCTGTCTCAGTGTGACACTTGCTTCCTGCACCTGAGTGAGGCTGCAAGGTGTGTGTTAGGTGAATGTAGCTTCAGAGTGGGCCACAGCTCTCCAATATGTACTAATGGGGCATGGTTTAGAGACCTTGACGCTATCTAGAGTTGCTGAACACTAGCTTGTGATTTTTCTCTTATTTAAGGTTTTCAAAAGAATGATTTAGGCACAAACTCCTAAGATAAATGGCAACTGAGAAGATAAGATGGAGGTTGTTCATAGGGAACTGTGATGGAGTCTCTCAGAATTCTACTGGGGACAAAAATGTCTGTTAGATGCCTCTTGGCAGTGTGCTCATTGAGACCAAGTATGTGGTACCAATGTGTCCTAGCAGAGGAGGGGGACACTCACCCTTCACCCCTGGTCATCTGTCACCATCTCTCAAACATTGTCAAAAACTTCTCTGCAAATACTACCTGAAAGGCTTTGCCCATGGAGATTTTTTATCCGATGAGTCAGGATCTCACTCTATAACCCAGGTGGGTCTCACCATGTGTACGCCAGGTGGGTCTCAGCAGCCCAGGTGGTCTCACTATGAAGCCCAGGGTGGATCTCATTATATAGGCCAAGGTAGACCTCAAATTTCTAATCTTGTTGTCTAGGTCTTCCAAGAGCCAGGATTATAGTTGAATACCACAAAGTCTAGCCAGTTAGGGAAACTTTACACATAACCCTTTTCTTTGTGTGTGTGTGTGTGCACGCGCATGAGCGTGTGTGTGTGTGTGTGTGTGTGTGTGTGTGTGTGGACATTGGGTGCTTTCTTTGATTGCTCTTTGACCGTTCTGTATTTTCTGAGGCAGGCCTCTCACTGAGCCCAGGACTCATAGGTTCAGCTAGTCTCTCTTAGCCATCTTGTCCAGGGGCCTCCCCACCCCCATCTCCAGGTTTGGGGATTATGAGTAGGCTGTGGCATTCCCTTGACCTCTGTGTGTGTGTGTGTGTGTGTCCTAGGGACCTGAACTCAGGTCCTCATACTAGTGAGGCAAGCGTTTCATCCATAACAATGTCTGGATACCATGTTTACTATTGAGAAAATAAGAAGGGATACTTACTGTTTAAGAATTCTAAATGCAAAGCATTTTATTTTTAGAAGAGCAGAAGCAGTCAGCTGTGTGGTGTAACGAAAATTGGCCAGTAAATACCGCTCGGCACATTATCTCTTAAGCAAACACAAGGGGTTGCAAACTCATCCAAGCTCCAAACTAACCTTAAAATAGGAGTGATGGCAGTTTCCCACATCCTGGGCATTTGTTTTAGACGAAGACGATATTGATGTGATGAAAAACTAAAAAATAGAAAAACCCAACCCAGTATGTGGAAAAGGTATTGGTAGATACGTTGGTTGGTAAGGGTGTCAGGAATGCCATGTGTTGATTCAGGGTCACACTGGTGAGTGTCCATGTTCCCCTCCATGGTTGCGTGAAATTCCTTCAGGTCTGATCGTGACACTTAAGTCCTTCTCTGGTCTCCATGGGATCTCGGAGGATGCCATCTCCCTCCCCTTCTCGGCTAGTGCTCTCGTTCTCTGTCCAGAGACGGATGGTCTCTCCCACCAGGATACACTGGCTGTGTTTACTGTAGTCTCCTGGTTTATTCTTAACTCTGGCAGAAAGTCTCCTGCCTTACATATTATTGACCCCCATGGGTGCACACAATGTTGTCAACCTTCAAGGCCCCAACCTTCAAGTTCCCTTACCTTTCTACAGTTCCAGTCTTCTCCTCTGTGCTGAGATGACCTATAAAATGTCGTGTGTGTCAGACATATTGGTGATAGTGAGTATGCAAAAATGGACAGAACGCAACCTTTTGCTAGTCCTACAGGGGACTTCACAGACATCCGAGGAGTTCGGGGAGCAGTATGCATACAATGTGATGCACATAACATGGGCATGTTCTATGTGATGGGGAATAAGGCTGAGTGGGTCCTGACTACTCTGGATTCCTGCGTGACCTCATTTGGTATGATCGTGCTTTGCCACATGGATATTATATCCCTTGCAGGTGTCCTGTCTTCCCACTAGTTTATCTGTTTCTTGTGCACCGTGGTCATGTGGCCATATTGTCCAGCTTAGTGCTACACCCACAGGTGACAGGCAATTAGTGCGAACAGAATGCATAAATGATTTCCCCTACAAGAGTTCATTTTAAATATAATAAATGGCACACTAACATTTCCCTGGTGAATGTTTCCGATTAGAATAGCGTGGTAGCTGAAGACAGCGCAGTTTCCACTGGGTGCAGTGGGAGAAGAAAAGAGCTCTGAGGATTTCTGTCAGGAATGCAAATCAGATGTGCTGCTATTCCAAGTGTGACACAACACGAGGAGGCACGTGCAATATGCAACTCGGGAAGCTTTAATCTGGGTGCGCTTGGGTCTACCTGGCTGAGCAGAGCATCTGCATGGGGCAACAGGGACAGAAAGGACAGCAGACAAAGATGTCAGTCCCACTGAAGAATCTTCTAGAACTGTGGCTCTGTTCCCAGTTTATGGTGACGCAGATGCTACTCTATCTGCACAAATTTCAGGGGGTGACTGAAGAGACACTTTTGTGTGAGGGGCGAGTACAGCTTTAAGGGTAAGATTAGGAGCTGGCAGTTCTACTGGTTCATTCCTGAGAAAACATGAAGTAGAATGAGTATTTATGCGTGGAGAGATAGCATAGGCACCGCTTAGCAAATATGCGGCCCTGTTAGAAATGAGAAAAGGGTGATGCCCCCACATACAAGTTTTTCCCCCTGCATGATAATATTAAAAAACCCCTGGAGACTGGAAGTATGTAGAAAGTGCTGAGGTCTGAAGATAGACAGAGAAGAGAATAGATGTGGCTGTGGTGGACATCAGTGCCTGCAATGGCCATCTGCCTTTTTGTGTTTGGGAAAAATCTCAGCCAGAGATCTACATTGAGATCTACATCGAGCCAAATCTACATTGAGATGAGGTCATGTCTGATGTCTTTGGGACACACACACACACACACACAGACGGACATACAAGCCATGTTTCTTCAGGGGGTTCTGGTCTACATACTAGGTGCTATCCTCAGGCATCTGCAGGGCTCGGGCCTGGCCTGGAGTGGCTAAAGAATTGCAGCTCTCTGAGGGGAAGCCGGAGTGAGGCAGGCTGCGGGGCCTCTTCCATGGCCTCCACTGCCCTGGAGTCAGTGGCTGGTGGTGTGACAAAGTGGGGAGTTAGGAGTCAAGGTCGGGGCTACCGAATTCATTGTGGGTAGATTCTTTTTTTTTTTTTTTTTCTGAGACAGGGTTTCTCTGTGTAGCCCTGGCTGTCCTGGAACTCAGTCCATAGACCAGGCTGGCCTCGAACTCAGAAATCCTCCCGCCTCTGCCTCCCAAGTGCTGGGATTAAAGGCGTATGCCACCACCGTCCAATGGTTGTTGTGATTTGAACTCAGGACCTCTGGAAGAGCAGTCAGTGCTCTTAAATGCTGAGCCAACTCACCACTTCTTGTAGGTAGATTCTTATAAACATTTTGGGGTAGGTTGGGGGTCTAAGAGCAGGTGCTCTCCTGACGTGGTCTGAGATGGGAAGGATGCCTCCTCTGTATGTGGAAGAGCTTCAGGTGTTGTCCCTACAGTGTCTGATTATCACAGTCCTCTCTATGGGTTGTCATGGTCACCTGTTCCAGGACAGGAACCTGGTCAGGAGCAGATTTAAATGCCTACCATTCTCAGTTATGAGAATTGCCAGAGTTCCTGAATCCACCCAATTGTACCAGGTTTTCTGTCTGGTATCACTGTCCACTGCCCCACAGGTGGGATCTAATGATACTGTTGATTTCTGGATATGACCTGATTTATAAACAGAAGTGTCCTCCTTTCTCTTAGTTCCTAAGTGACATGTGGGCTTGGCCACTACAGACTGGAAGCTGCCATCCCGGCTCCAGACTCTCGGGAGCCAGAAGTAAGCTTCCGTCTTCCCGAGGCAATAGTTACACACCATGGACACAGAATGTAGGTCTACAGCCCATTTAGCCAGAGAGGAACAATGTGGCTGCTATAGTAACAATGGGCACAAACATTATTAGGGGTTTACAAGCTGAAGATGGTTTTGTCTGATGCTGAAAGTCCTTGTTCAATACCTGTTTCTTTGCGGTTATCCTTAGTAAATGAAGCCTTTCAGTCACTATTAAGAGAAAATGAAGGGTCTGAGTAACTGACTTAATGCCCAAGCATTTGTGTGAGGGTGAAAACATGGGCACCTGGGATTGATCCCTGGCACCCATAGTAGAAGTCTCAGGCCATGGTACATTCTGCAGTCCCAGCACTGGACGGGCAGAGGCAGACAGACCCCTCTGGCCTGTTGGCCATGGAGAGAGACAATGTCTCAAAAACAATGTACACAGTGTCTGAGGAATGACACCTGAGGACTCTACAAACTTGTGCACCTGTCTACACAAGGACATGTGCCTACCAGAGGTGTGGGCATTGTCTGGAGAACGGGACGCTTCTGTTCAGGTGACTTAAATGTAGAAGACATATACTCTCCTCCAGCGCAGGGGCTGGAGCATTGACTCACTCAGACCCATAATCAAGGGCTGAAAGTCCCGAACCTCCTCAGACCCAAGGTAGCAATGATCCTGGGGCTACTATGTCTCTGCAAGGCAACTCAGACTTCCTTTCACACACTGGAATGGGTCTGTGGCCCATACGGTGAACACTTATCAAAAGGAGGCTGGGTGGGGCAATGGATATCTCCAGAGAGGGCAGAGCTGGACTCCAGCCTGCTGCAGCCCACATCTATTCTATCAGTAACCCAAGATAAATAAACCTGGTTGGGCTGGGCACCAGGAACCGGGTACTGGGGGCCATTTCTACCTAAGAGAGGGCCTGTGTAGGTTGGGAAGGCAAGTGGGCACATGCAGAGACTTCCTGTTTAGGTTTCCTTAACTTTCTGGGATGCCTGTGTCCCTGCTGGTGTCTGATTATATATCGATGGCATGTAAAGTGGTGCTCAGAAAAATCAAAGCTTCCCCAGTAAGTGGTTTCTATGAATCATGTTCCTTATGGAAGTTTGGGGCTTTGGGAGAAGTTGTACAGACACAGTCTCTGGTCTCTTTAGAGCAACAAGTTGATAATATGCATGGACCCTCAAAACATCAATTTTGAGGCTTTATTTATTTACTTATTTTTTAAAGAATCCGTTAGTGTCTAAGATGTGAAGTGGTTTCCTTTCAGCCCATCGTGGGAAGTAGATTCCTGGGTCAATAGACTCAGGGTAGCAGAGATTTTATCTCTTTAATCCTATCTTTCCACTCCAGCCTTTCTGATTGATTAAATACCTCCTGTACTTCACAGGGGCACAATGCTACCCACACAAAGGCCTGGCGGCCTGTGTCTCCTGAAAGGGCCTTTCAGAGGCTTGCTTTGATTTAGTCTTTCTTTCTTCCTGAGTAGCAGCCATCTCCTAAAAAACAGCCTTTGCTGTCATCCCTCTGCGTGCCAAGACCCGGCAGGGATGGTCTAAAGACTGATAAATAAGTAAATAACTGCCGCTTTCTTGTCTGAGCGTATCTGTCCAGAGCTCTTTATGTTCTTTAAAGATTCAACAGGTGACATTTCATCTTGTTCTTGCATGAGACCGACTTACATGGTGATTGGCTCAGGAGCCTTTTCTTCTAATAACTCTTCCAAATGATGGGGCCGTGACAGCACGCAGGCCTGCTTACATGGAGAAGCATATTTCATATTCATAGAGGTGGGATCCAAAACTCCTACTTTTGATTGGGTGAAGAATTCTTTAGGATATAGCTCCGTGTGTGCCATTGAGTATGTGCACACACACATTGAGCACACACACACTCAATGGCACTGAAGAAACAGGGAACGACAATGTGCACTTGTAGTTCCAGGGCTTGGGAGACAGGATGTGGGTGGGGATCAAAAGTTCAAGGTCATCATCCTATATAGCAAGTTCAAGACCAGAGATTCTGTCTAAGAAAACAAAAACTACAAAACAAAACAACCCTGAAATCCTTTATGCTCTGTGACATTCTTATAGAGGAAGATCATCTACTTAGGTAGCTACAGGAATAGTTAAGGGAGGCTGCCTTGATGACAGGCCTGTCATTTAATACTTGAAAAGAACTGGGGAAAAAAATTCGTTTGACATAAAATTCCTGGGCTGTCTGTAAGAGTGAGAGTATAACCAATATGGCTTTGTAAGGAAGAACTTGTGAGGGGGTAATTATTCTATCTTCTTCCTAGAGATTGTGGAGGGCAGCGGGACTCGACTCAGGAGAAGCAGCTGTCCTGGGCCAGCTCCCGTTTCTACAGAGAGAAAGGAGAAAATTGCTTTCTTTGTGGAAGTGCAAGCCCACTTGATGAATGACCTCCTGGAGGGCTTCAGAAGTTGTGACTCCCTCAAAGGCTCCTTCCTTCAAGATTCTTCAAGCCAGCCCAAGAGCAGGAGAGGTGGGCAGAGTATACTCATTTTTGCCTGTGTTTTACCCCCTGCCCCCAGATTGGTAGCCTTACTGCCTTTTAAAATATTCTCTTTACAAAACAAGTCTATAAAATGGTCACTAAACAAACTAACAAACAAATGAACAAAAAACCCGTCTTGCTTTTTAGTCTGTTGAGGATATAAGCTTCCATACAGATGAGTGGGTCAGAGCCTGGTGTAATAGCCTCACGTGTCCCTGCCGGAGATGCCTTCCATCGGATCTTCCTCATTCCTGGCTGAGGGGCAGTAAACTTTGAGGAACCAACTGGCGGGTTCCTCGACTCTAGTGAAAAGCAAAGCAGAGAGGAAGGCCAGTAGCCACATTGCTGCCTTGGTTCCTGGAATAGCGCACCAAGCCCCAGGGACCACCAGTGGGGTGAAAACCAACAAGAGACAAAACTGTGTTAACTTCCAGGAGTCAGTGGATTGAGCCCTCCAGGTCCGGAATGTCTGCCAGTGTGAGAAAGGCACTCTCCTACACCGCTGAGTGCTCCCCCAGATGTGCTCCCCCAGATGTGGGAAAGCACAGAGAGTTGTCTTCCGGTACCAGGAGTGGGGTTGACCATGCTCTGTGCTGATGATGGAGAGTTGTCTCCTGGTACCAGGAGTGGGGTTGACCATGCTCTGTGCTGATGATGGAGAGTTGTCTTCTGGTACCAGGAGTGGGGTTGACTATGCTATATGTTGATGACGGAGAGTTGTCTCCTGGTACCAGGAGTGGGGTTGACCATGCTATGTGCTGATGTTGGGTCCTCATTTGATCAGAAAAGTGAGAGTGTACTGTTTGGTTTCTCCCGTGCATTGGCATACTGGGTTCTGGGCAACCCCAGAGCCAGTCCCCAGTCTGTGGGAAGGAAACTAGATACACAAGACTCAGTAATATAACACGGTGAGGCTGGAGGCCCATGAAGGACAGGAAGTTGCAGCAAATGCAAGCCCAATGTAGGTAACTTAGTGGGCTTTCAGGCCAGCCTGGGCTACAGAGTGAGATCTCGCCTTAAAATTAAAAGTAACAACAACAACAACAATAACAAAATAACAGCGAGAATATAATATCTAGAATTCAGACATGTGTAAAGTAGCATTGGGATGCCTCTTCCTGTAATTTAGGAATTACTTAGACTATTTAAGGATGACACAAAAATATTGAAATTCATTTGTGTGCATCCTGCCTCCCAGTCCTCCGGATGACATGTTTCATGAAGCTTATTTCGAGAACGTAAATTAAATCTCCCAGCAGACTTCATTCCCATTTTTCTTAACTATGTCATTCAATTAAATTGGTATGACAGGAAGGTGTGCTTGATGCAGATTACAGGCTTGACGGGATGCTGAGCTGGGCCACCTGCATGCTTTGCTCATGCTGAGAATAGTGGGCAGGTTGGTGGATGTGGTGTCCACCCCTCAGCCTCGGCCAGTGCAAAGCTCATGCTTCGCCCCCTAGTCCTCCAATACAACCCAAAGCAAACATTCTTTCAGGATGGTGGATGGGTCGACCTAATGTAGTTACTTGCCAGGCTGCCTTTGTCTATCTGTGATCCTCCTTCTCTTTTTAGAATGTATGACAGGCACAACAATTTTATACAGCGTGCTGTTGTGGTGTGATGACTCCGTGCATGGGGTATGTAACAATCAAGGGTTGCTAGCCTTTGTGTCTCCTGAAACTGACTGTGTCTTAGCTTACAAACACCTTCTTTCTCTTAGTTCATTACAAAGTAGATAATCAGTTATGAACCGCAGTAACTCTAGTGTGCTGTACAACATTGCTTGTATTATTACCATTACTGTGAATACAGTGTGTGTGTGTGTGTGTGTGTGTGTGGTGTGTTGCGTTGCACTGGTACCATTGTGTTCAAGTCTTAGAACAACAACTTCCAGAAAAGGGGAAATCATTTGAAATGTAAATAAATATATCAATAAATTAAAAAAAAAAACACAAATTCACAATCATTCTAAACCATGGGGTATTAGTTTCCCAGCCCAGCATGGATTCATGGGAAAAAAAAAAACAACAACTTCCAGGAGCTGGCTTTCTTCCCTTCTGCCCTGGGTTCTGAGGCTAGAACTCAGGTCAGCAGGCAGGCGAATGCTTCCACCTACTGAGCTCTCTCAGGCCCCAGTGCTTGTATTTAACACATAACATTATTAAGTTACTTTAGTATATATTTCAGTCACTTAATTAAGAAAAATTGTAGCTCATACTCTCAGAAACGGTAGTCTTTTATGTTACAATAAAGTAAAAGATATTCTAATTACGTGTTTGGAAACCTGCGTTAGTGAAGGCTTTAGACTACAAATAAAAATCTCCTCCTCTCATACCCTTCCTGTCACACCCAAACAACCACCTTTAATGGTTGATAATAATAATCCAGACAAGATTTTATAATTCTATGAGGACCAGTTTTATTCTTGACTCTTTTCATTTAATTCTATTCTATTAAAAAATAATCTACAGGAAGGGCAGAGACTGACTTTGTTCATTGTTACAGGTTAAGTCAAAACCCTATTTAACCATTGTAGTATTAGTGAAAATGTTATTGTTTCTTAGTCACTGTCTATTGGAAAAGAGTGCAACAGAGGCTATCCTGTGAGGAGCTAGGGATGAATCTCAGTTGTTAGAGTGCTGGATTCACAAAGCTCTGGGTTCAAAGATCCAATGTCTTAAACCTAGGCGTGGTGCCACACACCTGCTACCACAGAATAATTCTGGAGATAGGAAGATCCAAAACTCAAGGCTATCCTCTGTGGCACACTGAGCTCAATGCTTGCCCAAGATCACCTAAGACCCTCGCTCAAAGCAACAACCACATGGCTCTTAAATATTCCCCAGAAAGACCTTGACAAGCCTTTATGATTCTGTCCGTGAGGCCCAATTCTAGCAGGATTTGCTCTTAGAGAAGACCCAGAGGTTAGGGCTGTGCCACACAAGGAAGCACAGAGAACTTTGTTTAGGAGGGATGATCCCGCGGGGAGGCTGAGATAGGTGGGCACCAATTCCTTATAGTCAAGACTGGTTGATTTCTAGCATTAGATTTCTAAACTCAAATCTGAATGTCGATGCAGTAGATCCTTTTTAGGTCTTAGAGGAAAATGAGAGATATCAGTTATTACTGAACTGTCGACCTGGAGAAAGAGGTAAGTAGAGTCAGCACTACATGTAGGACTTGAGTCCTCAGAGTGACAGATGACTAGATCCATCCATTTGGGGGTCCCTGCATCGCATGCACTGGCGGGAGATTTAACATATCAAATCAAGTTCATTATTCGTGAAAAGGTGTTTTAGGCGGATTGATATTATTCTTGGGACTTGAAGCGATTTTGACTTTTTTGAAGCTTATTCCATTTTTATTTTATACAATCATTCAAAGTACTTCTTTGTAAACTATCAAATAGTTTCCATAATAGTAAGAATTCTTTGAGATTTGTTATTTTTGTAGAATTAAAAGAAAACTACTTCTTAAAATCCTTATTAAGCCACATTTTGTTTTTTGCCATTTAAATAACGTTGAACTATTTGTGTGTTTTTTTTTTTAATTTAATTTAATTTGATGATTTTTTTTTTTACTTACTCACTTTACATCCTGCTCACTGTTCCCTCCCGGTCTCCCCCTTCCACAATCTCCCCCCATCCCCTGTCTTCTCTTCTGAGTGGGTGGGACCCCTGGGTATCATTCCCGCTCCCAACCCTGGCATTTGATCTTTTAAACCACTGACAAGAGACTGAAAAATCAGAGATTGTGCCTTATTTTGGATCCAGAGTGAGTAAAGGGCTATGCTCTGTTGAAAAAAAAAAAAGAAATTAAAGGGCAACAAAGAAATGTTACATGATACAATGTATGCACCTATTGTGGGACAGTATTTGGTCATATGAAGAGTCGGACACACGGTAACAACATGGGAGAACCTCAAAAATACTGCTGCTAAGACAAACAAGCTGGACGCGGTAGTGACCCTGCTGAGATGAAATAGCCAGACGGGAGTAATTCCCAGAGCCAGAAATGAGGAGCATGGCTTGATAAGCTTCTGTTCGGGATGATGAGACATTGGAGCAGAGAGTGGCGGTGCCCGTATAACGCTGTGAATGCTCTCAGTTCTATCAGCTTGAGCATGTGTGATTAAAATGGAAAAGTTTATCATCTATATTTGCCACAATAAAAATAATGACTGGGATTGCAAAGGATCCTGCTCGGATGGTCTGACTCTGTCACCTGTGGGCGTGGGATACTGAGTGGAGTGTGAGAGGCAGGGTGGAGTGAAGGACCCAGAACGAGCATAAGGAGGCCATTTTCTAGAGGTGTGGGGTGGGGTGGGGCAGAGCGGGGCTGGGGACAGGGGCGGGGCAAGCAATTTGATGCAGAGGAAGGCTTGGTGGAGGATGTGGGATAAACCAGCAGGAGGAAAGCTTCCTGGGGCTTCCCTGGTCTGGTGTCTTGGAGAGAGCAGAAGGAAACACTGGGCAGGAGAAAAACCAGGGAGAACATGGTGTGCCTCAAGGGCTCCAACCAACAGAAGACAAGGGACTTAGGATAAAGGCCTAACTTATATATAGCATACTAAGAGGCAATGCAGCTGCCTGTGTCCCAAAGAATCATCAACAGCCTCTGGGCTGGAAAGGGGTAAGAGGCTAGCGCAGCGCTCAGAATCCTGGGACGGAGGAGGACTCAGACCCCACATCTTCCAAGAAGGGTCTGGATCATTTCCAGCTGGCTGGGCTCAAAGCTGTAACCGTGTGACCTTTCTTCTTGCTGTGCAGAAGCGATTTGTTTAAACATAAAAATAAAACCAGATCTCTAAATTCAACTGTCCCTTTGTGATGGCCATAATATCTGACATAGTGTTTTATGAGATATATATCCACTGTGAGAAAATATTCTGCTCCCTGCAACTTATCCTACGAAAAGTTGGAATATGCCATTCATTTAATAGAGACTCTTTGACCATGAATTGTAATTCACCACACACGGTCAATTTATGAAAATGCATCTTATCTTCCAGAATTCATCTTAAACCTATTAAATATGTCTATAACAGTTTTAGAATTAAAAGGATTTTTACTATAGAAATGGACTCTCAGAAATGCAATTGAGCTCTGAGCGACAAGCTTTGGTGACTAGTATAATTCTACCACTCATTTAAACAGCTTCTATTCATGGCAGATAGGAGCTGTCACAGAGACCCACATCTGGCCACGTGGAGGGAAGAAGCAATTTTAGTGTGTTCAACCCCAAAGGGGATGTCAGTAACATTAACCCAACACCCAAGACATCATGACAGATAGAGGCATGGGGGAATTCAATGGGTAGAGGAGTAGGGGATTGGTTGCAAGTGTGTCCTGGGTATGACGGGCATGGTGTACCCATGAACTAACTCTTCATAACTATGGTGGCTTGCACAAGACCCATGAGTTAAGAGCCCAGTATGGATGGCAGACAAAGGCTCTCTGGCTGAGGAATTCCAGGTGGTCAACAACTTTGAGGGAGGGGCAGTTTTCTTCAGTGACAAGTCTTCTGATAGACTGAGTATGCTCCTGTGGTCACCACTATATCCATATGGCCAATACTACTTAGGTTCAATACACCTGCCAGTGCGTGCGCACGCACACACATACATGCACGTATGTACCTATGCACGCTGCACACACGCATGTGCACACACCCCCACGCAACGATAAAACTGGAGGCCATAAATTAGAAAAGGGGCTGTGAGAGAGGCATGTGGAAATGGAGGAGGAACTGGCAGATATGGTTAAAAAGCATTGTATGCATATGAAATTCTGAGGAAAGAGCACTAAAAATACATGTGAGACAAACATAGCTGATGATTTGAAAATCATTTATCAGTTCTCCACTAAGAGGAAAACACGTGGGCGGCTGTCTTTGAGGCTGAGATCTCCCAAGCTCATTAGAACCAGTAGGATGCTACTTAGCACTTTGCATAAAAAACCATGAAGGGAATGATCGGAATCTCAAGTTGTGTCGTGAAACACCTGTCTTGGAAAACGCAGCACTCAAAAGGCCGTTCCTGGGCTGTGGAACTAAGAAAATGCACTCCCTGCATTCCATTGCTCAGGGAACTGCATGCTCACACACCAAAAACTTCTAATTCTACAGAAAGTAAAGTTCTCTGCTCCTGGTTAACTCATGCCTGTTACACATGGGACCATACATCTATCTGTCACTTCATTTCTAGCCAAGAAAGAAAAGCAAAATGGAGTCACCTTGGTTTTGGAACACTTAAGGTAGAAAGGGAGTGCCTCTATTAGAACAGGTTTCAGAAGGTGTGTCAGGCTGGCTTTGATCTCTGTCCATCTCTAAAGATGGCTTTGGACTTCCAAGAGTTGGGATTCCAGGCATGGACCACCACCTTTAGGTGGTTCTGGTGCCTGATCAAGGTTTCACGCATGTTAGGTGAACCTTCTGCCAACTGGGCTACAACCCCAGCTCTGAGGAGCTCTGGAGTGAGGGCTAAGAGTTCCCAGAGAGTCTAACAGCAACAAACTGCACGGTGTGTCCCCCTCCACCAAACACACACAGAGGCTGAGGCTGGACCGGGCCTGGACCTTATCAAACAGTCTGACTGTAACCTAAACCAGTAACGACACCCAACACATGATGCAGCGGCCTGCTCCTCTCCGGGTTTAAATGTTAACCTCAGAGACTCTTTTTGCCCGGCCCTTGTTCTCCACACTGTATTCCTAGCAGGCTCCAAAGAAAAGTAATATTTCTTTGTTTCCACCTGGTTGATTTTATTTCCCATCTGCACTTGTAATCCTGTCCCTTCTTTCCTCACCTCAGCCTCAAGAACCCATGTTGCACGGTTCTCGGTTTGCAAAATGCACCCCTCGCCCCCATGTTCCTGTGCAGTTCAAAGTTGCCTTGGAGCTCTGCTAAAACTGCCTCTGTGGCTGCCTCTGGAGTGCTGGGATTCAGTGCCCATGGCACCAGGCCTGATCTGCTGGGTATTCTTGTACTCCAGATTTCTCTTGTTAAACACAACCGCAGAGGTTAAAGTGCTTGGAGTCAAGACACAGGGAGCTTCAGGGTTGCAATGCTACCTCCTGGGATGGGTGTCCTCCCAAACTCCCCATTCTCCAGCAGAACAAAAAATAGGCTGTGTCTATAATGTTCAATACAGTTGGTACCTGCCCCGTGTGACCACTAAGCACCCAGAATGGGGCTACTGTAAGGATCTCAACTGCTGATTGTATTGAGTTTGGATGTAAGACGCAGCATATGTTCATGTTGAGCAGCATAACCCTACAGAGAGGTCAGAGCAGCATCAGAGTTAACCCACAGATCAGTCCTCTCTCCTGTGAGAAGGCATTCTGTACTGCTCTGCGCTCTCCATGTAGTTCACAGAGCGAGACCCCGGAGGTCTTCAGTCAGTTTGTGGCCACGATGGCTTCCTAACACAGAGAGCTGGGGCTTAACATTTTGAAAGGATAAAATTAGTTCATAAGCATGTTAGCTTTCTGTTGCTGTGATGAAATGCACGATGAAGAAACGTGCAATGCAAGAAAGGGTTCTTTATTTGTGTTTGTTTCTTTGTTTGTTTCTTTAGGCTCACTCTGTTGGTGCTTCCTGTCTGTAGTCTTAGGACCATTTGCATCACTTCCTCTCTGAGTGGAGAGAAGCAGCTTACATCAGGGCTGGGAAAGAGAGGGAAGAGGGTTGCCTAGGAACAACCTATTATTTTCAAAAAGATGGCTCAAGGGACGTTCTTCCTGCTACCAGTCTCTACTTCCAACGCCCCCGTTCGGCTATGACGCGTGGTTCCCTCCCTGCCACCCATCCTGCCCGCCACCCCATCATCCTCAACAGCAACCCTAGTTGGGGACCACACACTGGAGCATCCCAGAAGATAGTTCAAATCCAAACAGAATAATACTTCCCTTTATTTAAACAAAAAAGCCCGACTAGAGACGAGCAGAATGGCCAGATCTGTGCTGGATTATAAAGCACACACTTCACATCGCAGAACGCCGCCTTTCGAGGAACATTTGTCAATTGACAAACACTCTGCAGAGGAACGGTATTGCGGGAGCTTGCTTGTACATTTGCGAATGGCTTCTTTAATTAATATAAATATTCTCCAAAGCTTTCTATCTTTGCACTCCAAGCTGTCTCGCAGGCAGAAAGTCTAGCAAGACTTATTTCCAATCTGCAAATGAGCCAGTCTTGGAGTTGAAATTAGATTTTTTTTTTGGACACATGTCAAATAAACAAGGATTGCATATTTTTTTTGACGTTTTCTAGCATTGATTTTCTTTCATAAATGCTTTTTGATGAGAAACGCCTTATGGATTAAAAATTAACATATCAACCTTGGCATGCCTCTACTTGGGGCATGTTGGAGGATTCGCACACTTGTGACAAAGGTGGTGTGGCAGAGCCTGGAGTTTGTTTGTTTTTTGTTTTTTGGCTCAATGGCATCTCTTTAGTCATCCTGACCAATGCTCATCTTGTCTGGTGTCTCCTTGAATACACCACGGTGCAAGCCACATCCATGTGGAGTCTAGATTTTAACCCCAGTTCTTTAAGAAAGAAGCAACCCATTATAGTTGACAAAATATTTCATTGTAATTTATGTATTTTCATAAAAAATAAGCCAAGATCTCCTTAGAGAGCAGCAAAGGAAGCCAGGCATGGCGGCACATGCCTGTGGTTCTGGCGAGGGCTTCCTTGGCTACCTACTGGGTTTAAGGCTAACCTGGGGTATAGAAGAGCCAGTTGCACAATCCAAGCTGAAACCAAATAGAAGGGAGAACAAAGAGGAACGACCCCCTTGCCCTCACGATCATCGAACATGGATCCCTGTTGCCTTTTTATTTCTAAACTCAGCGTATTGATAAGGGGCTCTATATCCTATCGGCTAATTTGAGTTTTAATTCAATCATAACTTAAATCTTTACATCTCCACTGACTCCTTCCCTACATAAAGACTGAAGATAAGGGTCACACTCTTACCTCACTCAAATCCCCAATAAATTCAAAGTCATGGTTTTTCACCCACAGATGCAGTAGAACCATATGCTGCATGTGTCTAGGTTTGATACGGTATTTACAACTTGGAGCCTATGTGATTTTAAGACCCATTCTGAGGAAAGTGGTGCAAAGCAATAGCTTTGCTTTAGAGGACTCAGGAGAGGTCTGTATTGATGAGAGACATGCCACAGTGTTGCCCTCTGACCCAGCTTTCTGTCATGTGGGTGCTATCTATTAAAGAAAGGGGTGACTGTTGAGGGCCTGAAGAAATGCCTTCTCATTTCCTTAGCAGAATATAGTTTTAAGAGGAGGAGAGATGGCTCAGTGATTAAGAGTCTTCCAGAGGACCCGGGTTCAATTCTCTCTACCCACATGGCAGATGACAGCTGTCTGTAGCTCCAGTTCTAGGGGATCCAACACCCCCATGCAGATATCCATGCAGGCAAAACCCCCAATGCACGTGAAATGAAAATACATTTATAAAAAGAAAATGGTTTTAAAGGTCTCTTATTCTTGTTTGATTTCCTTTTGGTTGAAATTAAATCTTGTCCCTGGATTTCTCATTTAAAACAGAAAATTATTCATTCAAATTCAGTTATTATACAAAAATGTCTCTTGGTATTCCAGTCCAAGATAGCATCAAGTAAGACAAATATGTTTGGTTTATTGGGGACACAGGAGGCTTGACTCTCCAGGTCCATGACTATGGTGGTGTTTCATATTTGGCTACTATTTTCCAGTATTAAACATGTCAACATTTTGCATGGGAGTCATAAAAGTTAGTGAGGTAGCTCTGATGCATTGTGAGAAGGCTGCAGGGAAGAGCAACACATCACAGACATTCCTCAGGAAATCAATTAAGGTTTCTATGAGCCATAGTCCAAAACACGATCAAAGGCTTAGCTCAGAATGGGGATCAGGTAATTCGATCCCCATATATATACTTTCTTGAGTCCTGGTGATATATAAATATTCTGTGCTCTGTGGAAACTAAAATCTTGGTGCTCCCAGAAGCAAGAGAGTGCTCCCAAGAGAAAGAGATGTCATGTAGTGGGTAATAATAGGAGTCCCGCCCTGCCAGGCTTTTGTACCACTCCTTCCACGTATCCTGTAAAGCATGACTCTAAACTTGAATAATTAAACAAATATATTTATGTATATAAAACTCCTGAATACATAACACCAATTTTCAATGATAAAGTCTTATCCCAACATTTCCAACCTCTCCAAAACACCAGAACTATGTTTGAAGCCATCTGGATATCCGCATCTCCCACTCTGCTCTGCTCGTCTGGGCCTTCCCTCTCTCTTTCTCTGCCCCTCACTTCCCTTAGCTCCTCCTCCTCTCTCCCCTCCAATCACTGGCCTCTCATTGCCTGTCTCTCCGCCCCTCCTCCTCTTAGCTCCTCCTCCTCTCTTCCCTCCAATCACTGGCTTCTCACTGCCTCAGTGTGAATGGATAGGAAGTATCTTGCAACAATGTCATAAGCCAGTGTGCGGAAGCTTGTTGCCTGGCAGCTGAGGGAACCTTTGATAGTTGATTTCTGTAGTCCTTCCATATTCATGATGGACATTCTGTGGATCTTTACACATGGCATTAAATCCTAGGAGTGCCATTAAGACTGTCATAAAAGTATGTGAAAGCTCTTAAATACTTTCTGAAGGCTACGGAACAGTTCTAATACCAGGATCGATGAGGGGAAAACAACTTCAGTTTATTCCTGTTGCTTCTGCATTATTTGGGCCACATCCTCATCCATTTACTCCATGGAACCTTAAACACATGACTTTACCATGAAGAAGAATGGAGACTCGGGGCAGGAATATGGAGCGGGATAATTGGTAAAAAATTTCAACTTGAATCCTAGGAGGTGGTTCCTTCTCTCGAATCATTCTTTACCCTGGTAAGGAATCTGCCACGACCATCATAGATCTGCCAGGCTATGGCCAGATGGACCTCAACTCCCACAGAAAACCTTCTAATAGCATGTTAGGTAACACTCACTGAGCCTTGGCATCTGGTAAGATCAGTGACAGAAAGGCAGAAAGGGTCAGGGGATCTCATTTTCCAATGGGCATGGACATGTGTTTGAACAACAGGGTCCTATATACTAGTCTAAGCTTCTGTGTTGGAGAAGCCCAAGTCAAGCAAAAACACCTGAGTCCACTTTCTTCAGATGGAAACTGTTGCACGTTGCTGCTAAGGTTGTAGTCTACTATGTCTGGACAGCTTTCTCAAACTCTGCATAAAATGGAAGACTCCCATTTCTTAGCGGTATTTCCTCTCCTCTGTCTCAACTGGGGAGCCCCATCCACGCCCTACCTGAAGGATGCCACATAATGCCTGGGGAAATTGCAGATTCAGCATCCTGGAATGCCTCTTCATGCAAATAAGGAATCCCCAGTACTTTAAGCCTTCGACAATGAAGTCTTCACCCTAAGAAGAACCCCTTCCCACTCTCCAAGGTTCATGTATATAGCCGTGGTTCACCCTGAAGTAAGTGTATTTGTACAAGCACAACCCAAATAAAGCTATGTGCACAAATTAAGATCGTCTCAGAGAGCTGTCTTATTGAAGATCATTAGAGGAGGTCTTCATCAAGAGCTGTAACACTAAGATCCTCCAGCCCCTGCACTTATTCTTGAGAGGAAGGAAATGGAGGACATGGGACCACAGCTGGACCCCAACATGCATACCACAGAAAACTCTACACAGTAGTAGTCATAGGCACACAATGGTCCAGGCACACACTGGCAGTCACATGACTAGCTGATGAGCACCATTGCTAGTCTTGGGCTCAATGCACAGGTGTCATGACTGTGAAAAGGAGATTGTGTCATACTGTGATACACCCCTGCGTCTTGAACCACAGTGCAAAGGAATGACATTACTTCCAAGAGTTAGTCAGGAAAAGCAACTTTTTCAAGACTTAAAAGGTCTAGGAGGCACTCTCTACTATAGATAGGGTTTGATTCAGGGCAGATTCTAGACGATATGGAGGAGGGGGTCAAATGAACGCTGTCTAAGCAATTTCTCTTGAATATCAGGCCTTACAGGTAAGTGTTCGATGAATATTGATGAAGCCTTTGGTGACTATCTTAGTCACTGTTTGATTGCTGTGAAGAGGCATCTTGGCCAAGAAAACTTAGAAAAAAAAGCATTTAAAATTGGGGGCTTGCTTACAGTTTCAGAGGGTGAGTCCGTGACCATTATGGTGGGGAACATGGTGACCCAGAAGCTCTGGGACATAATACATGTCCTAAGAAATGAGGGGACGTGGAACTGTCTGTTACATGGCCCTAGCTAATGAACACAGCCCAAAAATTCTACTCCCGTAAACAAAGAAACAGAACAAATCAAATTAAAACAAAAGTTCATATTACTCAGATTTCCAAAGGTCAAAGGGACACCTAAATATAGCCATTCTCCCTGAGGTCAAGTTCCCAAACTCACATAACCCAAAGGCATTGCAACCATTCAAACAAACTCTAAAGCAAATTCCTGAGCCAGGGAGATGGTTCAGTGGGCACTTGGCACCAAGTCTGTGAACCCGAGTGCCAGTGACCCCCAGAATCCACACAATCAGACGAGAGAATGACTCCCACAGGTTCTCCTCAGATTTTCACCCTCGATATTAAATAAATTTATTAAAATTTTTAGAAAGTAATTTCTCAGGATTTGCAGTTTAAATACATAAGCTACTCATGATGCCACACTGTATTAAAAAATTGAACCCCAATACACAAATATCACATGAATGTTTCCAAAATACAAAGCGACTTAAAACCTTGAAAGTTCTCAGAGCAACTTAAGAAACAACGTAAAAACCAGGCGAAAGAAGTTGTCTTTCTCATGAAGTAGTATTAAAATGCAACTTTATAGGCAGAGTCATTAGGATAACGGCAGACAGACATATGAAATTAGCCATCAGTCTAAAATGACTACAGCTCACTTGAAAAGAAAGTGACAGGCTTCTGATCCTTTGACTGTGGCAGCCAGCCTTAGGCCATCCACAGTCAGTATAGACTACATGGTGCCTGGTGGAGCCCAAGGCTGGGCCTGGGGCTTGATTTACTCGGCTTTTGAGGACAATGGACTTACCTGAGTCTTCATTTGCATGCAATTATGGTTATTAACCCAGAGGCAACTTTTGTTTGTTTGTTTGTTTGTTTTCCTTTTGGGGCATCACGGGTATCTCACTATTTTTCAACTCTTACTTCCTCTACTATACAACACTGGTTTTGTGAGGCGCATCACAGGGCACACTGCAAGCTTCGCTAGAGCGACAGATGCTAACGTAGCTAAGACTTGGCTAATCATAGCCTCCTCTAGAAAGCTCCTCGTGAACCTGCAGTTCTACAAGAAATGTTTCCCATCGAAGATCAATAGCATTTTGTCAAACAGCACCTATTTTTCCTACCCAGCCTGTTTGAGATTTAATATCGGCGTTAGTAGCCATTTGTCGCCGGAACCTCTAATTTAGTGAGGGTTCCGGGACTGGAACAGACTTCCCCTTGATGGTCAGAGGTGTGTGTGGGATCTGTTTAGCTCATTTGCTTTGACCTCTCAGAACATCTTTCATTCCTCTCCCTTTTCCCCTAACAGGCGCAGTAAGTTTTGTGTACTTCATTTCCGAGTGCTTTTGAGTTTTTTCGTACTAATCCTCCTATTTCCTGAAACGTGGAGGCGAACCTACTAAACCACCTGGGTGGGGACCTCAGTTCCTCCTCCGCTTTTACTCTGAGGGTTTTACGAAGACTTTCTCTTCCCCCCCTGCAACAAATGAACACGGTAAAGAAAACAGAAAGGTCTGGTGTGGGGGTTTCGCGCATCTTAAATCCCAGTAAACAGAGAGCAGGATATCCCAGCACAACTCCTTCCAAAATAAATACAAAGTTTCATACATCTACATAGGAACGAACTACAAAACAATCTGTTTCTTTGCAATCAGTTCGAATTTGTCTGAGCCTGACAAGAAAATGCAAGCGGTCTTAGAGAATCCACAAAAGCAAGGCGCACACCACCAAGCTCCACCGGACCTGGCCAGTACTCACCCCGCAGCCCAGGGCGTTGCCTGCTTCACACGTGACTTTCCTCTGGCCCTGCTCAGGCAGCAGCCCAGCTCCACAGCCAGGACGCGGGCACAGCACACCTCCCATCTGTAGCACGCATTCCTCGGCACCATACTGCTGGTACCTATTGTACTGGAAGAAGCAAAAGGCACGGTGAGCTTAGAGCAGGTGATCCAGAGCAGCCTCAGATGACTTATTTCTACCTGAGGCTCCCAGTGGAAGGACTCTGGGATTGTCTTCTCAGTTTGATTCAGGAAAAGATGCACTTTTGGGCGTGGGAGTGTACGGTAGTGGGGGGTTTGAGGATGAGGATATGGGGGTAAAAGTGTGACCCCAGCACAAAGTTTTCCAAGCTCAAAAAAAAAAATGAATCTGTCCATAGCCAGATATGTTGCCAAATGCCAGTAATCCCAGCACTTGGGAGGCAGGGCAGGAGGATTAGGACTTTGGGGTTATACTGGGATACAAGGAACTTTTCCTGAAAACCCGGGGAAAAGGTGATGTATATATTTAACATATTCTGTCTTTAGAAAACAGATTTTTTCATCCAAATCTGGTCTTCACTGACACTGTGCCCATAAACTGTATTCTAACGCCTAAGTACTATGTGTGTATATTTACTGGTGAGTGTTATCAGTCTTTTAAGGTAATCTATTTGCATGTTTCTATTCCAGATTTTACGAGGCTTTATAATCACGTAGAAAATGGATGGACCCCATAGTTGCTGACTACCTGCATGTTGACAGTGGGCTAGAAGAAGAGGAATGTCAATCAAAGAGCATTCGCCTGCTATTTTGCCTGGTTCCCTTCCCACTGTCTTCATTAAAACACTGAAGGCTGAGCAGCCATTCCTCATTACGATTACCTCAGCCCTACCAACACTGTGGTTTCTATAGCTCCAGCCCTAACCCATCCTCACCCTCAGCATCCCCAAGACCTGCAGTAGAGAACTGGATATGATGGTTTAAATGAAAATGTTCTGTGACGGTTCACAGTGAGTGGCGCTCTCGGGGGTGTGGTCTTGTTGGAGGAAGTGTGTCATTGGGGGTGGGGTTTGAGGTCTTAGATGCTCAAGCCAGGGCCAGTGCCACCGTCTCTTCCTGCTGCCTGTGGGTCCAGATGTAGGAATCTCAGCTACCTCTCCAGCTCTGGGTTTGCCATGCTTCCTGCCATGATGATGATGAGCTGAACCTCTGAACTATAAAACCATACCCAAATAAAAGTTTTCCTTTATGAGAGTTGCCATGGTCACGGTGTCTCTTCACAGCAATAGAAACCCTGACGAAGACACCAGGCCACAAGGTGCATCCAAAGCTTCCTGAATAGAAATGCAAGCATACAGACTTCTGTGGGGCCAGAGAGAAGGTGCAAAAAGGTATGAGAGGGAAGATGGGTGGGAAAGGAGTTTGGGGAGGGAGAGAGAAGCTCAAGGGATAGAGCTAGCATTCATGTGCACAAGGAAGTGCTCTTATAAGGAGTGAGACTTTTTTTTTATAGATAGGACTGTAGGGCATTTTTTTTATTGATTCATTTATTTACTTACTTATTTTGGGGGAAGTAAAAACACTTTATGATAAAATTAAAGATTTACATGGAAAATATTTCAGATAAACACATTAAAATTGACAATTTTCATGGAAAATTAAGGAGCAAAGTGGTAGACATGTAAAACATTGCTAAGTTAATTGAAATATGGGATAGAAACATTTTATGATAGAATTGAAGATTTACATGGAAAATATTTCTGATAAAATTGTAGAAAAATGTAGAAAAACATGTTAGAATTAAAGATTATCATGGAAAATTTTATATAGATATTATAATAATAGTAGGCATAAAAGTATTCCTAAGTTGATTAAAAGTGGAATTATAAACATTTTCTGATAAATTTGAAGATTTACATGGAAAACATTTCTGATAAAATTGTAGAAATATATAGAAAAACATGTTAAAATTAAAAATTATCATGGAAATTATATAGATAAAATGATAGGCATAAAGATAATTCTAAGTTGATTGAAGGTGGAATTATAAATATTTCCCGATAATATTGAATTTTTACATGGAAAATATTTCTGGTAAAATTCAAGAAATAAATAGACAAACATTAAAATTGACTATTTCATGGAAAATTTAAATAAAAAGTGGTTAATGTAAAAACTCTTTCTAAATTAATTGAAGGTGGAATTAGAAACATTTGTGATAAAATCAAAGATTTATATTGGAAACATTTCTGATAAAATAGAGGAAGTATATAGAAAGACATTAAAATTGAAGATTATCATGAAAAATAATGCAGATAAAATGGTAGACATAAAAGAAATTGCTAAATTAATTAAAAGGGGAATTACAAACAATTTCTGATAAAATTGAAGATTTACATGAGAAATATTTCATTAGACTATGTCTTTTTATTGGGGAGTTGAGTCCATTGTTGTTAAGAGATATTAAGGAATAGTGATTGTTGCTTCCTGTTATTTTTGATGTTATTTTTGTTTGTGTGGCAATCTTATTTTGGGTTTGTTAGAAGAAGATTACTTTCTTGCTTTTTCTAGGGTGTAGTTTCCCTCCTTGTGTTGGTATTTTCCATCAATTATCCTTTGTAGGGGTGGATTTGTGGACAGATAGTGTGTAAATTTGGTTTTATCATGGAATATCTTGGTTTCTCCATCTATGACGATTGAGAGTCTTGCTGGGTATAGTAGCCTGGGTTGGCATTTGTGTTATCTTAGAGTCTGTATGAGGTCTGCCCAGGACCTTCTAGCTTTCATCTCTGGTGAGAAGTCTGGTGTGATTCTGATAGATCTGGCTTTATAAGTTACTTGCCCTTTTTCCCTTACTGCTTTTAATATTCTTTCTTTGTTTAGTGAATTTGGTGTTTTGATTATTATGTGCCGGGAGGATTTTCTGTTCTGGTCCAGTCTGTTTGGAGTTCTGAAGGCTTCTTGTATGTTCATGGTCATCTCTTTCTCTAGGTTAGGGAAGTTTTCTTCTACAATTTTGTTGAAGATATTTACTGGGCCTTTAAGATGTAAATCCTTGTTCTTGTCTATACCTATAATCCTTAGGTTTGGTCTTCTCATTGTGTCCTGGAGTTCCTGGATGTTTTGAGTTACCAGCTTTATGAATTTTGCATTTTCTTTGACTGTTGAGTCAATGTTTTCTATGGTATCTTGAGCACCTGAGGTTCTTTCTTCATTCTCTTGTATTCTGTTGTTGATGCTTGCATCTATGACTCCTGAATTCTTTCCAAGGTTTTATATCTCTAGAGATGTCTCAATTTGTGATTTCTTTATTGTTTCTACTTACATTTTTAGATCCTGGATGGTTTTGTTCAGTTCCTTCACTTGATTGTGTTTTCCTGTAATTCTTTAAGGTATTTTTGTGTTTCTTCTTTAAGGGCTTCTGCCTGTTGACCCATGATCTCCTGTACTTCTTTAAGGGATTTTTGTGTTTCCTCTTTAAGGGCTTTTACCTGTTGACTGATGTTCTTTTGTATTTCTGTAAGGGAATTATTTAAGTCTTCCTTGAAGCCTTCTATCAGCATCATGAGATAAGATTTTAAATCTGACTCTTGCTTTTCTGGTGTGTTGGGGTATCCGGAACTTGCTGTGGTGGCAGAACTGGGTTCTGATGTTGCTATGTGGCCTTGGTTTCTGTTGGTAGGGTTCTTGTGCTTGCCTTTTGCCATATGGTGCTAGTTGGTATTCTTGTCTCTGGCTGGAGTTTGGTCCTCCTGTGGACCTGTAAGCCTGTGTCCTTACTCCTCTGAGCTCAAAAGTGAAAGCACTGCTGGGAGGTCTCTTTCTCTTTGCAGGCTATGCACAGAAGACTGTGGAGTTTCCCGGTTCCCCAGTGCAAATGGCAGTGGGTGGGAAGACTTCTGCCCCAGCTGCTCCACTGATCTTAGGCCCTGTGTGCTCCTAGCTGGGTCCCCTCCAGAGAGAAGGTGGAGATCTCACCTCTGCCCTTAAAAGTGAAAACCTGTTGGGAGATCACTCCCTCCTGGCAGGATGTGCACAGAAGGCTGTGGAGTCTCTGGGTTCCCTGGTGCAAAATCAGGAGTGAGACTTCTAAAGATATTTGTTCTAGGCTCCTTTCACAGCCTAGAACTATAGTACCAGGTCCCAACTTGGGGACAGTCTCCGGGCCTACACACCATTGGAGAGACTCCTTTAGGGCAGGGTAAGTTCGGAGATCTCTGCCTTTATTCCCCTTCCCCCAGCATCCCAGTGACCTTTAATGTGGAAGTTAGGAGGCAGGTGAAATGCCCCCTTCTAAGGGGATCTTGGTCTTGGGGTTTAATTCTGGAGGCCCAGGGGATACCCACTTCACTTTTGTTGTGAGCCCACTTTTTGACAGAAGAGTGGGTGGCCAAGTTCACTGAGGTACCCTCCCTCTGTCTTGCTCAGAGACTTTTTATATATAGTCTGGGACCTGCCTGCCTAGGGATTGAACCCCTCACAGTGGGCTTGGCTCTCCTATATCAATCAGCAATTACAAAAAAAAATAAGCCAACCACCCCATAGACATGTCTACAAGCCATTGTGGTAGAGGCAATTCCTCAATTGAGGTTCTCTCTTCTTAGGTAACCCTGGTTCATGTCATGTTGACAAAAACTAACCCGGGCTCTGTGCTTCTAGAATGTTGTACTCATGACCTCTTGTCCGAGCACAGGTCCCCATAGTGCCCATGGAGGAAACCTGGAATTCCATGGGAACACGGCGCTTCTAAGATACTGTTCTGACATCATTGGGTCATTTTGGCTTCTAAACTCAGGGCACTGAAGTGGATTTGCTAAGTTATTAACTGATTTATGCAGCCTTTGCTGAGGGTCTGCCCTGTTATCCATCAGACACTCCCGAGAGTCCAGTTTGAGGATGGAGTATGGAAGAAAGCCAGGAACCCTGGCCTCATCTACTAGATGATCACACCAAACGCTGAAAGATGAACATGAGCAGTGAGGAGAATAACAAAGAATGGGCTGGGCTCCGGGGAAAGACAGTCATCATGAGTATAAGCAGTGTTTGGGGAAAGCCTTACAGACAAGGCACACTTCAGTCGATATCATCGGAAGGAGATGTGAAAGAAAGCCTGCGTCTCCCCAGAGGAGTTCTGCAGCCTGAACAGCAGATGGTACCAAGGTCCTGAGGCCATAACTACTTGGCTGTTTTGAGAAGTGCTTGTAAGAGCAGTGGGAATGAAACTGACTGAGTCAGGAAGTATGAGAGACAGTGAAGGCAGAAGGTTCATGGGGGCTCCTGGATGTTGGGGGTCCCTAATGGCTGTTGTAAGAACTCTGACTGCTTCTCTGAAAGATACCAGGCGCCTTGGAGAGCTCTGAGCAGAGGATTGGTATGGCTTGACTGATGTTTTAAAGGCATCTGTCTGACGGATACACTTAAAATAAACTCTAAAGGGCACAGGGGAGGCAGGAAGCAGAGATGCTTGCCTGAGCTCTTTGGCAGTCACTGTGAGTGCTGACAGCAGCCTGGACCAGGGAGGTGGCGAGGAGGTGGGATCTGTGGCTGAAAGCTGGACATACGGAAAGGTAGAAATGATAGAACTTTCAGGAAGATTGCTTGCCTGGTATGAGACAGAGAGGAGTCAAGTTTGAGTGTGATACATTTCTCTTAGAAGGTGGGGAGGGAAGGAATATACTGTAATGAGGCATAGGTATGTGTGTATGTGTGTGCATGTGTATGTGTGTGTTATGTGAGTACAAAAAAGACGTCATTACTTCTATCACACTTATGTTCAATTTCCACACCTGATACACAAGTACCTGGGAATGTGGCAGAGCCCACTGACTGGCTTAGTTAATTTATAAGGTGAAGGTTGTCGGTGTAAGTTTAAAGTTCTCCTCCGTTCTCTCACTGTTCTGATCCCATGGAGACCTGGATGAAGCTCTTTATGTGCACATGCCAATGTTCTCTACACACAATGGTATGCACAGAAAAATGTGTGTCCTCAACGACACAGTCTAAGGTCACATATTATAAGCAGATCTTCATGGGAGGATGGCTTTCTGGAAAATATAAGCTATGTAGTTATTAGTGTAGGAAATGAGGTATTTCATTGAGGGATTAGATATTTATATAATTGAAAGACTATGTATTTTCTCTCTCTCTTTACCTACCTATATATACAGTGAGAAATTTACAACTAAGCTATCTCGAGCCCGTTGTGCTTATGAGACAGAGCCTCATACTGGGGTCCATGCTGGCTTTGACCTTGAGGTAGTTCTCCTGCCTTGGCTTCTCAAGTGCTAGGGTTCCAGGTACAAGCCAAGCTCCCAGTTTTCTAAGCCATGTTTTAAACTAGACATCCTCTTTCCCTTTCCCCTTTTCTTCCACACAGATTTCTCCATAGGCTTTGTCTTAAGATGAAAATTTGGCTGGTTAGAGTTTTTTGAGAGTGGGGAGTTCAGTCCCTTTGAAGTGATTTTATGTAGATTCTCTATATCCATCCAGTATCTATCTATCTATCTATCTATCTATCTATCTATCTATCTACTTACCTTCCTACCTATCTATTGGCATAGGCATAGGCATATGCATAGGCATAGGTATAGGTTATCTGTTCTGTGAACTTTGAATGATGATTTACCAACAGTTTACATACACTGTAAGAACAAAATGAGTTAGTGGACTCCAACTAAGAAGTTTCAATAATTAATTCAATAATACTAATAAGATTATTAGTATTGGATATTAATAACTGATTTAGGATGGTTTTATCTATATAAATAAAATACAGAATAATTGTACTTAATTGGGGGTGCAGTTTACTGGTTGCTAGAGCCCTTACTGAGCAAGCATAATGGCCTAGGTTTCATTCTCAACAACAACAACAATAACAGCAATAACAACAATGTACACATACATACCACAAATCACACACATACACACACCATATACACCACACACACACACACACACACACACACACACACACACACACACACACACGTAACTGTTGATCTTATCATCTGATAAATGCTTCTTTAGTTCTTTAGTTTACTCAAAGAATCTTACTACTCTGATCCTGGGACAAAGGCTGTTTCCTGGGCGGATGTTAACCTACAGACCAAGGCTGATAGCAGATCAGAGAGTCTTACTGACTTCATTCATTCAGGGTTGTCTCAAATGCCAGTGCTACGCACAAAGCTATGCTCCTCTTGTCAGCTAAAAGTGTGACTGTTATTTTACTTCTGATAAACTCAAGAGCACTGGATACACAACTTATTTTCTAAGGGGAGACAAATATTTCAGTATATACCTATGACTTCCATCAAATAAAAATCACATGCAGAATTTGAATGTGCCAGCTGAAAGCATATTTGTGTGTGTGTGTGTATGTGTGCGCACACACACATTGTAGCATGCATACGGAAGCCAGATGGCATTGGATGTCTTGCAATATCAGGCCTCATTTTGTTTGCTTGATACAGGGTCTTTTAATGAACTGGGAGTTTTCCAGGTTGGCTAGGATGCTTGGACTG
Source organism: Apodemus sylvaticus (assembly GCF_947179515.1). Taxonomy (NCBI): domain Eukaryota; kingdom Metazoa; phylum Chordata; class Mammalia; order Rodentia; family Muridae; genus Apodemus; species Apodemus sylvaticus. Next base: position 42,348,499 of record NC_067494.1, read on the forward strand.
GGAGCCTCATTTGTCTTCTGGTCTCCTTCCCCACATGCCTGGTGCTCAGTAGTCACACTCAGATTTTAGGTGGGTTCTGGGATTCTGAAGTCAGGTATACATTTTGCTCAGCAAGTACTCTTACCCACTGAAACATCTCTCCCCAGCCCAGTGCACACCACCCAGCACACACACACACACACACACACACACACACACGCACGTGCATACACACACACACACACACACACACACACACACGTGCGCACACACACACACATGCGTGCACACACACGCACACGTGCACACACACCCCATTATTCTACAAAATTTGTAAGAAAAACTTTTGACCTAAAACTAATAATGTGATAGTATTAGAAGAAAGCTTAATGCCCTAAGGAAATAATTTAGGCATGTAATTAGCAAACAACCTTGTTTAGCTTCTTTCAAGATATGACCCACATTTCCACAGACTCCTTTTAACCTCTCATGGGCATGACAAACAGACTTTATTGGGAGCACTTCATGGAGAGTAGAGACTGAGTGCTAAGTAGAACAGAATATCTATGTTTCCCTCAGTGTAAAATGTATGGAATTGTGGTAGGTAATTGATAAATGGATTCCAAATGGCAAAAACCAGCTGTTCCTTTAACACTCTTTACATTATTTCCACAGGGTGGGGTGTGGCTTTTTTACTTTCCAACCTTGGATATAACTTTATCAACAGATCCTAATTTGGAGAATGTGATTACATGGTAACATAGACCAGGCCTAAGAAAATCAAAGCAAGTAATTAACCACAAATAACTTATTGTTTGCCTTTGGAATACATGGTATGTGTGTGTGTGTGTGTATGTGTGTACTAATATTTATTACATTGTCAAACTTCTATGTTTTGGTTAAATCTAGTTTGCAAAATTTCAGATATGATCCATAAAGTGGATAGTTCACAGATAACGTGTATCTTACTTTTCCTGTTGTCAAATCACCTGGAAAAAAAGCAACCAAAGAGGGAAGGGTTTATTTTGGCTCATGGTTTCAAGTGTATTATGCTGGGGAAGTCAAAGCAGCAGGAGCTTGAAGTGAGAGACCTCCCCCAACTCAATGTTTTTAGACCTCTAAACAACTAGCCCAGCACAGAGTAACTTGTTTTTCTGTTTTCAGCTTGAAAAAGATAGCCCACCCTGTTCTAGTTCCAATGTTTAACTATACAATGCCCCAAGGATGTTTGCTCTAGATAATTTCTAACCTTCCTTACTTCCTCATTCTGTACTTCCCCATTCCATGCATGTTTTGTTTTCCACCCCTTGACTTGTGAATTGTGTCCTCCAACCCTTGTCTTATGATTTTTCCCCTTTAAATACCCCTGACTTCAGTTGCACGGGGTCCTCAGTCCTCTACCCCTGCGTGGTGTATGGCTGTGGAACCCAGAATTCTGGAATAAAGAAATCCTCATGCTATTGCATCGAGACTGTTTCTCGCAAGTGATTTGGGTGTCGCCTTCCTAGGTGTGGCGTGCTGGGGCACCCTCGGTTTTTGGGGTCTTATATTTTTTGGTGCATTGGCCGGGAAGTGTGATTTCCCTTCACACGCGAGAACCAACCCCTCTGGAATGTGTGTGTACCAGCTGGTGTCTGTGTCCTGAATGTCTGTACTGATCTGTTTTCTGTATCTGAGCAGAGGTGTTTTCAGTATACAGCTGTCCTCTCAGGTTTGTGAGAACCAGAGGAATGTGGTGAGCAGTTGTGCTCTGTACCACAGGCTGCGGCCCGGAGAGACGTTCCCGGGTATTTTGGGGGAACTCCAGAGACCCTGGAATATTCCCGTCTGAATTTCAGAGAGGACACGGTAGTTCTACTGAATTGGAGAACTTATAAGTCCTCCCAGCCATCTGGTTTTCTGATCTGGTTCTGTCTGTCTCAGTGGAGGCGAATACTTGTCAGTTTTGTGTGTCTTTGTCTACAGTTTGACCACTAGACGGGTGCCGCGGTTTGTTTTCTGTCTTTCTCACTGTGTGTCAAAGTCTGAGTCTATAAGCTTTTCTGAAAATTTCGGTTTTGCTTGCAAGCTTCTGGTGTGGTTCGACTGGCAGCTGCTAGAGTCGAGACTATGAGGGTCTGGAGGAAGCTTTAAACCCAGGAGAGAACCGAATAAGGCTCTCCTCCATCTGTAAACAGCAAGTCAGTAATGGTGGAAGCCATGCTTTGCTGGAATCTGTTTTATCTGATCCCTGCTATGTGTGCAGGGATGCCTGGTGTCTGAAACTAGGCCCCTCTAGGGGCAAATTGTGTCATTTTCCTTGCTCTGTGTTCTTGAACCTAGAGGCCTGACAGTGGCAGGTTCAGGCTGTCTATGTGGTGTTGTTTTGCATCGTGTTTTGTGTTCTTAGACTTAGACGGACGATATTATTTTGACTTTGACTGAAAAGCAACTTTGTCTGTGGCGCCAAAATCAGGTCATGTGACTCAAGTGTGCCAAAATCAGGTCACATGACTCAAGCGCGCCAACTTAGAACAAAAGGAGAGACAAATTACTTGGGCTCTGATGCCCCCTGAAAAGGAAAACAAGTCTTAACAAGACACTCAATGTGGCAGGTGTGATAATTTTGGGTTTAAGTTGGTACAAATGGTTTATTTCTTTTATTTTAACTTGTTTAAATTGTTATGATCGATGTGATGTTAAACTTTGTGGTTATATTGTTCCTCTGGGAGAGAGGTCAAAATAAGGGAGACCTTCAGAAGACTAGATTCTAAAATATTAAGTGAAAAAAAACCTGTCTTTGTGATACTAAAATCTTTATAATTGGTATTAAGTTCAAGGCATAAGTTCTTATTTGATAGAGGGTTTATTTTGATAGAAAATCAAGGTTTTCATTGGTATAAATGCTAAATTTAAACGTACAGGATTTACACCCAGTTCTTTGCTATTATTACCAATTTAAGATGTTTAAGCCTATGAGTTTAGGGCTAAATAGAAATATAAGGTCTGAGTTTATTGTTAGGGTGTTTTCTAGGTTTTAATCAGAAATAGCTGAAGATAGTTTAATAGACAACAGTCCACATTATTTTACATAGAGAGTTGGTTTTCAAAAATGTCAAAAATCCATGGTATATGATGTTTATGTCTTAAAAACTATGTTAAACTTTCTCTATATTTTCAGTTAACATTGGTCACTCTTAGATTTCTGATGGGGTTGAAGACTGTTAGTCTCACAGATAGCCCAAGCTGTTTAATCTTGAGAAAGCTGATATAAATTTAAATAAATGATTTTCAGGTGACATAAAATTTAAAGCCAGGACATGAGTCAATTCTTACAATGTTAATTCTTAAGTGTTAATTCTGACAGTCTTTTAAGATAATACAGATGAAAAGGGTTCTGTTTAATTGACAGGGATGATAAACTATGTCTATCTTGTAGTTTATAATTTATAATTATGCTCAATTGATATTTGGAGAGGACCACAGAATGGAGCAGGAGAGGACCTGAGACCACCTATCCTGATACCATGGTAGCTCTCTCACTAAGGGTATATTTCCCAAGAGACTAATTAATCTCTTTGAAACTGTTTTATTTGTAATACAGGAAGCCAATAAGATTACCCCTCAGACAAAAGGTAAGAGGCATCTGACACACCAACACCAGACTCCATTGGCAGGTCTCGAGGGCATGGCAGCCCACGAATTTGACCAAGGTATGTAAGGTTAAACAGGGACCAGATGAGTCACCTGCAGCTTTTCTAGAGCAGCTCATAGAGGCATTCTGCCAATATACATGCTATGAATCTAGGGGCTTGGAATATAAAGCCCCTAGATTCATAGCATGTATATTGGCAGAATGGCTCTACTATGACAATGGCTCTTATAGACAAGGCTAGTAGAGATATCAGGAAAAAGCTTCAAAGGCTAGAGGGATTTGATGCAGGTTGCTGAGAAGGTCTGTAGAAGGATTTAGTAGTGTAGGTTATTGAGAAAGTCTGTAGAGAGATTTAGTAGTTTGCTGAGACAGGGAGACAGAGGAGGAGAAGAAACAGAGAAAAAGAAAGAAAATGATAGAGAAGGAAGGAAGTGACAGAGAATCCTGGATATAATAGTTAGAAAAAGCAGAAAAGGGAGACAGAAAAGGACCAATGTGCATACTATAAGGAAAGAGGCCACTGAGCCAGAGTGTGCCCTAAGAAATAGAAGCCGGGAGCAGGAATTCCCAGGTCTTGGGAAAAGTGCCCCCAAATGGCCAACCCAGGTGTTAGCCCTGGGTGAAGACAGCAACTAGGGGAGATGGGTTTTCTGACCACCTCCCCCAACCAAGGTTAACTGTGGGAGTAAAAGAGAAACCCACTCAGTTCTTGGTGGACACAGGGGCTCAACACTAGGTCTTCCAAGCCAATGGCGCTCTTTCCAAGAAAAGAACTTGGATCTAAGAAGCCCCTGGCACCAAAATGTATTCATGGACTACCAGAAGAACAGTGGACCTAGGGATGGGATGGATAGTCCATTCATTTAGGGTCACCCCAGACTGTTTCTACTCTCTGTTGGAGTAAGACATACTTTCCAAAATGGGGAGGGGGGCAGATATGCTTCCTGCCCAACGGGCTCAGCTAACTGGCCTAAAAAGAGAGACTGACCCCTGCTGAAAGTCACTACAGACAGGAGCAGCTTTCTCTATAATGGACAGAGATAAGCAGGTGCTGCTGAGGTGGATGGCACAAATGTCATCTGGGTAGAAGAATCTTTACCCCCTGGCATGCCGACACAGAAAGTGGAGCTTGTTGCCCTCACCAAGCCCTTGAAACTTGGAACCAGCAAGAAAATCAACATCCACATGGATAACAGGTATGCCTTTGCCACAGCCCATGTCCACAGGGATATATGCCAAGAGGACTGCTCACATTAGAGGAAACCAACAGGAAATCTTGGACCTCTTAAATGTCCTAATGATGTCAGCCACTGTGAGTGTTCACTGCCCAGGACGTGCAAAGGGAAAAGACTCAATGGGCAATAGCCAGGCAGAGCAAGTGGCTCCAGGAATGTATATACAGGAGCCTATACTGATTATGGGTCTATAAGAGACATCCATTGGGAAATGGGACAGAATTAAGGAACAGCCTCACTTAAAAAGGACTGAGATTACTAGCCACCATACCAACAATTACCAAGAGAAGGTGCACACAAGAAGGGAGAATTATACTCCCTAGAAAGTAAGCCAAAGACTCACTAGGCCAAATGCACAGATGGACTCATTTAGGGGATTAAAAACCTTGTCCTGGCAGTTAAGGGACTAAACGTATATATTTATGACTCAGGTTTTAGGCTAGAGAGATAATAGAACAGTGTAAGATATGCCAGCAGGTAAATTCTTATGCACTAAAGAGTAAACAGGGCAAAAGACCTAGAAGAGAACAGTATATGAAGAGATTTTATAAAAGCTACGGCAGGAGAATATGGTTATAAAATATCTTATAGCATTTATAGATACTTTTATCTAGATGAGTTGAAGCAGGAAACAGCTGCCAAGGTTAGAAGAAATTTTTCCAAGTTTCAGAGTGCCCAAGGTAATTAGATTAGACAATGGTTCTGTTTTTGTTTCTAAGGTAAGTCAGAAATTGTCAGAGATATTGGGGACTAACTGGAAACATTATTGGACGTACTGTCTCCAGGGCTCAAGGCAGGTAGAGAGAATAAACAAAACCCTATGAGAGACCTTAACTAAATTGACCTTGGAGACTGGTTCAGGCTGGGTGGTGCCTCTCCCCTTGTTTCTGAAGAGCCCCTACCATTTTAACCTGATCCCCTAGAGATCTTCTTTGATACCTCAACTCCTTTGGTGTTCACTGGGCCCTCCCAGGAGGTGTCCCACAATATGAGATTTGCCTTAAAAGCTCCAGGCATGCCAGAGATTCCTTACTGCTTCCAGATAGGTGACTGGATCTGTATAAGAAGGCTTCAGGAATTGTCGCTGGAACCCTGATGAAAGAAACCCTCACCAAATTGACCACAGAGACTGGTATTAATGATTAGATAGCTCTCCTACCCTTTTTGCTTCAGGCTTTTGTTCTATAGGCTCAAAGCCCTTGAGTGGGTGAGGCAGCAAGTGTGGAAGCACCTCCAGGAGGCCTACTCAAGAGAAAGAGACTTGCAAGTCCCACATCGCTTCCAGTTTGGAGATTCGGTCTATGTTAGACGCCACTGGACAGAAAATCTTGAGTCTCAGTGGAAAGGCCCTTATCTTGTACTCTCGACCACCCTGCTTTCTGCTTTGATGAGACCCCTTGTAATTTTACTCCTTTTGCTTACAATTGGAACCTGTGTGAGCTTTTATTAGGGAAACTATAAGTGCTGTACAGATTTTTATGCTATGCCAACAGTATCAGAGATTAGGGCAGAATATATAGAATATATAGAGTTCAGAATATATAGAGTCAGAGATTTAGTTATATAGTTCTAAGATTAGAACTATTAACAAGAGAAGGAGTGGGGAATGAGAGACAGCCCCCACCCCAACTCAATGTTTTTAGACCTCTAAACAACTAGCCCAGCACAGAGTAACTTGTTTTTCTGTTTTCAGCTTGAGAAAGATAGCCCACCCTGTTCTGTTTCCAATGTTTAACTAAATGGTGCCCCAAGGATGTTTGCTCCAGATAATCTCTAACCTTCCTTACTTCCTCATTCTGTACTTCCCAATTCCACGCATGTTTTGTCCTCCATCCCTTGCCTTGTGAATTGTGTCCTCCAACCCTTGTCTTGTGATTTTTCCCCTTTAAATACCCCTGACTTCAGTTGCACGGGGTCCTCAGTCCTCTACCCCTGTGTGGTGTATGGCTGTGGAACCCAGAATTCTGGAATAAAGAAATCCTCATGCTATTGCATTGAGACTGTTTCTCGCGAGCGATTTGGGTGTCACCTTCCAAGGTGTGGGGTGCTGGGGCACCCTCGGTTTTTGGGGTCTTACAGAAGCAGCTGGCCATATTATGTCTGCCGTTGATAGATTCCCCCAACTCAATGTTTTTAGACCTCTAAACAACTAGCCCAGCACAGAGTAACTTGTTTTTCTGCTTTCAGCTTGAGAAAGATAGCCTACCCTGTTCTAATTCCCATGTTTAACTATACAATGCCCCAAGGACGTTTGCTCCAGATAATCTCTAAACTTCCTTACTTCCTCATTCTGTACTTCCCCATTCCATGCATGTTTTGTTTTCCACCCCTTGCCTTGTGAATTGTGTCCTCCAACCCTTGTCTTGTGATTTTTCCCCTTTAAATACCCTTGACTTCAGTTGCACGGGGTCCTCAGTCCTCTACCCCTGCGTGGTATATGGCTGTGGAACCCAGAATTCTGGAATAAAGGAATCCTCATGCTATTGCATCGAGACTGTTTCTCGCGAGTGATTTGGGTGTTGCCTTCCAAGGTGTGGGGTGCTGGGGGCACCCTTGGTTTTTGGGGGTCTTAAACTGTCAGCAAGAAGGGAGTATAGAAAACTTGTGCTCAGCCTAGGGAGTGGTGGTGCCCACAGTGGTCAGGTCTTCTCATCTTAGTCATCTCCCATAGTCATGCCCTTTCCCTCAGTGATTTTAGCTCTCAAGTTGATAATTGAGATCACCTAGTGTATCTAAAATAATTTATATTTTGTTACATAATATTTGCAAAAGTTTTTATTTATTTTATTTTTTATTTTTTATTTAATTTGTTTGGTTTTTCAAGATAGGGTTTCTCTGTATAGCCCTGGCTGTCCTGGAACTCACTCTGTAGACCAGGCTGGCCTTAAACTCAGAAATCCACCTCCCTCTACCTCCCACGTGCTGGGATTAAAGTCGTACAGTACCACTGCCTGGTGCAAAAGCTTTTTTTTTTTTTTTTTTTTTTTTTTTTAAAATAATCATGCCAAGAAAGCATGTGATAAGGAAAATAACAAGGAATTACAAATCATTTGCTCATAGTTCATGGAAACATAATGACAGGTACATTGTTAAAATGCCTTACCTCAGTAAGATCTTAGCTTATTGTTATGCTTTCTATCTTATTGGTGGAATAAAAATTCCATCTTTCTGTGTGTACTCTCATAGATTCTCTTAAAAACAAGAAGTATTCATTTGAAAGTACCAGGATCACTGGGGTTTCAACAAAATCATGTTTTAGGGTTCTACATAATTCGTCATGGGATAGTATGATGAAAAAGATCCTGTACTTTGTTGGCCTGAAGGTAGTTAGTTAGAAGAGTTATGCTGAGCAGATCATCATTCCATAATGAGGCAGAGGTCACTGGTTCAAGCCCCATGTTGGCCAGTGATCTTTCTTTTTCTTTTTTACCGACTGACTGCATGCTAAGTCCATGAAAGAACATGGGTGATTGCCTGAGGGGTAGGGCTAGGAAAGAACTGTGCTTTTGAGGCCTCCTGTTTTCTGTTTCACTCTTGGGCTTAATTTGCATGCTTTCCTGGGAAAAGTAAAGCAAGACAGAAAAATCTAGATTTTTTTTTTAAAAGTCAGAGAAATGTTAAGAACAGGGGAAGAAGGCTGAGGGCAGGATGGGGGAGAGCAGGCAGATGTTCTGTGAAAGTGAGTCAGGACTTGTCAGCCATCCAGGAGCTGCCTGCCCCCAGGCAACTGCTTAGAGACTGGTTCTGTGCTGTCCTGGTGTTTCCAAGAGCATCCTTTTGGGGGCACTCAGGTACAGCTGTTGGGCCTCTTTTGCCTTCTGGCATGGATTCTGGCTTCTGTCAACTGAAGCTATGAGGGTGGTCTCATGAGGCAGGTGGGTGTGGCACTCACCCTCCCTGGATCCCTGGGAGAAGAGCTGCTGTTAGGGATCTGGTGCTCTGTGCCACACACCCATGCCATTTCTCTACTTCCTGCCTGAATCCTGCCAATGGGAGGTGATGGGTAAAGCCTTGGGGGTCACAGAGATTCACAGTCTGAATTCCACACTAGTACTCTGTGGGCATTCAGCATTAGAACTCAGCTCAGCACAATACCTCCATTTTCCTTCCATTTTCCTTTGATAAAAGAGAAAACAAACAAACAAACAAACCAAAAAACCCCCACTGGTCCACTGTTCCTTAGTCACCCACTAAAGCCCATTTATTGTTTACTTGCTTGGGTTAAAAATGATGAGAACAACTATGCAAAATACCAGTAACCTTTTCCTAAAATATTTCCCCTTGCTATGCAGAGAATATCCTATTTTTTCCACATGCATTAGAAGGCTTATTATTATTATTATTATTATTATTATTATTATTATTATTTTTAAAAGCACTCCTAAAATCATCTGTAATCCCCTCCTTATTTTTCCTCATTTGCAGGTTGTTAGTCTGAGAGAGTTAGTGATGGTCTCAGTGGTGGTTCCTGTCACCTGCTGAGCCTGTTCTCCCTGCCATTTCCAGTAATGTTCTTTGCACCCCTGGACATCTGTCAGCTGCTGATGAAGTGAATTGGCTAGAGAAAGGACTGGACCTTGTTCACTGCATGGGAAAAGCAATCATTAGGATGGCAGAATCGAATATGAGGAGAAAGCAGAACTGAGTACACAGGAGAGCCGACTGGGGGTGACAGACGGAATCCTGGATTGTAATTTAGGAAGCCCTTTGGACACTTGACGTGAGACAGTGCCAAGGATTTCTATCTCGACTTCTGGGGGTGGTAGAATCTTCTGGAAGGAAATGGAAACAGACTAGCTTCTTTGTTTCTTCTGTGCTCTGTTAAACACAGCAGGGTATCTTTGAGGAAGACAGAACTAGGAAGGCAGGAACCATGCAAGATCTCTTCCTCGCAAGGGTTTTTAGCTGATATGACTTGCTGAGACACTGCAAGCAGGAGTTCCCAGCTATCTTGATGGGCACAACTCTGGCACTGCTGCCTTTTTGGACAGTATGTTTTCCTCTGCCTTTGTTCCAGTGCAAAAGCTTGGAGTAGTGTTAGGTTAGGTGGCAGGTCCAAGCCCCACCCTGTAGAGAAGTAGAATTTGGCTGTAATTTCCTTCGAAGGAGCTCTAGTCCTTAAGGCTGACCCCACCTTCCTTCCTCCGTCTCCTTGGACACCTTCTCCAGTTCAGGATGTTCACCACTCCCCCTTCATTTCAGACTATGTCTCTTCATTCAGTGCTGAGGCAGGCCTGAAGGTTTCCAGGTGGTTGAGGCCAATAGAAGGGAGCAGCAGGGTGCCTGCCGCTTGTTCACAAGTTTTGTGTAAGGCTGTGGGTGAGACACTGGGTCAGGTTCATTCCAGTGAACACTTATTTAATGGGCCTATCAGAACCTGAACGACTCAGGTTTTTTTATAACGATTTTCTGGTCTCCTCTAGATGGTCTCCTATCTACTGTGACCTACCCTTGAATGTGAGCCAGCCTGTACTGTGAGGACGGGCGACTTCAGTGAGAGAGGAGGGTGGTTCAGAGGACTGCGCGTTTTCCTGTAGAGATCAGCAGAGGGCATCTGCCCCTCTCCTCACACTGTGCCCTGCTGAGGGTTGACCTTTGGCGTGTGTCCGGTGTCACTGTCACAATCTCCAGCGTCATTAACTATTCTCCAGTAGGTATCAATTTTGGCTCCTCCCCCCTCTCCCACATCTTTCCTTGTGGTCCTGAACCATGAGAAACAAACTGTCCTGTGTAGTCAGCTTCTTAAAATGTTTCCTCTTTTCTTGACTTACCAAAAGCTCTTCCACCTCTCTCAGCCTTGTAGATTCCCTGGAGCCCTGTGCAGCCTCCTTCTTGCCTTTCCATTTCCACTACTGTCCTTGTGCCTTGGATGCTGGACACAGCCCTTCACTCTTGGACAAGCAGCCTCTGGCTCAGTCTGCGGCTCAGCTCCTGGTTTTGTGGTTACTCTTAGGGAACTTGACTTCCTTCCTGTTTGGTGGACCATTTACCGGATGTGCTCTCTCAGGCTGATCTCATCATCTCTATGATGTTTTCCACAGTTTTCTTTAAGCTTTATCCTTCAAGAGGAGGGACAAACTCCTAGCATTTCCCTCCCATGGAACATCTCCTATTTTTCTAAACTTTTAAATCAAGATATGCATATGACTTAATTCAACCTCATGGGGACTTTTAATTATCGGGTCTAACATTTTCCCTTGCCATTGGCCCTCTTCAAATTTAATTTGTAGTCTGACTTAGATTTTCATTGTCCACCACCATAAATGCTGCCTAACATAGCTATCCACAGCCCTGTTTACCTGACAACTCTGGGGAAAACCCCAGGCTTAGTAACATGTCTTCTACCTTGGGCCTTGTGGTGTTTTGAATGAGAATGGCTCCCATAGTTGCATATATTTGACTACTTTGTCCCTAGTTAGTAGATCAGTTTGGGAAGGATTAGGAGGTATGGCCTTGTTGGAGTGGGTGTGGGCACGCTGGAGGAAGTGTGTCATTGGGGGTGGGCTTTGAGGTTTCAAAAGATTCCTGAAGTTCTCACTGTTCCTTCTTCCTAGCTCATGCTGTGGATCAAGATGTAAGCTCTCAGCTACTGCTTCAACGGCATGCCAACCTGCCCTCCATAAAACTCCTTATCTCTCTGAAACGGCAAGCCTCAAATAAACCCTTCTGCAAGTCACCTAGGTCATGTGTTTTATCAAAGCAATAGAGAAGTAGCTGACACAGGCAGGAGCCCCAAACCTGGCTGCTGATGAGATGATACAATTGATTTCTTAATCATCCATCATAATTTCCAAACTGACCACACACATCAGGTAGAGGTGTAAATTTCCCTCGTGGTGTTATGGCTGTTTCTCTAGTGGCATGCTCTCTTTACTTTCTTAAAAGTCTGCTCATGTCCCATCTCTCTTCCACTGGTCAGGGAGCAATGGGTGGTATTTCCTTCTGCAGAAGGCTTGCGAATAAAGCATGCCCACTCTCAGAGAACCAACATGCCCGTGGCTACAGCTCACTGGCACCTGAAAAGCAGGCCTTCTGAGGGCTGTCCAGACCTCATATGCTTCACATGGGACACCTGCTTTGAGACTCGAATCAAACTTTATAGTGACTCTATCCATCTGTGATGTTTAAAAATCCTTGTCCAGCGGCTGAGCCTGAACTGTGAGCATAAATCAGAAAAAAGAACAAGAAGCTACAATAAACAAGTCAGGAGCTGAAGAGATGACTTGGTGGTTGCAAGCACTGGCTACTCTTGCAGAGGATCCATACTTGAGTCTTAGCACCCACATGGTGGCTCACAACCATCTGTGACTCTAGTTCCAGGGGATTTGGTGCCTTCCTTCTGTTCTCTGTGGGCACTGTATGGATGTGGCATACAGTTATACATGCAGGTAAAAAGACAATATTAAAAATGAAAATTAAAATTTAAGCTATTCCAAATTTCAAGGAGTTTAAGTTTTGTTTTGGAAGAGAATAGTTAATAGAACTTAGTGATTATTTTGCAGATTTGTGTTTGCACATTTGTGTGTGTGAACGTGTGTATGCATATGAGCATGTAAATGTGTGCATATTTGTATGTTTTTATGTGGGTACATGTGTACATGCTTGTGTGTACATGTTTATGTGTATACATGTTCATGTTTGTGTATGTGTGCATATGTATCCATATGTGAATATTTGTGTGCATATGCACACGTTTATGTGTGTTCATGTGTGCATATTTATGTGTGTACATGCATACATTTATGTGTGTACATGTTTATGAAAATGTGGTTTCATGTTGGTGTATGTATGCATGTGTATCCATATGTGAATATTTGTGTGTATATGCATGCATATTTATGTGTATACATGTGTGAATATTTATGTGCACACATGTTTACATGTGTATATGTTTATGTGTACATGTATTTTCATGTTTGTGTTTGTATATGTGTACATGTGTTTTCATGTACGTGCTAGCATAAGGAAGTCAGAAATCAGCCTCAGGTGTTGTGCCTCAGGAAACCATCTACCTTGTTTTTTGAAACATGTTTCTTCACTGACCTGGAGCATAGACTAGCTGGCCAGTGATGCCAGATCCTCCTGTCTGTGTCTCTATGCCACCGCCCAGCACTAGGATTTCAGGTGAATATCACCACACTCAGCTTTTTTTATCTGAGTTCCAGGGCCAGAACTTGACTCTTTGTGGTTCTGTGGCGAGAAATCTACCAACTACACTATCTTCTCAATCTAGTGTGGTAGTTCGAATGTGCTTGCCCCAGGGAGTAGCACTATTAGGAGTTATGGTCTCATTAGAGTAGGTGTGCCCTTGTTGGAGGAAGTGTGTTACTGTGGGGGTGGGCAAAGAAAGCTTCCTCCTAACTGCCAGAGGGTGGTGCCAGTCTTCTCCTGACTTCCTTCAGATGTAGAACTCTTGGCTCCTTCTTGAGCACTGTGTCTGCCTGGATGCTCCCATGATTTCTGCCATGATGATAATGGACTGAACTTCTGAACCTGTAAGTCAGCCCTAATTAAATGTTGTCCCTTATGAGAGTTGTCTTGGTCGTGGTGTCTCTTATCAGCAATGGAAACTGTAACTGAGACACCTAATGATTCATTTTTAATCCAAATCTCAAAATGCCTAGTGAAGACTGATGAAAATAGAAAGAAGTCATACAGAGAGAAGTAATAGTTGGGTTGTATGTCTCATGCAGAACTGGATGCAGTCAGGAGCCAGGATCTGTGTCAGCTCTATTAAGTCATGTGTTAGATGGACATTAAGCTTATTTTAAGGTCCACTCTGTTGCTGCTACTTGATTGCATTGGCGGATGTAAACAATAGTTACAATCAGAAACATGCAATCCTGCTTGTTACAGAAACCCTGAGAAATGTCTGAAAATTATTCTTTCTGTAAGAAGAAAAACCCAGGTTGCTGAGACCAAGTGATTTCTCTGAGGACAACGTGACACATTTGTATGAAGGTTTCATCTTAACTACTGTATGTTGCCTGGAGCACACAGGAAAGCTGGAGAGTGTCCCTAGCTCCCAGGAGCCATCATGCCCCTGCAGAAATAGACTTGCTTGTTCTCCAGGGCGTCACTATAACACATGTGACATGCTACAGGTCTTGTGTTTCATCAAAATGCCATTGTCCCCTGTCTATATCAGTCATGGAAGAAGATCAGAAGAGCATGTAATCTCATCTCAGTGATCCTGAACTTCCCTCAAGGAAGACTTTGTGTACACTGCCCCTTCCCCATCTTTTAGCTGCCTCGGCCTCTGAGACTCTTGTCCCATATCTCAAAACTGCAGCCCCTTCTCCATAAGTATTTTTTCATATTTCTCGTAGTCTCACTATTGACTCTGGATGGTAAGGGCCCAAGGACACTCTCTCTCCTCTTCTCTTTCTAACCCATCAGCAGTCATTCCTAGCCACCAGGCTGCATATGCTGTGCTCTACCACGCTTTCCTCCATTAGTTTTTGGCTCCTCCCTTCTCTCCCTCTCCTCCCAGTTCTTCTATGGCTAGCCCACAATTATCCTCCGAGTTTCCTGCAGCGAAGGCTCCAGATGAGCCTAGTGTTGACGTGGTTTTCCATCCCAATTAGTAGCTTCACTGGTTCTGCCCTCATCCTGACTCAGCCAGCCCAGTGTCCCTGGATTTCTCTTGACTTTGTCATTTCCCACTAGGCTCCTCCCTCCACACCCTGGATACAGTATTCATTCTTCAGCCAATAATTTTTTTTTCAATCACCACCCCCAAAAGTGCCCAAAGCCCAATGGAGTACAGAGCCTTATTGAAGTACTGTGCCACCTGGAAGAAGTCTGACATTGGCCAAGGACAAGGAAATGGGCTGCCACGCAGGAATCTGACATCAAGACATGGCAAAGAAGTAAGTCTAGGAGGAATCTGACTTTTGGGTGGGACAAAGAAGCAGGCTTTAGATGATTACGACTTTCAGCTAGGTCAAAGAAGTAGGCTCAGACATCCTGATCATCCTTAGAAACAGTGATGACTGGAGTGAACATTGTTTGTTGTCTTGTGTTTATCGTCTTGCTTTCTGTTTATTGTCTTGCTTGTTCCTTGACTATTGTCTTGCTTGTTCCTCATTGTACTACTATCAATCTTAATACCTACATGTAATTAAATTGGTATAAAAGTGGACTGGAAATTATTAAACCTGACTTCAGTCTCAGAATTGACTTGGGTCATGCATCTAGTGAGCCAATTTTACAGAACCAATGAAGCAATATCATTGGAAAGTTTTGCCTCAGGGAGTGACTAATTACCTTACCTTATGTGAGAATTTCTTTTTTGTCTCTGCTTCAATTCAAGAAGCTAGGACTTTGAATCCTTTGGTGTATATTATTCATGGAGTTTTATTATAGGCTTTTGCTCTTATACAATGGGCTTTAAAATTTTTGAAGTAGTTGTTGCTCCAGAAAAGATTCAAAGGCAGTATCTTTTTCAATATTTGGTATATCTGTTATATCCTAAACAACTTGTAGCACAGAAAATTCAAATAAGGAAAGATAATTTACTTATTCTGAATGATTTTCAAAAGTTATTAGGAGATATTAATTGGTTAAGACCTCATCTTAAACTTACTATAGGAGAACTTAAAACTCTGTTTGATACCTTCAAGGGGGATGAAAATCCTAATGCCTCTCAACAATTAACTGATGAGGGATGAATATCTTTGCAGAAAGTAGAGGAAGTTATTAACTAACAACAGATACATTATATAGACTATGATCAATTATTGGCTGCTTGCATTCTTGCTACAACTCACATGCCAACAGCAGTCCTTTGGCAAAAGGAACCATTAATGTTGATTTATCTTTTTTCATCACCAAGTAAAGTTTAAACATCCTATTATGAAGCTGTTGATGTGTTAATACAGAATTGCAGGATAGAATCGAGAAAATATTTTGGGAAAGAACCAGATGAAATATTTATTCCTTATTCCAAACAACAATTAAATTTGTTTTTGCAGAATATTGAGATTTGGCCTATTGCATAACATTTTTTTTTTTTAGTGGAACAAAGAGAAATGTTCTTTATTACAGAAGTTAAAGCATATCACAGCCATTGATCATCATTATACAACCAATACCTACTAGAAAAGTATGATTCATAGTCATGACAAATCAGAATCAAATAGAAAGTAACTGAGACTGAGATGCCTCAACTTAATAGATAAACATTTTAAATCAGTTACAGTAAAAATGTACAGGGAACTAAAGGAAAATATGTCCACAGAATAGAAGAAATATACATTTTTAATAAGTGGACAGAAATAAAATTTCAGTAGAGAAATAGAAACCTTAAAAATAAACAAATAGAAATTTGTTAAAACAGCGTACTGTAATGCCTTAAAAGAAAATTCTGCTGCATGGCTCACTAGCTGACTGCAGATGGCCAAAGAACGGGTGCATCATCAATAAATAAGCTCATTAGGTCGAAAATTACTCAGAAAAGTGAGCTACTGACTTACCCACCAACCAGTGTAGATGACTTTAAAAATATTATCCTGGAAAGAGTTAAACACAAAGAGTATATACTATAGAACATATATATACATGTGTGTGTGTATGTGTGTGTATGTGTGTCATGTGTGTACATATCAGCAGCAATTTCGGATCCTCCTCCCTGTCTCTGCAACTCTTAGCTCCACCTCCCTTTTTCTGTCCAATCACAGGCCTCCCACTGCCCTAATGTAATTGTACAGGGAAAATCCTGCAACAGGACAGTAAGTATTAGATAGATAGATAGATAGATATAGATTGAAGAGAAAGGAATTATACTCTTTGGTATTCAGGCATGACAAATTTTTTAGGCAAAAATGATAATCATTGTCCAAAAGACCAGTTGTTACAATTTGCCTCTATGCATGCTTTTGTATTCCCTGTGAATTTATGCATGCAGTCTATAGAAGATGCACTCACTATATTTACAGATGGCTCATTTAATGGGAAGGCAACATATGTGATTGGATCACAGGTTCATTCTCTTGAGTTTACCCCTGCTTCAGCACATAATTAAACTATGTGCTGTAACTGCTATTTTTGTAATGCTGAAAAATCAAGCTTTTAATCTGTATACTGATAGCCAATGAATATATAGCTTCTGGTTTGCAATTGCTTGAAATTGTTCCCATTTTAGATACTGCAAATTCTCAAATTTACAATTATTTATGCAAATACAGCTCAATTTGAAATACGTACAGTTCCCTATTTTGCAGGCCATTTAAGAGCTCATTCTGGATTGCCAGGACTCCTTAGTGAGTGAGGGCAATGCCACAGCAGATGCATATACCAGGAAGGTTATAGGCCTTGCACAGGAACAATTAGCCACACAATCTCATTCTTTACATCATCAAAATAGTAATAGCTTGAGACAACAATTGGGTATTCCTAGAGGATATGCATGCCAAATTGTAAAGACTTGTCCCGAATGTCCTCAGTTTCTAAATGAACCACATAATGGTGTTAATCCTCAAGGACTTCTATCTAATCAATTATTGCAAATGGATGTTACTCATATTTCTGATTTTGGAAAATTAAAATATGTACATGTGACTATTGATACCTTTTCAGGCTTTCTAGTTGCAACTGCTTTAACAGGAGAAGCAATTAAAACTGTAATTAGTCATTGCCTAGGTTTTTCTATGATTGTTGTTCTAAATCAGATTAAAACAGATACTGGAACTGGCTATTGCAGTCAAGCATTTGACACTTTCTGTGGACAGTTTAATATCACCCATGTTAGTGGGATTCCTTATAATCCTCAAGGATAAGGTATTGAGAAACAGGTATTGTGGAACTAAGACAATGTCTTCATAAAATAAAAGAGGGGGAGTTATATCCTCCATATATATATACCATACAATTCTCTAAATCATTCTTTTTTTATTTTAAAAAATTTTAAAATTTGGATGCCAAGAAACTCTCTGAGTGTCTATGGTATCCCACAACTAGGCATACTTGTACCTAGGTGAAATGGAAGGATCCACTTACTAGCATATGGCATGATCCTGATCAGGTATTTAATATGGGGAAAAGGGCATGCTTGTGTTTTTTCTACAGGATGCTGAAGGAGCATGCTAGTTGGAGAGTGATTGGTGTGACATGCTGGTGCTGGGACAAAAATGATGCTGACCTGTGAGCTTTCAGAGTGCCCTGACAATGGTGACAGAAAGCTGTCTTGGTCATTTGTTCATGACCCACCTTTGCCTGCCTATATCCCATATTGGACAAGCTGTCTTGCCTCAAACTTTTAGACCTTGTAGAACAGAGAACATGGAGACTGTGGAAACTGACTTAGAAAAATTAGCCAAATAGAGAAATTGTTATAATGACTCTTTTCTATCCTTCAGTGTGACCAGTTAGTCTGACTCAATCATGGACTGGTCTAGAAATTAATCCAGTATTGGAAATGACAGTATTCATTTGGAAGGCTAGCTCTGGACATTTTCAGAGACACACTGGGAAGTTAGCTGCAGTTCTCTATGATGTTATTTTAACAATAGATTAAAATTGGGATAGGATATGGATTTCAAACAAGTATTAGTGTATATGTTAAAGCCCCTAATCTTTTATTAATTGGTCATGTTAAAATTACTTTTGTTTCTTCTACAGTATTTAATGTAAGTTGTATTGATTGTACTCTTTCTAATTGTTAGTGTGTTGAAAACTGGCATGTTATAGTGGTCTATCAACAAGCTTTTGTTTTATTGCCTGTGAGTATTACAAGACCTTGGAATTCTGAAAAAAAGCTTGCAGGTACTGGAGGAAGTGAGTCAGGCTTTATGTAGAAGCAAGAGAATAGTAGACTTGATTATTGCTGGTATTGCAGCTTTAATTACATTGATAGCTAGCACCACTGCCTCTGCAATTGCCTTGACACAAGAAGTTAAGACAGCTAATCTTGTTAATCATTTAGCAAAAAAAAATGTTACTAATGTTCTGAGTATTTAAGAGGATTTAGGTAGGTGTTTGGAGCAATGAATTGATGCTCTTTAAGATATCATTCAAATTATTGGAGAGCAGGTCCAGAGTCTAAAAGTAAGAAGCCATCTCGAGTGCCATCCTAAGTACCAATGGATTTGTGTTACTTTTAAAGTTTACAATGATAGTCACTATAATTGGAAAAAAGTTCAAGGATACTTGCAGGGTGTTTGGCATAATTCCAACACCTCTCTGGATGTTTTAGCTTTGCATACTGAGATTATGAATTTAAAGAATGCTGCTCTACTGAGCTTTGATGCTTCAGATATTGCTGCTAAATCTGTCCATGGCCTGAAGTCAGTATTTCCATCTTGGTCAAGCTTCAAGAATGGCATATATGGCTTGATCATGCTGGCCTTTCTTGTCTTGGGAGTATTTTTATTTATGCCCTTCATGTTAAAGCTTGCCTTTAACAACATCAACATGCTGGCAGCCAAAGTACATGGCTTGAAATGAAAAATGAACTCCCAAGCAGAGTCATTCACTTAACAGGCTAGCAATCCAGGGACAGGTAAGATTCTGTACAAAACCTTACCGACCTAAGACAGAGGCATGTGCCAAAAGGCTGTGTCTATCAATGAACACTAATAAGGCCATGTTTGTTCAAATAACACAAACAAGCTGCGTGTGACCTTGAAGACGGGTAAGAAAGGCCTTGTGAGAATTTTATAAGACAGGGTCAGCCTTGTTTATAAAATAAAAAGGGAGAGATGTAGAGAGCCTTATTGGGGTGCGGTGCCACCTGGCTGGAGTTTGACATTGGCCAAGGACAAGGAAATGGGCTGCTTGGCAGGAATCTGACATCAGGGCATGACAAAGAAGTAAGTCTAGGAGGAATCTGACATTAGGGTGGGACAAAGAAGCAGGCTTTAGTCATGATTATGACTTTAGACTAGGACAAAGAAGTAGGCTCAGACATCCTGATCATCTTTAGAAACAGCAATCACTGGAGTGATCACAGGGCTTTGTGTTTATTGTCTTGCTTGTTCCTTGACTATTGTCTTGCTTGTTCCTTATTGTACTACTATCTATCTTAATACCTCCATGTAATTAAGTTGGTATAAAGTGGACTGGAAATTATTAAACCTGCATTCAGTCTCAGAATTGACTGGGGTCATGCTGCAACATTGTCTAATTGTCTCTTTCCTTTTAATCCTTGCTCCTGCGCCAGAGAACCGGTTGACTGAGTGGGCTTGGTCACAATGGGGTGTGTAATCCTCTATGTCTTTCTTCTCTTCTTTTTCCCTACCTTCCTGTTTCCTCAGAGGAAGGCAGGCTCCCTCTCCTGCATCCACACTCCTCTGTTCCCTGACCACCCTGTGAGGAATCTGAACTCTCTCTTGGCCATTCTCTCTCCTTAGCTTTATATTTCTCCAGGACAGTGAGTACCGCCACCTATGACATATATCGAACATGTCTATGTCTCCATAGCAGAACTCACTTTCCCAGCCTTACGTGATTCTGATGGGAATTCCTTTTTTTACGCCTCTATCCATTATAACTCAAAATGATTTTTAGTGCACAGTAGGTGCTGAAATTCATGGCATACAGTAGGTGCTCAGTATTATCTTCTTTCCCATCTTCCTTGGAATGAATGGAGAAAAGGAAGAAAGTTTGGGTTTTCTAGGACATAGACATCAAAATTACAGTGATGTACTTACTATATTGCCATAACTAATCAGGGCAATATTAATTTTGATTATTGCTTGATTAAATTCTAGGAGAATGCAAAGTGGCCCAACTTGCATGCAAATCTAAGAAGATTATTACAGTTGGCTTCTTTCCCTATTAATTACACAGTGAATCTGAAATAAATATGGAAACAATTTACAAACATTGGTATAAGTTAGAGAAAAGACTGCATTATCTGAACAGAACACTCGGGGAACAGAAGTTCTTTCAGGAAGTCTAAGATTATCACTGAAAATAGCTATGAGATTTTTATGGAGATGAATGTACAGAGGATCCAGGTAACAACTCATGCCTGTAATGAAGGCAGATTCAGCTTGGACTTGAATAAGCATCTATATTTGCAATCCTAGAAGCTTATACTATAAGGGATCAAGGAGGCATACTATGACTTGTTAACTCAATAATGTGGAAAAGACCCCAATTGCTTATCCTTCCCTGGCCCTTTCTGGTTCTAATCTCCTATTGGTAACAGGCAGTGGTGCCTTGCCGTAAACACATACTGTGGTGGTTGACTTCACTGTCAACTTGGTGAGTTCTAGAGCCACTTGGGAGATGGGCCTTAGCACATGCCTGTGAGGGATTGTCTTTGTGGCAACAGTTGAGGAAGCAAGCCACGCCCACCGTGGGCAGCACCATTCCCTGGCCTGTGAGTGGAGGAGAGTGGAGCAGCAGGGAAGTATTCATCCCTCTCTGCTTCCTGACCGGATGTGACCTGAGCAGCTGCTTCCTCTTTCTGCCTCCTTCACTTACCTTCCTTTACCCTTGAACAGAAGGGCAGAATAAACCCTTTGTCTCTTGAGCTGCTTTGTATATGGGTGTCTTGGCACAGCAACAAGTAAGGAAACTTAGACACACAAACCAAAACATAATCCCAAATTCATTGGCAAAACTGAGTCAATGCAGTTCCAACTGCCCTTGGAGTTGGTTAGGGTTGGCAAAGGGTAAGATTCAACAGCAGAGTATCGGTTAGGTCAGCCAAAACTTTGTCAATTATTTAGTGTAAATATTGCAAGGGCAATTTAGTACCAAGATTAACATACTGATATAGAGTCTGTAGGTTTCTAGAAGGATTAAGAGAGGTTCAGTTGCCCTTGATTTCACTGAATACAACACATCAGGGATACTCAAGTCACTTACATAGATTGGTGGAGTAGTATTTAGATAAAACATATACACACCCCCTAATGTACTTTAAATCATTCTCAGATTACTAATAACGCCTAATAGAATGTAAATACTATATACATATATAATATTTACAAAATATGTACTAATTTTATTGTAATGTTTTTGTGTTCATCTACATTTACATGTGTATGTGTATGCACTATAGCATGTGTATGATTTTGGGGGACATACACATGCTATAGTGTATATATGGAGGTCAGAGGACACCTTTGAGTGTCAATTCTCACGTTTCCCCTTGTTTGGGCCATGTCTATTTGCCACGCATGGCTGTTGTAGCTAGCTTGAAGGTTCCCCTTGTCCTGCTGTAGATACTCTGGGATGAGCTATTGTGTCTGGTTTTACATGGGTCCTGGAGACTCAAACTCAGGCCCCACTTGCATGTCAAGTGGCTTTATCCTCTGAGTCATCTTCTCAGTCCTTTTGTTGCTGATTTGTTTCCTAAATATTTTCATTCTGTGATTGTCTAAATGTACAGATTCTAATTCAGCAGTACAGAAAGCCAACTCTGTTTTATGTAGTCAAATGTATAAGCAAGAATATACTTGTGTGTATATGCATTTGTGTGTGCATGTGTATGAGTATGTGTGTATGTGTGTATATGTGTGTGTGTGCATGTGTGTATGTATGCATGTGTGTGTATGTGTGTATATGTGTGTGTATGTGCATGTGTGTTTATGTCTACTTGTGTGTATGTCTGTGTATATGTCTGTATGTATATATGTGTGTGCATGTGTGTGTATGTGTATATATGTGTGTGTATGTGCATGTTGTGTGTTTATGTCTACTTGTGTGTATGTGTGTATGTCTGTATGTGTATATGTGTGTGTGCATGTGTATGTATGTGTATATATGTGTGTGTATGTGCATGTGTGTTTATGTCTACTTGTGTGTATGTATGTGTGTATGTCTGTATGTGTATATGTGTGTGTGCATGTGTGTGTATGTCTACTTGTGTGTATGTCTGTGTGTATGTCTGTATGTGTATATGTGTGTGCATGTGTGTATGTATGATGTGTATGTCTCTATGTGTATATGTGTGTGCATGTGTGTATGTATATGTGTGTATATATTTGTATGTGTATATGTGTATATGTATGTGTATGCATGTCTGTATGTGTATCTGTTTATATGTGTATGTATGTATGTGTGTGTATGTGCATGTGTATGTATGTCTATATGTGTATATGTGTATGTATGTGTGTGTATGCATGTGTGTGTGTCTGTATGTGTATCTGTGTATATGTGTGTGTGTGTGTATGTATACCATCCTTTTCATGTCACATAGTCACCAGCACATGGAGAGTAGCTGCCATGAAGTATAAGCCCCACACTGGGTACACAGGAGCCTGCATACCCACTCACAGATGTATCAGGAGTGTCTGTGCCTATTGATCCCTTAGGCAGGATTTGTCTCTGAATTTGTTTGTTCATGCCACTCTGCAGAGCCTACTTACCACTCCAGTCTTGAGATGAAATGCTCTGACAGGGAGCAGATGTACCAATTAATAACCTGTCAGGTCTGATGGTTAGAGGAGGGGGAACGTGTCCCCCCCATGAATATCTGGCATGGCTTTTGTTCCTATTTCAGGGTGCTGTGGGTCAGGAGACACATGCCGTCTCCCTAGGGGGTCCAAAATGTCTCATTAGTGTCTATCTTTCATGACACTGTGATGCGGCCTTTGGAAGGTTGGCTCACCTGCTCTTCGCCAAGGATCCTGAAGTGATGGAGCTCTTTAATCAGGGAGTTGGGACAGCCAGCTGTGGGAGAGGAGAATTAGTCATAAAAGTGTCACTGTCATTCTGTACAGTGGTCCCTTTCTTATATGCCATTGTGACTATCACCAGCTGATGCCCATGCTGACAAGGAAACAAACGTGCACCTGCAAACACATGTCTCACCAATCACAAAGGAGCCAGACCTTCAAAGCAGAGTTAGTTGACCTCTTTCTGGGCTCAGACTGTCATTCTTCAGGAAAAGGCCTGCATGTGAGTCCAGCCTGGCCTGTTCCCTAGAATGAAGATTATGACCTGGCCATAGGATACCATGTTCCTTTTGGCACTCATAAATGTGTCCTGATACAAAGCTGGAGTCTGTGGTGCTGGAAGGGGACAGTCGGTGATTCTAGGTTCTTACATGCTG
Source organism: Apodemus sylvaticus (assembly GCF_947179515.1). Taxonomy (NCBI): domain Eukaryota; kingdom Metazoa; phylum Chordata; class Mammalia; order Rodentia; family Muridae; genus Apodemus; species Apodemus sylvaticus. Next base: position 42,372,356 of record NC_067494.1, read on the forward strand.
AACCAGTGGCGTTTCCTGACCACCAGGACCAGTGTTCTGCTCACGAGGCTTAGGAATGGAAGCATCCTGTCTTAGCAGGATCTGTGAGGTTTAGAAACTCCCACCACCTTCGACTTCTCCCAGTCTTCAGGCTTTGCTACCATCTTCCTTTAGTCATAAAATGACATAAATAAATCTTATATACGTACTACATTTATATATGTATACACCCGTGAATGCTTTGCATCAGCTAATACATGTTCCGTGCTGACCTTCTCAATGGAATTATTCCACAGCGTCAGGTTGGAGTCATTCATAATATTAACACCAGAAACAAATTTGATATTAAGAACCTGTTCCTCTGAGATAAGCCCCACGGATAGCATAAATTCATTGACATTTCCATTAAGGAAATTGGATCATGTGTGGAGCCCATCAAAGAAGCCATTGAGACAATTCTCCTTCACTGGGCACCAGGAGGAAAGAGAAGAAGGGACTGAGAGGGTTTTCTGCGTGAGGGCAGGTTAAGGGACAGCAAGATTTGCCTTCACACAGGTGAATGAGGGTTTGTGTATTGTTCTAGATGGTAGGTCGGAATTACAGAGTAGACTAGTGAAAAGAGATGTCCACACAGGGCTGAATATTGACTTGGGATATTAAGGGGGATTTGGCGTGATGATAATTCTATGTGTCAACTTGACTGGCCGAGGTGATACCCAGAGAGGAGGTGAAATGGGATGTTTCTAGCATTCGAGTTGGTGGGTTGAGATAGGTTATTTCTCTGCCTGTGAAATGAGCCAATTCTAGCAAGATTAGATTATATTAGATGCAGGTTTATTGAAAAGTTGCTCTTGGGCAGGCGAGTTCACTGGGCCTAAGGAAGGAGGCCAGGGGGGTCGTCATGGGGAGAGGGGGTGGGGAGGGGAGGAGAAAGAGAGAAAGCATGTGTGCACAGAGAGGGAAGAGAAGGAGGAGCGTGAGAGAGACCAGAATGTCTGGATAATATAGGGAAGAGCCTCCTGTGGAAGGGCTGCCCAGCTCCTGGGCTGGAAAGTTAAGGGTTGGGGACAGGGAATGCCAGGTAGGGACTAAGGGATGCTGGGAGAACCTGGAGGCCAGCTCTGCTTTGGTTCATAAATATGCACTTCAGTCCCTCGTCCTGTGAACTGAGACCAACCAGGTTGAACATACCTGATCTGCCCTCATCTATGTGAGTGAGCGTCTCAGCCCCTCCAGAGCACTGGATGTGAGGAGCAGAAGATGGTGAGGCAGGCTGGGGCCTTCTGGACCTGGGGCATGTTTGTTTCCCTGCCCTCAGATTTCAGAGCCCCTGGTCTTTTGTTCTGTAACCTAGGGCTTGAATCATCCTCTGCCACTAATCTTTTCCCTTTTGTTCCAAGGGTGAACTATATCCCCCTTTCCTGGTTCTATGGCCCGAGAGGGAAGACTGAGATTTCTCAGCTTCCATAACCATGAGTGGCAATTCCAACACATCCTCTCCCAGATGTTTTTGTGCATGCTAATCCTCATTGTTGACTTGACTGGATTGTGAATCAGCTAAAACACAAACTACTGGGCCATTCTGTGAGGGACTTTCTCCTCCAGGTTATCTGTAGCAGGAAGGCCTGCTGTAACTGTGAGGAGCACCTTCTAGTCACAGTTCAGACCAAAGGACAGGGAAAATGGAAGCTTTTGCTTTTTGCTTGATTGCCCCCACTTTTTCTCAAAAGTCCTCCTATCCTGTGGCTGCTGTACTCATTCACTGGTCTTAAAATGTACTTCTGCCAGCTTCCAATGGGACTGAAGACCACACTTGAAATATTGAGATACTCTGCCCTAGGGACTGAGCAGATTTCAGCCTCTCCAATACAAGGGGGTCATTGTTGGATTACCCAGACCACATCTTGTAAGCTGTACATTAAATCCTATGCATGTGTGTGTGTGTGTGTGTGTGTGTGTGTGTGTGTGTGTGTGTGAGAGAGAGAGAGAGAGAGAGAGAGAGAGTGCCTTCATGCACACACGAGAACCATGACTAATAGAGTGACCCCCACTTATGTATCCTACTGGTTTTTCCGAGATGCCTTAGTAATATACTTGGGTCAGTTCCAGTCTTGAATTTCTGTGGCCAACACTGGTACACATTTAGTCTTAGATATTATACTTCACTTCAGATGGTGGTTTATAAATATTCACTGAGGTAGGACCAGTGATTTTTCTTTTTTTATTAAAGAAAATGAATGAAAGGCCGGAGGCAAATATTTTGGTGAAAAACATAATAAGTTAATTGTCAAAGTCATATCCAATACCACGGGGAGGCAGTTTGGTTTCTTGAGAGCTGAGTGGGTTCTGTAGCAAGAGGCAGAGGAGCCTTGCCAGTGAGGAAGGCTCTGTTTGCAGTGCTTCTCATGTCTGGGTAGCTGTTCTGACGAGCATCTGAAGAACCAGCTGAGGGGCGTGTGCTGTCTGATTGGCAGCGTGGCTGAAAAGTGCTTTGGAAATTCAGCCACACACCAGTCTTCCTACTTTGGAGTGCTTCAGGAGCGGGAGCAATGGCTTGGTTTTCTGACGGTGATGGAAACAGAAGTGGATAGGACACAGGAGATGCGTCATCATGGAGGTTTTACAGTCTCGGGGTCTGCACTGAGGGAATGGAAAGGGGCTAAGGGAGGAGGGCTGGGAAACTAGGGGTGGTCCATAGCTCAGGGGAGGCAGGTGGAGATGGAGAGGGAGGAAGCCTCACTGCCAATCAAGCCTTTAGATGTTCGTCCGAACAGCGATCCAGAAATGACTGCGTCTGTGGAACAGCTATAGTAAATGAACAGTTTGCCTACTCTGGTCTTATGGTTTCATCTGCACTCAGCTTACAAGTTTTTACTTTGGCCTCTTAGTTACATTAGCGTAAAATATTTATACCTCAGTTCATGCCTAGGCGTACTTAAAAACATAATCATGAAAATAATCTCTCCAATTTAAAGGTTTGGAGTCCCCTTACTCCTTTATAAGCGGTAGTTGACATCACCCAAAATTGAAAAGAAAAAAATGGTCTTCACTTAGTTTCATGCCAGATACAACAAGAAACAGAATTTGAAATTAGTTAGTTCATCTTCAGAATTTATATTCTGGTGCTCTCTTAAGGCACGAGGATTGATGCCAATGACAGCTCAAAGATAAACGCCCTGAATGAAGACCTAACAATTGCCTTCACACCTGCGTGATGCTGCAAACTCCAACAAACAAAGATGGGTGCAGCATATATTGAGAAGTGGCTAGTGTCGAGGTGTTTGTGCCATGCACAGAATGATACCCATTGCCTGTGACTGACATGGGGACCTAAATCAGGGAAGAGATAGGTACAGACTTAGTGTAATGATGGAACGTAAAGCCCCAAAAGCTAGAAGTATATGCCAAGTGCACAGAGTGTCAGTGTAGGGTATGTGGAAATTTTGTTTGGATAAAACTGGATCAAGTTCTAACTAAAATACTACAAGGAGAGAAAGTTTTGAAGGACGAGATGCATGCCCAATAGCAAGGACTACAAAGAAACTGCTGGGCTTTTAATCTTAAACAAGGTCACCATGGGCCTGCAAAGAGCATCTGCAAGGCTGTGTGCTCGGCAGCTGCCTGTGCAAGCGTGGACTGTGTGGCCGCTGTTAGTGAGTGACCCCTGTGACCAAGGATTAGCGTCTTCTAGGAGTCTCCCTGTTTTGCCTCCAGATCTTCTCCTCCCTTCAATCCCTTCCAACATGCTCATTAGTTATAGCATGTGCATTCCCAAGACAGCGCTCTGCCATTCCCAGATAAACTCACTAACTGTCAGGGCATCTTCTTTCCACATCTTATTTAGGTTAATGGGAGACGGGGAAAAATGGGCGGGAGTCATCGGAAGTGGGAAAATTTGGGGTGGGTCTCAATGCACCAATTTCTTTTCATCCATCTCAACTGTCCTTCTCAGCTCCTCAAAGGCCCATCTTCTCCTTTCTTCCCCCTCCTCCATATCTACAATTGTATATTTAAACATTGCTCCTTAGAAATCCAGCCTAGAGTACGATTCCTGCCTCCTTCCTCTTGACTTTTCCTTTCATCTAATTTTCGGGAAAGAATAGCCTACGGCCACTGTCACCACTGGACACAGCAGATAGAGGTACACATTACAAGAAGATATCAAAATGGGGGGCTTCATCACTTCTGACCCCAGTTTTAGCCTGACTGGAGTTCTGTACCATCTACTTTGTTTTCTGTAGATGGTCGGATATGCCTTGGAATGAATATGCTAATGTAAACATGAATTCCTTTATCATCATATCTGCTTTGAACTGGTGTTTTGAATGCATATAAAAGAAAGCAAGATCCTTTGGCATCACAACATGAAAGAAAAGGCAAGCAAGCATAACTATTGCTAACGCCATTAACTAACGCTCTTCCCGTAGCTAAAGCTACTTATCTTAGAACCATTCTTTCTGTCTTCAAAGGGGATGCAGCTATTGATCATGTAAAGCAGCAGTGGTGGGGATCCTTGTACCCCAGTTCTGACATGGAAAAAATTAGAAGTTTTTACTTTTGTACTTACAAGAAGAATGGTCTCAAAAAACCAAATATCAACTACTTCTCTTGGGCCCATAGGAGAACCAATGTCACTGGGTAAGTCTCCAGCTCTCCAGCATCTGGTCCTCTTACTACTTGGACAGACAGGCCAGATATGCCATCCAGGGTCATAATAACCCTATAGGCAGGAATAGCTGTTGATTCTGATCTGCTCCAGCTGGTAGTATAGAGTAGCTAGGGGTAAGAAACATCCTGGAGATCAGTCAACTATGGACTTTTCTGATTTGTACTCCCAGGGGTTTCTGAGGATCTGTGGCTCTTCATAACAAAAGTCTCCTCCTTAGAGAAAAGGATGCAGATCGCTCTAGTTCCCGGTCTCTACATGGGAATAGGTAGGGGTGGGGCAGTTGGCAAGAGTGAAGGCTTCCTGTGAATCCATGGGTAAGGGCTGGGTATCACAAGCTATTCTGAAGGTTACATTCCCAAGTAACAGCCCCTTTCAGAGACTGAGAGACAGACCCATAGCTGGAAGATTATAATCCATGCACATAATTCACAGCATATTATATTACTAACAGGATTCTGGGAGACTAACAGTGGATTCTAGGTGCATGAGCAGAATTGCACAGAAGAGAAAGCAATCCCAGAGGTGGGCTGGAGATAAGGCTCAGTGGGGTAGAGCACTCGTTATCATGCAATAGACCTAGGGTTCCATCCAGTTCCTTCACCAAAAGAGAAGAAAAATAAAGAAAAGAAAGGAAAGGAAAAACAGGATATGAAAGAGGAATTTGAAAACTGCCACTAGCCGGCACAACCCACACTGATTAATCATAATCTGAATCTTTAGCAGTTTAACTTATGTCATCACATCAAAGGCCTAGCCTAGATGCTTCCATTCCCAGTTCCCCAAATACCATGTCCATGTTTCAGCCAAAAAAAAAAAAAAATCAATCAAAGCCACGCTCACAGGCAAGGAAAAACACCGTACAAAGAGACGAGACCGATAGGAGATGCTGACTCAGGCAGGGCACTGACTGTGGGATCAACAAGCAGGAAATTTAAACCAAGATTAATATATCAAGAGCGCTAATGAAACGGGGGACTGCACGCAGGAGCAGATGTGACACAGCAGAGGTGGTGGCTAAGGAGTCAAGTACTGTGACGGAAGAAAGGATGCCTTTGACAGGCAGAAGTTTGAAGGGAAGTCAAAAGAGACTTGCCAAATTGAAATGGAAAGGAAAATAGGAACATCTAAGGAATGTGTGAGACCATCTCTACATTCTACAAAGGCAGTAATGGCCACAAGGAGAAAATTATCTCTTTTAGATAAAGAGAGTGAGACCTTGGCCTGGGCGGAGATGTGATGTCCTAGCTGGGCAGGTCAACCACCTGGCTAAGGGAGCATCCTTTAGGAATGTCAGATCTCTGCTCCAGCCAGGCTCCCACTCTCCTGACTAGAAGGTAATGATGTTCCCTATTCATTTTTACTGCTCCTGGGACACAGAGGTGTCACCCTCATCCCACAAAGAGAAGAAAGGTACTGTGCACCAGAAATATTTTTAAGTGATGAGAGAGAGCTTTCTAAGATCAGTGACAGATACTCGGTTTGCAGAAAGAAGAAAAGCTGCCAAGGGAGGGTGGTAAATGACACTTTTACTTAGTTGTTGCACCTTGGAACCACAACAATGACTAACATGTAAAGACTTTCCTAAAAGTGCAACAGTGGCAGTCGTATGTTGGCGGTAACCAATGAAAACCTGGCTAGATTTAAGGCTTGTCTATCAAGAGGGAAAAACATGCCTGGTACTGGAGGCCTAGTCAACTACTCAGGGCTAGTAAAGTCACAGATCATAGAGGGGGACTTACCACCTCCACGTGACTAGGCCAGCACAATTCCTGTGTTCTCAAAAGAATCCTTACACCCACAGATAACTAGCTCTCATCCTTCACCAAAGAAACTTTTCTTTGCAGCCAATAGAGATCATCATAGGAAGCCACACATGGTCAAAAAGCAGTGAATGAGTCTTGGATCCAAGACTCATGGAATATCTCTGAAGAGGGAGTGGAAAGATTCTAAGATTCACACCAGAATGCTGGTGTAAAATTATATGTTTTAGAAATAGACATCTATAGTACCTTGGCAATATGGCCACCCAAATAAGACCTGAACAAATACAATAGTCCTGTGCTTATCTGGAAAAGGGGAAATCTTATAGGATACACCCCTAAATGAAGAGCTATGGGCAACTAAGGAATACTCAGAGCAAGAGAATTAGCCTTTCTTAGAGATGATCCCCCCTAACTAGTTATTCAATACCAAGTGGTCATTCCTGAAACCAAATATACTCAAGTAAAAGGTATGGACTCAGCAGGTTATATTTATATATCTATATATGTGTGTACATATAAATATATAGGTCATAATAAATAAACAATTAAAAAATAATTTTAAAAAGGCCATCACTATCAACTTGAGAGGGAATGAGGGGAGGGACATGAGAGGGGTTGGAGGTAGAAAAGGGAAGAGGGGGATGTTTTAATTACATTTTAAATAAAAAATGTAAAGTCAAGAGATCATGTATTCCCAGGAAGATATAGTTTATATATAGTTACATCAATGTCTTTTAACTGCAAATGACTGACAATCCAGGCCCAGGTGAAAGATAAAGAATTAAAAGCTTATCTGTCCTGTCAGTCAATATTTTTGTATATCAGACATGATTTTAAATAACTCGGCAAGCAAGCAAGCATTTGCATGTGTGTGTATGTGTGTGTGCATGTGTGTGTATGTGTGTGTGTGTGTGTGTATATGTGTGTGCATGAGTGTGTTTGTGTGTATGTGTGTGTGTATATGTGTGTGCATGTGTATGTGTGTGTCTGTGTATGTGTGTGCATGTATGTATGTGTGTATGTGCATATGTGCATGTGTGTGTATGTGTGTGTGCATGTGTGTGTATGTGTGTGTGTATATATGTGTGTGCATGAGTGTGTTTTGTGTGTGTATGTGCATGTATGTATGTGCGTGTGCATGTGTGTGTGTGCATGTGTGTGTGTATGCATACGTGCGCACACTGGTGTATGTGTATGCTCACATGTATGTGCACACATCTTATTTCCTTATGTGCCATGTCAAGCAAAGCTGACACCAAAAGGACATTAGAGCTGTACTCAAAATGGAGGACTGAGGCTGAGCCTGTAGAGAGGACTCAGATTGGAGCCACAGTGATGGACAGTCCCTCAGACCATTGTTGAAAAGTCAAAAGAGCTTTTCTGACAGCCATGAGACAATCTGGTGATTCTGTTCATGTCAGTGGCGATCAGATCGAAATTTTGGATTTCACAGACGTGCTAGCATTTAATTGTCCAGTGATTAGGGACAGATTATGTAACATGTAGCATCATTCTGCGGAATGACAGATCTTGCACTTGGATTGACCTCTCCCTCAGCATGGAATTACTGCTCTTGGCATCTCAACGTACTGCCTGACAGACTGTTTCCATGCTCCAAAGACTGGGGCCAGGGGTCTCCTAGCAAAGTGTTCTTACAACTAGAAAGATTTTTCTAGACTTTAATTCTAGGTTCACAGTGACTAAAACCACATCCATTCTTTTTATGCAATCATTCTGCGTCTCTTCCCTGTGATTTCTCCCCAGAACTCATCGGATGTGATGCGCACACAAGAAACACCAGATGCTCATATCCCTGTGGTTTCTCTGCCTCTTAGGTTTCACCTTGGGGTGAGCACTAACTGAAATGTGGTGTCTGGCTCTGTATTTGTTCATGGACTTAGTGTCAGACACTGGACCAGATGCTGGAGATCTGGAGGTGAGGATGAGCTCGACCCTGTCAGTGACCTCATGTTGCTTCATCCAGAGAGGTTTCTGAGAGGCTGTGTCTGTGCCTTTGCAGGGCCAGGCATCCTGGACCACAGCTCTTCCCTGCCCCGCCCCATTCCTTCACATCCTCTCTTCTATATCCCACAGTGTGAAGCATCCTGCCTTGGAGACCTACTCTATATTCGAAAGCCAACAGCTAGCTCCACCCTAGAACAGACCTCTGGTCTGTGGGCACAGAACCTGTCACCGCAGACCTCTCCTTAAACAGAGACTCTTGAGTTAAGGCAATTGCAAAGCAGCAAACAGAGAAAGACTCCTGTTACATCTTTCTAGTATTCTACTCTTAGATAAGATCTTCCTGGAGCCCCTCCCATCTGCTCAGACCCGAAGAATGAATCAAACCTCATGCCACAAGTTTCTTGCTATACGTTAAAATTCGCCTCCTACAGCTTCTCAGTTTTGGTAGCAGGGAGACAACCCCCTTCTTGTCTCCTGAAGTTTGCTGGTCTTTGTTGAAGAGATTCCACAGGCCACGCCTAGTTTTCACAGGGCTCTCCCTCTTAGCAAGCAAGGCCTGCTTCAATAAGCCCACTTTTCTTTGGCTCACATGTCTTTTGTTAAAGGGATGTACTGAGTTGTGTGCTTATTGAAGGGTGAGGAGAGCGATTTCTTCCCTAATAGCGCAACATTTTCTGTCTGAATATTCAGAAGTTCTAAGAGAGCAAACTGTTCAACTTGTTTTGCCCTTTTGACAAATATATCTGCTGGAAAGTGTGGAAGGTGGCCACACTTTTTTTTTCTGACCCCAGACTTCTTGCAGGCTGCTCCTCAAATGCTTCTGGATTGTACAGCCCGACCTGGCCCTTGGGGCCTCTTCCTACTCCACTGGCTTCCAGATTCCTCCTCTTCAACAGGCCTCACACATACCTGAAACTAGCGGCCTCACTGGGAGCCCAGTCTCCTTCCTGGCTTTCAGGAAGGAGAGTCAGGTAAGAGCTTCAGGATTATTGGAGGTGACATTAAGAAGGGCTTGGGTACCCTGAAAATTCTGAGGGAGATTAGAGAATAAAGGAGTGAGGGGCTTCTGACTGGGGCCTTTCTCAATAGCTACCTGCTCCCGCGGTCTCTGCCAGTGGTCACTCTTTTCCACGAGGTTGTAGAATCTCACATTAGCTCCTGAGAGTTTTCCCTTCATTTCTTCTGTCTTGGTGTCCTCTGCTTTCTATCATCCAACTACTGTTCTGGCTGCAGTTCCTCTCGGTTCTTTCTCCAGAGGCACTGAACTACGTTGGCAGAGCCACTGAGCCCAGCCTGTCTCTGGCTTTCATTGTAGCTGTGTTGATCACAGCTGTCATCTTGCCATCAAGAAGCCCCGTGGCTGGCACGTCTGCTCACTGGCCAACGAGGTCCTCTGTTCAGTTCCGGTGAGTCTGAGCTGACTCTTCATGGTGCCCCATTCTCATATTCCTTCATAAAGTGCTTAGTTTTTGTTTGTATGGTTTTATACTTGTAGTTGATGGCTAAAGTTTCTATCCAACTCACCACTTTTCAATCGTTAGATTCAATGATGGTTATTTCTCCACCGGCGAAATGAACCAATTCCAGCCAGATTGGATTATGTTAAAGGTGGGTTTATTGGGGAGTTCCCTGGCCACAAGGATTGAGGCCAGGGGAGTTACCACGAAGAGAGAGGGCGAGAGGGAGAAGAGAAAGAGAGAAAGGCTACTCACACAGATTGAAGGAAAGAAGGAGGAGGAGAAGGAGAAGGGGAAGAAGGAAAGAAATGAGAGAGAGAGAGAGAGAGAGAGAGAGAGAGAGAGAGAGAGAGAGAGAGAGAGAGAGAGAGAGAATGTTTGGATTATATAGGGAGGAACGTCTGGTGGAAGGGCAGCCCAGGCCCTAGGCTGAAAAGTTGAAGGTTGGGGTGGGGGCAGGGTATGCCAGGTAGAGACTGAAGGATTCTGGGAGAACCTGGAGGCCAGGTCTGCTTTGCTATGTAAAAAAGTTACCTCAGTCCCTTGTCCTGGGTCTGAAACGGAACATTAATCTTTCCTCATTTAACCATGTTTAGACAGACAGACCGTCTCTTTCTCTCTCATTCTGAAATCTGTTTTCCTCCACTTTGATGCCTCTAAAGTGCCTCCCAGTGGCTCTGAGATTTCACACGTAGGTTCTTTGGAGATCCGTCAGTCAGTTTGGCATGTGCGTGTGTGTGTGTGTGTGTGTGTGTGTGTGTGTGTGTGTGTGTGTCCCACTCTGCTCTCAATTTGCAGGAGCACTGTTGCTCCTCAAGGAGCACGGTTGCGCCTCAGAGCACATGTTCTGAGCACAATGCCTTGTTTTGCTCAGGGAAATGGCGCATTCCTTGTGGAAGCCGTTCCTTGGCGGACACTGTTCTATTTTTCCTCGCTGAGGCCTGTCCTTCTGGTCTCTTTGCCTCTTTTCTCTTGCCTTAGTTTTAAGGCCCATTTTTCTGTCCTTGCTTATGGCTTGGTTGTTCATCTATGCCAGGTTAGCTTGTTTTCACGCTCACAGGAGCTCTGTGCCATTCATTTGCAGCTTTGACTGTCTACAGAACCACGGTGCCTGCTGAGTCCGTTGCCGATAAAAATAAATTGCATGCATGGAATTAAAGTGAACTAAGTGTTGATTTCACTTCATTTATAATAGTACTAGGAATGGAACCTAAGGCCTCACACTGCTCCTTATGCCCTGCCTGCCGGCCTCGGTCTTATCTGTAGTAAAAAAAAATGTTAAATGTTGAGATGGATTCTCATCAAGTTGTTCACGCTGGCCTAGAACTCAACTCTTCAGTCCTGATCTTACATGTGTGATGCTCCTGCCTCAGCCTCTGAATAAGACTCCTGAAGGGACTGCATCATACATTTTTTTTCCAAAAAGATTATGAAGACAGATTTTAATTTTTTTTAATGAGGTCTTTGGTGCACTGTTCTCTATTTCAGTCAGTAAGTATAGCCAGCATCCTTTTGTTCTTGCACAGCAGCTAGTGGTGTTGAGTTATCTAGCTGGGAGCCTCCTCTGTGAAGAACTGTGTTTCAAGGTTTGACTCATTCCCACAGAACTGTGATGACTTAAAACAAACAGCACCCCAAATCCTGAGAATCAAAACAGAACATGGAGGGATTAACCCAACCATAGACACTGCGGCAAGCCCTGCCAGACTTTCCTCCGCCACCATGCTGGAAAGATGGAGAAACCTCATTTGGAAAACACTCCATTGAAAGCCGTTACAAACTGCCTGATTCCTACTTCTTTTCCTTTCCCTTTTAATTTCCTTGTCTATCATCACAGGGGCAATTGTGGTCTCCTCTGGGTTCGATGGAAAACTGTGTGCTCCCAGGCTTGGGGTAAAAATAGAAATGGATTCTGCTGTCTGATGTGCTGCTGACACGGGCCACATGACACAAATAATCAGCAATTTGCAGATCGTTGCTGTTTAGTGGGAAATGCTTTGAGGATTAATTTCTCTCTTGGTTACACCTTAGAATCCCCAGCCGTAGGCTTGGCGTTGGCAGTTACCTTCTATTCTTCCCTTAAGGACAACTTTGAAAAGGAATCCAGCTAACAAAAATGACAGAAAAAACTAAGTGGGGATCTGAGGTGACCAAAGTTGGTACAGCAAAGGGGAAGGAGGGATGTCCTTGGCTCATAAGACAGGGTGGGGCAGGCTGCGAAGGCCGGCAGTTTCTGAGTCCTTGGGTGCCTTGTAACTGCTGGTGAGAGCTTGATTAGGGTCTCCATGCTGAAATGGTCATTTCTGAGAGTGGGACTCCACAGAATCCGTGGCCAGTTCACTGAGGCGTCTAGACTAAGCAATTGCATTAAAAATCGTCGGCAGGACTTGGCATAATCCAATTCAAAGCCAGGTCTATTTTAATAATTCTTCTCTGCTGAGAGTTTTATGTTTACATTGCAAAGGAATATGGATTTATTCCCTTTCAATAGCCAGCACTTGACGGATCTCGAGATCTAGCATAAACCCATTAAGAGTCTTGGAGTAGACACCTTTCACCTAGTAATTTATCCCTGGATACACATGCAAGGGAGGTACATAGCTGCACAAGAACAGGCTGTACTGCAGCACTGCCTTGTAATAAGACTAACCAACCGCCAAAGAGAGCATCTGCATTGTTTGTCAACATTCAACAAAGGCCCGCATAACAGCCATTTAGAGCCAGCACTGCTAAAGGACCCGGATTATATCAATGAAAATAGTTACATGCTCCCCCGTGGAATGTGTGTCCTAAAGGGACAAGGGACAGTACTGATAATTGGACAGAAGCATTACCGCTGCAGTGCTGGGGACCAGAACCAGGGCTCATACACCAGGCAGGTTCTGTAGAGCGATAGCCCCAGAGCCAATCGGTCGGCATGCAATATAATTTTAGGAGATGGTGATCAGAATCTAGAAGGAGAGCTAAGATGCTTGTTCTAAGGGACACATGCAGGCCAGGGGAGGGCGTGCAGGAAGAGTTCTTTGTGAGGGAACTGGTGAGATGGATGAACGGTTAGGAGTTTTGCAGCTGCTCTTGGAACCACATTGGAATTACGTGGACTTTGAACTCCATGTAATTCTGGTTCCATGGGATCTAATGTCCTCTGCAGGAGTTCCTCATGCCATCCCCATCCCCACTCCCCGACACAACACACACACACACACACACACACACACACACACACACATACGCGCGCGGTCACACACACACACACGTGGTATATACTCATGCACACCTACACAGATACTCATGAAGAAGGTCGTATTTTAGAAAACAGATTTCCTGTTGGGAAAATGACATGTAAGCAAAGGCTTTCTGGAAGAAAGTTAATACGCACTAGAGCAAAATGTATCAAAATAGATAAATGTCAAAGCCATAAAGTGGGGGAAACAAGCTGTAACAACCTATCTGTAACATTTATGTGTGTGTAAAAAAACAAAAAACCTCTAAACAGCATGGGTTCCCACACTGTTGGAACAACATCATGCCGGGGAATGAAAACACCATTTTAGAGTCCCTTGAATTCAGAGAGAAGTATAAGTGGCGTGGGATTCATGGGGGAGGCTTCAACTCTGCCTTTAACCTGTGACATAATTGTTACGAGCAAAACTAAAGAGCGTGCCCGTGTGAGAGTGCATGCAGGCATCCAGTGTAGGGGTGAGAGGTCAACCTCCTTCCACTTTTTTTGTGGGTTCTGGGGATAGCCCTCAAATCACCAGGTTTGAGAACCGCTTCCCTTGAAGACTCGTCCTGCCTGCCCTTTTATCATTATGTTAAAGAGGGGTGAGGAAAAAGCAGAGAAAGGCTAGAGAACCGAATGCTACCAAAGACCAGAGTGTGGACACAGGCGCTCACCGTATATTTTCCATCTCAAAGTGCATGTTTGTGACCTCTCATGACAATACAGAACTTTGCAATTTTTATTATGTTAAAAAAAAAGATTTTACAAAGCGTTCCAATTCGGGTGTATTAAACTCTGATGTTTGTGATTTCATAATAGAACGTATATATAATGAATCTAAAAAGATCCAAAAATGATACCTCCGAGAAGGGAGACCTTGCCGTGTAATCCCCACACCATCACTAGGGCTCATGGCCATACCTGGGCGCTGCAGCCTCGAACATTCTCAGAATAGGTTGACAGAAGCTATGAAATATTTTAGTCAGCTTCTCAAAGCAATTTCTTCCCAAGAATCACGGACGCCGTCTCCGGGGGTTCGAAGCAACATGTTCCAGAGAGTACATTGGTGACTTCATCACTGAGATGACAATCATGCAGATTGATAGTTTCTGGTTTGTCACAGCTGCTCTGTGAATTGAATGCCTCTGCGTGATCCCCCTGTAGCTAGGCGATGACCCGTCTTCCAATGAGGCACCCAAGAAGAAGAGTCAGCCTCATGGATATTAAGACATACGCACTAACTTTTCATTTCACAAATAAATAAATACGGTGGTGATCGGCAGGAGGTAAATGCCGCTAGAAACTCATTCAAACCTTTTTTTTTTTAAAAACAGTCTTTCACTCTGAGTCTACAATGCAAGAGGCCACGGGCAACACAGGAAGCAAAAATGAGCAGGGCAGGGATTCTGCTTTCCTGGAGATGCTTGAAGAGATAATATGCATATCAGCCAACCTCATAAATGCAGACAGAAGTGAGGGAACAGAGTACAATCAAAGAGAAAACAAAAGAGGCGGTGGATGGGATGGAAGGCCTGAAGGTTGACGATGGAGGGTCTGGGGATACTGCGCAGCTGTGTGGGCGCAGAGGAGAGCGGGAGACAGCCGCATCCACACTGCCTCGCTGCTGGCTTGAAAACCCAACACCACCGAGACCTAATTATTTGTTACAGAAAAAAAATTCCTCCCCGGAAGATATGCTTGGGAAGCCATAAATAACCTTGCTGTTGGCTTTGAGAGATTCCTGCGAATGATTTAGCGAGACAGTTTGCTCATCATCTGAGCCAACTCTCAACAGGACAATGGATGGCTCGCCGGGCTGTAGCTCACCTATCCCGCAGACAGCAGCATCCTTACCAAGAGTTCTTTTTCCTGCCTTGTCTCACTTTGTCTGGCAAGTCCCAGCTCCTGGCACAAACCTACCCAGTTGCAGTCAGTTCTCCACCCCCTACACTGAGAGCTCTGCTCCTGTCACTGGAGCCCAATCCCCAGGTCTCAAAGTCCTCTCCCTCCATCTCTTCTGTTCGTGGCACCAGGACTGCATGCGTGGTGGTGTAGATCTGCTGACACCAATGCTTTTCTGCGGTTATACGAGAGTTGAGAGAGGATGCTAAAGCAGGAAAGGCTGTCACACAACACCACAGATACATGTTTCTAATCGCTATGGAAGGGTGATATCAGAACTTTTAAAAGAATTCGAGAACACTGTTTTTGGAAGCTTGTCTTCCTCTTTGAAATTCTTTCTTTGTTAACGACCAATAGCCAGATGGTTGTAATTAGGCATGTCTATAAGAGGTTTTTAAAGGGGATACATGCATGTGTATGTATGTATGTATACATACACACAAACAAACATGTATATATATGTACATGCATGTACTGGCTGGTTTTGTATGTCAACTTGACACAGGCTGGAGTTATCACAGAGGAAGGAGCTTTAGTTGGGGAAGTGCCTCTACGAGATCCAGCTGTGGGGCATTTTCTCAATTAGTGATCAAGGGGGGAGGGCCCCTTGTGAGTGGTGCCATCCCTGGGCTGGTAGTCCTGGGTTCTATAAGAAAGCAAGCTGAGCAAGCCAGGGGAAGCAAGCCAGTAAGAAACATCCCTCCATGGCCTCTGCATCAGCTCCTGCTTCCTGATCTGCTTGAGTTCCATTCCTGACTTCCTTTGGTGATAAACAGCAATGCAGAACTGTAAGCTGAATAAACCCTTTCCTCCCCAACTTGCTTCTTGGTTTTATATATATATATATATAAAATAGATTTGGTTATATATATATATATATGTATAATAGATTTCAACTGGAGATGATTATAGTAAATGAATAGGATGAATATCAACATATGCTTGATTAGGTGGACCCTCAAGGGGACCAGAGGGAATTGGGAGGAAAGGGAGGATGGAGGGTCTAAAAGACACACCCAAAGTACAAAATATACATGCACAAAGGCTTTAAAAATATAAGGCATCCCACCGGGCAGCACGCTCCCCAACGTTAAACCTGACTTAGCCGGTTAACAGAATGTTGGTGCTAGAGAGGGAGGGTTCTCGGGGTGAAGTCACCTACCCTCTATCCCTCTGCTGCCGCTCTCAATAGTGCAGCCCAATGGGGGCGGAGTAGAGTCCGTGTGCCCTTTAAAGGTGTTTACCCATTGGTCTCTCTGAATAGACATGAACATGCAGGTGAAAGGAACCTGGGTGCTTATGATTTCAAAATTGATCCGACCAGAGGCGAGTGCCCGGGGAACTACTCCCCAAAGGAGAAAGCAGGAGGCAGGGTGGGTGCTGAGTGTTCCACAGCGACGTTTGGTTAGATTAAGAGTGCTGGGCTCCAGGTGATCGGCAGATCTTGGTGAGACCTGGGCTTGGGGTACTTCTGGACCTAGGCATTTTGCCTTGACCTTTGCCACAATTAGACTTCTTCAAGTTCTATTTAGGTGCTGCCAGGTTTGGAAAAATAAGTAATGCCTCAACTATTAAGTAAATGGCAAGTTAGTGGTTTTAGGGATTTACATAACTTAAAGGGGCTTACAGCAGAGGTAAGCACAATCTGGGGTGGGGGGTAGAGCTCAGTCAGCAGCATTGCCAGCTTGCAGGGAAGTCCTTGTTTTGATTCCCAGAACCCCATGAACCTGGCAGGACAGCACATGCCTGTCTATCTTAGCACTCTGGATCAGAAGCTGAAGCGTCTCCAGTGAGTTCAAGACCAGCCTGGGACACATGAAACCCCGTTGCAAAACAAAACAGAACAAAATCCCCGAACAAACACAAAAATAAAAGAAAGGAGGAAGAGAAAAGTTTTGGAGAATAAAGTCGAGCGTGAGGGAGACGCAATCCAGTCTGCGTTCTCACGAGGGCTTAATGGTATTTTCTGTTTCTGATTTGTCTCATTTTAAATTTATCCTGGTAATTTCCCTTGTTACTTTAGTGCTATGCATTTTATTTCTTTTATTTATCTTAGTGTGGGCATAATTGCTTTCGTTACCGAAGAGCATATTTCAAGTTTTTATAAAAGCAAAAACCTACTACTTTGCTAGACGTTCTGAATGTTGCCACAGAGATTCATTACTGCTCGGATACAGCTCCGATACTTAGATTTCTTAAAGTGCTGGTGTGAGGTACATTTGAAACAAATTAGATAAATAAAATAAAACCGAAATCCAATTTGAAGTACAAGTAACAGCTTTTATGGTAGGGGCTGGGGGGGGGGGCAATGACAACAACAACAACAAAAAAAAACCCATCCCACATAGCTCTGGTACACTGGTAATTACACTACGGTTTGATGCCCAGATCCTGACATTTTTAACATAAGAATTAGCAATCATTATTTGTCTTAATTGGCTGAAATGGCTAAATCAGAATAATTCCCTCTGTCAGCAGACTTATGCTAATGAACCCAAATGTCCTATTCCTATTTTGAAGTACAGGCGCCGCTAGAATGAAGGAACAATGGCATCGCCAGTGTAGGCGTGATAAACTGTGTGTGAACCTTGGGATCCTCTCATGTGCTACCCAAGTGATGGCGCTGTGGGTGGCTCTGGAGTGAGCAATGTCAGATCACAGTTTGAGACAATAGTGTGCAGAGCATGTGAGGCAGTGTTTATCAGCCAGCCAGTGAGACAAGGGTCATAAATGCAGTCGGTGATTGTAAGTGCCAAGAGTTTCATCCCTCTCTGACTGTCCTCCTAGGAGTCACATGTAGGAGGGCTGGGGACATAGCTCAGCTGGTGAAGTGCTTGCTAGGCAAGCCTGAGGACTGAGTTTGATCCCTAAAGTTTCTGTAAAAATCTGGTGGCGCATGCCTGTAACTCCCATGCGGGAGAGGCAGCAGCAAGAGGATCCCTGGGGCTTGTTGGACATCTGGTCTACCCTAAGCAGCAAGCTTCATGTCAATAAAGAGATACTGCCTCGAAAGCAAGACAGATGGAGGTTGGCCTCTAGCCTATACATAGGTGTACATACATGCACACATGCACCTTGCAGACAGAGAGACAGACTGGGACAGAGAAAGAGGAAGAGAGAGAGAGAGGGAGACAGAGGGAGAGAAGGAGAGGGAAGGGAGTGGTGCAAGGGGGGGGAGGGAGGGGGAACATCGGAGATACAAAGAGATAGATAAAGATAGAGAGATATGGGGAGTGGATACATGTATTAACTTTAACCTTGATTTTGGATGTTACCTAGATATCACTAAAGCTACTTTAGGGGAAATCTTGCAAGCTTTACCCTCATCTTACTGCGACACCACTGTTATCATTCTGCAGTGATTTCTCAGCTACCATTTTGTTTTGAGTTCATGCATTACTGCCATTCACTGCACTTGCTATGCACCCATGTTGCTAACTGGTGACTTCTGAAATGTCAGTTATCTATCAGTCCCAGTAAGCATGACATCATGAAGGGTCTCAAGAGGCTTTTATTTTTTAGAAGTGTTGAGAGTGAGAGGAAACCCATGAAGTCTGGAATCCAACAACCAAGATGATGTGTTATACTGGAAGAGGATTTAAAAAAAAAAAAGATACACTAGACCTGGTACATACCAGTGCGAGGGCTGAACCACCAGGCCAGGCCACTGAAGATGGATTTGATTTACAAAATGTGTGGAAAGCTCTGTGTCCTTGCCACTAACAGGGACAAGAACCAGAACCAGAAGCATGAAGTGAAAAGGAAGGACTAGGACATGAATCCAGGCCTTGAGCATCAGCATGGGCTGGGTGGGTCCAGGGGGTGGGGGTGGGGCAGTTTGAGCACCTTGGAGGAATGGGTGGCAATGTGCTTCTGTGGGCTGTGAGCTCAGAAGTTGGCTTGATCCCTTAGAGCTGACACAAGGAGCTCCTTTTCTTGCCTCAGGTTTTAGGTCTTGGCGCTGATGGAGATGCTTTTGGTTGGGGAGATGGATGCCGGACAGCCAGTTGGCTTGACAGCAGGAGGCCAGACTGGTGGTCCACTGTGTGGTCCACCGTGCAGCCTGTGCAGAGGAAGCTAGAGGCAGCCGTCAGATGCAATGGTGAGCAAGGGCACTTAGTAAGTCAAGTTGCTTCTTGTGCAGCTCCCTGTCAGCCACGCTATTTGATGAAAATTATTCGGAGACACTATATATCAAAATACTTCATTATTCATCTCTTCTTTCTCTACTTTGTAGTTTTTCCGTACTCTCCTTTTAAGATGGGAATAGAAAGCAACCAACATATTGATAAGAGAAGCAAATGGACATTCCAGAAATGTCTTCGATGCCTCTGGATCCATCCGTTCTGCTCTGTTTCTTTTCAGGCATCGCTGTGTCCTCAGCAGTGAACCATGGATGGCCCCAGTCTTTGCCTTACTTACACAGATGAGAGATAAACCCACTCAGGAGGTACAGGGTGATGCCAGTACTGTGGATTTTACTTAAAGAAGGATATAAGTACCAACTCTGCAAGCCAAGAGATGCTTTACATATCGGCATCTGGCATTCGGCCCCTCCCTCGTTTATAGTTGTTCATAGTTGCATTACTTGTGGCTGTGTTCATCATGCACTGTATCAGAATGGCGTCGAACAGGCTGTTCAGTCTCTACAAAGGCACCTGCTTCATGAGTGGCGCTTGCGGTTTGGATGTTTCGTGCACTTGGCTTTTATCACCAGTATCAGAGCCACATGTGTCAGTCTGTTGCTGGCTGTGAAGCTCTAGGATGCCCTGGTCTTCTTCTACCTCAGGTCTGGGCACAGGGAACTGCCTTCCTCAGCAGGCTTGAGGCCATCTCACCAAAAGGAGCTACCCTGCCTCCTGGGGTCATGTCAGTGCCGGAAGCTGACCTGTCACAACAGAAGTGTTTCTGGGGAGCCGTTTGGCTGCTGGGACTGGTGAGGAGAGTGAGGACAGATAGACCAGGCACCATGCTAGATGGGTTCCCTTTGTTGACCTGAAGTTTTGTAAACACATTGGTGACATCAACCACACTGATCAGGGATCAGCCTCCAGTTATAAAAAAAATATTTTTTAGTTGTCTTTTCTTTTTTAATATTTATTTATTTATTTATTTATTTATTTATTTATGTAATTTATTTACATTTCAGGTGTTATCTCCTTACCCAGTTTCCCCTCCTCCTGGAAGCCCCCTATCCCATCCCCCTCCCCTTGCTTCTATGAGGGTATTCATTCACCTACTCATCCACACCTGTCTCACTACCCTTGATTCCCCAACAATGGGGCATTTATAGAGCCTTCATAGGACCAAGAACCTCTCCTCCCATTGATGCCTGACAAAGCCATCCTCTGCTACATATGCAGCTGGAGTCATATATACTCCTTGGTTGGTGGCTTAGTCCCTGGGAGCTCTGGGGCGGGGGGGTCTGGTTGGTTGTTATTGTTCTTCCTATGGGGTTGCAAACCCCTTTAGCTCCTTCAGTCCTTTCTCTAACTCCTCCATTGGGGACCCTTCACTCAGTGCAGTGGTTGGCTGCAAGTATCCAACTCTGTGTTTGTAAAGCAGGCCCTCTCAGGAGACAGCCATATCTGGCTCCTTTGAGCAAGCCTTTCTTGGCATCCACAATAGTGTTGGAGTTTGTTGACTGTATCTGGGATGGATCCCCAGGTAGGATAGTCTCTGGATGGCCTTTCCTTCAGTCTCTACACTTTGCCTCCATATTTGCTCCTGTGAGTATTTTGTTCCTCCTTCTAAGAAGGACTGAAGCACTCACACTTTGGTCTTCCTTCTTGTTAAGCTTCATGTGGCCTATGCATTGTATCTTGGTTATTCAGAGATTTGGGGCTAATATCCACTTATCAGCGAATGCATACTATGTGTGTTATTCTGTGATTGGGTTACCTCACTCAGGATGATATTTTCTAGGTCCATCCATTTGCCTAAGAATTCTATGAATTCATCATTTTTAATAGCTGAGTAGGACTCAGCTATCAAATATATCACATTTTCTGTTTCCATTCCTCTGTTGAAGGACAAGTTGTCTTTTCAATACAGGCAACTGTTTAGTTCTGTTACCCCTGCAACCTTGTTTGGCTGTCTGACTGTCATTTGGGTGTAACCTGGGGCCATTATTGTTCATCTTCTGGTAGTGTTACTGCTCAGTCACCCTGTGTCACTGCTGAACAGTCAGCTGTTGGTGCTGGCTGACAGCGTGCAGTACAGTAGGTTCCCATCTCTAAAAACAAGCAAGGGGAGGATTCCCACACAACAGAGGAAACCTGAAGGGAGGTCACCCACTTCAGGAGCAAGCATAGGAGCTACAGACGCTGAATTTTCTTGTTGTATCTGTATGACTTTGGGGTTTGTAATTTGTTTGTTGGTTTTAGTTTTTGAGATAGGCTCTTACTCTGCAGTGTAGGCTACCCTAGAATTTTATAGTTAGCCCAGGGTTTCCTGTGATTTTCAACGATCCATTTTTCAAATGCTGAGATTACAAGTGGGAGCCACCACACATGGCATTCGGGAAGTTTTTATAAATTATGAAAATTGAAATAAATGAACCAGGAAAATAGAACATTTTTTTTAAAGAGTGTTAGATTAATTTAAAGCAGTCCACCACTGACATCTGGATGGGAGGTCACTCTGGGATGGGAAAAGCACTACAGAAAAAAAAAAAAACCTCACTGTCAATGGTGACTCTGCTTTAAGCATTAGTACCACTGTTGTTCTGGATGTTTGTCAGTCTGTCCAGCAACTCAGGAACGCTGTCAGTGCTGTTAGGTACTAAGACTCTATTGTAGGAGAAAAACCTATGAGCACATGACTGTGTCTGGCCTGCATTTGCTTTGTTATTGTCAGGGTGAGACTCCCAAGTACCTTTCATTTCAGAACTGTCTTTGTCTACCTCTGCTCCTGTAACCTTGTTATAATCTATACAGCACCTAAGCCTGAGATCGAGGTGACAGGCACCAGTGGTTTTCAACCTTCCTAATGCTACAGTCCTTTAATATATGGTTGTGATTACCCCGAACCACAAAACTATTTCACTGCTACTTCATAACTGCAATTTTGCTACTTTATGAATCATAATGTATATATTTGATATACAGGATATCTGATACTCAACCCCCAACCTGAGGGTGGTGAGCCTCAGGTTGAGAACTGCTCCAGGAGATGGTATCTGATGAGACCCCACTTTCTGCTCTCCACTTTCGTCATATGTAGGGGGAAGGAAGAGGCTCTCTTGGGTCAGTTTTGTAAAGACTCTCTGAGGGTATCAGAACTAATTACCTCCTAGTGGTTCCTGTTACTATTACTAGGATGGTGTCCAGGTTTCAGGATATGAATTTAGGGAAAACATTCAAACTATGGCAAGAAATACCTGTGTTGCTCCCCACATCATATACTCAGGAACCTGAAGATGACCTTCCTATCATTCTGTCTGCACCCCTAGGCACTAAGATTATATAAGCATATGCCACCATCCCCACAGTCTTATGTCAAGCTGAAGATGGAGCCTGGGGCTTCATGAATATGAGACAAGCACTCTACCAGAGGATTCCATCCTCAGATCCTGAGGATTCTTAAGTAGCAGGTCTCAAGGCTGGGATGAGAATACTGAGGATGAACCTGGAACATCGTGCATTAGAAAGCAAGGAGGCTCTCCAGAGCCCACTAAGGCAGTACCAAAAAGGATGCAAGAGTCAACATGAAGATTAAAACTTTGGGTAGAAACAGCACAAAGGAAAGTCAGAGAACGATGCTCTCTGAGTGGGATGCCCAGACCACCCACAGCTGCACCAACAGGTAGCCTGAAAGGATGCTTTGCTACACTAAGTCCCTGACTCTACTGTCTTCCTTTACTTCTCAGAACTTTAGACACACTGCAAGCTGTCCACTCTGGCGCTTCTCAAGAACTCAAGAAAGCTTCTCAAGAAAGGCACACCCAGGGAGGAGGGTGGCGAGCCGGAACAGGTGAAGATGGGGAAAGGGACACAGTGGAACTGACAGGGGTCTAGATCATCGAAAAGAGAGCTGAGTGGCTTGAGACGACTCAGGAGATTTCGCTTTCCTTATCTATTTCTCTCAGTTGCTTTTTCATCGTGTAAGACGCTGACACCAAAGAAACTGATAAAAGAAAGCATTTAATTTGATTTATGGTTTCTGGGGGTTAGAGTCCATGATGGTAGAGCGAAGCTGAGAGCTTACATCTTCACCATAAGACAGACAGACGGACAGATGAACAGACGCACAGAGACAGAGACAGACAGACAGATCCTGGGAATGGTACAAAAGTCTTTTGAAACCCGAAAGCCCATTGCCATTCCCATTCACACATCTCTGGCTAGGCCATACCTCCTTATAACACCTAACCCACCTCAAACAGTTCTGACAACAATGTATTCTTATATTTGAGTCCATGGAGGTCATTTCTCATCCAAGTCACCATGCTACTCATTGCATGTAGATGGGGAAAGGACAGAGGGGGCAAAAAAAAAAAAAGTCTTGTGTGTTGACTGGCTCATCGACCAACACTAAAGCCTCAGACAGCTCAGAAGTCACACTCAGGAAGCAGGGCGTTCCTCCTGATGTTTTTAGCCATGCTCACCAGCTCACACTTGAACGTGCTAGCTGCTTGGTCCACCTTCTCAGACCATGGAAGGAGGTTGAGAGTTACTGTGTTCATTTCCTCACACCACTGAGAGGTGGAAGGTGGCACCGTGAGAGCGCCGCTCCTGTCTCCTGTCTACCACTGCGGTGTAAAGTGAAGGCACTCTGGTTTACTGAGGGAAACACCTTCAAAGAGATACTTTGAAAGGCAGAAGGCTTTTCAAAAGTCGTCTGGCTCTTTTAAGAAAATTCTTATTTTCTAACTAGAAACATTACTATATGACAAATCAACTTCTATTACAATGCTGAGAGGCATTTTAGCATCTGCAAAGTTGAAGACACTTTGAAAATGTATACGTTACACTGTCTGGTAAGCGGGGTTAACTCCAGGCTGCAAGAGCCCACATTTGCATGGCCGTATTCAGTCTGTAGGCAAGATGTATATGCCACATGAGGCCACTGCTGCGGTCTTAGACCCTACCATGCTTACTTTAGTCTAGTGAAGCTAAATAACATCTTTGGAGTACACTGAGCCTGGACCGAACCTGGAATTAGCGTGACTTGAAGGCCATTGAATGAATTCTAACAAATAATATTTTCGGCCAAGTGCCCAATTCCAAAAAAAAAAAAAAAAGAAATATGTAAAAAGCAATTCTTTTTGAAAAAAAAATTAACCATGGATTACTGGTTAATTCTGTGTTGATGCACTGTGGTGTACACGGGAGCCTGAGACTGTCTGCATAATTCTTGTTTTCAATGATCTATGGTCCCTCTGAGCATGGAAGGAGCGGACCACATTTAATTTCTTGAACAGATGCAGCATCATTAGATCCACTTAAAAATTCTAGGGCAAATGAGAAAAAAATTATACAGGTATCTAATGAGGCAGCTGTTTATGACAAATAGAGTTAGGCTACTCTTACAAAGAGAATCTTTAAGATAACACTCTCATCTTAGGAAAAGAAAGTATGGGGAAAACTAGGTTAATAAGGATCGGTAGCATCGGGGTCTAGCAAGGAACAGGCCATGCTTTTCTTACAAGTGTCGCTGTCAGAAAATCATTCCTAGAGGGTTTTTTCCCCTACTTCAGAGGAATGGGAAGGTGTTTAATCTTTTACATCACTTCCCTCTTCCTCATCTTCCTCCTTCTTTTTCAAGAGTGAAATCACCTCCACCATGGCCGTGATAACATAATAAAAGAATAATGGAAAGTATGGATTAATAATTCTACCACTCAGTGGTAGTCACACTAATACTTTTGTGACTGGTTTTGTGATAATTCTCTCTCTCTCTCTCTCTCTCTCTCTCTCTCTCTCTCTCTCTCTCTCTCTCTCTCTTACACACACACACACACACACACACACACACAAACACATATGCGCACAGAATTCTAAACATCCAGTTTCATATTATACATCCTTGAACGTGTGTTTTTCCACCTACCAACATGCACAGACATTGGTCCATAGCGAACAATGCAGATATGCCACCCTTCTTAATGAATAGCATCTTTCCCAACCTATGGCAGTATTCATTAACAAAATGCCTGCTAAGTCACCTATGAATGTGACTCTGTCAACTCTGATGGTCATTCCCCAAAGGGTTGGAATGAATGGCAGTGTGCTGAAGCTCTGATAACATTATGTGATATCAATCATTGATTATTGATGGTTATTATTGATTACTGTTATAATTGATCATTGATGGTTCTTATTAATGGTTATTATTCATTAGTAAGTTTGATTTGATTTAGGATCACTCCTCTGGGTGTGTCTCTGAGGCTGTTTCCAGAGAGTGTTAGCTGAGGTGGGGATGCGCCTGACAGCCATTCCCTGCAGTGGCCTCATGGACTGAATACCAAGGGGCGAGTGAGCTGAGCACCAGTATGCACCATCTTCCCTGACTGTGGATGGACCGCAACGAGCTGTCTCACGTTCCTGCTGCCAGCTTTCCCCGTCTCTATAAACTTAACTTTCAAGCTGCAAGCCCCAAACCTCTTCTTCCCTCAACTGCTTCTTGTTGAGTATTTTGTCACAGCCATGGGAATATCTACTCTGCTCAAACACTCCGTCGTTTGTAAGCTCAGACTTTCTGTGACCCTGAGACCAGCTCCCCGCTTCCTGGCTACCAGAGGCTGAAGCATCCCTGTCCTGGCCCAGATGTAAACATATTCATTCTTTCTTCCTTGACGTGAAACTTGGTTCCACTCCACACCAAGAGAAGTGAGGAGAGTTTTTGTGTTTCACCTTAATCACATCAAATTAGGACAGGTGGCAGCCCTGTAGGCAATGTAATTATGAAAAATGTCTGTGCTCAATACAGCCTGCCTCTCTACAGTTCCAGTCATGCAGGACACCTGAGCCCAGCCTTTCTACTCTTAGCTGGTGACTCACAAAGCTGTCACCTACACACACTAGGTGCTATGGTGCTGCGACATCAGAGACCTAGTGTCAGAAGCACAAGAATCTACTCATTCAGACTAGCTAATTTAATATTTATTATTCCACTTTAATCCTTACACGATAAGTTAGAAATGTAAACCCAATGGCTGAACTGTTATTGATAAAAAAGGATCTTTTCATGCCTTTACGCTTTGCCACCCAAGATAAAAAGACATAATGTCAATAATTCTGTAGTTTATTGGGAGCATCTTTCTTGCCCTGTAGAAAATGTGCAATAAGCATCAACTGAAGTAGACTTGAAGTGAACCGAAGCTGTCACCACGATTCTGTTCTGAGCTTTGGGGAATCTCTACACTCAGATTCATTTAGGATGTCTTTCTCCAGTAGACATCCTAAACCACCCAACAGCAGGCACGACATCAAAGGGGCACCCAGCAGCAACAAGGTGAGTCTCCTTGCAGTGATTTTCTCGGCATGTCAAAATCATACCATTACATCTTGGAAAGGAATTTATTACTAAGGAAGCAGAACCAGCCCCACTGCTAAGATCACATTATTGCCACGGCGCCATTGCATCCAGAGTGTATGGCTTCTGGCACCTTAGTGGACATGAGTCACAGTCTCTCTGTTGTTTGAAGCCCAGTTTATTATTTAGAATGGACTCCAGCGGAACAATTCAGATTCCCATCCCATTTCTTCCCAATACTATGTAGCTCCAGCTGGTCTTGAATTATGGCAACCCTTGTTCTCAGTCCTCTTCCTGGGATTACAGGGATAGACTGCCACCCTGGGCACTTCCAATATTTGAAATGCAAAGGGAAAAATGAAAGAAGGAACAAACGAAGGAACAAAGGGAAGGAGGGAGGGAAGAAGAAGAAGAAGAAGAAGAAGAAGAAGAAGAAGAAGAAGAAGAAGAAGAAGAAGAAGAAGAAGAAGAAGAAGAAAGGAGGAAAGGGCCTTCAGTATGGCCCATTAGAGGACTTGACCCTGCAGGTTCCCTTCCAGGCTCCTCGAAGCTGCGGTTTCCTGAATCCCAAGCTACAATGACGAACAGCTACAATGACCAATCCCCACAGCTGGTCTGCTGTGCACACTGGCACGCTGTACTTAATGATATCACCATCCTCTTTTAAAGGTTATCACATGACGTTGTAGATTGGGGCACTGGGCTAATCTTTGCCTCACCATTATTCGAAGGTCTTATTTTTTCCAGTTGACCTGTATTTGAATTCTTGTCTGGGTTGTATTTAGGTCAGAGCCTCAAAATTATCGAAATTATCTTTCTTACTGAGTGATGGCACATAAGTCCCATTGGATGCTCACAGGCAGCACAGAGAAAACAGTCTGCTCTGCATGGCACACATCCTACATAGGATTTGTTGTTATGTTAAATTTATAGATGTAGTTTAGGCTTCTTGCACTTGAGAAAAGTTGCAGGATTATGACTTAGTTGTGCCTCACAGTCTTCCAGGACTCCTCTCTCTCCATATATGTATGTATGTATATGCATGTGTATGTATATGCATGTGCATGTGTATGTGTATATGTATATACATATACACATATATATATCTCCCTCCACTATTTCATCTCCCTCTACATTAAGGCATATGATTTCTGAGAATAACCAGAGACACATCATTTATACACAGATAAGAAAAGGAATTTTAATACTAATCATCATTATTTTTCTTTTCATATGTTCTTCTTAATGTCTTAGACTATTTCTGAATCAGCCCCTGAGATTAAAATTTTGCCTTGAATTTTGAGTGAGAAACCCAAGGGCAGACTTGAGGGTCATGTGCCTCTTGAAGACTTGGGAGTAGTTCTCACTGAAGACTGGCATGAACAGATTGTAAGGCCTCAGTGGAAGCTACCACTAGTCTAATGCTCTAGGTATATAAGGTACCATTCTTAACCCCGTGTGAACATTAAAGTAGCTCGGAGCATAATTATTATTTGAAGCCTCCTCTAATTATCTCTTGAATCAGACACATAATGACACTCTAAAGTGACTTTACTGGCATTCTTATGATGTCTCTTGTACAGCTTTTTAAACTACGTTTTAGTGGCAACGTGGGGGCCAGCCTACTGTCTTGACTTGCTGCTTCTATGTGAGCCCTGGCTGTTAGACATCAGCCTTAAAGAACCACCCCTAGGCTCGGCAGCTGAGAGGACGCAGTTCTGCATGTCTTCCACCTAAGTCTCACAAGAACGGAGTTTACAGAGCTTGAAGACCAGGCAGAATAAAGCCTTTAAGTGTTAGCCAATTTCGTGGTCTGTAAGTATCATTGATTTATTAATCTGGGGTGTTTTTAATAAACCAGTTTGGATTAATGTCTTTTGATAGCAGAGGCTGTTTTAAGGCCCTCGGATAGTTCTAAGTGTGGCGGCTACACAGTGGAGACTAGCCCATCGGCCCCTCCTCTTCATATCACAGCCTTTGCATCTCATTAAGTGTAGCCTGCAGGAACGTATGGCACGCCAGCCATACGTAGGGATCCTCCTGCATGAGCAAGTCATTACGGCTCAGGAGGCCAACGGCCCATAGAGTGTAGAAGGTGCTTTACAAGGAAGGACAAGTCCCCCAGCAGGCCATCTTCCAGGCATGTAGCAGAAAGCAGGCTGATAGGAAGGGGCGCCTTTTCTCTCGTCATCCACTTAACACACGGCAAAGCTGTATGACAGCAACAAGAAGGGTGCACACGTCTTTTCAGAGATGCAAGAAAGGGAAATGGAGTTCAAAGGGCACAGCAGTACGAAAAAGGAGATAGTTGTTTAGTCCTTAGAGGCGCATGCGTGCGTGTGCGCTCTCTCGCTCTCTCTCTCTCTCTCTCTCTCTCTCCTCCTCCTCCTCCTCCTCCTCCTCCTCCTCCTCCTTTCCTTTTTTAAAAGCAGAGTTTTCTTTAATAAAAGTCTTCTAACTTGCGGGTATCCATATAACATGATAACGCCAGTGGCTCGTTGGCCTCAATAACAGCCGGGAAACTCTGAGTCAGGATAGAGCTAAGGAGAAAGCATTCGGGTTGCTGAGCTAAGCAAATATCTCTCAGAAACACCGAAGATAAGATGCAACAGACAGATAAGACTTCATAGAGTAAGACCCTCTTCTCTAGGAAAGATGCCTCAGAGAGCACAGGAGACAAACCACAGGCCGCGAGGAAACATCTGGAGGTCAAGCATGCGGTGAAGGGCTGATGCCAGCATGCTCCATTATGTTGAAGATAGTGTAATTAAAATATAATTAAATAATTTCCTCCCTTCTCTTTCCCTCTCCTACTCTTCCCATGTCCCCTCTGTCAAATTCCTTCTCTCTGCCCCTTCTCCTTCAACTTCTCCTTTAACGAGTGTGCGTGCACAAAGGGGGGGGGGTAGAAATGCACAAATATATAAATTCAACCTGCTGAGCCTGTTTTCACTGTTTGAACTGAGTAGCCAGTGGGTGGCTTATCCCTGGAGAGGCATTACTCCCTCTCCCAGCAAATGGCGCCATGCAGCCATTTTTGTAAAGGTAGGGCCCTGTGGGTTTTTCCTCCTTCCATGTGAGGATGTTTGTTGATATTCTCATTGTTCAGGTCTTGTTTAGCATCCATTAAGGCCTTACAACCTGTTTATGCCAGTCTCTGGTGACAGCTGCTAAGTCTTCCAGAGGGGCATGGCACTCAAGTCTGCCCTTGGGATCTTTCACCCAAAGTTCAGCATAAAAATTTTAATCCAGGAGCCTGGTCCAGAAACAGCCCACAGGCATTAAGAATAACACGTGGGCAGAAAAATAATCATTATTAGTATTAAAATTCCTTTTCTTCTCCAGGTATAAATGATGTGTCTTTGGCTATTCTCAGAAATCCTATGCCTTAACACAAAGGGAGTTGAAATAATGGAGGGATATTTGCAACAGTTAAGATATTAAAAAAAATACTGCTCCTGTTTGCATAAGGTGGTGAGATGGGAATAAAAACGAAAGTAAAGTGATGGTGTGAGCTGAGGGTGTGAGCTGATGGTGTGAGTTCATGGTGTGAACTGGTGTTGTGAACCAAGGGTATGAATTTATGGTGTGGGCTTGAGGCTCATAGATTAAAACTGATGCTATTGTGTCCCACTGGGGGCCAAGGGGTTTCTGAGTTTTCTATGATCCCAATGAAGCATCCCAGAATGGCTGCAAAAAGCAAACCATAGCAGCTCTTGAGAAACCTTTACTTCTCTCCACCCAGAACTAGACTGCCAGAGTCGGCAAATAATAATGACATGGAAGACTGAGTTCAACATGAACTTGTAGATAAATTCAAGTTGGAGATGAATAATGAATATAAATATTCTCAGATATTTTCTTTTACCTGAAATTCAGATGCAAATGAGTATCCTAGAGTGTGTCCCCAATGAGACTAGCGGAGAATTTAAATATTTCGGATAGGAAGTTTTAGATAGCATGCAGTTGAGTGTGCTGAATCCTTATGGAATATCTAGAATGGGAAATAGGGTATTTCCCAACAACCACAGCTCCTGCCATCAACACTGGTAACAAGCCCACTATACCATGAGTCAAATTCTTGAGGTTGGCAGGAGCCAAGCTACAGAGGGCAGAGGGGATGGACACACACTGCCCTGGTGTGGATAGTGTCTCCCGCATGTTAAAATAGTCACATTGTAGGCACCCTGATCTCCTCAGCTCCTCTGAAGCCTGCACCCTACACTGCTGCAAGGACTTAACTAAGGGAAAGGAAGTTCCTGTTAGATAAAGCTAATGTGGAGACTAACATTATTTTTTTTTTAAAAAAAAAGATTCCAGGAAGTAAGGATTATCTATATTTTAATCGTAGCTATTTAAAAGAAAAAAAATGAAAGCATGCGAACTCGTGGGTGGAAAATTCTTAGTTTCCATTGGTGTGGACTTCAGATGAGACAAAGAATGCACGGTGTGTATGTAGATGCTAGGGAGTTTGTGTCATCAACAGATTAAGAGCTGCTGGAAATATTTCAGTCTGTTTGTCAGACTCCAGTTCTCTACTTTCTTTTCTTTGTCTGCTTGTGCTTCCTGTTGCCTTTCCTTAAACTACGACACGGCCGAAGAGGATTAATTTCCAAAGAGAGATTGTGATTTTTACCCATGCTCTGTTTTCTGTCTGGATGGACAAACATCCTAATCCCAGCTCTGCGGTGGGAACCCTGCAGCCACAGTTTTTGACCAAGTGATCAAAGTTGCCACTGCTAGCGATGAGACCCCCTGAAACAGGCTTTCATTTCCTGTGCATTCTCGACAAGAATGCATAGCTGATGTTTAGAACATGGAAAGAACAGACAAAAGCAAAACTAAGGTTGTTTAATATAATAATTCAATTGTGTCTGTCAAAAATATCGCTTCTTTTATTGTGGCTGAGCTCATAGCATCTCAGTCATAAAATCAACCTGGTATCTTAAGAGAAAGGAAGACATAGAGAAAAGATAATTATCTATCCATCATCTATCCATTTATCCATCTATCAGTCTGTCTATCTATCTATCTATCTATCTACCTATGTATCTATCTATCTATCTATCCATCTATCCATCATCCATCTATCTGTCTATCTACCTATCTACCTATGTATCTATCTACCTATCTATCCATCCATCTATATATTCACCTATATATCTGTCTTTCTCTCTCTCTCTCTCCCTATGTATGTATGCATCTATCTATCCATCAATCATGTATGTATGTGTGTATGTAAGTATATATCATCTGTCTGCCTATCTATCATGTATGTGTATATGTATGTATGTATATATCATCTATCTATCTATCTATCTATCTATCTATCTATCTACCTACCTATGTATCTATGTATCTATGCATGTATCTATGTATGTATCTATCTACCTACCTATGTATGTATATATGTATGCATGCATGTATCTATCTATCTTTCTATCTATCTATCAATCATGTATGTATGTATGTATTTATATATGTATGTATCATCTATCTGTCTATCTATCCATCAATCATGTATGTATGTGTGTATGTATGTATATATGTATGTATATATCACCTATCATCTACCTATCAATCACCTATCTACGTGTCTGTCTATCTATGTATCTATCATCTCTCTAGTCACATATTTACACACACACAGAATTTCTTTTCAGCTATTTAAAAAATGAATATATTCTGTTTACAAGAAAATGGATGCAACCAGAGATAATCATAATGAATGAATCAAGTTGGCTTCAGAAAGACAGGTCTCCTCCCAGATGTGGCTCCTATATTTCATCTAGATACAACGACATGGCATGTAGGCAGAAATGAAGCTGTCTAACCGAGCAAAGGGAATGAACGGCAGGGGGAGGGGAGGAGGAAGGACGGGGGTATTGGGGGAACTATGTCAAAGTACAGTATGTGCTCGTATAAAAAGGTCATTATGGAACACAGTACTTTGCACAATGTCTATACGCAGTGAAGATAAAAACAAACGGAAGGAAAATGTTGTTGCCTTAAGACGAGAAGAGGAGGATGCAGGACGTGGCAACGGAACACGACACTTGACCTCTATTCTTCCCTCAGGACGATTTTACAAACCCTGAGTAAGATCTGTCTGTTAGATAAGAGCTTAGAACCATTGCTGACCTCCTAATGTTGATAATGGGGCCGTAGGTATGCAATTATTACTTGTAATGGAAGATATTCGGAAAGTTCTAGAAGACTCATGTTGGCAGCTTACTCCGCAGCAGTGCAGAGAACATCCTCAGGTGCATGTGTAGATACAGGGAAGACAAAGGAACCAGTATCTACACGGAAGAGTCTTTTAAGTTCTCTGAGATCTTAAATACTGTCAAGATAAAGGGTTAGAAGAAAGACCATTTCTTTTGGCAAAACATAGGCCAAGTTCATGAGAACAGTCGTCTCCTGTAGTCTCCTGGAGCCTGGAGAGAGGTCAATGGAAGGGGACAGCCACCTGAGAGTGTGCAATCTTTTGTCCCTGTACCTGGCTCCCATGGCCTCTCCCCAGTATGCTGTGCTGGGTGGAAAAGGCTGAGATTCTTTGCTATTTGCAGATAGTTTGGACTACATCCACGCAAGTTAGTCTCCTACAGAGCAAGAGTTCAGACACCTAGCGATGAAGGCAGTTCCATTTTTATTTTTATTTTTTGATTGCTCTGGAATCTAATTGAATAACATCATGGATGGACTCCAATGGCGTGCTATCTCACCCATGTCCATAAGAACTCTGCTTCCTAGTATGTTATTTTTCCTCTGATGGTAAAATGTTTTAGTGGAAAACAAGGAATGAAAAAAATTACACCTGGTTCTTTAGTGAACAAGGTTACTCCATCTGTTCTCCTATAGCGAATCAATGATATTCTTTAGTACTATGAGGTGCTGGGTTGTGCCTGTGGTGTGGTGGATTAATGTGCATGTGTAGAAAGTAATGCCTACTCTAAAGATTGAGATGCAAAAATATACAAAAACAATACATTATTTTTTTGCTAAAAAGGCTAGTTGGTAAGGTTGATTATTTTTGGCATTATATTATAGTCAGTCCTGCATATCTGTGGGGTTTTCATCCCTAGATTCATCTAATTATAGGTTGAAAACATGTGAAGAAGAGGAAAACCACGTTTGAATGCACACCAGTGTTTTCCTTGTAGCTGTTACATAACCACACAGGATGCTGTCTATTTACACAGCATTTACGGTGTAAGAGGTATTATTAATCCTCGGATTGTTCGTCAGTATGTGGGAGGATGGCGACAAATGATATGTAAATACTGCGCCTTTTCTGCAAGAGACCAGAGCATCTTCAGGTTTGAGTATCTTTGGGGGAGGGCCTCTTATCTCATCCCAGGTAGACACCCTGGGGGGAGGTTCATAATAGAAGGAAACTAATACAGAATGAATATGAGTATCATTTAACACTGGCTATTCATCACTCACTTTTTTTAACAACTACCAAATCCTAGGAACTCTTTAGCTATGAGGACTAAAGTCAGCTAATTTGGAGCCCCAACCCTCATAGAACTTATACTTTATGAAAGAACTGGGTAACTTACAAAGAGGGAAGAAGTCTCTTGCAGATAGTATTAAGAGCTAAGGACAAAGATACAGCCAGGAAGTCATGGGGTTTGAGGGGAGGTGGGGGGAACAGCATGATGTCAACAAAGCCCTCACCAAGGAGATCTGAGTAGAGGCATACGGGGAAGCCAGAATCCACAGAAGGGGAGGGAGCTTGGAGGTAGGAGGGGGTTTTCAGGTAGAGTAGGAGAAAAGTCTAGGATTCACCATGGGCCAGGTGTGGATCCCGGAAGGCAAGTTAAGGGATTAAAAGTGAATTCAAATGTTGGGGGGAGAGAACTGGGAGGTATTGGATAGTACAGTAACTTAGTAGCCTTCATATTTTAAAAACTGACTTAGAAATAGTTTAAATTTTCAAGAGAATTCGATAGAGAATATGGAGGGTACTGCAGAGAGTGCATGCCCAGCAGAGCAGCACGCTAGGTCCAGCTAGGGAAGAGAAGCCACTCAGGGCCTTGGCCCCCCCATCACGAACTTTCTAAGATGTGGAAAACAAGCGATTTCCCAATCCAGTCCTTTTTCGCCCTCTGTTGCCCTCACATCCCACTTTCAGCTTTGTTTTGCAAGGAGATATGAAGTGAGAGAGATTCAGGAGGTCAAGGGTATATTGAGAGGAGACCAGGAAGAAACAAAGTCAAAGGAACGAGCTTTCCAGAGTTGCTGGACACCTAGTTCCTGCCCCTCTGCTCCTGTCCCCACCCACGACCCCATCCCTGCTATTCTGACAATAAAGTCATATCACTTCTTCCATGATCAAGATCTCCGTAAAAAACACTGCTGCCTTTTCTCTCAGACTTTATTAGACTCCAGTCAAACTGTCTGTTTTAGAATCGACTGTTGTCACCTTGGGCCTCATGTTACCTGGCCATAGATGGGATTAATAATATTAGCAATTAGCTTGCTTCTAGTTCAGCTTTCACCACGCCAGAACATAAGGATCGGGTTGCATGGAAGTTCTAGGATCCCACACCTACATTCTGGAAGTCTGAGCAGCTATCCAAGGAAGTCATACATGTTATAATTAGTGAAGAAAAGCTGACAGGAAACAAGAAATTAAAGATAAGAAATAGAATAGAAATTGTAAGCTTCAGAGGGGAAAACCAGTTAAAACCAGATGGCCAAGTTCAGGAGGAAAGTAACTGAGAAAAGCGAACGGGAGTTATTGATCCTCATTAAGGATTGAAGCTGCATGCACGTTAGGGGAAGCAGGGCTATGGGAGTGGACACCCTGTGTGCTATTGCAAGGACACACAATGCCATGGGAACCTTATGTTTACAATAGTTGTGTGGGCACCATGTTGTAATTTTAACTATAAAGAGGCGACAAGATAATTATATACATTTTTCTATTCTGTGTCAGATGGAAAAGCAGACATTCTTGTACCCATGCATTACAGGGTGCATTCGGAGTGTCAAAACTTTAGAGAACTTCAGTCAAGCCTCTTACACAAACAGGCTGAGATACAATACTGCAGATACCATGCACAGCTGTTCAAGACATGTGAATTTCACACACACACACACACACACACACACACACACACACACAAACACACCAACTTCAGAGGAGACAAGGTACAATGATAAAGATTGATATGCCTTGGCCTGGCTTCCTACTGTGTAGCAAACTCCCCTGCCCTGACTGTAGCCTCTGTCTGTAGGCTATGCGGTTAGAGTAGGCTTTCTGGTACCATTAGCCTCCTATGCGACAGGAGAGCCAGGTTGCTGCTCATCCTGAGAGTTGAGCCTGACACACAGATTGGTCTATGTACTTTGTTGGCTCAAACAGGCGTAAATCAGTCCAGATTCAAGAAGCAACGATAAGGAACCACCTGCTTTGTCTTCCTTGATAATATTCTTCCCTGTTGGCCTATTTCATGACAATTTGGATAACCTGGGGAAAGGCAGAAGGTTCTGTGGATAAGGAGAACAACAGAAGAAGAAAGAACATTGTTGGGCAGCTTAGACTTAAGCCACGCCAGCAGGTGCATTTGAAAGGTTCTCAGCTGGTGTCATTGAGAGGTCAGCGGTGGGAGCATCTGAGATACCATATAGACAAGAGATCCTTAGACTTGGGGCTCAAGGAGACAGACAAGGGATCCTCAGTCCATGAGCAATGGCCACTAGCATCGTATCGCCATCTCCACAAACCATGTCATCCATGTCAGAGTCAGTGGCTGACTTCTGCCCTCTGTCACGTCTGTGGGAAGCTCACCCTCTCCTGTAGGGCAGGGACAGTCTTCAGTATGTAGACAACAGCCACCAACGGAGAAGCCAGGGGAAGAGGGCTGCAGAAGGCTTAGCATTTGCACTTGAGGGGCCGAGGTCCACGATCTATGTACCCTGTGCTGGGATTTGGTGGACTACATAGGAAGCACCTTCTTGGAGGTCAGCTTGCTCTCTTGGAGGCTGTTTGCCACCTTTCCCTTCATTTTTTTCAACTTGTCTCCTCCATTCCATCATAGGACCCTCTGGTACCCTCAAGGGACACCAGGCACAAAAACTTCTGCCAAATACATTCCCGAGATGTTAGCATGAATGGAGACTCACGGGCTTATTAAAACAACAGCAGAGAAATCAGCTGCAAGAACTTAGTGGACACACCAAGTCAAGGAAAGGATATAATTAACTCACTTGAACCCCTTAAAGTTCTACACATCATTAAGGTGCCCCCCTGCCCCGAGACCTGTCATCAGATGTGTATGTCTCAAGGACTAATGGGCATGGCTGGTCCTGCTCAACTTCTGTCTACCCATCCTGCTCACCAGTCTGGAGTTCCCAAACATTCTGCTCACTCCAGCTCTGGATAGAGTACTGTTTTTTGCCTCAAGCTGGACTCAATTCCACATCTTCATTCTCAACTCTAGAAGCTTCTACACAGCAGCTGGTTCGTGTGTGTTTCTTGTTCATCACGCCATGCCTTAATCTCAGTTACACCATATTGTATAAAACAGAGGTTCTTCAGGGCATGCCTTGCCCAGAGAGATGCTGACTTAGGGTTTCCATTGCTGTAAAGAGACATCATAACCAAGTCTACTCTTATAAAGGACAGCATTTAATTGGGGTTGGCTTACAGGTTCAGAGTTTTAATTCCTTACCATCATGGCAGGAAGCACAGCAGTACCCAGGCAGACATGGCACTGGAGGAGCTGAGAGTTCTACATCTTCATCCAGAGGAAGCCAGGAGCAGACTATCCTCAGGCAGCTAAGAGGAAGGTCTCAAAGTCTATCCACACAGTGACACTCTTCCTTCAACAAGGCCGCACCTCCTAAAAGTTCTACTTCCTGGGCCAAGCATATTCAAAGCACCACAGACACCATCTTATATAGCTTTTGAATCTGTTTTGAGGACAGAGGATGCCTTCACTCCTTGGTGGATCCAAAACACATCACCATCTGTCCAGCGCCACCCATACATCACAGACTGATAAAGACTTATTCCTGGGAATGGAAAAGAAGCCACCCTGTAAATTCATCAGAGTGAAATGAAACTTGTGGGAACTGGGCATATTAAAATCACACCAGGGAAACAAGGTCCAAGAACTCACTGGACACACAAGACCAAGGAGTGGATGTAATTCTTTCACCTGAACCTAATGAAGTGGTTGATACCTAACACAGTGTGGGCAAGAGCCCTACAGTGACCTGTCACCTGATTCCTAACATATGTGTCAGAGATCACCAGGCAGGGAACTCTGTAATCTCCTAGGACTTCAGCACATAGTCCATAGCTGTTGACATGGCCTATCTATCCACACCCATGGACTCAGCTGTCTGGACCTGGGTCTGTCTGCTTGTCAGCAGTGGCTTCCCTGTGACTGGTTATGGGTTCATTACCTCACTAACACAAACTCTGATTATGTTCTACCAGCTCACTTCTGAAATTTCCTATAAGTATACTGTAGTTTCTGTAACTTGTATTTACTCTGTACTCTATAATGCACATATACACATACACACATACACACACATACACATATACATACACATATATACACACATACACGCATACACATAGACACACATATACATACTCACCTTGTCAAACAATATTAGTAATTAAGATTGATATCAAAGAACCTAGGTTTGTCTCACCTAAATTGCCAAATTAGGTGAGATTTTCTCACAAGCTGGAGCCACCGAAACGGCTACACCCCGTGAATTCATTGTTATTCGATCAGTTCTGACATTGTGGGAAGACAAAAACATGTGTTCCCGGAAGCATATCCCAAAGAGCACAAAATTAGGCCCTGCACACATGTTGAGTTCTCAAATCCACTCCTCCGCCAGCCTCCTCCTGGACTTCTTATAATCAAGCACAACATGTCCTTATCTTTGAGTCTCAGGACTTCTGTTGCTGGAATTGAAGTCATCATTTTGGGGGAAGAGGAAGAAACGGTGATCTGTAAATATATGCAGAATTCATACTTTGGCACAGTGAGGGCTTGCTGCAGAGAGCTTCCTGGCAATCTGTGTTAGAGGATGATGGATGGGGAACATACCTGGGAATGAGAGCGAATCCTTCCTGAGGCATGTACCCGCTGATCCCCTGGGGCCCTTTGTTTATGTTCTCAGCTAGAAACATCAACCCTCTTAAGTCCCCAGGGGAGGGTTTGTTGCCTTCCAAGACAGAAGTCCTCTCTCTCCATCTTCTCTTTGGAGAGGAGATAGGGAAGACAGAATGGTTACTCTACATAAGCTCCAGGCATCGTGATGCCAAGGTCTCCCTCGTGGGTGTAACTGCTGTACATGATACATGTCTTTCCTCACCAGGCTGCTCCTTGGGCACAGGAGCATGGGGCATGTGTGGCAAGACTCTAGGAGGAAAGAACGCTTCATGCTCTGCAACTTTTGATCTCTTTCTCTAATTCTACACATAGCATGTATATACACACACACTTACGTACCACCATGCGATGATAGAATGTAGAATTCAGAGCATGTGCTTTCTTGGCACTGAAGGGTAGATTGCTGTAGTGTTTATCAGAACCACAAAGAGCTCAGTAAACAGAACAACAGCAAACCACAGAAACAAGGTCTAGGACCACTGTCTTATGAGTTACTGGAGTGTAAAGCTCTTGAGGAAAATAACATTGTCTTCATATCTGAAGCGCCTAGCACATTGTTCAATAACATTCTCTTTCCCAAATGATAACTGGGGTTGTCCCAAATCAGTATTTTATCCTTGCGTTTTGGGTGAGTGAAACAGACAACACTTAAATATAAGTCTGTAAGCCACTTGCTTATAGAAATAGATGCACCCAGGGCAAAAACTACATGTATTGGCATAAGATTTTGACAAAATTCTACATTAATGAACATATCCAAATTGTCAGGTTGGATGGAAAATAATTTTGTACATGAGAGAGAGTTCACCGTGAGGTAGACAGAGGTGAAGGGACCACTGAGGGCCATTTACTGAACACCCAGGCTTAGTCACACGGCACATTCATTTTCCATTCAGGCATCTCTAGTTTAAGAGATTATTTATTTATTTATTTATTTATTTATTTATTTATTTATTTATTTTTAAGGAGTTAGAAACCAGACTAGAAACCAGTTTTATGAATTACGCTCATTCCATATGAAATATGATTCCATCGTCTCATCTGGCTCATGTCCCCTTTGATAGAGTATGTTTTCTTTCTCCGGCATGTAAGATAGAGCACTTCTGCATGCCAGCAGATGATGCAGGGAGCAGATCTAGACTGTACCTTCCACACATGGCGGAATACAAGCACTTCCCCAGTAGCCATTCGGGTTCTGTTTTTCGGACTTGTCTTTCAAAACAGTGTTAGGTTTCTTGAGCACCTTAAAGATTTTGCTGGAATATGTTTTGGAGAAAACACAGCAAAATGTTGATGCATGGGGACTGAAAAGGGACAGTAGCTTGGGACCCCAGCATTTCTACTTTGGGGTACCCAGTAGGGGTGAGACTGAGTAATGTAGGCTCTCCCACACCTGCAGAGGACACGATGCTTGCTCCTCCAAGAACACACTGAAACTCTGCACCACTACCATTTCATCCACTGTGCAGAAAGCATGGCGGGTATAATCTCTTCTTTAACATATGGTGCATTTTCTTAGGAAGGTTCTAGACTGACTTCATGCTCATTGCCCAGGACCTGTTTGTGAATGCCTTGTTGATTTTCTGTTCTCAGTCTCCCAGCGAGTGAGTGTTTTTGCTCATCTGGGTCACATACTGGATTGTGGTATGATTATTTGATAAGGGAGCATCTGGGTGTAGTCTCTGCCGACACACCAAAATGGGGAATCCAGATCTTACAATATCATATTAATCTTTTGTGTTAGGAGATGACAAAGGAAATCAATCATCAATCAATTTAATTATCTTGAGACAGACTCTTGCTATGCAGCCCAGGCTGGCTTCAAACTCTCAGTCTTTCTGGCTTTGACTCTAGAGTGACTGGGATTACAGGTGTGTACCACCATTATCGACAATAAAGGTAGGATTTTAAAACATGGTAACATTAGATGTATATTTTTATTTGAGAATTTATTGTATATTGTGCTTATGGTAATGGTTACTGAATTCCCTATCAGAGGATGGCAGTTAGAGAGTAATTACAAGTTCTCAGACAATGCTAATGTAATTTGCAAATACCAAATAACCACTTTTCTTAGTTAAGAAAACCACATTTCTTTCCTTCTTATGTTCCTCTTTCCTCTCCCCTTTTCTTCTTTAGGCCTCTCTTACCACTCTCTTCTCACCATTTATTACTAAAACTGTTAAGTCATATTTTTGCAGCTCATGGTGGACATTAGGAAAGAATTCAAAATTATGGGTTTCTGAGCACTACTCAGAAGGCAGAGCTTAAATTAAACTTCTATTAAGAATAAATAGAAATTACCATTGGGAATCATTCTTTCTTTCCCCCATTCATAATTTAGCTGAGTATTTCTTAATGAGAATTTGGTGGAAATTGACAGCAGAAGCTTTCCGAACTATGTGACGCTTCTCTAAATCATAGTTAATTCAACTGAGACTCACAGTTAACAACATAACTTAAGAATTTACCATTTGGTATTGTATTCACTTCATGGGTTTTCTGTTCATAGCTTAGACCATTCAGACTGTCTCGATGACATTCCAGAGGCTGCTCAGTGTCATAGGATTCATTGGTTACAATCAGGGAATTGGAAATCTAAGGTCAACGCCCTAGATTCCATGCCAGGTTAGGGTCCACTTCCCAATGGCGAGTTTCTTATTGCCCATTCTTACAGGGTCTACAGGGCACAGGAGTACCCTGGAACTGATCTGGCCACTGTCTCTTCTCACAGCCTTCCCAGACCTCAGTTCCCAACACTACTGCTTAAGCACTGAGGATTCCAACATATGACTTTTGAGGTGCACAAATATTCAGACCATAGTGATTTAGTTTGGGGGGGGGTGAAACGCAAACAAAATTTACTGTGCATTTTAAGGTTATTATTTTTTATAACACAGTATATTTAGTAAAAGTAAAACCTTTGATATTTCCAATAGAGTGCTCAGAATGTCATATTTAAATACTAAAGGAAGATAATCCAGGTAAATCTATTAGACAGACATACAATATTTGGATGTAAGTGCAGGAACTATCTATGTGCTGACTTATCGATACATCTACCCATCCATTCATCCATCCATTTATTTATCTATTCATCATCTAGCTTCCATTTACCTATCATGTCATATCTTCCTGTTGACCTACCATCTATCAGTCAAATATCTTTGTGATCATTAATTTTGACTGTCAAACTGATGGGATTTAGAATCACCATGGGACCAGAACTCTGGTCCGTGTGTGGGATTGCAGGTCAGCTGAGGCAGAAAGAGCCGCTCTGAATGAAAGCAGTACGATCCTGTGGGCTGGGATTGCAGACCAAATGAAAAAGACCAGGGGCTAAGCACAGACATCTGTGGCTCTCTGCTTCCTGACTACGGTGCCACGTGTCCAGCCACCTCCTGCTGCCATGCCTTCTCTGTCACATTGGACTGTGACTCATAGAACTGTGAGCAAAAATAAACACATTGGCCACAGAGATAAGACAAGAAACTGAGACCATCAGTTATCTATAATCTATTACTCTATTATCTTTCTGTTATCATATCAGCAACTTTCCTGACACAATTAGAATTCTTTGGACTCCTGAGTATGATTTTTTTTTTTACAAGTCCTCAAGTCACAGAACAAATCTCTCCTGTGAGTAATTTGTTGGAAAGATTCAGGATTCAAGTGAAACTCAATTCCAGCTTGTCTTGTAGTGTTGGCAGCTTTGAGGTGACTAATTGATAATGTAAGTGTTCCTTCATTTGTTTTTTAATGACGCTTCGGCTCTGTCAGACATGTTTTATTTCTTTCGAAAATGTTAACATTGAGCTGTCCCTTGTGGCACGTTTTCATGGGAGAGAGAAATGTCAAGGTTAAAATTGCTGCAAGAGTTTTCCCTCTGGCTTTCTGGACTGTAAATAATCAGTTGTCTCCAGCATCAAGTTATTGCGCAAAAGAGTCCTTACTCCGCATGAACAAATTTCATGTGACATTCAACTCACTAACACTCAGGTCTACTCTTTGGACTATTTAATAAGGAGCAGTTAACAGGTTATATTAATGCTGTCTAATCAATGAATACTTCTGATGGGCAAACGTAGGGCTGGGGCATATAAATAAGATATAATCTTTGCTCTAAAATATTAATCTCGTAGGTGATATGTGCAGACAAACAAATATAGTAAAAGAGAGAAGGCATGATACTCATAGAATTTTGCCTGTAAAGGTCTTCAGGAGTCAGGCCCCTTTATCACATGACTTCTCTGGATAGACACAGATCATATTCGGGGTAAACCAGGAAGACCGAATCCGCTGTGTCTGGAAATGAGGAAATGGGGTCTAAAACATAGGTAGGATCCACTTAGCTAGTCAGGATTCTCGAAGGACTTTGACACTGTTAGAATGATTACAGGTTGGCGTGGTCTCTGAAATGTTGGGTTCCTTTGTCAGCAAACTGAAGCCACGCTGGTGCTCACTGACTGTGGAACTGGAGCTCAGTCAGTCACAGACAGCCCACGGGGTGGCGGCTGTATCAGGAACGGTTCAGTGGGTCAGCCCAAATAAGGTGAGTGTGCGAACTTTACACAAGC
Source organism: Apodemus sylvaticus (assembly GCF_947179515.1). Taxonomy (NCBI): domain Eukaryota; kingdom Metazoa; phylum Chordata; class Mammalia; order Rodentia; family Muridae; genus Apodemus; species Apodemus sylvaticus. Next base: position 42,415,524 of record NC_067494.1, read on the forward strand.
TAACACTCTCATCTGCTTTTGAATTCCTACCCAGCTCCTCTCCCCCATGCTCTCCCCAACAGGGCCCTAATGACTTGTGGTTTGAGACCGCCTGGTTCACAGACTGTTTTACACACATAAACTCCTTAGATGTCTAATGTGTTTTACTTTCTATTTTCCTCTTCCCTGGATGTCCTGAAAATTGCTTGGCCTCAGTTGACCTTGCTCAGCTGACTTTCCCCCTCACACTCTTCGTTCTCTTCAGTCTTTGCTCTTCCCATCCCTGCAGCATCCTTCAGTGAGAGCTGGAGAATGGCGGTGTAAATACCCAGAGCTACGATGGCCTCTGGGGGACACACTCCTCCTTGGCTCTTAGCTCCAGGAGGATCTGAAGGAGAAAACCAGACCTGCCCAGGGCTTGAAAAATGATTGAGTGAGCTCTGAAGTGAGAGGGTCACTCAGAGGAGGCAGGACGGGAGCAGCAGCAGAAAGGCGACTGCCACCTCTAGCTCTACACAGGTGCCTCTACACAGGAGCCTGAGGGAGCTCCTTTCCCTTCCATCAGCTGAGGACACAGTGACTCGGCATCTTTGAGGAAGAGGCCCTTACCAGACTGGATAAGCTCAGGCCTTGCTCCTGGGAAGCCTGTGACCCAGCCTCAAAAGTAAGGTGGAGCAAACGCCCCTCCTCCAGAGGCAGCAGCCAATAGTGCCTCAGTATGCAGTGTTCCATGATAATTTTAAAAGTTGAAAATTAAAAATGGAGAAGAAAAGAATGCAAACAACAACACAAACCCACCGTAAGGCTGAGCACAGTTTAGGGAGGTGCCCAGTGACGTCAACCTTTAGTCCCCTCCACCCCCATCCCCACAGTAGCCACAGCACATATGCATATACATGTAGCACACACACACACACACACACACACACACGCAGGAGAGAAGGACAGAGGGAGGGAAGGAAGTCAAAGTGACACACACATGCACGAGAGGAAGGAAGGAGGGAGGAAGAGAGGTCGAAGTGACACACAGGAGGTCCCACGGGTACAGGAAGTGAGATTATGAAGAGTCATCTCCAATAGGAAAATGAAGGGAGACCTTGAGTCAGAATTTTTTCTCTCTCACTCATATTACAAGATTGCGGTTCTTTTAGAAAATTTGGGCAAAGTTAACCATTTCATAGAAAACTCAGCAAGACAAACACCACCACCAAAACCCTACTTAATCATTAAATCTCTCAAGAACGAAACAGTTGTACAACAAAGGTAGTATTGGTACGCTGCTCTGAACGATGTGCTCATGTGTAAGGATGACAGAGCACACTGACACGAGACAAAAAGCCTTCCCCAGTCATCCCTCAAGTGACAACTTAGCAGACAGCAATTAAAACTAACAACAGACAGAAGGCGTGGGGAAATCAGATAAGTGGGTTTGTGCTTGTTGCTAACCTTAAGTTTCGTCTTGAGTTTTTAATTGTTTCACATTATGGTGTGAACAAACTTGTCAACCGAGGGTCATCTCTGCTGCAGGTGCCAGTGTCTGTCCGTCTAAACTTAAGGAAGGGCTGCCACCGGCTCAGTCGGAGGCCCAAGAGAGCGGTGACTCCGTTTTGAAAGTTTTCAGGGCTTTTGATTGCAGACTAGTGTTCCTTGGAAACACAGGGCAGACAGAGCCTGAGGTCTGAGGTCTGGAGCTAGCTAGGGGAAGTTTCTGACTGTCTGTGAGGACTGAGCTAGGGGAGGCGTCTGTCTGTCTGTCTGTCTGTGAGGGCTGAGCTAGGGGAGGTGTCTGTCTGTGAGGGCTGAGCTAGGGGAGGTGTCTGTCTGTCTGTGAGGGCTGAGCTAGGGGAGGTGTCTGTCTGTCTGTGAGGGCTGAGCTAGGGGAGGTGTCTGTCTGTGAGGACTGAGCTAGGGGAGGTGTCTGTCTGTGAGGACTGAGCTAGGGGAGGTGTTTGTCTGTCTGTGAGGACTGAGCTAGGGGAGGTGTCTATCTGTGAGCACTGAGCTAGGGGAGGCGTCTGTCTGTCTGTCTGTCTGTGAGGAGTGAGCCAGGGGAGGTGTCTGTCTGTCTGTCTGTGAGGGCTGAGCTAGGGGAGGTGTCTGTCTGTCTGTGAGGAGTGAGCTAGGGGAGGTGTCTGTCTGTCTGTCTGTCTGTGAGGAGTAAGCTAGGGGAGGTGTCTGTCTGTCTGTGAGGAGTGAGCTAGGGGAGGTGTCTGTCTGTCTGTCTGTGAGGACTGAACTAGGCGAGGTGTCTGTCTGTCTGTCTGTGAGGGCTGAGCTCCTTTGCCTGTCCCTTTTAACACACAAAGTAGCCAGTGAATATGAAGTATCTCTTAAGTCAGCACCCTAGAGCACCTTTGAAAGTTTAACAAGCGTGGAACTGTTTGGAGTGCTTAACAGCCTCTTCTGGTCAATTGATGGCGCTTTTGATTCCGTCAGGGTGGCGAAGGGAGTGATTCTGGTGTCTAATCACTTCCTTGGTGAATAGTGAGAGATGCTGTAAAAGTGACTTCATAGTAATAAGGGGCCACTGAACACTCCAAACTATACAACGAGCAAGTGGTTCTTTGATAAAATATTAACACTGACGTAAAATGAAGAGAGGGGTACTCAGGAGAATGTGTATGTGTGTGTGTGTGGGTAGATGGAGAGGGTTGGGGGGTATAAAACTGAGCCAGAAATGGAGGAACATGTTTTGTTTGTGTAGCTCACAGGTTTAGTTCTTGTCTAATATGCAAGAGGCCCTGGGTTCCACTACAAAATCACCAAAAGATAGGCGAGTAAATGGGTGAACAAATGAATGGATAAATGAATGAATGAATGAAATCACTGGGGTATAAACATACAGCAATTCCACAGCAGTTGTATCCTATCTGGGTGAAATAATGAGTCGTGAGGACCCACAGGAGGACTTTCAAGGATATCCAGGATGCCATGAAATACCCACGCCATATCAGACTGAGGCACTCCAATGATTAATACAGGAAAATGAGAGTCAGTACCAAAGGAAGTGTCATGGAGGGGCCAACCTGTGACCCTCCCTCCAATTCCCACACTCACTTTTTCAGTCAAGGGGGCTCCCATGAATGTGACTTGCATTCAGTGCATAGCATAGCCAACGCTGTCTCTTTGAAACTTTGACCCAACCTGAGAATAGCGGAAATTAAAATGTGCACCATGAAGAGTATCCTTGTCCCATGTCACTCCACATTCCCGTTCTGTGGCTGTCTTTTTCCTGCATTGTGGGTTTTTCTTTCTTCTACCCTTCTCCACTCCTTTTCTTCCACCCTGTCAACACCTTAGTATTTGGTAGGAGAGAAAAAGGATAGAGAGGAAAAGGAAGAGATCCCTGTCTAAAGTCAGGGGTTGGGAAGGGGCGACATTATCGTTAGACTACTTCCTGCTGATTAGAGGTGTTGAGTTCCTTGCAGCAAGTTTGGTCTTCACCATCAGGATGTCTAATTTCTTCTTTTTGTGTGACTACTTGATAAACCACAACCAATGGTGGCCAACATTGACCACCAACCAACCAACCAACAACCCACCACCACTTGGACCCCTAGCATTTCTATACCCTCTGAACAGTCCCCAGGCTTCCAAACATCACATGATCGCAGAAGCAGAAGCTATGTGCTACAGCATGAGGCAAATCATAGCCAGCTGCTGTGGGCAGTCTGAAGCAGCCCCATACACCCATACCTGGGATTAAAACAAAAGCTCATTCTTATAACAGTTCTGTGCTTTTTAAAGGAACCAAATTTCCAAAATTGTCACTACACCTCTCCACTCTTTTTTGTATTAAAGATGTTTTTGGCCATTTGTTGTGGGAATTATTAAAAAATGATCGTGCCCACTCTACTGCCACTGCCAACTCTCTCCATCTCTTTCCCCATCCAGCGTCTTGCCTGCTTGTCCCCAGACCTGCCAGTTAGTTCCCTCTCTGCCATCAGTGGGCACACATTCTAGTAACCAAGTAAAGCAAAACTCTTGAACCTTATAATTAACCAATCAGATTTATGTGGATCAATAAATTCTCAATTTACAAGATGCCAATATGATAATTTCAGAACCAAATGATAATGATAAAAGCTTTATCCCAAATATTCTGATCTTATGATATAACTATGCCCGCCTCCATTTTGCCACCTTCTCTCTCTCCCTGAGATGCTCTCTGTCTCTGCAACTCTTAGCTCCGCCTCCCTTTTCCCTGTCCAATCAGAGGAGGCCTCCTGCTGCCCTAATGTGATTGGACAGGGAAAATCCTGTAACAGTCATTCACTGGCAAATCAGGAAAACTCCCATAAGAATAATACTTTTGGTGCTATGATAACTATCTACACATGTCCCTACTTTTCCATGTGGCCACTGAGACTTTGGAACATAACACTTTAAACCATCGTTCTGTCTCAGCCCATGGGAACTATTCGACGGTATTATCCCTAGACTCTCAAGGAACAGTGGACTTGTGGCTTCCCTGTTGCAAACAGTAGTATTCCACTCTTCTTTCTTCTGAGCTTTTTTCTTAGCCAACGTTTACAATCAACAACAGAGAGGTGCTTGGACAAATTCACTGCTCTTAGGATGGCTGAGGCGGAAACCTTTCTCCAGGGAAGGCATGATTGGGTTAAGGTCCCAGGAAACCACTGTGAGGAAAGGTAATGGTCACAATAAAAGGTGTGATTCTGGGCCTGGAGAGATAGTTTAGTAGGTAGATAAAGTGTTCGCCATGTAGGCGTGAGTTTGATCCTTGACAGCCAGTGTGGAAGCCAACATGGTGTACACTTTTGTTATCTTGTGAACATTTGTGGGATTCCCTAGCCAGCCAGTTGGCTGAATGAGCAAGGTATAGATTCAATAAGAAACCCAGTTTAAAAAAAAAAGAGTCAGGAGTGGGGAGACACAGCATCAACCTTCACCAGCCACATGCATGCACACACATGTGTGTGATACCTGCACATACATGTACAAAAGGTGTGACTCTTCAACTTGCTCATAAGTGGGGTGCAGTGCCAGCAAACGATTAGGAAAAAGTAAAATCCTTAAGACTCTCCTAGACTAACTGCTACACGGGCCTAGAGCTAGAGACTGGTGTACCCGACATCCCCTCTCCTTTCAGTGAGTTGTGGGATTGCTTGAAGACAATGGTAACTCATTTGTGTTCATGGTGGATTTGCTAAGTTCCGCATTACTTGGGTTGCAGCAGATGCGTCGAGGCTCAGGCTCACTTTGACGTGCTGTTTTCCCTTGCCTCAGTGAAGTGCTGGGTATGCTGCTTATTTCTTCTCCCTCTCTTGTTCATTGCCTAGGCATGGCCCCCTTTTCCAAAAACTCCTGGCATATCCCAGAGGATTCCCCGGCACGCAATAAGGACACATGCTCCACTATGTTCATAGCAGCCTTATTTATAATAGCCAGAAGCTGGAAAGAACCCAGATGTCCCTCAACGGAGGAATGGATACAGAAATGTGGTATATATGCACAATGGAGTACTACTTAGCTATTAAAAAACAATGAATTCATTAAATTCTAAGGCAAATGGTTATAACTGGAAAATATCATCCTAAGTGAGATAATTCATTCACAAAAGAACACACATGGAAAGCAGTCACTGATAAGTGGATATTAGCCCAGAAGCTCTGAATACTCAAGACACAATTCATATTTCAAATCATTCCCAAGAAGAAGGAAGGAGAGGGCCCTGGTACTGGAAAGGCTCGATGCAGCATTGTAGGAGATTGCCAGGACAGAGAAGTGGGAGGAGGTTGATTGGGGAATGGGTGGAGGGAGAGGGGGGAACCGGGAAAGGGAAAATCATTTGGAATGCAAACAAAGAATATAAAAAATAATAATAATAAAAAGAAGAAAAAGAAGGAGCTATTTTGCTCATTCCTTCTCCTGACCCCATCCTTCTAGGACAGGCATAACTGAAGTGAGAAGGGTACAGGGGAAGGACTCTGTGTTTGGCTTGCAAAGTCACAGAGATCTTTCGATGCAACTGATCGGTTCTGATGAGTTCGATTGACTTTCCATTGCTTGCTCATTTTGGGCTCTGGAGAGGGAGATTTTTCTTTCCTCTTTGGTATTCTTATGCTCATAGACATACTAAAGAAATCACACTAAAGGCTCATTCTCAGTTTTATGCCCAAACCGACCTGTGCATTGCACATCAACATGAAGCTAATTGTGCATAAAATTTAAATTCTACTGCCCTGCCCCGTAAAAAAACGCAGAGAGCTTCCGTGTGGCTAAGCTGTCCAGTCAGGGCTGCCCTGCTGGCTCCAACAGATGTGATCATTTCTCCACACTCAAGTCTTTTTTCTTTCAGGACATTACTTTTATTATGCAAATTTGAGAATCTAAATTTTAATCCGAGGGGCCATATCTAGAAGATTAAGCATGCCTTGCTCTCACTAAGTAGACTCAAGGAAACTAAGGATGCTTTCTTCACTGGAGGAAGATTCCAGCTGCCTTTGAGAACCTGTCACACAGCTGAAGAAGCCTCAGCAGTGGCCAGGGCTGTAGGTTTATGGCTTGGCAGCTCTGTGGGCTTATGGCTTGGCAGCTCTGTGGGCTTATGGCTTGGCAGCTCTATGGGCATATGGCTTGGCAGCTCTGTGGGCTTATGGCTTGGCAGCTCTGTGGGCTTATGGCTTGGCAGCTCTGTGGGCATATGGCTTGGCAGCTCTGTGGGCTTATGGCTTGGCAGCTCTGTAGGCTTATGGCTCGGCAGCTCTGTAGGGTTATAGCTCGGCAGCTCTGTAGGCTTATGGCTCAACAGCTTTGTGGGCTTATGGTTCAGCAGCTCTGTGGGCTTATGGCTCGGCAGCTCTGTAGGCTTATGGCTCAGCAGCTCCGTGGGCTTATGGCTCAGCAGCTCTGTAGGCTTATGCCTCGGCAGCCCTGCGTCTATCTGGTGACATAAGCTACAAGGTGAGTCACAGAAGAGGTGGCAGTATGCAGCAGAGGGTGGTAGATGTTCTCTGCTTCCTAGAGAAACGTCAGGACCTCTGTAAGGGTACCTACAAATGCCCAGATCTGAGAAGTCCATTTGTTAACGGACAGTTGATGACCACGTTCCAGGACTATGACTGCTGTCTGGAGCATTTCTGCTAGTCCTGTAAGGCAAACCTTCATTCTTTCCTTGGGTCTACATATCAGTGGTAGGTTGAAAACTTCACGAATTGTGACATCTACAGAATCAACAACTGAATGGCAGCAGCTGACAGCGATGGTGTTCTTGTTGCCTACCAACTTAAGTGCTTCAGGTGAACAACTCCAGTGGCCCTGCGAAGGGTTACTATTACTGTTTCCTAAATGAAGAAATGGAGCCTAAGTTCAAAGTCCTTGTAGCAGAAAAGTCCTTTATCGACACTGGCCTCTTGACTGGTCGAATCTAAATGTGCTCTTGGCAGTAACAGTTCAAGACCCAATTGGCTTTTTCAAAGTGACTGGACTGGATTCTGAGTATAAGATACTTTCTGGATTTTGAAGATACAGTGTGAAAACAGTGTAAGTGTCTCAATAATTTTTGTATCTGTTATATGTTGGCATTGCAGCATTTTGGACATGCTTCAATACATACAACAAATTAACATTAATTCCATCTTTAGTGTGGCTATGAGGACTTACACAGTCACAGCACTGACTTGGACTACTTCTATGGCCCTGCTGGCTTTAGATCCTTAACTCCCACCTTGTCACCCACTGCCACTCAGTGACTCCCTCATCTCCACTGTCAGGATGACGAACAAATGTGAGAAACGGAAAATGCCTTCTGTGAACTCCAGTGGTTCCTCCCACTGAGCTGGACTATCCTATAGGCAAGCATGTATTTCACGGTGCCTGGGTCAGGAGGAACGCCTGGCTCATTGCTGTGCAGGCGGCTGGGGAGGAGATGGAGAGAGGGCTACTTTTAGTACAGGCATTTCCTACAGGTCTCAGCTCTCAGCTCTAAGGCTGCCATTTCAGATGAGTGGTGGACCCAGGCCTCCCTGCGGCTGCCTCTGACTTCTTTCTGTCCATTCTACATCCTCTTGGGGCCTGAAAACAGGGATCAGGGTGGAGGGTAATGGCGAGCAAAGAAAAGGGAGGAACAAAAGCAACAGGAGTTTTCAGACTGTGGTGTAGTCCTTTGTCCTGGCAAGCATAGAGCCTCACGCACACCCACGTCAGACCTGACAGCGGTTCATCTGCCTGTCTCACCTCCTTTTTGGTCAAGGCATCCAAATGGCCAATGCCTCTGTAGCTTTCAGCTTCTTGTGTTTTGTTTTATTTTAAAGCTGTCTACTCCATTTGCCACGGTTATTTACAATAGCTGTCAAGAGCCTGCCTTGTTTCTAAAAATCGCAATAGGAAAACATGCAAGACAGAAAGATGACAGGAGGCGCAAGGCCCTGAGCCACGCTTGAGAGCCGATGAGGAGATGGGGAAGCCTGCTTGGGGGTAACCTCGAGTGCCTCTGTGACAGAGGTCTGCAGAAGCGGAAGCCGCACTCTCCACTCTCCCTGTCGGCCTGTCCAGCCATCCACCGCTTCTGGCTCCTCTGCATCACAATTTCTCCTAAGGGAGATGCATAGCTAGATCTAAGCATGTAATATACATGTGTGTAGGGCCTCTGTAACATCCCCATCAGACACAGTGTGTGACTATAGGTGGAGCTTTGGTTTATTTAGAACATGTTTTACATATTCTGAGCACTATTCTAGAAAATGCCAATCCTTAGTCTCATAAATCTTGGGAATATAGGTGCACCCCAACACATTTGTTTTTTTTTTTAAAGAACCATTTTGAAAAACACATCCAAATCATACAATTTCTTTCTTTCTTTTTTTTTTTTTAAATTTCAACAAAAGTCTTACATGAGCTGAAAGGCACCATCCAGTATCTTTGAGCATGTGTGTATTCTGTAAGTGGCTGGGTTCATTTGTTCTTCTCATGATTTGAAACAACACTGTTTTTATGCATTAACCCAAAAGGGGGAAAATGGGTTTAGGAAAGTAGGAATGAATGGAGAATGACAGGAAGCATCTCTGAGAAGAATTGTTCCTGCCTGGTCTGTGCGGTGCGCTACCCAGAGCATGTGCACTTTTGTTTGTAGGAAAGACAAAAACCGTAGTTTATGTTGAAATGACTGAATTCACAGTTGTCTTGACGTCTGTTCAAGGGTCACCTAGTATTTGCCAATCAACACAATGCTTTGAATTTCCGCAAGTCTTTGAATTTGCAGAAGGGAGTCTCGCTGTGAAAAGCCTTCTCATGAAAAGTCTCATTATGGTCTTGAATCCTGCAGAAATTACACTCTTCCCTCTTGACATCTTGCAATAAATAAAACTGCTAATATTTTGACTTTAGACAAATTTCTCTTTTGCTTTCAGAAGCTCACAGTTATAAAAAGAGACAGTGCCACATTAGTTACAGCTATTTAGTTCAGGACACCAGTGGAAACACATCTTATCCATTAGTGGCGCCAACAGCTACATCCGGTTCTAATAAAAAAGGCTAAATACAATTTATAAAATGAGTCTTAAAACTTCCTTGGAAACAGAAGAGGGTTGAGATGGTCTTTTTTAGTAACTAAAGCAACAAGCCCTGCTGTACTTAAGCGAAGCTGTTTGTTTTCAAAATACTGTAGCACAACGCATTAACATCCAAAGACTTTCACATTGCCAAGTGAACAGAAATGGGGGAGAAGCTCTCTCTCTCTCAGCTCTGATGCCTGGTCCATTAAGCCTGGGTTCCTGCCTCTGGCGGTGTTTCATGCATCAGAAGAAGGAAATGAAGAAAAAAAAAGTCACAGAGAAATTATAATAAATCTACCACTCTTGGGATCAATCGTGCGACACTGACCTTGGGAGAAAAGTATTCATTTCTGTCTCTTGTAGAAGCCATGTGCTTTTGACTCTGGCACCCTGGGAAATACATTTCCACCCCACAGGAAACTCTAAGATTGCAGATGGATGTGCACATTTTGCTTGCTAGCACTGTTTTCATTAAAGAAGCGATTTGGTTTGATAATTTGTTTAAAAAGTATTTTCTAAAGGAATGGCGAGTTCCTCGAAACCTTTTAGAGAATCACCTTTCATCTGGAAAGTTCTAGAGAAGAAAGCTGGGAAGATGTAGAGAGTTGAGATTCCTACAGAAGAAATCTCTGTTGATGATGAACATTATCTGCTTTGCAATCAGATGGACTGGAGCGCTATCCTTGGGACACATGTTAAAAGACATGTGGTGCAGCTGTGAGTACTTGTCATCTCTTGTGATGGGCCTGGGGATTAGGAAGATTCCCTAGGGATCGATGGCCAGACAGCCTGACTTGGCAAGCTCTTATGCCAATGAAGACCCTGTCTCAAAACCAAATACCCAACAACAACCAGGTGGCCAATGCCTTTGGAACCACACCCAAGTGTCTACGTGTCCATGCGTACACACGAGTGCACACTCATGAACGTGCACACACGATATTTGGAAGACAAGAAAACAGATGAGTAAGGGTTAAACAAATGTAGGAATACTGCAAGGAAGTGGTTCTGATGCTTTGATGAGGAGTTTGTGTTTACTGACTCTGAGGGTCCAAGCCCTCAATTGGTTTTTGGTCTATCAATAAAGACACCAGTGGCCAATGACTGGGCAGAAAGAAAGAGGCAGGACTTCCAGGTTGCCACAGGCTAGAGAGAGGAAGAGAATTTGAGACACTTGGGGGAGAGAGAGGAAATAGACTGGGAACTACAAGGGTAGTCTTCCAAAATGTAGGCAGAAAGGGAAAGTGGCCCGAAAGCCTTTGGCAAGACCAATGGGCTTCGCAGGAGGTAACTGGGTAACTAGGTTGAGGTAACTGGGCAGATTTAGAGGTGTTGAGCCAGGAGTGAAGATAAGGGCACAATAGCAGCAGAGAACCACAGAACCAATAAAGTGGTTTAAAAATGAGCTAGTGTGTGTGTGTGTGTGTGTGTGTCTTTTATCTGCAGATCTGAGATAGCTCCTGTGTGGGTACATGCGTGTGTGCAACTGTCAAGAACACAAAGTGGTGTAGAGAAAACTACACACTACAGAATACCACTTGCTCCGCTTCTGCCTCTCTTGGGAACTTGATATCATGCCACACTTCCTATCGGGAACTCTTGCTCAGCTGAAGTTCCTTGACCCTCTCAAACGCGTGCCTTCTCAAGTATTTCTTCTGCATGTGACTGGTCCCTGAGGAGTGAGTTTTGAGGGCCAACGTGCCTTCTAGGCAGAGCTAGTAGCAGAGAGTAACATCAACATTCTCTCTTACACGGTGATGTGATCAGCACTAAAACACCAGCTGGAGGCTCAGTCAGTCCTCAGGGGTCCTTTTTTTTTAATGCCACAACCTTTTTGTTGGCTCAGGGACTTATTCGCTGGCCTGTCTTCTTTACAATTGCCTACCTACCTCACTCATTACCTTATGAAGAGACTGGGGAAGAGTGATATTACCTGGACACCAAATGTCTAGCTTTACCTTTTTAAAAAGTCCATTATAAGGGGTTGTTCTTGTCAATGGTCCCTCTCCAGTCAGTCCTGACCAGGACTTAGCTTTCAGATCTCCAGATCACCCTCCTCCCTCCTCCTTTCTCCCTCCTCCCTCCTTCATCTTCCCTCCTCAAGGCTCTCACGTTTCCATGTGATCTCCAAGGAAGACACTGCAAACAAGATACTGCGAGGAAGCCTAGTTAACTCCAACTGAGTGGACCTCACACCCAGGGGCACCTAATGGTTACCTAGTGACCCTCATTTGTGAGTTTTGCTAATGAAGACAAAGGCTTGCTGACAAACCAGTTTAAAGACACCACTGCCCTAGCTCACTGGTTCATGAAATGCTTGTTTTTTTTTTTTTTTCTCCAGCTGAAGGACTTCAAAGGGTCCCAGGCACTCACAATAGAACTGTGTCAAAGAGCAGCCAGTGTTACGTTGTGCCGGGCCACGGGCCACTCCAGCATAATAATAAAAGCCTTTTCTACTGCCAGTCTGATTGACTGGGGCCTGAGAAGGCCTGTGCTTTACTGTGTACTTGAATGATTCTCACTTTTCCCTGGGAAGCAGAATGCTAGAGTGAATACTGAGAACAGATACCTGACCACAGCCTGCCCGTCTGCTGTCCTCTGGACACCCACCTGAAGTAACTCCGGTAACTTCCCCTTTCAGAAATCAGGGGTCAGTCTCCTTGTGAAGCTGCAGAGAATTAGACGGGATGTTTTAGAGCAGCTGGTATTTGTGACATACGTGATCCGTTCTCAGTAGTGGAAATTAATTAATCTGAACGTTGTGATTTATATTGTCGTCACTGGGTAATCAATTTCAGAACTCAAATAAATGAAGCCAAAGTAAATTCACTTAGCTAGAGTGAGTTTCCTGAAGCAGAGGGGCTCTTACATCTTCTTGGGCTTCCAATCACTATTGTGTTTTTAAATGTCCTTGAGAGCGTTCTACATCAGGCATGGTGCCATGCCCCTATCACCCCAGCACGTGGGAGATTAGAATAGGAAGAATGTTGTGATTCTGAGCCAGCCTGGGTTCATCTGCAGAGTGAGATCACATCTCAAAACAAAACAAAACAAAACAAAAACCAAAACCACCATCACTACCACCACCAAAACAAAATGACAGTTTGAAGAGGAAAATTAAAAGCAGAACATTACCATTTACTAGAGAAAAATGCACACAGATGGAGATCTTGGTGCCATCTTTCCATCATTACGCGCTAGGAGTTCCCTGGCGGTCACCCAGCATCCAGCACTTTCTCCTGTCTGTGCTGTTGCTGAAGACATTTGTGCCCACAGAAGGGAACCCCGTGCTCTACAATCCACGATGGATGAGGGATGCTCAGGAAAGAGCTATGGCTTCCTGCTAGCCAATGCATCCTCCAGCATAGCAGCAGTCATTTGCTTTCGGGAGAGCCAAGAGACACGGCGGGTTTGCATGTCTGAACACAGATTGTTTTCTTTCCCAAATGCGGGTCCCTGATGGAATGAGACGTGGACAAGAGTAAGCCTGCAGGGACCTTCTGGATGCCATCAGGTAGTCCTGCATCCTTGAAGGGGGTCTGGGACCAGACGGCAGTGGAGCTCCAGCATCCCACCTAAGGCCCCAAGGCGGAGGGTGGAGGCAGTGGTGGGGATTGCCGTGTGGTGTTATTCGGAGGTGGAGACAATGTGTGGACAAGACTGGAGCAAGCAAACACCGACGCCTCTAAGGACTATGCCCAGCTGGTCTACACTGTTGGCTGCCAAGAGTAGAATGTGGTCCAGGGATTGTTTCCTGGCATTTCCTTTATAAGCATCTACCATCTGCAAAGCGCGCAGGGGAGTGCTAGGTGCATGCCACAGGACTCTTAGGAGCTAGCTCATTGTCAGACTGGTAAGAAGAGACAAGGCAGGGACTTTGCAGTATTTCCTGAAGAGGCCAAGGGCCAAGTGCAGCAAATCCGTGGCCCAAATACTTCCAGCATTCAAATGTAATGAACACATTAGGAAGTAAAATTTAGAAGAACCATAATTCTCAGTGCATTGTGTGTGTGTGTGTGTGTGTGTGTGTATACATATACATATATATATATATATATATATATATATATATATATATATATATATATATATATACACAATGTATACACACACACACATACACACACATACACATACACATGACGTGATGCTTTTCGTGATGCTGGAGATTAAACCCAAAGTTGCGTGCATGCTAGGCAGATCTACCACTGCGCTGCAGTCCCAGCTTGTGAACCCCTTTTAGAAACGTCCTATTACGTGTAGCCAAGAAGACCATCTTCTTGCTCTTCCTTGTCTACTTGGCTTGGTGTTTGCCGGTTTTTCGGAGTGCACACACACACACACACACACACACACACAGATTAATTCCTCTTGGTTTTCACCCACTGCAAACGTGTGGGAGCTAAATGAGGAACAAAGGCCACTGTCGATGAACCGTGTCTGCTGTCAGAGGGATCCAGACATACCTCTTACCTAATTTACCCCATCTAGTAGTATAGGAAGTATCTGGGAAGGAAAAACTAATATTAAAAAGAGTGGATATTAACCATCTCATATTAGAATCCTACTCCCCCCAAGCAGTACATTAAAATGGCCTGTTCAAACTGATAGCTCCAACATTCAAAGGGCATTAAAATAAACCAAACCGAGCTCACATACCAATGTCAGACCCGCCTTATGCTGCCAATTAAGAGGCATCCTGTGGAACTGGTGCCTCCCGGCTCAACATGGTGTGAAGGTCTGATTTATTTTTTTTCTGTGAGTTTTCATTTCAGTTTTAATGATGGTCATAATGTCACATGTTTTTGTTCATTAGCATAGATGAGGCCTAAGGTTACAAAAGCTGTGCAGAGAGCCCCCCCTTAATTGTGTGGGCAGCTCTCTCGGGATTTGTTAGAGAAACCTAACTGGCACTCGTGCCAGACAGGACTCTGTGAACATTGGCGGGTCCTAGGCACTCTCAAAGTCCCTGCCTGACAAGCGTCCTGTCTAATAGATATCTCCAATCTACACAACATGCATCTTCCTAAGCTTGCTGCCTGCTGGCTTACCTGCAAAGCCTACCCACCACCTTCAGGTTTTTCTGGGAGTAGAATACCCATCTTTGAAAGCCAGAATTCTCTCATCTGTCCGACCCCCTCTTCCTTTCCTGTTTTCTTTCTTCGTTGTTTCTTTTTGGTGAGTCTCTGTGAGTATATGTGCAGTTTCAGATGGGTGTGCCAAAGTATGCATATGTGTGCGTGTGTGTGTGTGTGTGTGCACATGCGCATGCCACGCGTGTGCACACTCACCCACTCATGTGCATGCTCAAGGATGTGCGTGCATGTGAGGCAGATGCACGTGCACCTTGGCTGTTCTCTCTCAGCTGCAGTGCACCTTGGCTTTTGAGATAGGGCCATATAATGTCCTGGAGTTTACCGCAGAGGTGACTCAGGCTTCGCCAGTGCCAGGCTGACAAGAACGCACCACCACCGCTGGATTCTTTCCATGTGCTTTCTGGGCATGGCACTCTAGTCGCTGTGCTTGCAGAGTAATTCCTTTCCTGACTGAATGACCATCCCAGACCTTGCTTTTTCCCACCGCGGAGCCATCTCCAGTGGACAGGGATGCACGACTGGATCTCAAGAGACCCAGATGGTGGGCTGTGGGGATCCAGAGAGGGAGCGGCCTCTGTCCTCTACCCGCCTGCCACTTGGATGAGAGACCAATACGGTTTCTGTCACACAGACAACGCTGTACACGGTCAGGTCTCATGCCTGTGGGTAAAGTAGACTACCAGTAGTGGATGTCTTTCACCTCCAAGTGTGAGGTCCCTGGCTGTGTCAGGACTGTAGTGTCATGAGCTGACTGATGCTGAGGAAGAGACAAGGTATGTGAAGGCAAGGGACCTGGGTACTGTCCATTGTTCCCTTCCTCGGGGATCCATGAAGGTCCTGTCAAGGGAAGCCTTGGCCGGTGACACAAGGGAATCGGCAGTCCAAAAAAAGATGTGACTTGTGGGAAAATCAGGAGTTCCTTACAGTTATGTGCTATATCTGTGTCTCCTTACAGGACCTCCCAGGCCGACTGGGAAATAAATAGGAGCACATACTAGGGACTGGATTTGATACCTAGTTTTCTTTTTATGGGTCAAGAGTCCTTTGGTTGTAGCTCTCCTAAGATTTGGTTTCCTTGTCTGTTCATCACAAGGGGACCTCCATGACTAGGTCAAGGCCCTAGATAGACGTGCTCACTCAGGCCCTAGATAGATGTGCTCGCTCAGGCCCCACAGAGCAGAGACAAGCGATTGCTCAGAGCCCGTGTTCAGGCCTGTCTCTGACTACACTCTGCACAGCCCGGTGTGCTGTCCTAGCCTCCCATACCCACACACCTCTGTAGCTTCCACACCAGCACTGTTGAATTTTCTAGGACAGAGAATATAATATAGGCTTTTAAAGAGAATGTGGACAGATCCTACATACATTGCTTTAACTTCTATTTGTTTGTTGTTGTTCCTTCTGTTGGTTTATTATTTTCTCCTCCTTGTCCTGGGTGCTGTGATGTTTGCCTGCTCATCTCTACTATGCATGGAGAACTAACTCGAGCAGGGGTTCTCATCCTGCCTAATGCTGTGACCCTTTAATACAGTTCCTTGTGTTGTGGAGACCACAACTAATAAATTGCTTCTATTGCCAATTCATAAGTGTTAATTTTGCTACTATTAGGAATAATAATGTAAATATATGATATGTAGGAGATCTGTGGCCCCTCTGAACGGATGAGGACCATTGAACTAGAGTTATTCATTAGGGGCCAAATCACAAGCTAAAGATGGTGGACACTTCCCCATATTGATCCTCACAAGAACAACAGCAATGTTATTCTGTTTTACCAGCTAATGTGTACTGGGTGCCAGCTACATCTATACAGCTGATGACCAGCCTGGCATCCAGGTAGATTGGGGCAGGCAGTGATGGGTGTCATCAGCAGTTGTGTGTGTGTGTGGAGGGGGGGGATGAAAGTTGCTTGCTATTTGTAAATTTTCTCTTCCTTTAGCTCTTCATTATCCTAAGACTAAAAGCCACTGGCTTCTGGTATTTAAATCCAGCTATTATTAGCAGGAGGGGATTAAGAAAAAGGTACTTTTAATCTTAGCCATTCTGACTGGTGTAAGGTGAAATTTCAGGGTTGTTTTGATTTGCATTTCCCTAATGACTAATGAAGTTGAGCATTTTTTAAGATGCTTCTCTGTCATCTGAAGTTCTTCAGGTGAGAATTCTTTGTTTAACTCTGTACCCCATTTTTAATAGGGTTGTTTGGTTTTCTGGAGGAGACAGCAGGTGTTGGAGAGGGTGTGGAGAAAGAGGAATACTCCTCCACTGCTGGTGGGGTTGCAAATTGGTACAACCACTCTGGAAATCAGTCTGGCGGTTCCTCGGAAAACTGGGCACCTCACTTCCAGAAGATCCTGCTATACCACTCCTGGGCATATACCCAGAGGATTCCCCACCATGTAATAAGAATACATGCTCCACTATGTTCATAGCAGCCCTATTTATAATTGCCAGATGCTGGAAAGAACCCAGGTATCCCTCAACAGAAGAGTGGATGCAAAAAATGTGGTATATCTACACAATGGAGTACTATTCAGCCATTAGAAACAATGAATTCATGAAATTCTTAGGCAAATGGATGGAGCTAGAGAACATCATACTAAGTGAGGTAACCCAGACTCAAAAGATGAATCATGGTATGCACTCACTGATAAGTGGATATTAACCTAGAAAACTGAAATACCCAAAACATAATCCACACATCAAATGAGGTACAAGAAGAAAGGAAGAATGGCCCCCTGTTCTGGAAAGACTCAGTGAAGCAGTATTCGACAAAACCAGAACGGGGAAGTGGGAAGGGGTGGGTAGGAGGACAGGGGGAGGGAAGGGGGCTTAAGGGACTTTCGGGGAGTGGGGGGCTAGAAAAGGGGAAATCATTTGAAATGTAAATAAAAAATATATCGAATAAAAAAAAAGAAAAAGGTACTTTTGTAACTTGAGCCTAATTTAGGGACCATTTGCTGGCCAGGCAAGAGGCTTAGAGTGCATTAACTCTTGCTGAACCAGAGAGAAAGCAGAGATGGCTACACTGAAACGTTATTATTGCTTTCAATAAAATAAAATAAAAGCTTTTATAGCTTTTAGACGAGAATTTCTCCATGTAAGAAAGAATGACCTCATGGATAAAATGGTCCATAAAGGAGGAATTACAGAAGGATGTCTATCTTAAGTCTAAAGCAGTGTTTCATTCTGTAAGCTCATTATAAGTTCAAAGCAGCAGTTTCACATGGCCTTGATTTACCATACTACAACCTATGGCTTCATCCTTGGACCTGACCTAGGATGAATGTCTTCCCTTGATCACAAATTTATTCCAAGCCTATTTCTCTTTTTTTAGTGTAATTTATGAAACTCATTGTATTCCTTACAACACAGGCAGCACTTACTCTTTTATGAGGGGTGGGCAATTCAATTCTTGATTCTAACTTTATTCTATCTTTGTGGCAAAACAACTAAAACTGCCTCCTTAAACTTTCTTCCTAAAATTATTTGAGTCAAGTCGGGAATGCTATAAAGTAATTAATTCATCTAAACGACATTAATTCCTCAAAGTTCATCTTCATGTTGATCTGCAGGGAATTTGCCCAATAGGGTGGGCTGATGCCAAGAAATCATCAGTCTATGTAATAGTGACAGGAAAAGCATATCAACAGCAAGGAGTAATCCTGGGATGAAGTCTCTAAGGATCCCACATTCTCCAGAAAACTCATTGCTTGACAAAGTCTTTCCTAGATGGTTTCTGTCACTATATAGTAGCCTATGGGTTTATGTACACTATCACCCAGTCTAAAGGCCTAGATTCCAGATACTGGTAGATTTAGATATTAATTTAGGAACATTTGCTTCTTAGTATTTTTTAATCCTAAATACAGGAAGCAAATGTATATGTGAGTATTTTAAATTTGTTTTAAAAACTAAATTTTAGGGGTTTTTTTGTTTCTCTTTTTAAAAGATTGTTTGCTTTCCATTTTATTTTATGTATTTGGGTGTTTTGTCTGTGTATATATCTGTAGACTGTGTGTATACAGAGCTCAAGGGGGCAGAAGTGGGCACTGGATCCGCTGGAACTCAGGTTGCAGACCACTGAGGGCCTGAGAGTCAGCATGTGTGTGCTGGGAATTGAACCCTTGTCCTCTGGAAGAGCAGCCTATATTCTTTAACCACCAAGCCATCTTTCTAGCCCCATGTTTTGCTTCTCAAGTAGCTCAGACTGACCTTGAACTTTCAATATAGCTGGGACCTTGAATTTGCAATCCCCTTGCCTCTACCTTCCACACATTAGGATTTCATGTCTGTGCAAGCACCTACTGTTTTATGTGCTGCAAAGCTCACTGATCCAGGGCCTTGTGCATGCTAAGCAAACACTCTCCAGTGTTACAGGTCTAACTATTGACAACATTTTTAGTTTGAATAATTCTGGGATTATTAAAAAGTAGAAAAATTATAGAACTCCCAATGCCATTTTTCCAGCAACCATTAGCAATGACATCTTACATAATGCTTGTTAGAAGTAAGAAATTAACATTGTTAGAATTTTATTAACTAAATTATATACTTCATTTTAGTTTCACCATTTTGTTTTTCACTATAAACCATGTTCTGGAGAAAAACAAGCATTTTTGAATAATGTGTGTCTCTTTGAGTTCATGAAACTAACTTGGGAAATAAATGGGTCTGGAACGGAGAGCAACTCTATCAGCCATATCTGACTGACCTAACATAAAAAGAAGTTAAGCAAACGGCCCAAAGTCACACAGCCAATAATAAAGCCAAAATTCATGCAGAGGACAACAAGGGCACTAGTACCTAGATTCTTAACCATAACAAATGTCGTGCTTACGCTAGCTTAGAGGAGGGATGCATATGCTTTCTCTCCAAGGGCACAGAAAATATTTTAGGTTTTGTGTCATGCAGGGTCTATATCGCAAGACCTCAACTCTGGCGGCTCTTGTGGGTTGGAGTGTGCCCTTCACCGTATTGTAAACTGAATTCCTAGGGATGTGACTGTATTTGAAATCAGGGAATTTAAGGTTGTAATTGGGGAGAAAAGGGTCACAGGTGGGTCTCATTCCATGATAACTGTCCTCATGAGAGGAGGGAGTTGTGACAAAGGCATCAACGGAGAGAAATGTGCAGGGACAGCATGAGCCAGTTGTCATCCCAAGCAGAGGATGGAGGTCTCGGGAGAAGCTGAATATGCCCTCAACCTCATTTTGGATGCTTAGCCTCCAGAATTACGAGAGAATCAATTCCCATTGCTGCAGCCACAGGGGCATGAGGCTTAGTTCTGGCAGCCTTAGTGAACCGGCGTAGAGGCCCAGGCTTGGAATCCCAGGCCGAGGCCTGCTCAGGCATGGCTGGATTCCACTTGCTTGTTTGTTTTCTCAAGCTTCTCAGGTAATTCTAATAAGCAGCAGGGGTTTCTTGAGCAGTGCCCCACCTTACACTCTTGATGTGTGCCTGTGCTCTGTGGTTGGGTGTGGCTCCGTGGTTGGGTGTAGTTCTGTAGTTGGGTGTGGATCTATGGTTGGGTGTGGCTCTGTGCTTGGGTGTGGTTCTGTAGTTGGGTGTGACTCTGTGGTTGGGCGTGGTTCTGTAGTTGGGTATGTATCTATGGTTGAGTGTAGGTCTATGGTTGGGTATGGTTCTGTAATTGGGTGTGACTCTGTGGTTGGGCTTAGTTCTGTAGTTGGGTATGTATCTATGGTTGGGTGTGGTTCTGTAGTTGGGTGTGGTTCTGTAGTTGGGTATGGATCTATGGTTGGGTGTAGTTCTATGGGCCTTGTAACATCCTTTGCATGCACCAACTTTCTCAGAGTGTAAGGCACTTTGTAGGATGCTGGAGTGGAGGAGCGGTTCTGTTCCAAGGCTACCTTGGGCTTCCCCAGACAAAGTCTTCCAGTAGGGGCTCTACCTGACCACACTCTCCCTGAGAGTCTGGCCTCACTTCTTTCTCTAGCCGAGCTTTCTTTAATAAGCTTTCTATTCTATTCTACTGTAGAAATAAATGAGCAACACAGAAACTCAAAAGGCCTGGCTCTGTGAGGTGCTCCAGCAATGGCTTTACCTGGTATAAAGATAGAACCAGAAGTGTCAAAACACAGTCTATTACCTGATGTCAAAGACTGGGGGATTGGGGTAAAATCTGGCTTCATTTCATTGACCCTGCTGTTTATCCAGTATAGACACAGAAGCACAGATCCACTTTTGCTTTTTTTTTTGGTCACCTTGAAAGAAAGAAAGTCAAAACAAACTCAGTTGTCTGGGAAATGTGTCTATTTCTAAATATTTAATAAGCCACTTAAACTGCTTTGCAAGTCATTAAGTATCTCTGTGTAAAACCCCAGGTTCATCAGTTACGCTCCTACTCGCCGGGCTTCTCCGTCCACACAGCGTTGTTTATCTGGCAGAACGAACGTTAGACGTGGAATATTTATTTCAGAGGATGCAAAGACATTGGGAACATCTGTGAACAAATAGGCGCACATGTGTCTGTGCTGGTGCCCATGAGTGTCTGTCCTTGGACATACCCTGAGGAGCTGAGTTAGTCCGTTTTCTTACAGACAAGTTCCTTTGCTGCACATATTACAAGTCTCTCCCCGTGGCTGTAGTTTACCCCATGGTATTGATTATCTTCTCTTATCCTCAAGATGTCTGTTGAAAATCAGGTACGTTAGACTAACAATGTGACAGGGTAGGGATTCTATGGAAATGTATCAAACAACTGAACATTACTGACTTTAACAAAGACGTTGCGGGAAGTTGGGGAGAATATTACATAGCTTGCTTTCAGCATAACTATGGGGTGAAATTGCAGGTCTTATTGACAGGGCCCGAGAAGAGGGCAAGTCTGGGAATAGTACTCTCTATTTTGGAGCTGACATTTGCTTTTTCAGACATGTAACTTAGCTCTGGTGCTTTGGTTGTGTGTGAGTGAGCCACTTCTCTGAGAGAATCACTCAACTCTTCTAACACAGGACAAAGAGACAGGTGGAGGGGCAGATGCTCATTCGGCACTAGGGTAGAGAATCCTTGGTCCACAGTATCTCTTGTTACATGAGTTAAAATGACTGTGGGTGTAGGTGCTGAAAACAGGCTTAAGTGTGCATGTACCCCAGAAGGCTTTAATAACCTGGAGAATTTAAAAAGTCTCCTTTGCCTGCCAAACTCCAGCAGCCTTTAGAATTATGAATGATTACTCGTGGGAACAGGTCATGCTCCTACTTGGGAGTGGGAATGGAAGGCAGTGTAACAGGGTTGTTATGTTAGAGGCCACAGTAAAGTCACCACTGTCTGCTTGTGTCCTGGAGATCTGTATGCATAATATAAGTAAGTCCTGCATATAGTAAAAAGTCCAAGCAGTAGGATTTTATATTCTATACTGCTACTCTATCTGAGGGGCAGGATGTGGGCTTCTCAGACTGAGCAGATCTTGACATAGAGGACAGCATTACATGTCATCTATGCAGAATGGTGTGGCCTTAGCGCTTTACCTGTAGCATTTTACGCAGCTCTTACACTTGTTCTGGCTTATAGTGAATGTAGGCAATCTGCTGTCAGATGCAACATAAGGTTTTGAGCACAGGATATATTCACAGCGTAGCCAATCAGAAATGCTATCCTTCCTCCCCACGCTGTCTGAGGACGCCATAACAGGAACCAGCTGTCTTCCTCCACTACTTGAGCCCCAGGGTGATCTACCTCGGGTCCCCAGATTTGGCAGCAGGTATCTTTACCCGCTGAACTGTCCCTTTAACCCAGAAACGCTCTTAGCTCAACTCAGCTGCAGAGAGGACCTGAAGATTCAGGGAGCGATAGGGTCATTGAGATCTCCGGCTGCCCTTCTTGGGGGGTGGGTTTCCAGGAGAGGAGAGCTGTATGATTTCCCTAGAGGGTGTCCTCTGAGCCTAATACATTGAGATATTTTTCACTGCAGGTTCTTTACCATGTGACTAGGTAGTAATGGAGCAAGGAACGTTCAAAAATATCAAATTACTTGATAAATGTCCGTATACACGTTTTCTTTTTAAAAATGCTTTAAAGCATTGAACAAAGTAAGCGAAAGAGGGAGGATGTCCTTCTACTGGGTGGTTGGCCTTGCCCTAAGAGCTTCTCCATGTCTTCTCTCTGAGCATGACTATGGCGTTTGTGTTTCAGCCCTGCTAGAAGCTCCAAACATCTGAAGCCTGGACAGCAGCTGAGTGTTAGCGTGAGAAGTCTGATGTTCCCCTCTTGGGTCCTTAGAGAGAATGCCAGAGCAGCACAGGAGCTGAACGAGACCTTGGGGACAACTTAATCCGATCCTTTCATGGGGAACCCCATGGCCAGTGGTCACCGATAAATTACCGAATTCAAATGTAGTGAGTAACAGAGAGAGTGAGGCTTTGACTCCTATTCCCAAGTCCTTTCCCTTGTGCTTGGTAAGTACGATGATAAAACAACAACAACAACAACAACAACAACAACAACAAAACAAATGAAAAATAAACCATCCGGCAGAAATCTCAAAGGTAAAGAGAAATCATTTTGGATGATAGTAGAATCGCTTTTTTCCATCACTGACTATAATCAAAGAGAGGGGAAGGAAGGCTCATGTTCCGGTGTGCGTTGTGGGAACAGCTGGTTTTATCAAATGAGGCTATTTACATGTGCTGACAGATGGTCCACAGTGGAAATGCTTTGCCAGTCTGATTACAAGTCCTCATCACCCCAGACACCTCCATCAGGTGCCCTCCCTGGCTCCTGCACACCTGAGAGGCACACATGGGTGTGTAGGCACTGCCAATTTTTCATGCAATGCTGAGTGAAATCTGATTGTGTTTGATTTTAAGGAATTTCAGGGCTTAGGCAGAGATGTCTCTGGCTTTTATTTGTCTCCAATTTTCATCCACAGAGGGTCCCCCACTGTGAAGGAAGGCTGCGGTGGGGGTGCCTGGAAATCCTACACAGAGGAAGGAGAACAGGTAAAAGTCAAGCTAAGTTTTCTGCAATTACTATTATGGGTAATAGAACATTTTTAGTAACATGTGTCTCTGGACATTACTGAAAGAGTTCTATTTAAAATTAAAATATTATGCTGTGGCCTTTTGACATCTCGTTGATTTAGTACATCTACAAGACCCCTGTGTATGTGAATTTGGATCTGATCGAGGGTAAGTATGCAGACAGATGCCTGTTCACCTTTATCCTTCCTCCTTCCTCCCTGCAGGGCTTTGATGCTCTCCTGACGTCTTCCTGTATCCTGCTGCCCTAGAGCTCCCATGTAATGTGAGTCTCCCGGCAGTAGGTCTTCCTGGGCACAGGACAGGATGCTGTGGGAGGACTGTGTGAAGAGAAGACCATCTGTCCTCAGAGCTTTGCTGCCCACGTGATGTCATCCATCTTCAGTTACCAAAAGTGGTCCAAGAGAGAGGACCTTCCTCTGCCAATCTCTAAGCATAAACATCATGCTGATGACTTCTGGGCTGGAAGAAGGGCCTGGGTAGAAGAATAATAGGCAGGAGAGACAGACAAGGCTCTCTTCAGCACCCCTAATTGGGAGCTGTCTACCTTGGAAACATAGGGCCATTCTTCTTGTGACTACCTTCACTTTCCTTCATGGGTAGTAGCATCTGTGTGGGGAAGATGTAGCTGAAAGGAACGGCTTCAAAGCCCTGTCCCCGGCTGTCACAAATGCCTAAGGTGAAAACGTACTGTCTCTGTCAGGGATGCTCATGTGAAAGACTTAGCCGGCCAAAGTCAAGACTAACAAAGAACTGGGGATAAGGGACCCACCTCTACACATATGTTTTAAAGTTCCCATCCAGTGTGAGGAGACTGGAAGGGTGATGGTGGGACTCCAGGCTTAGGACATGAAGGCATGGATGGTCTGAGCATTGTGCCTATTTGTGTTAATGTGAGGTGAAGTTCTGCAGAAAAAGTACGTGTTACCAAAAGTGCTGGGCCAGCCAATAAACTGCCTCCTCAGGATTTATCAGCCGATGCAATAGCATGAGGCATGTCTGAGGAGTTAGTGGGGTATGACTCATCAAAGGCCTGCAAAACAAAGAGAAAGTCAACCTGTGTTGGTGGAAGGAATGGGGAGCTTTTAAAAACCACTAAATAAGGCTGGCATCAGAGTCTTCGATTTGTTTTCATTTGTTTAAGTTATTCATATACTTGCCAAATGCTTCTGAGGAGCCCTTCCTTGCTGGGAACACAGTTCTAGGCAACTCTTAAATGTTACTTAGGGACCTTGCTGTACTGGTCCATGATGGAGGAAATGATGTAACTGGAGCACATTTTTTTTTTTTTACCCCCTCAAACAAAGGTCAAATGGCTGCGACGCATGCCCTCTGTTTAAAATGTCAAGGACTAAACTGAGCATGAACAGGGAGTTTTCATTCCTGCGGCAACCACAGGGAAGGTTGGAGAAGCTGAACAAATATCTAGATCATTTCATGTCCACAGGCAGCCAATTTCTAGTACAAGGAATGAGAACGGTCCACAAGGAGGAAGCTCATTGCCCCATTCTAGGCTAACACAAACTGCCTGCTGTGATACAGGACCCCACAGCCCTGTCTTCTCCCCAGCTCCAGAGCTGTGGCAGGTTCTAAGCATGGCTTGGAAATACCCATTGAGTTCCAGGGGCATAGTTATCATCCCCTTTCCCTGAGGACTAGGACCTATTTCTCTTTTTCTTCACTAAAAAACAAGACCCAAGACTTGTGGGAAGAAAAGACCTGAGAGCCAGCCCCAGCTTCTTAGTTCCAGGCTTCTTACCTTCTCTTGTTTGAGACTTAGACGCTGTTGACTCTTAGGAAAATTTTGGGTGTGGCCCCAGAGGGGTGCTGTTCTGATCCAGCAGAATAGCCCCCAGCAGGGCTGGATGTGGGGCTCTTAACCATCACTTTCCCATCCAAACAGCCAGAGATGGAGGTGTCTTTATGAGGGTATAAACTTTTCTCTTTGATAGCATTCCTTTCCTGTCCCTTTATTGGGTCCTTATATACTTTCTGACCTCAGGCATGCGATACTCTACAGCACGATTGTCTCCACAGACACACTGTCTCACCTTTGTATGAGGCCTGCAAGCTGATCTAGTAGCATCTTCATTGAGATACCCTGCCATCCCTGTCTTACATGTATGGGAACTCCCCATAGCTCTTGGTTCTTTGCCAAAGGTCACATACCAAGAGGCACTGGAGCCCTGCGATCCACAGACCACAAGGCCAGGGTTCCTTGGAGACTGGAGTCTCTGCTGAAGTGAAAGGCCCTTGAGCCACAGATTTGGTGACTCCAGGGTTGAGAAAATAACTCCTGAAGATGGGGGGAAAATAGACAAGTTTCCTACTCTGGTGTTGACATTTTTCATTCTCTCTCTCCCCCACTGTGTGTGTGTGTGTGTGTGTGTGTGTGTATGTGTGTGACAGGGACAACAACATCAGCCTCTTCTTCCCCAACTCCTCCTTTCCTGAGGAAAGGTTGCCAGGTAGTAGAAACACTGTGACCACATTTCCCAATCCCCTAGGAAAGCAGGAAAGAGTATTTATTGTTCAGCTTTGACATGGTCAGCTCAGTCTTCTCTTCTGTGGGTCTGCTTGCCTATTCTGTGTGCTGTCTGTGGAATACATTTAATAATGATGCCTCCCGGACCCGCCATGGCGAATGGACGTGTAGTCTCGGCTCTACAGGAGCCTCCAGCCAGGCTCAGTGTTGGTCGTTCTTTGCTTAGCATCATCACTGTATCCCCGTAGGCAGCTTCCTTGATAATAATTAAGAGAGTCTGTTCAGAATGCAGGCAGTGGGAGGGTGGGGTGGGGGCTATGCACTGGGCTTCCTCCCACATCAATACTCAGCTCAGGATGGTGCTACACAAGCCGCACCGCCTACCTGGCATCCACCAAATTATGCTCTGCAGGTGACAGACCAAAGCTACTCTGGGTGACTTGCTAAGTTTCTGTAGTCAGATTCTTTCCCAGGTGGAATACAGCCATTTCATCTGGAACTGTTGGGAAGTCCCCAGGAGACTTCCTCCTGTAGTGAGCCAGAGTTCTTTCATGTTGACTAGGGCAACAAACGATTTGTGCTTGGGCCATCCAATGCTTAATGTATTTTATTCTTCTTTTTTGCACTTTCCATTTATTTCCTACGGCTTAATCCCTTTCCCATTAAAGTCATGCAGAAAGCCAGACTCTCCCCATTCATACGAAAATACATTTTTTATTCTCTTCCTCCTCCATTTTGCAGATTATCATTTTGGCCCTGAAATCAGCGGGATTTGTTTCCCCGGGATGAAAACAGCCATTCTATATTCCAAAAACTTGCTTTTCATTAGCTTCTAAGGCACACCGATAAACTGAAAATCCCCAATCTTTACGAAGCATTTTAATTTTCCGTGGCGTTGACAACAGCACAGGCTCAGGGTAGGCGGGGAGCATGCGCGGGCATCTGCACAGACACTTCAAGCGTGGCTCTGTTGCCCATACAGATGTGTTGATTAGTGCCAATTAGTCTAAGCTGGTACAAAGCAGGAGACAAAGAGAGAGGGAGGATAGTGATGCTTCTGTCTCTCAGGCTGGCTCTTCAGCCACATCCTCAAAAGGACATGCACTGATTGGACTCCTGTGCTCTAGAGAAGATCCCATTTTGTGACCATCTCTGAGAGGACAGGTCAACCCCAGCCTTTTCTGTCAGTGTATCCTCTGGGAAAGGAGAGCCAAGAACGAAGGGGAATTATTTGGATTTGCATCAGAGAAAGCCACCATCTCTTCTCCTCAACTACCCTCAGAGACACCGTGACCCATACAATTAGTACAAATTATCAGTTGACTAGGGAAGGCAAGTGATTCTTGTCTTGGAGGCTAAAAACCCCAAACCAGCCAACCAACCAACCAACCAACAACAACAACAATAACAAAAAGCAAAAAAGAATCCAGGGTGCTACATTGAATAAATTAATGTTATAGATAGGGCAATCTGAAATGATCTCTCAGATACCTCTGCCAGAGAGAAGGCCAACTGAGCTTACACAAGATTTGTCTTGCCTTAAGATCAGTTTGGATTTCATCCAGTGCTAGGTGTTATTTTCAGAGTTCCTTCAGAACTCAGAGCCAGGCAGGAGAGAGAAGGAGCTATCATGTATGGTGCCAAGAACTCCTGTACCAGATGCCTTCAGATGGGTCAGGCCCTCCAGCCCTTCTCCACAGACAACATGGGAGTCATCATCATCTTCCAATAATGTGCAAGTGTCTGCTGGCATAAAGATTTTGCAGATTTTCTTGGGTATATAGAACCAATCATCTAAGCAAAATGTTCAAGTTATAACCTTCTGGCTGGTGTAAAATAATACGTCTCCTTTCCCCACTGCTCTGGGTTAGAAGATCTCATAAAGTAGAATAGAGAGTGAGGTTTAATCTTACCGAAAGTTAAGAAAAATAAATCTTTTGCAAGCTGATTTGAAAGTCTACTAGGACGTAATCAAGTTGTCTATTCCTTTTGTCTTTGTGGTTCCATCTATCAAGGAATTAATTTTGCCCATAAATGGAATAATAAAAAAATGTAAAGGCACCAAATTGAAAAGAAAATAGATTTTGAGTTTTCATGATCAAGTGTACCTTAGACTTGAATTAATACGAAAATAAATTACACATAGCTACTCTTTGTGTGCTTCCTGGCTAGGTGACGGAAAAATGATTGCAGTGCTTGTTTAACACAAACCTTATTGCCCCAGGACTGTGGTGATGTTTGATGGGATGTAAAACAGGATGCCTCTTTCAAATGAGAACAACAGCATCATCTTTCTATGAGTAACGGGGGACACCAGAGGAACCTTACTTAACTTTGCAGCCATCTGCTTTTTTAGAAAAAGGCAAATCTTAAGGATGCAGCGTGGAAAGTAGATCTCTAAGAAGTTACCCGAAGGGTGGGGTCAGTGCAGTGAGAGCGCAGGAAAGAGTCAGAATAAGTCCTGGTACAAAGGGGCAGAACCCTAGTGGAGGACCTGCTGATCGTGATGCAAATTTGGTAGATTCACCTAGACAAGACCGGCACCTGAACACATGACACATGACAACACCTGAAGATGATTTATGTTTTACTTGATACAGAAAGAAACACAGAGTCTTTTCTTTTTGATCTTTAAGAATTTTCAAAGTTCAGGTTATCTTCCTAGAAGGTCTTGATAATCAGCTTTTCTACAGTTTTCCATTGCTTGTTTGTTGGATGTTAGAATGTTCTCAGACATCCCAGGCTGGGCTCAAATTCTATTCCAGCCAACAATAAACTCAAATTTCTTATTGCCCTGTCTCTATCTCTTAAATGCAAGGATGACAGGTATGTTCTAACAGGCTCAACTTTATGAGGTACTGAGGATTTGAACCTAGGGCCTTTTACATCCTAGACCAGTAGTCTACCAACTAATCTACAGTGCACCCCCACCCTAGTTTTAATTTTTTCAAAGGAAAACCAACAAAGTCATTAAAAGGAAAGATTGTCCTTAAGAATTCTTTATAATTTATTTTTTCCATTTTAATAATTATTCTGCACATAAATAACCCCCAAATAGTTTTCTAATAAACATGCCCTATTAAATCTTTGCAAATTACTCATCTTAGTTCTCTAGAGAAACAATTCTCTTTGCATTGATGGTTCACGAATTTACTTAAGTTTTAATTAAATTAAGAAATTCAATATTTTGGCACAATTATCAGAAACAGGTCTGGAAACAAACACAACTGACATGTTTAAAATACTCAAACTGGAGAGGGCAGAAATGCTGGAAAAATTGCTGGCCTTTAGGACTCAGTGTGTTTAGATGCAAAGCCTATTAGATGATATTAGTCAATCTTTAACCTTCCATAGTCACTGCTGGGAGAACATTCTATGCTCTCAAACTGAGATGACTCTAACCTCACTTACTTTGGAATAAGAAAAATACTCTCGGGTATAGAGATGACACCGTGGTAAGAAGCATACATTGCTCTTCCAGAAACTAGGAGTTTGGTTCCCAGCATACATCTGACTCACAATTACTTGTAACTCCAACTCCAGCAGGTTGAAGCCTTTTTTCTTGCTCCTGGAGGCACACACAGATACACACAGACACACAGAGACAGGTACACACAGTGAGAGAAAGATAGACACACACATAGATCACAGAGAGATATAGATATAGTTAGACAGACAGACATGATAACTAGATAGAGATAGGCAGATAGGTAGGTAGGTAGGTAGGTAGGTAGGTAGATAGATGATAAAGAGTTATGCACACACAGGCATACGTGCACAACCTCTGTCTCTCTCTTTTTTTTCTTTTTAGGAGAAAATACTATTAGTAGAACTTAGCTAAAAAAAATTTGCAATTAGTGTTAAAAACTGCATGGTATTGGTACAGTGACAGGCAGGCAGATCAATGGAACAGGATTGAAGATCCAGAAATGAACCCACACACCTATGGCCACTTGATCCTCGACAAAGGGGCTGAAAACATCCAATGGAAAAAAGATAGCCTTTTCAACAAATGGTGCTGGTTCAACTGGAGGTCAGCATGCAGAAGAATGCGAATTGATCCATCCTTGTCTCCTTGTACTAAGCTCAAATCCAAATGGATCAAGGACCTCCACATAAAGCCAGACACTCTGAAGCTAATAGAAAAGAAACTGGGGAAGACCCTTGAGGACATTGGTACAGGGAGAAAGTTTCTGAACAGAACACCAATAGCATATGCTCTAAGATCAAGAATTGACAAATGGGACCTCATAAAATTACAAAGATTCTGTAAGGCAAAGGACACCATCAAAAGGACAGATCGGCAACCAACAAATTGGGAAAAGATCTTCACCAATCCTACATCAGATAGAGGGCTAATATCCAATATATATAAAGAACTCAAGAAGTTAGACTCCAGAAAACCAAACAACCCTATTAAAAAATGGGGTACAGAGTTAAACAAAGAATTCTCACCTGAAGAACTTCGGATGGCGGAGAAACATCTTAAAAAATGCTCAACTTCATTAGTCATTAGGGAAATGCAAATCAAAACAACCCTGAGATTTCACCTTACACCAGTCAGAATGGCTAAGATTAAAAACTCAGGAGACAGCAGGTGTTGGTGAGGATGTGGAGAAAGAGGAACACTCCTCCACTGCTGGTGGGGTTGCAAATTGGTACAACCACTCTGGAAATCAGTCTGGCGGTTCCTCTGAAAACTGGGCACCTCACTTCCAGAAGATCCTGCTATACCACTCCTGGGCATATACCCAAAAGATTCCCCAGCATGTAATAAGGATAAATAAATAAAAAAATTGGCAGTTGCCTTAAGGTTTTATAGCTGTGAGAAGACACCCTGACCACAGCAACTCTAATAAAGGAAAACATTTAACTGGGGCTGGCCTACAGTTTTAGAGGTTAAGTTCATTATCATCATGGCAGGAAGCACGGCAGCATCCAGGCAGACACAGTGCTGGAGAGACAGCTGAGAGTTGTACATCTTGTTCCACAGGCATCAGGGAGAGAACTGACTTGAGCTTTGAAACCTCAAAGCCATGTCCCCACAGTGACACTCCCTCCAACAAGGCCACACCTCCTAATCTTGTCACTCTCTATGGGCTGAGCATTCAGACACATGAGCCTCTGGGGGTCATTCCTAGTCAAACCACCACAGTAGTCTACAGCAAAACTCTGTCTAGGGCAGATGTCGTAACAAATGTTTGTAATTCCAACCCTTCACTTGGGAGGCTAAAGCGGAAGAAGTGTAAGTTTGTGGCCAGCCTGATGACACAGTGAAATCCTGTCTCCAAATCAACAACAACAAAACTGTATGTAGGTCAGACTCAGATGTGCACACAGGAGTTGTCCCTAGTACTGCATGTGAAATAGCTGCATGTCAAGCATGATTGTTCTAAAGTTTACAAATGGGAGAAAAATATATGTGGGCCATGACTGGCCCATAGAGCAAGGAGGTAGATGGACAGCTTTTGACAGTCCAGCATCTCTTGGGTTAACCACATCTTTCCCTGTCCTGTCTGATTCAAGTGTGGTTCCCAATCTCTTAAATTCCCGGATGAGCATCAGACTTAGCTCAGCACTTCTTTGTGACTATTTGTCGTTAAGCCAGTGGGATATAAACTAGGATCTTACTATGGCCACTTCCAAAGCCCATTCCTGAAGAGTAAATATGGGGAGACCAGAGGGAGGGCAGGTGTGATGGTTCGAATAGGAATGGCCCTCATAGACTCACATATTTGAATACTTGGTAGGGATTGGCACTACTAGAAGGTATGGCCTTGTTGGGGTAGGTGTGGCCTTACTTGAGTGGGTGTGGCCTTACTTGAGTGGGTGTGGCATTTCTGGAGGAATTGTGTCACGGTGAGCATGGGCATTGAGGTCTCCCATGCTCAAGCTACAGTGTTAGGATTAGGGTTAGGTTAGGAAATATGCTAAACAATATTCTTAGGAGCCATGAATTAGGTTACCCATAGGTTCCATTCAGTTGGCCAACTAGGACCAGGAACTTACCTGACAGTGCTCTGTTCAGAAAAGCTTAACAAAGTTGGTATAAATTAGTGGTCTCTTTTTAAACATTGGGGTACTTGATAACATGACTGAATTTATCAACCCACTGTAGTCAGTAGGAAAATAACTTCAAAACACTCAACATAAAAGATTTTAAGTCTTGTGTAGTACATAACCCTGAGAAGTGGGGCCTTGCTTCATCTTATTATATGCCCATTCAACAACCTTATTGCTTCCCTCAGTTTACCCCAGGACATGTGTGAATGTTGTGGTTATACTCACATGGAGTTGGCCAAATTAAAAATTCTCTTAATTCATCAGTGAAGCCACAGTGATGTATCTATCATTTTGCATTACTTGGGCACAGGGTTTAAGGTCAGAAAATTAATACTGTACACCCTTGAAAGACATAGCACGTGTGCAATCACACCAAGAACCACCTTGGGAATGGAAGTGAGCTGCAAAGAGGCATTATGTCCACCATATTGGACCTGTTTGGAAATCCATTGAGTGGTAGTGCGTGTGTGTGTGTGTGTGTGTGTGTGTGTGTGTGTGTTGTAGTCTCCCGAGCTGCTGATGTATTTATGTGTATTTATGTGTCCCTCATTGGTTAAATACAGCCAGAACTTGGGTTGGGTGACATGTCCTCAAACAAGAAGGGTATCTTCTGTCAGGGATCTGCTGACTGCTTCAGGTTGGGTCCTCTGAAATTGGCATCATTGTTCCTATTGCTGCTCTTGGCACTGGGGCTCTTTTCTGAAATTCAGACTGAGTTTGTTTTGCTTTTGTAGGAAATTAAGGACATTTATCAATTACAATTTGCTTCTGATAAGACAGTAATCATATTTGCATTGAACTATGATCAGATCAGAGGTATCAAACTGAGTACTGGTGTGCTTTCCCTAAATGTAAGAGAGAAATTTAATGTGGTATAGTGGAGTTTGGATTGATGGATGGGGTACTGAGTGGTGTCCTAGAGTCAGTGAACTCTGTATGTAATCGGAGTCATTCATCTAACAGCTTCAGAACACAAAAGTTTTGTTTGGAGGTGTGTTTGTATGTGTGTGTGTGTGTGTGTACGTGCATGTGTGTGTGTGTACACATTATGTGTCTGTAGATTCATGTTTTCTTTTGTGTGGAGACCAAAGATCACACTTGAGTGATACTTTTCTACATATATCCACCTTGGTTTTGGGGACAGCATCTCCCTCGTTGGTCAGAAGCTCATCAAATAGGCTAGGCCGGCTGGTCGGCAAGCCCCAGGGATTTGCCTGTTTGTCTTTTCTGCTCTGTTCAGATTACAAGCAAACCCCACCACACTCTGAGTTTTTCCTTTCCCCTTTTCCATGGGTTCTGTAGATTAAATCGGACTTTCATGCTATAGAGTGATCATTTCATGGACCGGGTTGCCGCCTAATCCGTATTTGGAGTCTATCATTTGCAGTTGTGCATGATAAATAGCATGAAGAACATATAGAAACAGAGAAGGGCAAGACCACAACTACTGTGCAAAGGTCAGGTAGGAGCATCTTGAGGGCAGAGGTGGAGTTAGGCCTCTCCCCCATCTAACAATGGTGCTGAAGGTCAGGGTTAAAGTCTCAGCTCGGCCATCTATTCCAGAGTGAGTGAAGCCCATGGATATTTAAAGACAGGAGAGAGAGAAGAGATGACAAAAGGAGTCAGCATCACAAATGAGCCATTAAAGCCACTGTGGAACACCACTGTTTAAAAGTACAACAGGGGATGGGCCCATGTTTAGAGACTAATCTTTCATCAGTATGACTTCAGTCACCAAGAATAGGGAGACCGCTTGGATTTTGGGTGTGCTGATACAAGCATTCTCAAAACACTATTTGAGTTGCATATCAGCCATGTAAATGAGGATGCTTGTTAATGTTCTAAATCTTCCAGCCCAGGATATAATTCTGCTTTATTTATTTTCTTCAGTTCCAAGCACATTATGTCATGGAAATGCTTTTGGTGCTGGGAAAAAATATGTTTTAATTTTAATCATTTCAGATCATTTCCCTCTTTTGGGGAGCAAGGGTGAGCATGCAAAGAGCATAATTAAACTGT
Organism: Apodemus sylvaticus; assembly: GCF_947179515.1. NCBI lineage: Eukaryota > Metazoa > Chordata > Mammalia > Rodentia > Muridae > Apodemus > Apodemus sylvaticus. The sequence continues at coordinate 42,449,680 of NC_067494.1, forward strand.
GCCACGACGACCTTGATATTTTCCCACTTCTAAGACATTTAATATGTTACGCGGTGTGCTGGAATAAAATCAGTCCAAGGAGCATTCTGTTTCTGCCTTTTTGTTTACTTGGAATTTGTTCACCAGTGTGATACTGGGGATGGGTAAAATTGCTGAACTCAAAAAACCTTCTGGGCCTCCATCAG